>NC_067119.1:27169799-27769799 GCF_021347895.1 Acanthochromis polyacanthus | reverse complement strand
CTGCACTGTCCATTACACTTCCCCACTGTCTGGTCAAGCATTTATTAAAGACTGAGGCTAATTCAGCTGCCAGGACCTGTGATCTGCAGAGTAACAGCTAATCACCAATTAAGAAATATTATGGATCACAATCAATTGGTTTTATGAGCAGGATTCTGACTTATGGGCCCCGGCGAACTGAAGCTGCAGAGTTTCCATGAGGGTTTGAAAAATCCTCCGTGCAGGTCGGTCTCGACACTTTATGATCTGTGAAAATCCTCACATTAAAGACCAAAACTGCTTGTGATAGCAGCTTCTAAAATCCCCAACTAGAATTTTTTTTTTTTTTTAAATGGCAAAAGCCATTAAAGGCTTCGGTTCCTTGTTGGCTGTACAGTAGAAGTGAAACACACACAAGCCAGTACAGAGGATGTCAATACAGCATCTGTGTTTCCCCTCGAGGTCTACAGTGGTGGTCTAGTGGACACCTCAGATGAAACGCTGGAGACTCTATTAAGGACAGTGGTTACGGGCCACAGACTAATCTAGTATGACAAACTGGAGGTGTCCTGTTATTTCCAGACCCGGTGATGAATCGAGGGCTGTAGTCCCCCATGCTGTCATGTCAGAGTGGAGCTGAAACAGATTGAGAGGGAGCAGACAGCAGATTGATGTTCCGGGCTTCTTCCCTCTCCTCTAAAACCCACAGAATCAGTCCATTAGCCCTCCTCCCATTTGCCTATCATTTTACACAGACAGCTGCCCCCCCATTCAAATCTGCAACTCACCTAGGGGCTCAACCAAAGGCATAAAAAACTCCTTAGGATTCTTTCATAAATATCTTTTTTGTTGGATTATATAAATACATATTAACATATTATTTTGCTGCTCCTTTATGCAGCCTTTAGCTACAATGGACAGTTATGTTCTTTAAGAAGTCTTGCATTATTCTTTTATAAACACCTACTAGGTCATCTCATACAAATATATATCAAATACAAAGAGTGGCTTTATATAAACACAAGTGATTTTGGAATTGATTTTGTAGCATTAGCCAAAACAGCTCAGTACATATTAAACTAGAAAAGCACTCGGAGAGTGCAGACCTCCCCAGGCCATCGCTCAATTGTACAGATGACCAATCGGAGTTTGTTTGTCTGTTTGTCTGTTAACAGCATAACCCAAAACGTAATGGACGGATTTAATTTAGTTTTAACAGTTTGTGCACAAAGCATAACATGCATGTACAGTGTAACAGCACAGTGTTTTGACTCACGCACGTAACGGTAGCGTTGTGCGCGCGTGTGATGGTACCGTACGCGTTGCCGCCGCTTCGTTTCGTCGGTCCCGACTCGCTCGGGCAGGCCGAACTGGCCGCGCGGAATTCAGCCGTCGCCTGGGATCGATCTGGCCACCTCTGTCTGTACAATTGAGAGATGGCCTGGTGGCCATACCTCGCAATTGTCCTTCGACCTTCAAAAAAATCCTGGATCCAGATGGTGATCCGGATCACCTCCAAAATCTAATCGATTTGTTACTTTTGCTCTTCCGGACATCCTGTAAAAAATTGGTGAAAATCCGTCCATGACTTTTTGAGTTATGCTGTTAACAGACACACACACACACACACACACACACACACACACACACACACACACACACACACACACACACACACACACACACACACACACACACACACACACACACACACACACACAGACGGACAGACAGACAGACAAACAAACTCCGGTGATTACATAACCTCCTGGCGGAGGTAATTAAACAGTAAAAGATGACTAAAACTCTAAAAGTATAGCTTGATATTTTGGAAAGTGTGTTTATTTATGTGGATGCTTTCACATTGGAGCAGTACATGCTACAATTAAGCAAATCACAATCACAATTATGCATGGTCACTCATTCTCTGCAGCATGTATACAAATGCTGAGCAGGCCTAGTTGATTCTGATTTTGTATCAAGAAAGCAAGAAAGCAAGTAAAATATCAAAGTGACTTTAAAAGAGGCTTCATAGTTGGGGCACAGATGGCAGGAGCTTCAGTCACAGCAAATGCTTTACTGGCTAGTGTTTGTATATAATTTTTGACCATCTGCTGACAGTGGACACTTGATGACTGTGATGGTCATGCATTAGTATGGCATGTGAGGAAAAACAAAGCAACTGTTCCTCAGGTGACTGAGAGTGTCAATGAAAGGACATGATTGGACTGTGTTTACAAAAACAGTCTGTTGGCAATTACACAGAGAAGGATATTGCAATAGGGTTGCAGTGCATAAATCTCTCATGACAAAGATGAATGTATATTTTATAGACTAATTTTGCAAAAATCATTGGTGCACAGAGATGTGGAACCAAGTGATATGGTCACTTGAGCCATCATTCACAATATAATATAAACAGGTAGAGGGTACAGACATGAGAACATGACAACCTACACTAAGGGGATCTGGTGGCTTTGTTGTACTGTGGGGGCATTTTGCTGGCATGATTTGGGTCCATTTGTCCCCTTAAAGCCAAGGGTCAGTAATCAACACAAAATTGTTCATGAGTGATTATCTCCATGCTGTTATGAAACATTTCTATCATGAAGGCTGGTCTCTTCCAGGATGACCTCACCCAAGAGATTTGAGGCATCACTAAAGGGTTTGTTGAGTATGAAAATTAGTTGAATCATATCCTATGGCACTTCACATTGATCAGATCTCGACCTAATTGACACCTGTGGGAGATTTTGTACCAACATGTTGAACACACTCTTCAACAGCATCATCCTCCATCCATCCATCCATTTTCCTCCGCTTATCCGGGGCCGGGTCGCGGGGGCAGCAGGCGAAGCAGGTCGTTCCAGACGTCCCTCCCCCTGGCGACGCTTTCCAGCTCTTCCTGGGGGATCCCGAGGCGTTCCCAGGCCAGACGAGATATATAATCTCTCCAGTGAGTTCTGGGTCTGCCCCGGGGTCTCCTCCCAGACGGATGTGCTCGGAAAACCTCCAGAGGAAGTCTCCCTGGAGGCATCCGAATCAGGTGGCCAAACCACCTCAACTGGCTCCTTTCGATGCGAAGGAGCAGCGGCTCTACTCCGAGCTCCCTCCGGATGTCTGAGCTCCTCACCCTATCTCTAAGGCTGAGCCCAGCCACCCTACGGAGGAAGCTCATTTCGGCCGCTTGTATCCGCGATCTTGTTCTTTCGGTCACTACCCAAAGCTCATGACCATAAGTGAGGGTTGGAATGTAGATGGACTGGTAAATCGAGAGCTTTGCCTTACGGCTCAGCTCCCTCTTCACCACGACGGTTCGGTACAACGCCCGCATTACTGCTGACGCCGCACCAATCCGCCTGTCCATCTCTCGCTCCGTTTTCCCATCACTCGTGAACAAGATCCCGAGATACTTAAACTCCTTCGCTTGGGGAAGCAACTCCCCCCCAACCCGGAGGAAGCACTCCACCGGTTTCCGGCAGAGAACCATGGCCTCGGACTTGGAGGTGCTGATCCGCATCCCTGCCGCTTCACACTCGGCTGCAAACCACTCCAGTGCGTGCCGGAGGTCACGGTCTGAGGATGCCAACAAAACCACATCATCCGCAAAAAGCAGAGAAGCGATCCTGAGGCTCCCAAACCGAAAACCTTCCCCACCACGACTGCGCCTTGAAATCCTGTCCATGAAAACCACAAACAGGATTGGAGACAAGGGGCAGCCCTGGCGGAGTCCAACACCCACCGGAAACGTGTCTGACTTAATGCCGAGTATGCGGACACAGCTCTCACTTTGGTTGTACAGGGACCGAACGGCATCATCAAAACAACAAATGAGAGAACATCTTTTGGAAAAGTGGTGCTCATCCCTCCAGTAAAGCTGAAGATGTTGGCATATGGTAGCCCAAGATTTTATGTTTTTTATTCTTTAAATTATCATACAGCTGTGAAATACTAATTGCTGAGCTTTGGTTTGCAGATTTTATTGCCTTTTGGACAGAACCAGGGTAGCTGTGTCCACCTGTTTCAGTCAATAACTAGCTGCTAGAATTAGCTAACATCAAATTATGCCTTTAACACTGCAAAAATGAAAAGTGCTCTTTTTGTGTCATAAAATTCTGAATTCATCCAACCATTATCTATATACCGTTAATCCTCATTGGGTTCACGGGGGTGCTGGAGTGTATCCCAGCTGACTTAAGGTGAAGGCAGGGAACACCTTGGACAGGCTGCTGGTCTATCACAGGGCTACATATGCAGACAAACAATCACACTCACATTCAAACTTACAAATTAGAATCACCAATTAACCTCAGCATGTTTTTGGACTGTGGGAGGAAGCTGGAGTGCCTGGAGAAAACCCACGCATGCACAGGGAGAACATGGAAACTCCATGCAGAAAGATCCTGGAGATGCCAGGACACAAACTAGGGATCTTCTAGCTGCAAGGTGACAGTGCTAACCACCAAGCTACTGTGCAGTCCAAAATTCCCTTTAAATTGGCTATGCACTCTATATTAAGGATCCAAGTTGGTAGCTGTAAATCACCTGTGTCAACTTTGAAAATGTTCACAGGTTGTAAGGAGTCTTCATCCATGGGTTAACTATGGTTATCGTTAATGGAGGAATGAAGACAATGACAGGTCTCCATTTTGGGTCCTGTTTTGTGTCTATCTGTAACCCCCTCCTCACACACACATGCACAGACACACACACACACACCTCCACCATCCCCCTCTCTCTGCGATGACCGCATCCCCGCTGTAATGTACCTGTATGTGTGTGAAGGACATCCCGACCGGCAGGGCTATCACAGACACAATCTCACAGCACTTTAATAACTTTGAGAGCGGTCAGCACCCTGCGCTTTAATAACACTCCCTGTCAGCTCACCCCACACTGCGCAAAATTGTCTCGTTGGAATTCTTTATGGTGGAGGCCAAAGAACTCTGGTGATGGGGATGGAATATAGCCACACTCAACCCGCTTCTACCTCTAAATGGCTTTCCAAGAGTATGTTTTTATCTGTGGCTCAAAACAAACAGGAGGGAAGACAGGCACTTGCTTCATGACGCAGCAATAAGCTTTAAAAATCAGCACTGTCCACAGTGAAGAAGAGGCTTTTTTTTTTCTTGAGTGCACCTAAAGTTCACTCACTTATATGATAAAAATGTCAAAGTTGTCATGGCTGTTGAACACCCACAGACTCATACTGAAGTGTCTCACAGAAAAGCAGCTATCAATATTACCAAGTGCTTAAATGACATTCTTTAAAAGACTGTAACAGAGATGTGTCTTATACAAACAAACTGTGATGCTGCAGATCTACCATATTTTTCCCAAAATAAATTCCTGTTGAGGCACAGCATGTACACTTATCTGCCACATGAGCAGGCAAATATAAATTAAAATGTATACATTTACAAATGAATGCAACATGTGCTTTTTCCCAGTGGTACATCCTCAAATGATCTTGCTGTTGCTGTTGTCTTTGGAATTATCTGGCACCAAGCATAGCTGGTAATATAAGCTGTAATATGAGATGATTTCTGGATATTTAAGTTTATTTCAGTTCCCTCTCGCTGCCATTTGGAGCTGCCAGCACACAGAGTTGCCTGGTGTAGCTTCAGTGTCCTTATCATTATGCAAATATTTGATTATCTGTTAAGGGAGATCACAGCTAGTAGCTTCACAAATGCAGCATGTTTATCTCCAGAATACATATTAAAGGAAAATTCAAGCTGAGCATGTGAAGTGTAAATCGCCCAGTGCTGCACGCAGTGTGCAGTGGCTGTGTTTCAGAGCTAATGATGGGCTCGGGCTGTGTTTTTGTGATGCGCCTGAGATTATAGCTCTCTCCTGCAGCAGTGCTGCTGCGTTCCTGGTCATCACTGCCTAGTACTACTGATTAACATAATCAGCCAACATTAGTTATTCATGTGATGTGCAGAAGCGCTCGGGGGTCAAATCTTTGCCCTGTCTAATAACCTATGTTAAATATTAAAGAAGTACATGGGCTGCCTGATTTACATGCCTCTCATCCTGCCTTTAGATGCACAAGTAGTAAGAAAAAAATCTCTCTAGACCTGTGGTCCATTACTTGTATGCAGAATAAATATATAGTGAGCTGAGAATGCCTTGCTTTGAAGATATGAGGATGTGTTGTTGTAATATCACAATGTACAACAACTATACACAGCAATAGATCATGTGCAGAAAGCTTATGTTCATGTAAACTGAATATTTGATCGTAGTACATAAAGCAGGCTGTGGCCGCCACCATTGCCCCACATGATTACTCTGTGTGTGTGTGTGTGTGTGTGTGTGTGTGTGTGTGTGTGTGTGTGTGTGTGTGTGTGTGTGTGTGTGTGTGTGTCTACAGTATAGTAAGAGACCACTTTTTTCCACTTGGCTTCATCTGACTGTCTGACAAAACGGACCCCACTGGGCATGCATGAACTGACTTGCTGCATCTTTATGCCTCACATTTCTTGATTAGGAACAATGAGAGAGGCTAGCCAAGCGTTGAGCTGCACATGTTGGGTGAGCCGTGTGCTGGTTGGAGGGGGGAGACCCTATGGGCTGCGGAGAAGGGGGCCGACTATGAACCCCGAGGAAGTCATTAGGAGACCAGTGACCTCACTGGTGCAGAGCTCAAAAAAAGCTGCCCACTGGCATGATGTCATACTTCACATGTCAACCTCCATCACAGCAACACAATGAAGAGTCCAAAACTGTGAAAACTACATTATGTACCTGGCAGCTTTAGCTCTCTTTGATATACAGTAGTGGCCTTACCTATTAATCAAGCAGATGCAGTGCAGAGCAGTCTCAGTGTGTAACACTGCACTGGACCAGAATCAGTGGAGCACTGTAAAGTGTATACATACTAAACGGTATACATGTTGTTGTGTTGCATGCACTGTATATATGCAGTATTTCTCAAAGAGTATATCTGGGTGATGTAAAGAAGTTCACCTGTTCCTCCCAGAAACATCATTACTCAAAAAAATCCAGGTCCATTTTTTTCTCTGTTTATAAACTTAATAAAGCTAAATCAGTCTAGCTTCAAAATACATTTAAAGGCTATTACATGCCCGGTAGTCTTTATTTCAGGAACTCAGCCTTTCTCTCTGGGAGTTATAAAAGTCCCCAGCCTGACAAAATAAATACAAACACAGCTACACCAGCAGGTGGATCTCAAAGGTGGCACTATATTCCAATTCCAGGTTGGCCCTTTAATGACAACTTGCACTGTGGAAGTGAATGGATGCACAATTTATCACCCATATTCCCTCACCCTGTAAGAAAGGAGGACCAAGCGTGTAGACTAATGAACTGCAAACTCTCCTCTAGGCTTCCCTTTGTAATGATGGAACTACTCAGGATTTTTTTTCTTTTCTTTTCTTTCTTTCTTTCTTTCTTTTTTTTAATTTGGTCCTTAAGAAAATAACAATCCTCCTCAGCCCTGCTCATTACTGCTTGGCTGTGGTGACCATTAGGAAATGAAAATAACTTCGCTCATTTTGTGCACAGCAAAGGCCTGTAGGCTGAGGGTCTGAGTAAAGAATTGGATTTCTAAATATAACTTCAGTTTTCGGAGGCCGCTGTGCTCTCACATACAGAAATGGTATGATGGGTTACTTTACAAGGCCACTAAATTGCAAATAGAATCATTGTTTTGTGCAAAGCAATGAGTAAGAGATTGAAATCAACGGGTAAAAAACGTAACTGTCCACATTTCCTTCTCGTGGGCAGGCTGCTGTGCGTGGCTGTACATGTGAGATATGTTGTGTCGGCAGTACAGCTGATATCATCCCAAATGGCTGCAGTCATTTTTAGCCCATTGGGTGCAACTTGTGGGCACCCACACAATTCTTTGGCTTGACTTTGACTGTCATAAGGCAAATTTACTGTAATTTAGGAGTAGTTTATCTGTCAGTCATTCAAACACATTGGAATATTTTGTTATTTTGTACCTTTGTGTGAATTATTAGCTCCTCAACCACTTTAACTGGACTGCATGGATACATTTATCTGCTGTGTTTCTGTTCTGCTTGTTTCTGATTTGCTACATCTATGGTTCACCAAATGCACTAATTAGGGTCATCCTTTTTTATTCTGAAATATTACCCTTTTTTTTTTGAAAATCTTGAATTTTGGAAATATAAGACATATTCTCGGGTATTTAGCAATTAAAAATCAGCATCACTAGCATCATGTATTAAATAAGGCAATGCAGTTTATGTTTGCAAACTTAAAATGTTCATAAAACAGTACATGACAAAACAATGTAAATGTAACTTGTGCATCTCTTTAGTTTGTAGCACTAAAGCAAGTTTAAAGCATCTAGCCTGTTATATAGCATTATCTAGTTAAAGGTGAGCGGAGGTGTGCTTTAGCTCATGAATTTGACTTAATACTCATAACAAAGAGGAAGACTGTGTTGTTCTTAGACTCACAGCCCAGGGCTTCTTAATAGGATATGGGATTTAAAACAATATACAGATTGCCTAAGGAATGACAAAAAGGACGTTTATATTTAAATAGCACAGTGACACTGCAGAGAATCTACTCTTGTCAAGATTTGTCTCGAAACGTGTTTGTGTGGTGTTAAGGGAACGTGGCACACGAGCACGAAGTCTCATGGCACTCGTACAGCATCAGTTCACTCACTCCAAACACAAATGTGGTGGCAAGCTCGATGTATTTGGCAGAGACCAATGTCCAGTGGTTACTGGATGAATGGCCCACAATATTGCACTGAGTGAGCGCACTCCCACACCGAGGCTGGACTGCTGTTTAAATCAAGCGGGCGGTCACACTCGATGTGTACATCACCACTGAGGCATGGTGAGCAATGAGACGCCTGTACAAGGCCCCTGCCGGCCCATTGCAGGGCTGGACTGCTGTGGCCCCTGGGCTGCCTAATCAAATCTGAAACCATCACATTCACTAGGCTCTCAGGCAAGGATGCATGCATGAAAAAAAGAAAAAAGAAAAAAAAACGACATCACCAATCATACCCCTCCTCCACTGCTCTTAAATACCGCCATTAGGAAGGCATTACAAAGGAATATGTAAGTAATGGAAGGATGGCATTTCATTTCTTCTTACTGGTTTCACATTAAAAGCAGGTTTGTGGTTCAGCAGAGGGAGCCGATCCAGCCTGGGCAAAAAAACACACTTGTGATGTTCACTACAGTATCTGTATCATCAACCATATGCAGCTGATAACTCCAATCTCCCCTCAATCTCTAACTTTCCAGACCTATGAAATTGATGTGTTTATTTAGCGTGTCCAAGCCAAGGCAGAGCAGTAATAGCCTTGTCTAGGGGGTGAAGATGGAATCCCGTCGCTTCACCATCGATGTAGGATAATGGTTTCCTTTGATGGAGATTTGGGCCATCTAAACATAATTAGGCAAGCGTGAACAATGATCTCCATGAAGTGCAGAGTACTAATTAAAACAGTTCAGCATTACAGCATTTCAAACATGACAATAAAAATAACAAGAGGACCCAAATGGATTGCACACTGTGCCAGCGGTTCCAATAAAAAAAAAGTATCAGATATTCAAAGGGCATTGAATTCAGTCTATTGGAAATACAGCTGAGGAGAAAAAATATAATTATGGAAAAATATGTGTACTAAATTAATCACTTCTCACTATTTACCCTTTATCTCTGTTCTCCTTCTATAATAGCATGTGTAAAATGAAAACTAATTGTAAGATTCAGTCACAAGGATCAGATCTGAGCAAGAATGAGAAAAGTTATGATGTTTGGTATTTAAAACTACCAAGTCATGGTAACATTTATCAAGTGATATCATCCTCTTTTAGTGTTGAATGTACAATAATAATACGTCCTAAACATCCTAATGAGCTGACTCTTAATCCATACAGTAGAGATGCAATTATACATATTATGTTAAATTCTTGTGTTTTATTCACTGACCTTGTATTTTCTCCTAATTAGCATGTTTCATAAGTGCTCAGTTAAGCACAATTACTAAGCACTAAGTACCTGCAGTCCATTAATGCTTGCTGTCCAAAAGCATTTCAAGCTCAGAAGATCAGAATAATAACAAAAGGGTTTGCAGTTGTGTGCATGTGTGTGCGATTCAAATAGCTAGTCTCTTGAGAGGCACATTGATTCTTAAATGAATGCAAGGCTAGAGAAAAATGGATTTTTTCCTTAAGATGCGACTTTCTATCTCTTCTTTAAATCCCCGCAGCACTGTGTGCATTTGATTACACACTGAGAAGGAGGAAATCTTTGCATCTTTATAAAATATTCATCGGAGTGGATGGGTGAGGCAAGGCTCTGTAGATGGTTGCTTGGTGAAATCTTTGGAAGTTCAAGTGGCTAGAAACAGAATTTGGTGTCTTCTGTGTGAATCATACAAGTAGGTCAGGGATTTTGCGTCCAAACTGCTAAAAATAAAAATAAAAAATCAGTTGAGAGTTTGCATTCTTATTAAAGACACGGTCCAAAGTATTTAATGAAGTGCTCAGTTTTTTTTTAGTCTTTAATAAATGGTGTGCATCAAGTAAATGAGCTGATCAAGTGATTTACTGTTGTGAGATGGCTTTTGTTACAGCATCTTTCATCCATTTTACACTGACAAAAGATTGATTTAAGATATGATCGTGATTCAATTACAGCTGGATCCTTTATTACCCACTTGGCAGTCTCTGCTCTGTGGTCCCCATGCTGGTTCTGTCCTTCTTTATAGTTTTCTTAATTTTACACCCATGTGTTGACATCTCCTCTATGATTGCAAATTGTCAGTTACATGAACTGTCTCTTGTGTCCTGCAACTGTGTACCACTCCTAATTTCTTCTAACTGGACTTCAAAAATCTCCTGTTTAACTGGTATCAACTAAAAATGAAAAAAAAAAAGTATTTTGGCTCTGAGCTTCAGTTGAGCTCAGTACTTTGCTGATTTGATCATTTGTGCACAAAAACAATGTTGAGTAATGAGCTTTTGAAAATCTGGTAAATGTTCTCAAAGGAGTCCAGGCTGTTAATTTAAAAAAAAAAAAAAATCTTTTAGTTGCATTTACATCCAGGAAAACAATGTCTCTGATTCAATGAAAAGATGAAGAAAGGCTAAAGCTAAGCATAAATGAATGCATTTTACTGAAGCAACAATCATACCCACAATGGTGAAAGTGACATCTCTTAAAGCTTCTTTAAGAAACAGGTTCCTATAATTAACAAAGATACTTTTAGTTCCAAAATCATACAGATTTACTTTAATGACATATTTCAGATTTCACAGTACTTCCACAGTACCTCCATACTGGCACTGATTATCCTGCTTTCCTTTACCTTAACTGGCTTGTAGCAATCTTCAGGGCAGCCAGCATTCCATTATTTGGAATTAAAGAAGTGCATTCACATCTAACATTTGCAAATTATCAATAGCTGAGACTGAGACACATAAATGACTAATTATGTTGTCTGAAAACAATGACTTTTAGTTGATTAGTAATTGATAATTACTCCTAATTCCAAATGCCAAATACACTCCTGATACTGTATCTTTTCAAGGGGAAGTAGGAAGTGGCTGAGTATTTGAATCCAGCCACACTTGGCCTTTCCACAATGCCAGAAGGTGTCACTGTTCAAGCAATCCTTCCACACTTAATCCTTTAAAGTTGAAAGCACATGCCTGGTTTGTAAAGACTGCCGGCATTACATTTGAACAGTATAAAGAGGTAACAGCTATAAAAACATTTCATGAAAATACATTTTTGATGAAGTAATTGATGAACTACCTGCTTTACATAGTCCGGATTTGGAAATAAAGCAAACACAAAGGCAGCTGCACAAATTCAGGTTTTATTGAGCATTAAGAGATACTCCACACTTGTAGCTGAATGCTGCTATAATATACACTGCACTCTGTCTATTAACAGCGCAAGTGTTATTCCTGCATTGCTTCCATAAAATTAGTTCTAATTTCACCAATAAGCAAACAGCTGATGTGAGACAAAATCTCGGAAGGCAAAAAAAAAAAAAAAGCTGGAGAGAGAGTCGACAGCAGAAAAAGACCGACTTAGCACACACACACACACAGATTGAGTGGAGGGGCTTGTCAAAGGAGTAATACCCCTTGCCTGGTATCTTCAAAACTGACTGGATGACAAACATGTCTGTCAGCGCTGTGCCAATATAGTTTAGGGCCTCTCGTGATGGGGCACACACCCAATGACAGAAGCAGGTCATTTCCGCTCCCTGGCATCATAAATCCACCGTCTGGCCCCTGTCCGGCTGCTGATGCTGCAGAACACCACACACAGTGGACCTGTCGGAGCACCGTGAGCTACTGCGCTGTCCCCATGGCACACAAAAATACATACGCAAACACACACACACACACACACACACACACACGACAAAACTCTCTCTATATAGGACTAGCTTTGGCCCGAACGCTGTCCCATCTGCTTGTGTATTGCATCTCAGGTGATTGAAAAAAATATCTATCTAAGTGTACTTTTTTTTTGTTATCGCTTACAGAGCATCTTTCGGCGTTTTTTTTTTCTCTCTCCCCTTGTCAAGGAAGAAAGCAAAGCTGCCATGCTGTGGTTCACCTGTCCTTTGTGCAGAACCTGACAGCTCATATTCCTGTCTGCAGTAAAGACTGCACTTAATATACAGAAGCATTGCAAGAATACAGTGCGAGCATGTCAGCTGGGGGATGAGGGATACTGCACGTAATATATTCATGTTTGCTTAAATCAGGCTCAAGGTTAAAACAACACCTATTTCTCTTGGCGTCACATCTCTTTGGCAGAACACAGAGTTTAGACGTGCCAAACATGACACCTCCACTCACTAATACAAGAGAAATAAAGGATGAATGATAAATAAGTCTGCGTTTTCACAACCTTCTGCTGCATACCCCGCCCTCGTGCTCTTCTCCTTTCCTAGACAGAAATGCAAATAGGTCATTGAGCTTCATCCCCTTTTGCCCTAACATGCAATGACAGTCTTTAAATTTCGGTTTGAAGCAGGAAACAAGGGGGGAAAAAAATATAGGAAACTTTCCCATTTAGCACGGAGAGGTAGTAATATTTCCCTATGTAAGGCTAGGGATCAAAATATGTGCTTTAGGGAAGCCATGACCGCTTTCAGGAAGCCATGACCGGGGTTGAGCGGAATGCTAAATGCCATACATCCTCAAGGTTATCTCTGAAGACAGAGCCCTTTTGGAATCTGCCTCTGCTTTATTTTCTTGAATGCATGCATCAAGTCAGCTGAACGGGAAAAAATATGAAGGTGACTCCTAGAACGAGTCAAACGCTCTCTCTTTGTGCGCTCTGCCTGCTGGTTGTGGGGTGTACACCTTGCTGTGTTTGCAATGAATGGTTGTAATTTGGAGGGTCCACACCAGCCAGTGCAATATCTCTGTGCACTGCGCGCCTCCGTCTGCGGACTGGGATTAGGCAGAGGTACAGTAAGCCAGGGGCTAATACAAAGCACTTAAATGTGAAAAGTGTCATTTCCATCCCCAAGTCCCTGAATATTGAAATTAGGTCATCAGTGCAGCAGAGGCCAATTTTCACCCTCATATATCACTGCTGCCCCTGCACCCAAGGTCTCATTACACCATACATGGTCAATAAGCCATTAACATGCAGCAGACAATGTGTAATGTTCGCACAAAGACAATGTATCTACTGTACAGTAGGAGTAGTGAGTCAGTGTTTGTGCCATGCTTTAATTCAAGGCAAAAAAAAACATCATACATTTTGCTTTATGGAGAGAGGAGACTAGCAACCATCACTTAGAAGTATTTGGAAGTGTTCTGATGCTGGTGGTCGTTTGGCGAGGAAGGGCAAAGCTTTTGTATGCAGAGTCCTTTTTTTTTCCCAACATCAGTTTGCCAGTGTGATATTCATTTGTTGGAAGCTGTGCTGCATAAACAAACAACGCCCAAGGCTACCACTGGCTGGTTAAACAACCACAGGCTGTTTTCTCTTTTCTCCACCATAGCACATTGTAAATTCCTTGTTGGACCACAACATGCTCTGCTATGTTTATTTAACAAATTGCCTACATGTACTGACAATTTCACCTTACAGTATTTACACCTTGCATCCTAGAGGAGCATTGTGCATATTTTATGTTTAGGCTTTAATTAATGAATCAGAAATGGCACAGAAGCTTAGACGCATCATCTCAGTGCGCTTGCAGAGTTGCCTTTGCAGTGATTGAACGGTTTACACTCCGCATCCTCCTTAAGTTGTAATGATATAAACATCCCTTTGTTTTTCGGCATTCCTACATTTCTTCTTGCCATTACCCTGCAATAAACTGAAGGCATCAACATTCTTCTAACAAACCAAAGGCAGATTGAGGCTCCTGGCTGCCATTGCTGTAACAAATGGGGCAAATCATTGTCACAAGCCATGTTTCTTTCTCCTTTAACGTGGTTACATGACTGTGCTGGGACATTTATGGACTGCCTGATCCAGTCCTGGCAGATTAAAGCAAAATCAAGCCAAACCGGTTTAAACCTCTTCTGTGACGAGTCTCCCAGCATATTGTACAGCAAAAAACAAACATTTTATTAACAATAAAACATTGTTTTATTTTATTTTCCCGCTCCGATTCAATCTATTTCCCTCAACATTTTTTTCCAGAGTACCTTCTTCCTGCTTGTGAAAATGGGGTTTGTATTGATGAGCTGGGCCCAATATTGATTTCCCATCATTCCTGGTGTGGACATTTTCTGGTCTATTATACTACAGTCGCAGCATATTCCCCTAGCAGCCGTAAAGTGGATATATGGACAACCTGACCTTGGCAATATGGAGATAATGAAATATCCTTAATGACCCTTCCTGAAAGATTTTACAGGCTGGACTATAGACTGCCAACCCATGTACAATAATAGTTAGCAGAGGAGGATTTTAGAGGCCCAACTAAATCTAGAGCTCACTACACATATTGGGAGGACTGTTAACTTGTCTATTTTACTAGGTTAATGTAACCATTAAGGGCACACAGTTATGTGGTAGCGGCTAATATGAAGGAGTGGTTTATATTTAAGGCCAGTGTCAGCCATTGCTCTCTGACTCACAGCAGCATCAGAGAGAAGAGGAGCACATAGTATTTCCTGCTGTGTGCGCGCTTGATTTGACATTGGGAGCAAAAATGAATCTATCTATAACAGAGGGTTTTTAAGGCGCTGATGAGAATTTAAATAAAACGTGCTGTAACACTTTATTTCAGTCTCTCATAAGTGTTATATTTAACACTAAATGAATGGTTTACAACTCGCTGTATGTGGTGTGAACAAATGTACAGTATAACATGGCTGCAATCATAGCACATAACAGAACAATGGAAACAATGAACACACTGTCTATTATGCACTACAGTGAAGCTATTGAACAAATCTCAGGGCATCTTTAAGGCTTTTGCAATTTCTTCTGCATCTGTGAAGCCTTTAAAACTGTTAAAAAACATCAGAAAGGTTAACATTCTAACAATATACCATTATCATTGCTACCACAGTAGCTTAAATCTCAGGTTTTTAATGATCTATCTACAGTTAGATTTCATTTGTTGTATGTCAGCTCAGAAGTCATAGAATGTCTGCGATTATACCACTATTTTAAAAGTTTAAAAAAATGAATAGCTAGAAAGATACTGAGAGTAAATGAGTAAGATTTTGTATCTAATTTTTACATTAACCATTATTAACGAGGTCTGAGTGAATGATGAATGCAACTGCATCTAGAAGGGTTTCCTTCACATTTTAAGCTGCTCATTTTGCTCTGAAAGTTCATGTGTTTTACAAACAACATTGTACATTAACAGAGCACACATAAATGTGCCCTTTAAATTAACTTAATGATAATATTAAATACATTAGTGCATGAATTCATGTGCTACAATTTCATGTCACGTTTATAATGAGTCGCAACATTTCAG
Organism: Acanthochromis polyacanthus; assembly: GCF_021347895.1. Classification (NCBI taxonomy): domain Eukaryota; kingdom Metazoa; phylum Chordata; class Actinopteri; family Pomacentridae; genus Acanthochromis; species Acanthochromis polyacanthus. The sequence continues at coordinate 27,753,862 of NC_067119.1, read as the reverse complement.
CTATGATAGAATATGCTGTTAAGCATTTATTAAATGTAAATACACCCACTTGTAAATGCTTCATATAGTTATGATTACTTACAGACACTTAAACCTGAGATGCTCCGAGAGTTGCTTACAGCTCTATTACGATTTGGTAAAGGTAGTAAAACCCTGTATTAATTGTTTACATGGCGCTCACGAGAACAAAGTGGGACAACGGGTTAAAATAAAGTGCTGTCATAATTTCCAAGAATCATCTAAAGCTGCAGCCAAAGGAAGAAGGAAGAAATGAATGTCTGAACTGGAGTAGTACTGTAGGTATTTAGGTGTCAGAGTTGGTTTGACATCAGCAGGTGAAAAAGGGAGATCATTATTCACATGTCATGCTGACAGTTGTTTCAGAGATTCGTGCCGATAGCAGCTGATAATCATCCCCAGAGCGAAGCAACAATGAACTTGCCCTACCACTCCACTGTCTTCAGAACACTTCAAACATGCTCCACTTCAAACACAAAAGCAGCCATCTCCTTTGATGTCATTGTCAAAAAATGAGTTTTGTTCCATCGCATTTAAACTCCACCCCCTCCGCTGAAACCTAGACGGAGACGTGCGAGAAACAGATTTTGAACATGAAAAGAGCAGCTGTGTTGTCTGATACAGCCCTCTATCCTCAGGCTGCCATACCTCTCCCCCCTTTGCCTCGCCACGATCAGGAAGAGTCAGAGCTGTGCATCGCCACAGTACATAACCTTTACGGTTCTAGATGGAGCCACTCGTGTTAATGCTATGTTTACAGAATATATGGCTCAGAACGCGTAATTTTTTGTAATTTGCTACTCCTGTTAAGCGATGACTGCGAGAATCTATGGTAGCTGAAATATGTAGTGTTACATCTCCAGCTAGCTCTTTGTACAGCTCCTTTACTAAACAGGACCTGGTTGCAGAGGCAGCTGGCAGAGCATGTCTGCTCCTGATGAAATCTCACTACAGACACGGCTGCTTCATAATGACTATAATCACAGCAGATAAGCAACTAGTGCATGGGAAGGGTGGAGATCAGAGGGTGAAAGAAATAGAAGGAGAGAAAAAGTAATTGAATCTTTTGGAGGCACATTCAGATGAAAGCCATTGGCTGTGTGGGAGATGCTTTTCAGTGAATGACATTTAGATTACAGAGGTGCCCTGTTCACCATCACGGTCAATACCTCCTCCTTCACAATAGCACTCCTAAGTCTCAGCAACACTGCTCTCGGAATAAAGAACGGATTTCAGCGGCGATGTGGATTTTGGGGATAGGGAGTTTTCTGTGTGGATATTCTCAGGATTTAGGAGGGAAACACTGGCACTACATTAAAATACAAAAGAGCTTCTGTTATCGTTTCCACAGTGGGTTATCTGTTAAGATTGCAAAGCGTGATCATCATCATTATCACGATTATCATGATGCACCACCACCACCGGAGCAGTTTCAAATAAAAAAGGTATTCAGTTCCTGCTGTGTATGGTCACTTTAAATATTCATTGAACCGCCTTATCAAAATGTAACCCACGGGAACCTTTTCCCCAGCACCTCCAGCCGCTTTTATCCCTTCTATCTGCAGTATTGACACAGACCAGCATATTCCTAATATTAGAGGGATCACATATTGCCCCGGTGACACACTTCAAATGTATCTCAGATTAATGATATATCACGGTAAGGGATCTACAAAAACCATTAGTAAGCCTGACACTTTGACGTCAGATTTTAAAAAATTTCCAAGTAATCTTTTTGATTTATGAAAGTGTGTCCAGGTTCATCGGGAGTGATTCCAGATTTATCACATCCTGGTTAGAATTATTAATGATTTTCAATTTGTAAATCTGATGCTGCCATGTTCAGAGGAGCTCCGCAGAATCACCAAAGGCTGATATCAGAGTCAGAGGTTTGCTTCTGAAGCATGATTACTTTATCAAAAATATTGCTACCTATGACTTACATTTCACTTATTTTCCACTCTCGCAGCGCCTTTTCCCGTCGCCTTCATTTCTCTCTCCTCACGTACGAGTGCCACACGCATTTTTCAAAAACGGCTTCTAAACACCAGAGCAGCCACAGCTTATGTCATTGCTTGGCTAATCTTCTGAAGTTAGACATTGCACTATTAGTTCCGAGTTCCTGACACATGCACTTTTAAGGACCTACTGTGTCAACATGTCAAATGGGATGTAGCACACAGACGGCTGTACACTGCAATCTTTCTCGCTGTTGATGAGAAGCACGGCTAAGATCATCATCACTTTCCAAAGATAGCCAGCAATGTGTTGATGTGGAGGTTTGCTTTGATGTCACGTCAATGCATCAGCGCAACTTTTGCTTCTGTACGCTCACAATGACTGGAACCCACTCTGTTTGAGGTGTCCTTTGTGTGGCATATGCCCACTCAGACATGAATAAGAATGTCACTTTGCAAGTAAGCACTATGAACACATAACAAGATGTATGGGAGTGACACCTTTTGCTGAAATGTGCTTTTCCACCGAAGCCATTCAGAAACAAGGCAGTTGACGCTGACAATAAAAATTTAAAGACCTCACAGGCTGCCTTGTTTTGTAGAAACACTTCAGTAATTACTGCGATACTCTATAAATAATTACAAGATGACGATTTTGCCAACATTTCTTGCTATTGCTGTTCCTGTTCTTACACCTATATGGTGCATCTCACTTCAGAGGGAATCAGCGGATGTGTGAAACTGTTGATAACCCTCTTCAGTCTCCGTCCTGTTCTCAGATAAATACAGTCCTTCAGCACATCCATGATTCATTGCTGATAGTGCCAGCAGGAATGTGTTAGTAATAGTGTCTCTTTACTTATTCAGAAGACTTTGCTGCATTGTTTCCGTTTATGAATTCACAGACACACTGTGATAATATCGATACCTATAAACTATGTGAAATGAAGCTGCAGCTTGGTAAAGAAAAAAAAGATATCAGTGAGATGTGTAGAAAATTCCTGGTCAAACTGATGTGAAAATTATCATGTCTGCAGGATAGCTAAATATGAAACTGTTACCAGAAACTGGTTAGATCAGTTTGCCATAAAGACAGGAAGCAGGAGGGATCGGCTAGTCTGGGTCAGTCTGAAGATAAAGACAAAAGGCCTGATCCAGCACCTCTCTGAAGCTCAAACTATTTCTTGGCAGGAAGTAGTGACTTTCTGAATCACCACAGGGTTGACAGGCAACCAGCAGAGAGTTTGAGAAGAAATAGTCAGAAATACTGTATATTAATACCCCTTAAAACCACCTCTTGATGTCTCCACACTAGTTGCCGTATGGATTAAACAAATGAGATAAAACGTGCTAACCAGTGAGCTTTAGTGGTGCTGGCAGGTGGATTTTGAACAGAGCCAAAGCAGCTCACACATGTTTGCTTTACGCTGAGCAGAAACTTCTCATCTAACTCTCTAAAAGACAGCAAATATGTCCCAAAATGTTGAACTATTCCAGTATGTGAACATTTCTTTTTATCTCAAAACTGTTCATACCGTTGTACCGTGACAAAAATGTTTTTGGTAATGATGGCACTATGACTCCATTCTAACCTGTGTTCCTCTGCAGCCCACACAGACAATCATCATGCTCTTAAATGGTGCTTAAGCTGACATGACTGCAAATGTGAAGAACCCCAGAGTGCTAACTAGTAAACAGACAACTTGGCATTTATTTCTGCGAATGACATGCCGCATGTGGAAGTTCGACAAAATTAAAGTACAGACCAAAAGTGCACACTATTCTCTGTATTAATTGCCTGCTGAGCTGCTGGCTGTGCTTTCAAATGACAGAAAACAATGAAGAAAATCTGCCATTTTCTTCCCAGATCCTTGTGTTCTCATTTCATATGGCTGTTATCTTCTTGATCCAGTCGGTACAATGAAGCATGCGTGAACCAGAACTTGTTTTAGGAATTAGCAAATGATGAACTATTACCAAATAACGTAAAACATTAATTTAACAACTGAAGGCAGATTCTGCATGCAACACTGAATTTGTTTTATTGCTCCAGAAACCGTCCCCCCCCCAAATGTAATAAATGCTTTGTGAGATTTTGCACATTGCACGAGACTCCGAGTGCCAACATGTGTAGTGCTGTGTAAAAAATGAATCTTCTCTATTGCCTCTGCATTCAATTACCTAAACCTAAGAAAAACAGCGACCATGAAATGTGAAGAAACCGAATATTCTAAAACCAGCTGCTGAGGAAAGTCTTTCTTGCTTTCTTTCTTTACAGAATTTAGATGCCTTTTGAGCACCGTAACAAGCTTTGGATTGCTAATATGTTTCTGAAAAAGAATAGGGGCATTTAATGAGAAGAAACAGCTTTTATATACTGAGAATAAATTGCAGATTTGTTGATAAGAGTTCTCTAGAATGTGAATGTTGCACCAGTAAAAATCTGTTGACTGGTACCTCACATTTCCAGTATTTTATATTATTACGAAGCAAATAAACAAGGTATAATGTATTAATCAGAGTTAATTGTTTCCTCCAGTTCCAGTTTTTCAACTAATTCTTGGTATTTCCCAAAATGTCCAAAATACATCTTCAAGAGAGCTTCATATTGCCCATAATGATCATGAAATACATACCAATAAAGGCATACAAACCCTTTAAAAAGTGGAAAAATGTAATATATCGCATCATGAAGAGAATGAATGAGGATCCAGGTTGTTTCAGATTTTTCATCGCTGTGGGGATTCTTCTAAACAGTCGATATCAATTTGTCGCGTTCTTTTTATAATATGAAAATGAGGGGAACAGAGCGTTTATTAGGTGGCCGGAGGTCAAAAATATTCACAAAATAAAAATAAAAACAGTGTTACTGATCAGAGCAAATGGATTTTCAGTTTAATTAGTTACTTTCATTCTTGTTTCTTCTGCAGTTGCTGGCCCATTGGTGAGTCAGTGTGATACAGTGTTTATTGCTTTTCGGTAAAGAGCCCTGGGGAATTTGTGCATTGCTGTGGAAGTAATTAACAGAGATGGAGGGGTGGCAGCGAGAGAATTTCAAGTGAAATGACAGCTGACTCCCCACTATCATACATTTCAATTTCTCTTCTCGGCTGCTAATTTTTGTGACTTCTGCTAAACGTTGTCCTGGAGTGCAGAGTATTTTAGAGTCTGTGTGACTCTTTTGTTTAGATTATATTCAGCACTGACTGCAAGGGGCTGATGATTTCACAACTCTCTCATTCCATTTCCATTATGTTTGCTTTACTAGGGGCGTAAGGCTTTTAACCCTCAAGGGTGGCCCAAATACGAGGCCATCCAAAGTGTTACTGCATCGTGTAAATGCTGAAGATGATCGAGACACGCTTAAGGGAATTTAAATCTGCTCACTGTTAAAATGAAATGGCAGGGTTTGACTCATAAGTCACACCTAAATCAGCGTCGATCCGAGGCTAAATATTTGTTAATCACAACTGTTATAGTATCATTCAGCATCTGCAACCCTTATTTAATTTTACTTGGTGAGCATCAAAGTTGCATTTAATTTGAACAGGGATGTGTTGTAAAAGCCAGATGCTCTGAGAAGAAACAGAGACATGTTGTTTCCTCCTGGGGAGTGAAGGATGGAGAAGCGAAACATGTTCTCACCATCAGTAAAGTCGTGTTTTGAAGCAAGGTTTTTTCGACGGAAACAGCACCGTGTCACAGTTTGGACCGTGTATCTGCTGTTTGTTGTGGTATCACGGTATCAGAAATATAGGCTTTTCCCTGTGATGTCACACTTTAAAAATGTGTGTGAAGGGAGACAGCACAGCGAGCTGTTTCGAGCACGATATTTTACGTTTTGGCTCAGAGGCAAACAAGAGTTTTGTAGATGTTCTAGGTGGGATCAGAGTGTGAAAATCGAGTCGCTCTCTCCCTGCCAGTCTGTACAGTCCTGACAGGCTTTGACAAAGGGAGCTGCAAGCTAACAGACTTGACAACAAGTGCCAGTGACAACCATACAAATTAAGGATGACTTATGATGAAGTATTGTGGTCTGAGAAGCAAGACAGAAAGTACCAGGACTTAATTTGTGTCAGACTAGCAATGATGGTAATGAATTCCTGCGGTTGGGTTGGACTCAGTGCCAAGGTCTTGAAATTCATGCAGTGAAGATCCTGAATGTAGATTCCAAATACAGAGCACAATCCCTTATTGTTGGACCTTCCCTTAAATGTATTCCTCTTGTTCTTTAATGTGAATCATTTCTTCGATTTTATGTCCTTGTAAATTTTGTAAATAACTTCCTATTGTTGGTCATAGCTGTGGCCACAATTTTCAAGTGCATTTTATGCTATAAGGATCTCAGGCAATAGAGGCTGATCATTTTATCCATACAGTAAATGACCTTTTATTGAGAATGTCAATAGGAGGATCTGGTTACCTATGTTGAGGGAGAGGGAGGAACTTAATTGCTCCCAGTGAGTGCAGTCTGAGGACTTGATTAGACCTTGAACCACTTCTCATGTTTTTCATTTGTGTGGTGACGACCTTCCTCCTGACTGAAATCAGCCCCGGCTCATTCCATGTCCACTGCTCTCTGGAGATTCATGCCCCAGTGACTCCAACTGACTGCTGACTTCATTCTAGTAACTCTGAAGAAAATCTGTTAACTCTTTAAAAAGCATAGAGCTCATTATATTCATTCTGAAAAATGTCTTTTATTATTTATCTCGTGAGCAGCAGTTCGCTCTTTACAATAAAGATACAATCTAAGTGCCACTCAGTCGCTTAAATTGCCTAAAATTATGCACTAATCTCTTACAACTTCCTTTTTTTCCAATAAAATATGTATTTCAATGAAAATCTTTATATTTAATCCAACAATAAGTTCAATCAAATGTGTTGCATTTGAAAGCACTGAACCTTGAAATTTGAATTTGTGGTTCTTCGCTTTTAACTAGAAACACAATTGAATCTGCATATCTTTCCAGTGATACGGTAAAACACAATAATGAACACAGCAGGTAAAGCTGACTTGTTGTAAAGCTGCTTTTGCTATTTTATAAAAAAAAAAAAAAAAGAAGCTACAGCCACAAAAACCGGAGGAGGAAAAAAAAAGGAAATCACAATTATAGCGCTCAACTGACCCACCTGCCATTAGCAAGATGAATTAGCTGGGTCCATGCTAGTGACAACAGCTACAGAGGGAAAATGATCTTGGTGCCTCATAGACCTGGGCTCCCAGACACCACCAGGAAGCAGACAGGGGCCGCTCGGACCCCAGAGACCCACAGAGAGAGAGAAATAAACAAGATAAACACATTTACTAAGGCTGCGATTGTGTGGAAGAGTGATAGGGGTTTACTTCTTGTGCAATAAAATAAATTATGCAGCACACTGGTGCATAGTAGCCACACTGGTATATTTCCTTCTGAGGTGATTCCTAAAGCACACTGAAGCTTAATGCAGAGAAATGTGAAAAGTGTCAAGAGGTTTTGTTGAACGCAAATGTACACAGCATTATTTGAAAGATTTTACCAGTGAGCTCATATTTATTTTTTCTCTTGTTTAATCGTTATCAGGAAGTGCCAAGGACTCCTATGTATGTAGCTTTTCACAACATACAGTTACTGTGTCTGTGTGTGTGTGTGTGGCTATAAAGCAAGCTTCTGCCAAGGCTGCTTGAGGACTCTGAGACTAATAAAATATAGAGAGCCTAAGATAATAGCTAGATGTAGATAATATTTGTCAACCACCTGCATACAAGAAAATCCGCATTGGTCCAACATGGAGTATAATGTTGTATATAAAGTAATGTTTCATGTCTCTAAAGAAAAGTGGCTTGATCCACTTCAGCACAGTGGTTCCTAGTTAGATTCATTCCTTATTTATTTTAAGACTCAACAACTGAACACTGAAAGATATACTTTCAATAAGGCATTTTGATTGCATCTTTAGTTTGACTCATCCTGCCTGGTAAATGACTAAGTTTAGTTTGTAACTCAAAATTTGGGTTAAAATTTGTATCCAAGCCCAAGGATGTTAACCCTGATGACATCATTCGGGTCATTTCTTCAGGCTTCAGACTGCTCCTTCCACAGAAACAAAAAAATATTAGAAGTTAGATTAAGTGAACTTCATGTGCGAAATGAATTTAGGTGCCGGTGACATCACTTAAAGTGTTACTAAGGGATTGCTTTGAGGGCCAGATGTGCACCACAGAATGTGTTTGACGATGCTCGCCTTGGGCATGTTTTGCACATCATTTGATTAAAGTCACAAAAAAGCGCAAAAGTCGTGATCAGAAATCTGTTTTGGTACAAGATACGACATCTGCAGTTCTTCATGACAGCATTCTTAAATGGTCAATATCTGCATGCTCATCAGATTTAATGGCCAGAGGTGGTAGAATGACTGATGGCATGTAAAATATGACATCATGCAAGTAGGCAGCTTTCTTGAACTCTGCACCAGTAAGGTCACTGGTCTATGAATGACTTCCCGAGGTTTCAGAATGTCTTTCTTCCTTGTAGCTCAGTGTCTTCCTCCCCGTCCTGCATGGCCCTTAAAGCTCAGCTAAAGCCTTTTCTCATACTCCCCTTAATCAATAGTTGAAGACAGAGGCAGAATGAATGTAGAATGTGTTATATTTTTTTACTATTTCCACTCAAAAGAGCTTATGAATGCTCAAATATTGTGCGCTGAAATACGATTGAAAACACAGCGTGTGTTACTTGCCTCAGTATGGCATCAACTGATTCATATGAAAGACTAAGATATATACATTTCTTTTTCTTTCTTGTTTTTTTCTTTTAGCAGTGAATGATTATACTGCACTATATTTTGTGATGCCTAATGTACATTTAAAACACAGGATATTTCTGCTTTATTTTCATATTAGCAATGCAAAGACATATTCTAGTGAGCTGCGTAAGATTAAAAGTCTCATTCAAGTCTCTGTGAAGGAAAACTGTGTGATGGTGTTTGCCAGCTAAAGCTCTGGTTGCTGGACAAATATGTCCTCAGTATAACCGCCTCACATCTGTATTTGTTCTGCTCTGAATCATAGGTGGCCCAAAGCTGTCTTGATAAATAGCTACTCCAGGCAAGTATGGTGTATGCTCTCTGACACTATAGGTCACATAACCTTGTTGTTGGGACTAAGACTAATGCAATGTGAAGTGTCAAGTTATTATACTGAAACTAGACTGTGGAGCGGAACCTGAGCCACTGTGGTGATAGCAAGTAGGTGAAACAAGGCAAGGTGAATGTAAAAAGGTCATAAAAGGATGAGATACTGAGCAAATGAGAGGGTATGGAAGGAAAAATATTCAACACTAAGTGGGTCTTGTTGGAGGTGAAAAGGGGCACTGAGGTTCCTGCTAGTCAAAACGTAAATCATAATTGGCTGCTGCGAGCTGGAGCGATGCAAAACACAATGCTGACTTGCTAGTCGCACATGATGCCAGGAAGGGAATGTGTTTGTTTATTTCAGGAGAACTAAATAATGCAGTAATAATCCTCCTCACCATGTCTCCCGAGCAAATGCCTCAGCACCTGTCAAGAATTTGCAGTATGTTGTCTATTGAGAGAGTTGCAAGAAGAAAACATGTTATTATTACAAAGCCAAGTAAACTAAAGTAATTGTCTGCAGATGGCAAAAACAAGCCACAGCTGTTAATACAGTGTGAAACATAAGATATGAAATATAAATGTAGCAGCGAGGGACTGAGAACAAACTGCATCAGACCAAAAGCTAATGACTTCCCATTAAACAATGTAGCCTATAGCTACACTGCACTAGATAGTACACTCTGGATGGAAAATGTGCTGTAAAAATTAGTGGTTATTTCAAGTAATTACCAGAATCGAAGCAGCTGGGTGGTGGATTGCAGGTTTGAATCGATTTCAATAAAATTACAACATTTCACCAACTTGTTATATGTATTTTATAATGACATTGTGCTCTGTAAATTATCATAAGGAGCATGACAGCATCTCAGCAAAGCTATCAAAGTTAGTTTTTTTTTACAGAGAAGTGAATGAAAGATGTGTCATGCTCACACATCTATTCTCTAAATATGAGGCTAAAGCCCAAGACAGTTAGCTTAGCATGAAAACTGGAAACAGTAAAATGAAATAATGTGTTTGTTAGTTGCCTTGCAGTTTAAAAACAACAGAAAGCTACTGCGCCCAACAGTCAAAATTAGTGCAGCACATAAACTACAATTCATTGCATTTTTTTCATGTTTTGGACACAGCTGGGCTAGCTATTACCCTTTATTTCCAGTCTTTATGCTAGCTCATGCTAAGCTAACTAGCTGCTTGCTGTGTATTTAGCAGACATTTGGGAGTGTTAAACACAAATTTTACTGTGGACCTGTTTTTGCTGCTTGTGCTTCTTTGCTCAAACAGCTATTATATCAAGCAAGTAAAAGACACACCCAAATACACATCATAGAGTTTGACATATTTCAGTGGATTTTGTACACAATCTTACTGACTATATTTGAAAGAATACAGTCTGAACCCACTATCTACCTCTTACTGTATCTGTTTAAAATTTATCATATATTTAACCCTAAACTTAAAGATCACTATCAAGATATTCAGACTAAAGTACACTGACAATAATGATGTGTGAGTACATGTTTCACACCCTCAAAAACTAAAATGGCCATTTTATTTATAAAACACTTACAGTGAGCCACAAGACATGGAAATGTATAACACACTGGGCACCCTGGTAAACCATGCACCAAGGCTGGTGCCCAGCACAGAGGTCAGGGTTCGACTCTACCTCTTGCTTAATGTCGTCTCTACGAGTAATGCAGAATCACCATAAAAAATCTTAAAAATGAAAAAGACAGAGGAGAACACAGAGGCAACATTTACAAGTATCTTAACAGACTGTAAACAGTCATCTGTTTCTGTGCTGCTGGAAATAAGCACTCCGATGATGGGTGAGGTCGAGGCTGGATTATCCATATATGGGATCAGACGAGTGCCGGAGGGAACCAAATGATTAAGACAACGACTAGATCTTTCAAACATTTGCCATGTTGTCTATAGATATTATTTACTGGAAGAAATGCAAACGTATGAAAACGAGTGAAGAATGATCTCAGGACTAGAGCTGGCCATCGGATGTAAACTAGTTAGGGTAAAGGTTTAAGATTTAATTCAGGACTTTTCATGCACAAAGTCAAGACAGAAAATGTTTCTATAAAATGCAGACTTATTTATCATCATGTGTAGATGGCAATGCTGTGTAACACTGTGGTTGATGTAATCCATCCTACTGTGTACCTGCAGCTTCACATGAGTTCTATTAGATTCATTCAAACACTTCTTTTATTTTTGTTTTTCAAAAGCAATAAAAAAAGTGCTTCATACATGTTGTATGTGACTTAGAATTTTAATCATTTTATAGATTTGTAATGAACAATAAATCACTATTCTGTTTTCTTCACCTGGTGAACTGTGATCATTCATGTTGATGTAATTGTTCCTTTAGTTATTGAAAGGGTTTTGCATGTAATCCCCATATAGACGGTGATTGATAATGGAAATATTGATATTTAGAAAATGTATTGCATTGGATGTGAGCTGCATTCACATTTTAGCATTAATGTAAATGCTGCTATAACATTTGCAAGCCTACATCCATCTGTAATGGCACAGTTTTTGGTTAGGTTTCACATTTATTAGCAGTACATGTGGTGCCCATATGCTTTATAATTTCATGTCAATTCTATAGTCTTTACAGCCACAGTAAGTATCTCTTCAAGTGTGTTCACCTCAGGGCACCCCGCTGAGTTAATCTGGTCCTGGGTTAGGCTTAGATCCACATAGTGCAGCTTCTAATTTATGAGTCTAGTTGTACTAATAGCTTAACAAATAACTGCTTCAGTCTGTTTGTACGCGTTAGCAGAGGCAGACCTATTGCTGCAACAACTCCTGTTTTGCTGCAGCAAACAGTGACAAGGGTGAACGATTGGTTCATCCGGGTTGGAGACCTCAAATATAATCAAATAGAACTCAGACTGCAGAGCTCCTTTAGTAGCTCAACACGACTCCGAACACTCGAAGAAGCTTTTGATAATCTTTCTCAGCATGTTGCCGTCCCTATTTTGAATCATCCCACCTCCGGCATGTGCAAATGTAGCAAAGGATATTTAACGGAGCATTTTATGTTTTAAGAAAAAAGAATAAATAAAAACATCAGAGGCGTCTTGTCGGAAAACATGTTGTCACGTTAGGTAGACTTGTCACTTTATAACTTTTTTAAAGCTTGCAAATGAATTTACCTTGTTGTCTGTATGCGCATTCAATGACCCACTTGCCTAATCTTGAATAACAAATTGGTTCAGCCGCTTTATCTTTTTTCCAGAAGCTGACAACAGGCTTGTTTGTTTTTGAATGTCAGGATATACATCCAAGTAAAGATGAGGAGACAGAGACTAGAAATGAGACAAAATCCTGGATGGTATGCAAATGCAGGGCTTTAACATTATTTTTAATGTGTCTTTGAGTCATTTGGAGATCAAAATGTTGGCTGCACCAGCAGTTACTGTATTTTTATAAAAGTAATTATTAACTTAAAGACTTTTTCTGACATTCTGACATGAAGGAGGAAAAAAATCTTAAGGATTCAAGACAAATTCCCAAAGCACATTCTGCATATCATTTCCAGTGGCATTTATGGTAGCCTTAATATTACTAATATCAGTGTGTTATTTTCAGAAGTCACACCACAATTCTTCTTGCCACAGCCAATGCCAATGCTCTTGATTCTGCATTTTTTCTTCTTCTTTCTACCTTGGCCTTCAAATCAAATCTAGCATTTTCTATTCCTCTTAAAAGTCATACAATTTGCTACTGGCATTCTCTACCAGCTACTAGCTGACACATACACAAAAAAACCCAAACATTTGTAGTAAATACCTGCAGCTTTCAAGAAATGTTGTCCTTAAATTTTCTACTCTAAGAAACGAGTGTTTCAGAATAGCTGATGCATACAGGTAGAGAAAGGTCTCTATTGTACACTGTTCTTAGGACATATGTTTCACTTTTGTGATGATATGCAATACATATTTTATTATAGATATGAAGGAAAATTAGATGCTATAGTAAAGTAAAAATAAAACAAAACTGCACCATTCAAAGTGACCTTTTATTGTGGGCAGTCTAAGGCATACCTGTGCACTAATCATGGTGTCTAATCAGCATCTTGATATGGCACACCTGTGAGGTGGGATGGATTATCTCAGCAAAGGAGAAGTGCTCACTATCACAGATTTAGACAGATTTGTGAACAATATTTGAGAGAAATGGTGATATTGTGTATGTGGAAAAAGTTTTAGATCTTTGAGTTCATCTCATAAAAAATGGGAGCAAAAACAAAAGTGTTGCATTTATATTTTTGTTGAGTGTATTTATTAAGCAACATAAGTAGTGAATTTCAGGGCTGAGTTTTGCCTTGGAACTGCCGTGCACTCATCACAGTGTCAAAAATACACATTTAGACAGGATTTTATAGGTAATAGACTGAAGGATGAGCCTTTCAATATTATTATTTTCTTTAGAATTGGTTTTGAGTTCAAACGTGTGGCTGAATAACAAATATTATAGCTTGCCACTGTGCAGAGTAGTTTTGCAGTTTTGAGCAGAACTGAATCTAAGCCTTGTAAAAGCATGAGCAAATTATTTTCATGAAAACCACTACAACAACAAAACCTTCTAAATATAGAGAGATTCATTTTGGGGTGTTTAAGCAGTGAAAGGAGAGAAACTTCAAATTGTTTACATCCTTCTTTACTAACTTACGGTCTTCTTGTTCCATTGCATTTGTTTGTAATATACAGTTTAAGCAGTTGTTGGACTCTACTAAGGTGACTACTTGTTTCCAGTCTTGTTTGTGATATTCATGGACAGGATCTGTCGGCTTTTTTGCAGATGACATGGTTCTATTGGCTTCATCAGACTTCAGCACGTATTGGGGCGATTACATCATGACGCAGTCAGAATGACAGTCAGCACTTTAAAAACTGAGACCATGGTGCTCTGCTGAAAACCAGTGGGTTGCTTCCTCTCAGTTGAGAATGAGTTGCTGCTGTAGATGAAGGAGTTTAAGTATCTTAGGATTTTGATGACAAGTGACGGAAAAATGGGCAAATAATGAAGATGGACAAATGGATTCTTGCATTGCCAGCAGTATTCTGGGAGTTGTACTGAACTGTCATGGTGAAGAGGAAGTAGAATTCTCCGTCTACCATCAGTCTATGTTACAACCTTCACTCATGGTCATGAGCCCTGCCTAGTAACCAAAGGAATGAGACAGTGGATACAATTGACCGGAAAATGTTTCCCTCATAGAGTGGCTGGACTCAGCCTCAGAGAAAGGGTAAGGGTCATTCCGTGTGGTTTCACCAGATGGTGGTTGCCGCACCATTTTCAAATTAGTCCTAAATTTGTATGCCATTAGATAGTCACTAAAGTACTTTCTGTGCAAAATTGTAGGCCTGTAGCTCAAATAGTTTCTGAGTTGTAGGGGTCTGAAATTTTCAGAATTTGGGCTATAAAAAGCCTCGCCAGCGTTTTTTGGTGCAGCAACACCCTCAAGGAATATCTGGTCATTTCACCTGGAATGACCCGAAAGGAACTCAAACATCTGGATGGAGTTCGGAGTCATTGACTGACATGATTGAAACATCTGATTAAGATGTCTACTGGGTGTCTTTTTCTCAAGAGTTTCTGGTCCAACTGGGAGGAAATCCCAAGGTAGACCCAGAATTCAATGGAGAGATGAAATATCTCATCTGGCCTGGGTCCACCTTGGGATCCCAAAGGAAGAACAGAAAACATTCCTGGGGAGACTGATGGCTAAAATGCCTGAGCAACCAGTCTCTGGACCTAGTTGAACGTTGTAGTTTTTTGTTTGTTTTGCGGTTGAGTGTACATGTGCATCCACATGAATGCTTGTTATGGCACGTTTTCAGCTTGCATTGCATGACTACATTCCTGCCTTTATCGAAATGTTACATACATTAAAATATTTGTTTCTTAAAACACAGTACAAATTAACGATAAATGAGGCCACAAAGGTCCAGATGTAATCAAAAGCAGATGCTGCGCCTCTATAGATCAAACAGATTTAAGAGCAGGGTCACCACAATCAATTTTACATCACTATGCTTCATATGAAACTGCACTCCATACCATATGCTGCATCTATCATCTGGTGACTTGCACCTGCTCTGTAAGTCATGTAGTCCAGTGAATTGTGGCATGTTTTGCTCAGTAATGACATCTCTAGGAAGTCAAATTCTAAAGTTCCGAACTCTATATAAGGGCAGCCACTGATTAAATGAAGTTACAAGATGTGGTTTGTGAATTTGTAGTGTGTGGTGTGTATGTGTACGTGAGATGGAAAGAAGCAGCTCGTGTTTTTTTTTCCTGCTTTCTATTTTTCTCTGACTTGGTGTCAGTGTATTTGAGCAGCACAAAGGCAGCCCTTGCTTGCTGACGCGCGTCTGCTAAGAGGTAAGGCAAACATCTGTCTCCTGTCACAAGCCTTCACGTGGCTGCTTTTGCCCAACTAGCTATGATAAGCCACCATCAGTTCAGACTACATGCGATCTTAAAGCAATCTTGCGGCACCAAAATGGGTGAACGCGTTGAAATGAAATTGAAAATGGACTTCTAAAGATGTAGGGAGAGGTAGGATCAAATGTTAATTAACTCCACTGTTTTAAGCTCAAAGGCCACTCAGGACTCATCTCTTAATAGTGGTCGGTGCTGCTGCAGAGATCAGTGCAGCCGGTCTATGGCCCATTATACCTCTGCTCAGTAAATCAAACTACTGTATGCTACTCTCAGGCTCATGTCTCTTTCTGAGCATCTCTCAAAGCAAGTTGTAATGAAGCATTAAGCAAGAATGGTGATTATTAAGTTAACCAGATTTTACATCCAAATTCATGAGAATCCTGAATTTTCTTTTCTAAATAAGCCACAGTAAACTCTTAAACCTATTTAATATAACTCTCGGTAAAACTCGCTTTTGTGTTTTAAAGCTAGAGTGTTGAATGCATCAGTGTTGCATTCAAGGCCTGGCCGAACAAGTTCACAAAAATTTGTCTGTTAACCTGGCAGAGTTTTTAGTCCAACTTCAGAGCTGGTGTACAGGAAACAGTGGGTTTTATATTAACTAGCAATGACGGGTTGGACTGAGGAACGGAGCAACAATAGTGACAGAGACAGAGACGGCAATAGCAGCTGCAAATGTGGCAGAATAACAGAGGAAGCATCTAAGAGCTCTGTCTGAAAGAAACTTGGTGTTCAGACACAGTCTAAGAAAAAAAGAAAGTGGTCAACAGCGAGGAATCCATTATAAGCACACATCGACAGCATTTGTGTAATTACTCCTACTTCCAGAAGGGGGAGACACAAGCTCCGCACTGCAGGTATAAATAATTAGCTGGTTTTTACTGCTAC
The DNA here is from genome assembly GCF_021347895.1 of Acanthochromis polyacanthus. Classification (NCBI taxonomy): domain Eukaryota; kingdom Metazoa; phylum Chordata; class Actinopteri; family Pomacentridae; genus Acanthochromis; species Acanthochromis polyacanthus. Next base: position 27,737,408 of record NC_067119.1, on the reverse strand, counting down.
GCTTACCACAGCAGTTACATAAAGCAGATAAAATATTAGTGCATAACTGATATAATATTACTTTGCTATTACCTCAGATGTTCAAAGGCACACACGGCAAGTCTCAGCGCGTTAATAGTTCTTGCTCTCACATTACTGTTATATGACATCAATAAAAACACTGTTATGCATCTATAAACTTTTCATCTGCCTTTTAAGACAAGCAGTGTGTTATTTCAAGCTGTTGATTCAAAATAAAAAGAATTTAAGCCACCGCACATTTTAAGTCATAAATGTACTTTGAAAAAAGGTGTGTGAGCGATGATAATGATTACAATACAGTAAAACACAGTTATAGTAATCTTAAAAATGTAGGTTGACATTTTGTAAATCTTAGAAAATACATAAACACTTACATTATATGTGTTATCAACAAAGAGGTGTGTTTTAATACCTGTAAGCTAAATCTTTGGAACCATCCACATTAGTACTCAACCCTTGAATTTAGAATAAATCAATCTACACACCTAACAAATCTGAGTTTGGATGTGTGATGTTGCTGCTGATCCAGAACAGAAAACAACGTAGTGGCTGTAAACACTGAATCTGCCTCTTAAAGTCTCTTCATTAGGTGTAACTTGTTCTCAACACGTCAGATTTCATTTTAAAAACAGGGGCAGGTGAACTTAATTATTGACTGTACATGTTGTTTGATGGGTGTGTAAATACACCTTGAATGTATAAGCTGTGGTTCCTCAGATCAGCTTTCACAATATCTCTCTTTCTGGAACAGTCTTCTCATGCAAATTCCAAAGAATTGCAGTTGGTTTCTATGTTTCCTCGTATTGCTGCAATCTTTGATCAAGGATCAAAGCTAAAACCTTTTTTATATTGTCTTGGACTCCACTCAGGCTGATTTATTTTATTCACTGAAATCACATTCCTAAGTCTTCCAGAAGGTTTAAATTATTCCATAAAAACTAAAGTGAACCGCATAATGCTTGCACACACTGCTTATGTTTCAGGGCAGTTGTGTGCATGTAGAGTCACATTTAGGAATGAAATATAGATATACACCAGGTTATGAATTTCTGTTTGAACGTCCTACCAATTTAATTTAGCGAGAGTGTGATGCAATTACAGCTTTTTACATTTTAATCTAAACAATCACTCTATTGAAATACAGTGTAACATGGGTCTGTGAACAATGCACCATAAGCAATAAATCAAATCGTGACAAAATTACATTTTATATTTAATCTAATATGAACTCTACCTTAATAATATAAATGATATCTTTCTCTAATTTAATTGGCACTAGCTCGGTGCCTATTGCTAATATAATTCTGGATTTCCATATTTAATGATGCATGCTTTTCGTGGTGAATTTTACTTAGAAAATGTCGTCTTTAATGAACCTTAGAAAAACCTCTAATAGGCATAATCTCAGAAAATGTAACTTCTTTATTTAAAAGGTTTCGCAGACCAATTTCGCTGAGTGCAGTGCTTAAAATCAAATAGTTGAAGCCTTGAGGAAGCAAATGTATGTATTTGTAAAGGTAGAATGAGTACAGCGCCACTGGAATGAACTGCATATGCTTCCATAATTCCTGAGAGCAGACATTTGTATGCATATGCACAGTCTATTCTGTCAGGAAAAAAATGGTCCCCATTGCCATTGGGGAAGCCAGCTTAAGTGGATGCACTAAATGTGGAATAAAAATCACCTTTGCAATACGATGATAACAAAAATAATGGCATGCTTCTTTTTGATTCACCTCCAAGTCAATAACGCTCTTTTAAAATTCGTTTTGGTGAGAAAAAGTAATGTATCTCCATTCATTTTGAAATCTGTGGCACATCTGGATAAAGATATGATTTCCAGAGAAAGGTGTTCAATGAAGTTCTGCACTGGTTGAGTGGACAAATATGCTCTCCCGGGAAACCGTCTGTGCATTGCGTTTGAATTAAACTTGTGCTTTGCTGTTACATCTCTTTTCTTCTTCTCTTCTTCTCCTGTCTATCAACACTCGTACGCAGAGATTTAAAAAATGAAGATACAAATACCACATGTGCACGCTTGCATGCGCTCGTGCAAAACCTTTAAACCTGAGGCTCATCATGTGTGATATTCTCTACTTGGTGAACACACTGCGTTCAGGCGGTTTTTACATTGTCGAAAATCCGGGGGGGGGTGTCCATGACAGAGACCGAAACACCGGACACGAGCTTAGGAGGAAGACAGGGATGAAGAACTCTGCTGAGAAAATGAGAATAAATGGATGTCAATTTCCATGTGGAATTGGTAACCAATGATCCATTAAGGCAGCCTTTCCACAACAGACAGACAAAATAGCCTGAATTAGAAGTGCCTGACATTTCAGTTAATTGCTCTAACCATGTCAGCTCCACAGAAGCTGCAAACCAGGTTAAGTCCTCACCCTCCACCCACCATGTGAGAAACACATTCATGCATTGTGAATAAATTATGTGAGATATTATCCTGGATTTCTATTAGATTTGGAGCATTCTTATACCCTAAAAACACACACCAGCGCGTTGTCGTATCATTGATGAGAGGAAGGAGCTTGCTTTAATGGCTCTAAATTAATACCAATGGACAGGTGCAGCCTCCTTGCATTAAAATGTATCCATCGCTGGCAGTTTATGATGGAGAAAAGTGCCGAGCTTCTCCTCCCCACTCGGCAAACGTTCAAATGAACACGCCTTGTTGTCATGAAAGCAAAAGGTTTATTCATGTTTGAAATTACACAACTACCACAAGGAAGACTTTTCAGTCCAGGGTGTAGTCTGGTTAGAAAGTAACACTAAACATCTTTAATACATTAGAATCACTGCCACAAATCATTTGTCATGACTTTTCAGTTTCAGAATCACATACAATAGAAAAAAGAGAAAAAGAAGTCTTGAACCCTGTTGAACAGAGCTGGAAATTTACAGTTCTGAATACTGAAACCTTTATGCATTACAGTTTTTATAGTGATTTTTTTTCTTTTTTTTTGCATGATTTAGTAACAAGATGAGCAACATTCAAAATGTTTTTTTCTTCTTCTTCAGTATTTACAACAGTTTTACTGTTCGGTGTTAATTTATCAACAATGTTCACGCACCCCCTCGTAAAAGCCACAGACCAACAACTTCTCAGCCCCCCTTCCCCGTCTAGTTTCCCATGGTATTAATATTGTTATCATTTTCATTTTTTGTATTTTTGTCATTTTCAGTTGCACCGCGGCAACGTCATTTTATTAAAAGATTAAAATATACATTAGATTACATAGAGAATGAAGAGTTTACAGTGTTACAAGATGTAATCAAAAATAACTACATAAAAACATTGAATAAGGGCCAAAGAAACTATGGTGGTGATATTGTTTAGAGGTAGTAAGTGAGCACTCTAAGCTACAGAAATGTTGGAAATTATTGGTTTCTATGAATGAGGTAATAAAGCTGTGTATTGATTGGTGGGATGTATAATTACTCTTAAGCTATATTATGTACAACTTTTCCTGTGTAATGGGGCCTGCTCCTGTGTGCCAGGACGGAATGATCTACTGTGGGGGGATTTGTTGATTTCCATAAGGAGTACAAAAAAAAAATGTTTACATATGTACATACTAAACATCAAATTATAAAATATGGAATGGTGTCATGTTATAGTCAAGCAATCAATTACACTTCTTTATGTTCCAGAGTTTGAATAGTCATTTCCTTGTACTAATGTATACAGCTGTAAGGCAAAAATAAATCTTGAAAGTAACTACAAAGCTGCCATTGAGCTGTCAACAGCAGCATTGTTGAGTCGCTGGACACGACTGTGAGCACATTACAGTCGAAGAAACAGCTGCTTTAATCTATGCATTGTAAGAACGGAAGGACAACCCAATTATCAAAATGGAAAGTGGTAACTAAATCAAGAATCAAACAAATGGGCATTTAAAATGTCACGAAATGTCGCGGAAAAAATACACGAGTGTCATCGAGGATTTGGAGCTGAGAGGAGATAATTATCCTGAAAGTTTACTCAGTAGCATCTGAGGGCTGTTTCTATTTGTACATGTGTTTACCCCTACAACAAACAAATAAAAGCGTGGTGATTACACTTGATTTATGAAGACAGAAAGAAAACACTGCGCGATCAGGAAACACTTGGTGTTCATAATGGAGGATGCAATTTGCATGTGTGCGGCATGGTCGTGGGAAATTTGAAGGTAGAGGAAAACCAATCTCTTGTGAAAAGTTTTTTTTTCTTCTTTTTTTTTTACATCCTCTGCAGTTGGTCGGCCAGTTACAAGGTCCATGCCCATCTCTAGACAAAGATGCATTAATAGTGGATCAATTCGAGGTATCGGAGTGCACACTTCCAGGTCCTTCTGTTGGAGATATTACAGAAGACGGAGTCGTTGCATCTTGCCATCCTCCATTAGCCTGGGACACAAATGGGAAAAGGTTAAGATTACAATCACATACTCTGCAACACGAGCCCAGTAAACTCCAGACACTCCCAAAATAGAAGGGAAACGAAGAAAGAATGCATTCTGGTCGCTCTAATGTGTCAGCTGGTATTAAAATGTTGCGGATGCGGTGATGCTGTGTGATTAGTCCAGTCTTTGCATTACAGTAGCATCAGCAAAGAGACTCTCAGAAACAAATTTGTCTCGTGTCCCGACCAATGGGAGCAATCCCAGAAATCAGTGTCTAAGCAGATTTCAGCAGCGACCGACAGCTTGTCGCTACATATTCTCCTGTCAGTCAGGAAGAGGGAGGGCTCGGGCCGCGTGAGGTGGGGAGAGCTGAGTGAAAGTGACAAGGCAGGGCCTCTCCAAGAGAGCCAGTCTTAGCCAGCCTGACTTTGCTTTGCTCCAGGCGTGACCTAGCCTTTACTGGATCCCTCTACGTCACCACCAACAAAGCTAAAGGTTAGTCTATGCGAATATATCTACAAGGCAATTTCTGGGTTATTAAAAAAAAAAAAGAAGAAGAAGAAAAAAGAAAGAAATAGGAGCCGTGCCACAATTTGTTGTTCAGCGTATTTTATTACTGCATTGCTCTTTTGTTCTGATCCTCATTTTTCATGTGTTAAGGTTATCCAGTGCTGTCAGTTAATGTTTTAGCAAGGATCATACTGAGCTCTGGTGAGCCACTAGGCACAGGTCTACACTGCACATGGAAGTGAGAAACCTTGTGAGAAAGTGAAAAACACTTGATCCTGCTAAGAGTTGACATGTCTAAAGAGCTTATAGCAAGAAGGCTACAGCAAAGCCAAAATGACAGCAAACAGCATTGAACGCTGGCACCATTTGTTTACATGAAGCGTGTTAATTTTGTTTCACAGAATTCTTTTTTTTTTAAATTTTCAGTTACCTCTCTGTAAATTTAATACCTTATTTTGATGCTTAAGCTTTAAATAATATTAGATGGTGAATATGCATGCATTTTACCCAAGAGGCATAACAATATAAAGAGAGCAAATGCTGCGGTTTTGATACAGTGCAGGGAGAGAGAGAGAGAGAGAGCTGTCTGATAGCATTCCTCCCTCTCTTTCTCGCTCCCCCTCACTCTTCATCCTCTCTCATCAACGAAATTAATCTTTACTCTGATAGCTCCAGATTATGCGCTGCTTTACAAAAAGGCGCCGTATCAAACCTCATCAGGGAAGATGGAATTCATGTCTGGAAAAGGCTGCGGGCGATCACATGTTCATATTTTATCATGAAGATAAGTCTACGGAAAATTCTGTGAAGCATTTCAAAACAGCCCAAAATGCAACAGATACGGTGCTGTGAAACACCCGCTTTTTTCCCCCCGTCTCGTTTTCGGTCCGAGTCAAACAAAGTGTTCAAAGACATTTATTAAAAGAAAACCGGTGATCTTATTCCCCTGCTGCGTAATGGGCTTTATTAAACGCAACTTTTACTCAGATCAGGTGACAAAGCGATAAGATACAGTCTAATATTTCAGTGCATGTGCTTTGGAACGCTCATGCCAGGTTGTATAAAGCAATAAACTGCACTTATTTCATTAAATAAAATTAAAATGTAACCATGCAGAATATTTTAAAGATGAAAAACAGTGGCAACAAATTTCACACTGCCTTTCTCTCAACATGTGCAACCCGTAAATAGCTCTACTTACATTTAGGCCATGTGGACTATACATTGTGTTTCCCCCCAGAGCATCATTGTATCCTGCCGTCTGACTGATAACATGGCGCAGGGTATCCACCTGAAGGGACAGACAAGGTGGACAAGCTGGTCAACCGGGTGTCTCACAGCAGTCCAACACTTAGTGTAAACATGCTAACAAAAGATACTTACTAGTGTAAGAATTTCTGAGTCAGTAAGTGCACTAACCAGAAAATATAGATTTTCTAGTGAAGAACAACAGCTCTACTAATGCTACAAGCATGCTTAAATCTATCATTTTTTCCATAGTGGCTCTGGACTGATACACAGATTAAAACAATAATAATAATAATAATTAAAAAATCCAAAATATAACTGAAAATAGCATTACACATACACTATGGTTGCTTTAAATGAGTGCTTTATTTTATTTATTTTTTACCTTACTGATTAATAGGCATAGAGTTTTTTTCAAAAGTGCATGGAGTGTGTGCTGGTTGTGTAGCTGCGTTAAACTCACAAAATGGAAGACATCAACAACAAACAATAACAAGATGAGACAGGAAGATAGCAATATAGAGTACAGAAAAAAGGGGGGAAACATAGTACCAAAAACCCAATACCAACCCAAGAGCTCAAGTCAAAGCCAAATGCATTCACAAAATGTTTTGGAATAGTAACCAGGAAATTGCTTTGCGGCATGATAGCAGTGGGGTGGGATTATATTTTGGCTGCCAAAATATTCCATCCAAAGCGAAATAGTCAGTAAACACTTCAGGTCAATCGGATGTTAGCGGAGACCTCACTTGGTAATTTGAACTGCCCTCGCATGAGCAGCGTGTTTTCATTTTGTCTTTCTCATTTTCTGTTTTTGGTTTGTTGTGCTTCAGACTGCACTGTGGATGGCTCAGTACACAGGCAAGACAAGGACAGCTCTCTGCACTGGTTGTCAGGAACTGCCCCTGATTGTTGATCCTACCTGTGACTGTACATTGGCTCCGACTTGTGCCCCTTGGTAAGAATCCCCATTCAGACTCTGCATGCTCAAGAACATGTCCCCAGAGTTTGGGAGGTTAAAAGAACCTGAAGAACCTGGAAAGGGAAGATGTAAGTAGCTGAATACATGAGAGGGCTATAAAGGGAGAGCACAGACACACACGCAAACTCACGAGTAACGCAGACACACAGTCTGCATAAACAGACCCAACTCAAGCAGACAAATACACAGAGGAAAGACTCCCATAAAGCAAGCAACTACAGGGGTGAAGGAAGGGAAAGCAAGAAAACCAAACAGAAGAGGACGATATGCGGAAGGACTGGAGGTCTTTGTACGAATGCGGTGAACACAAATGAAATGAGCATCACATGACACAAGGGGACCGGTTCTATATGTGGCTGGTTGCTTTAGCTCCCATTTGAACCACATCGCCTACTTCCAATCTAAAAGTTGGCAGGGAGGTATCACATGGTAAATGACAAGGACAATAAGAAGCTTATGAAAAGACCAGTACCAGTAAACATGTTGCTTAAAAGAGTGTTTTTGCTCTCTGCAGAATCCAGCTGAAACTCTTCATCTTTCATCTGGAATCCTGGGTGCAAGAAAAAGGGACCACTTCATAAGCTTACCACATCCCGACGCAGGTCAACCTAGTCCAAACTCAGCATGACATTACTCATTAAACTGGACTAAACATGCCCATTTAGGCTCTCTGCTTTTATACGATTCAATATGAACTGCCATTTTGATATAATATCACTTTAGATAAAATGCTCCCAGCAATTATGTTTCACAATAAAAGCTCTACCATTCAGTGGGACTACATACCATTACATTACAAATGACAGGAAGTTGACAGAAAGTCAAGGGAAAACAAATCCCATGGCATCATTGTGAATTCTCTCTCTCTCTCTCTCTCTTTCTCTTTTTTTATTTTGCCAAAAATACATGTGTTCTCGGTTCACAAGTCAGGAACGCTCTCTTTATGCATGAGTTTGCTTGGCATCAACTGTCTTATAGACAGGAGACACTGTGATCCCCAAGCTGGGAGCAGAGCCTGTCACTCTTGCCTGTGTGAATGGTGCATGAGAGAGTGTGGCAGGCAGGCAGCGGGTTAAGGGCTGAGGTAGAGGGCAGATCTCTCTCTCTCTCTTTTTTGTCTATATGCAGGAGTGCCTACCGGAGTTAGGTGTGGTAGGGGAGTTGGCCTGGCTGTTCTGCACTGCAGCGGCTGCAGCGTGTGCTGCATTTACAGCAGTCTTGGCGGCATACAGGTTGGCTTCTTCCTGAAACTTGCCGATATTTTTCTTGTACCGGATCCTTTTGTTGCCAAACCAGTTGGATACCTGTGTGGAAGAGCAGAAGGAGGAGGAGCAGAGGAGTCAGACGTCAAGCAGCCACAGCACCGTGCACTGAGCAGTGTGATTGTTTCAAGATGTCATGTTTGGGTCCATCAAGTACCCAATTCCCAGCCCCTGCAGTAATGTCCGCCGGGTACACAAGCTAATTAAGCCATAATCAGGAGCCACTTGTGTCTTCTCATGGATGGGAGCATGACATGCTCTCAGATCTGTCTCCTGACAAAACTAAAACACAAGGGGCTCCTACTGCATAGACAGGAAAGTCAGTGGATTATATATATTTCTCATATTAGCACTGTTTGTTAAGGATATGAATTTTGACATTTCCCTTAGTGAAATATAAAAATGTTCATATTTTATTCTCTAGAGATTGCTGAGAGGAACAAAATCAGTGAGTTCAGGAGACTGACACTTTATGTAAATACATTTGTACAATTACTTAAATGATTAGGAGAGCTGTAAGTTGTTTATCAAATATAAAGCAGCATGTCAAAATTAGTAAAAACACTGGAAATACTGAAACATGTTGCATAGCTTTGTTAATTGTTCATATCTGACTAAAAATTTTACATGATTCATACCATCGCATAATAAATTCTTAAAAAAATACTAAAAATAAAACATTAAAACAGCAATAAAACCATTGTGTGTGGATGTGTGTGTGTGCATACTTGGTGATTTGGAAAAGCAACTTTTGTTTACAATTATCAAAAACAAGTGTTAGAGGGTAAAGACCTGCAGACATGTGAAGCAGTAAACACATTATTGTAGCAGTCAGCGTTAACTGATGTGTTAAACAAATCTCTGTTTTACTGAAGTAAAGTGAAACTCTAAAGCCACAAGGAGGAACTGAGATCAAATTAAGGTTAGAAAGTGGGTATATTCAGATTTAGAGCAGTTGGAAATGTTAATTTTGTTGAATTGAAATGATGACATTCAACATCAGACGTTGAAAAGTTGTTTGAGGGGTGAACCTTATGTGTGAATGCTGGCTCCGCAATAACAGTGGAATAATAATGAGATGATGCTTGTTTTTAATGGTCCTATAAATTAGAGTGTCTTGTCGCTGTGCTGCAGCCCCCCTCTCAGGCCCTGCAGCCCACGGCTGGACCAGCCAAAGAGCAGCTGCCCCTAATGACGCTTTATTTAATTTCCACCCATGTGCTTAAATTTTAATATCCCCAGCAGCCCGCCAATGCTGTGGCGTAAAAACTGACTGGATTTGCAGGACATCAGATCATTTCTATCCTGCACGTCTCTGTGCTCTAAATCTTTAATATCTAGGCAATTAAAATTAATGACCATTCAGGCGAGGCCCACTGTTGGCAGGGTTTCCTTGACATCAATTGTTTGATGGGTTTACCTAGAGGTTAAACTAACAAGCAAGGTTTAATTGGAAGCAATGAAAGCCCTGGCCATCATCCTTTTTACTTAACCTGCTTATAGTGGATTGTAGAGCCAAAGACGATGCAATATTCTCGCTCTTTTAGACAGCTCACTGTATGCCCACAAACCCCTGAAAATCATAGAAAATGTTTTCTAACGCTCATCGGTCTGTTTAATTTAACAAAATGTTCACACAAACAGTGTATTAAACAGATCTACATTTATTAAAATGTCAGTCGTAGCCAGTTGTGGTGCACATGCAGGCATATTTTATCATGAAGTGTGACTTAATAGATAGAGACTATACACTAGTTTAGATTTCACCACATGATATTACTTTCACTATTACAGGAATGATGCAAGCAAATGCCGCAGTCAAATATGACTGATTGTTTCATGAAATATCGACAGCTGAAACATCAACTTCTACAAACTTTTTCTCGTCTCTGTAGAGCATGACCGTACTCTACAACTAAGTGATGTTAGAAGCCTGGACAGACTCAGCAGCGTTGGCATCAAATATTCTTGTACACCCACATTTCTCTCCTGTCCACTGGACTCTGGCCTTAGTCATTCTTGGGTTCAGCTAAATATTGAACAAACGCACGGCACTGTAAGGTGTAGAGCACAACCCAATCTACAGAACTAATTCCCTTTTATCTCGTAGCAGGTCATGCATTCAATTGACTCCTATGTTTGGTGAGAAACAGGTTGTGAGACTGAATTACCTGACATCAGCTGCCACAAAGGCAGAGATTGTTTAATGACCATGCAGACTGCTTGCAAGGACGTGCCATTGCCTTCTATGCTGCCCACTAGAGAGCCTGTGGAGCTGTGGTTAATAATTCAAACTGTTTCACCCTATTTCAGGTCAATACTATTCTCTAGTCAGTGCATGGCAACGCACAGACCCTCCATGATCATATCTGAGCTTATACTGCCCCATGGTAAGCCTTAAATCGAAACACAAAGCTGTCACTAGGCTGCATTAATAATAAATAGTTTGAATATTGAAAAGTGTCACTCAGAAGAAAAATGGCTCCACATTTAGGCAAAGTAAATTTATCTTTGCACTTGAATCGGGTTTAAACGTTGAACGCAGTGTCCCAGTCACACAGATTACATCAAATGTGGCCTCTGAAGCATCGGGAAATCCTGATACAAACCACAACCATCCAATGCCATACCGTCATTGCAATGCACATGCAGAGTCGCAGAGGAAATAAGGTGCTGCATTTAGAGACCCACTTAGGTAATATTAACAGTGTCAATACATCATTGCACTTCGGCTATTTGCTATAAAGAAACAGGACTTGGCAATCAAATGAAAAATACGAAACAGAAAAAAAAGCATATTTCTGAAGAATTTTATTAGTTTCAGGTTGTTGCCGCCACATTTTAAGGGCATTTGAAAAAAACGTAATGAAACGCTGCATCTGAACTGCAGGAATTTGCGTTTGTTCTCGGGGGAAGATGACTGTGCATCACATACATTTTAAATGATCCCTGCGAAAATGACGCAGGGTATTTCATCAGCGATGATGTATCGAGCAAAGCTGCAGAGCGATATTGGCATACCATTCACAACGGATGGTGTTTACTTAATGAACTACTTGTGCAATCAACAAAGCACCGCAAAAAGAGTTTGGGGGTGTTTGAAAAATTACTTAGCCGAGCCCTCAGTGTGACCACAGCGATCCATTTGCGATTCTGAAAGGTTGGCCCACGATGAGGGATAACATACTTACGGTGCATGCGGCATTATGTCAAGCCTCTGACTTTGTTACTCACTTAAAATGAGCCAAAGCACTAAGAATAAGTCAATAAGAATGTCTGCCATGGCCTGCGCTTATCGAGGAGCACGCCACTAATGGGGCCTGAGATGAGTTCAAGTGAATTTTTAAAAGCCCTCTAATTTCTGCATAGACTGATTTGTTCTCATGGGAGCTGCTACGGTGGCCTGTTTTGGGAGGCACTCACTCAACAAACAGAGTGGAGCTCCATTTGTGGAGGCCGCTGGTCATTCCTCTGACCGCCGTAAAGCACAGAGTGATCACGAGGTGGGAGGGAGGTAACTGAGCGCAATTTGAAGATTGAAAAAATAAAACCACACAATTAGTCAACGCTCTACAACAAAAACCAAAAAAAAAAGATAATGTGGCAAACAAGAGCCGAAAAAGTAAAATTACATGTGACACATTTGTAGACACATAATATGGTGATAACATGGGTGTAAGTGTAAAAATATGAATCAATCAAAAGTAGGCTGTGGGCTTGTGTGACTTAAAGGTGGGATGTAAATGCTGGAACATCTTATCCACTCTTTTTTTTTTTTAGCGTAAATTCAAACTTTAAATACTGTATTTATAGCATTAGCATTGATCCAGTAGTGTGAGGGAAGGAGGTTCTGTGCAGTGGAAAACTGTGAGGCTATTACATACATAAACAAAGGAGGTACAAAAAAATGAAAACAGTGGATCAGGAGAAGTTATGACATACCTGTGATACTGTGATGGTGCTTCCCACCCCCTGAAGGCAAAAAAGAATGGGCTTTTACAGTATCTGACTCTTCATGACTACACTCAATATACCCCTCATCACCCCCTCCCCACACAGACAAAACACTGCAGATTATTGTATAGATTCATGTTTCTCTGATATTGTGTCTCATGAGGACAACCATAGAACAATAGAGTATCAAAAAAAGCCTAGATAGTAGTCACAATCACAGCAGAAAAAGAGAGCACAGGATAATAATACTTTGGATGTGGGGGTTAGGTGTGAGAGATATTGCCTTCAGGTTTGCCCAACGAAGAGGCTATGATATATATAAAGTGGGCAAGTCGCATCTTTAAGTGTAAAAGATAACTGTGAATTAGCAGACTCCTGCAAGGTCACTTGAAGAGCAAACTTACAAATAAATGCCCTGTATCTTCCGGTGTTTTGGAGCACCACACTTTAACTGCTTTTTCTTAAAGTAATGGATGATGCCATTTTTTTTTCTTCCCAGCTTATGACCTGAGCGACTGACCAGGCAACAGAGAGAGCACACATGGTGGATGGGAATGAGAGGGAAAAATGGCAGGGGACCCAGCGTTGGGGGGGTTGGCTAAGGAAGGACAGCATAGTGCTTTGATTGAGGCTAAGATGATATAGGTCTCCCTTCCCTGTGGCCCTGCTCTGACTGACTGGGACCAGCCTTGACTGAAGCATCATTAGGCAGTCACAATGTCAAGGTTAGCAAAGGACATTGTGTCTTGGTGGTGTGACCTACGGTAACTATCCCTCTAGGCTTTAGCCTTTCCCACCTTGATTACCCACCAGCTACTGTTAGATGAGCGCTACCCACCTGGGAAACCGTGATGCTGCACTTCTTGGCCAGCTCCTCTTTAGCCTCCTCGCTGGGATACGGGTTGCTGAGGTGCGAGTAGAAATATTCGTTCAAAATTTCTGTCGCCTGCTTGCTGAAGTTTCTCCTTTTCCGCCTGAGTGGGGAGAAAAACGAGAGAAAGGCCGAGCAAGCCTATTAGTGAGACCAGCATTAACTCATCCATTTGGGTTGCACAAATTGCACAATCAATCTCACACATAAATGGTGAAAATAATGAGGAATGGGCTCTAAGGGCCCTCAGGAGCAGAATATCGTGTCCTGCTCCGAGAGTCTCGTCAACACACACAAAAGAAAAGACTCTGACCAATAAACTGACAAGCACACGCGCACAAACAAACACACAGAGTCACAAAACACATACAATGTTTAATTTGGTCTGTTGGTCTCCAATCTCCAGTCCAAGCGTGTAATGTGTAGAGTTTAGTGCAGCGGATGGGTGGGCTTCGTGATGGAGCGCAAAGCCCAGTCGGAGTGCATCTCGGTACATTATAGAAATCATGGCATGCACAGTTGAGCATTGTTCCTGAAGTGCCACAGCCCCAGGGATCTCCAGCAGAAACAAGCAAACTCTAACGAGATCTGGGTCCCCTTCCCTCCCAAGGGCACTACTTATCATGTTGTTGAGCATTTGCTTATTTTGCCTTGTTTGCTGTGCTTCACACAGGCAGTGGGCAGCAAATGTGCTTCCACTTGGTTTGTTTGGCCCCAAACTTGTGCCGCTCTCCGCCGAGCTCCACACCGCGCCACACTGTTAGCGATTAGAGTAATCCACAACACCTGCTGATGACCTCCCCTCCATCCATTACACACGACTCGGCCCTCATTTCATTTGGTCTTAACTGCTCTCAGGTGTGAGGGCATGATTGTCTTGAAAATGGATAAGGCATGGAACACGGACACGATTAAAATTATGCATCTTTGCAGTATTCATACTGTGTGCTGTGCCAGAAAAGTGGAAGAAACTTCAGGTCTAAAAATGACCTCGCCCACTGGATTTGCTTATATGGGTCATAGAGAAGCAACAAAAGCTTCTAGACACTTAAACACGCACACACATATAGATTCTAAACACACGATTCACTGACCTGGCATCAAGGAATCTGGAGCGCAGGATCATGACAGCCTCACAGGTGCTCTGCTTCAGTTGCATCTGGATGGAGCTGAACTTACGGTGGATGATTCCCACCATGCGTTCAATCTCTTTAGGAGAGATGGGCCGCGTGCGAGACTGTTCCCTCAGAAGGTTCATCACATGGGTAGTAAATTCGTTGCATGCCTGCCAAGGAACAGAATGACAAAAACAGCCAAGATGAGTTCCGTACATCAAGTTTTATAAAACTTCTACTGGCTCCTTGACTGATACGCCAAAGTTGTCTATATTATTCACATATTAATTGAGCTAATTACATGCGAGCTCTTAGTGTGGTGAAAGCTCCAACAAAGTGCACCGTCTGCATATGACTTTGATGACATAATAGGTGAAGTCATCTTGGAGTAAATGCAGATTTGCAATTTGGCTGGGCCTCAATGCAGAGTGAATTTAAACAGCTTTTCGTTAAACCAGTAGTTCATACATGATTAATTAGAATAACTCATTTACGTAGTGCACACTTTAGCTCATTACTCTGAGTAAAATTCGTTAAGTATTTACATTTAGATAATTAAAACCTGGAAACACCCTTAAGAAAGATGCATTTACTCCAGGCGAAGTGTTGTGTGCCCCCGCATACCCACCTCCTCTCTCAGAGAGCACGGAGTAAATTAGTCTAATTTACCTCACCGGCTTGCTGAGGCATCACTGTTACACCTTCTATTTTCGCCCATAATGCCTCTGTGTTTAATGGCAGGCTCAAAGTGCTAGGTGAAGGAGCTGATCATACTTTCATTTAACACAGATGAATAGGGCACTCCTTTGGATCTCTATAATCAACTAGAACTCAGTGAAAAACGCTGCAGTTTTTTTCTTTCAAGCTAATAATACATTCTCACACATCTTACATATTCTCTGCAATTTTCTTCATAATGTAAGAAGTAAGCTGAGTGTTGAGAAGCTGTGTGAACTATTATGTACAATTAAATAGGTCCATTTTATAGTGTGTTGAGATTTATAGCAGCCGGTAGTCACATGGTTATTTAAACCTTTTAGTAGTAAAAGAGAAAAATGTTTTAGCTATTCTTCTTTTCCTGGAGGTGTGCTACTTCAAGCAGAAACTCCATCTTGAAGCAGTTCTCGGGAAGATCTGGGATTGCGAAGGGCTCACCTGTTCGTATTTCTCCAGCTCTGTGTGGTAGATCTGTCTGATCTGGGTGAGTTTGGCTCTGTAGTCGGAATGTTCTATGGAGTTGTCGGCCGCCCCGCCCGAGGCCGCGGCAGCAGCTGCGGCGGCGGCGGATCCACCACCTTTCTCTGGTCCTGCCACTCCCTCTGCCAGCAGCATGTTGTCTAAGCGCATGAGCTGGGGGTCTGGAGGGTCCTCCTCCTGGGCACCACGGATGCTGAGACCTGCAGCAAACACAGAAACAGGGACACAGTTGTCAAGACTGAAAAAATATCACACTATTAATAAAGAAACACCCAGACTGAATGGGTAAATGCAATTAAATGCATGATGTCTGCATTGTCTGCCATACTGTGATGCTTCCCTTGCAGGTATGAACCGAGTGCCTCCTGTGTATGTGCTGCGTTCCTGTCGCTCATGTCTATGCCTGTTCTCTTTTATTTACACACTGCGCTGCACACTGTGTGTACGGGAAGGCTGACATGACAGCAACATCCATAAACTGACAAATGCTCAATGGTGAAGTGGCACTTCTACTCTGTGAAAGGATGCTAAACAGAAAACTATACCTCTAGTAAGTGTCTCTGTCTTTGACACAGTGAATGCTGGGAAACTCCAGAAAGTAACTACCGCTTGCCTCATTTCTATCGGCTTATAAGTTTTCAATAGTGTACTATTTTACAGTTCTGATTTAGCAGTATTTTTAGAAAGTCATAAAAATGTGCGAGGGGAAATAAAAATCTACATATGGCAGAATGAGTGCAGAGTCAATTCTATGCAAAGCGCTCATTCATGAATTCTGTGTTTTGTTCTCCGATCCTGCTGTTTATTTCCTCTGGTTTTCTGTCTCGCCAGCCTGTCAGCAAGTCGTAATCACACAGCAGATAGCGTACATGCACACCTGGATGCACTGGCAATGCAACCACAATGGCAGGCTTTTTCAGAGAGTAAACAAACAAAAAAACACTGCGGGTCAGAATTACAATGAAAAAAAAAACACGCTCAAGCAATTCACTCTAGTAAGTGGATAAAAATGTGGCTCAATGGGCAGTAAATACCGAGTGGCTACTCGAACGTTATGATTACCAGAGTTGTTTCAATTCAATAATCCCTCCCGCAATTCAGGGATTTTCAACAGCTCATTACAGCTTCATTAAGATATGGCCAGCCTCTGGATTCTAAATAAGAAGATTAGTGGCTCTATTGTGGCAGCCAGTAGGCATGCAATCAGAGAAGCCCTTTTACCATGCTTTGACCGACTGACCCTGCGCACCATCCACCGGAGTAAATACTAGAAGGAAAACACTCCTTTTCCTCTTTATATCTTTCTTACAAACACAATCCTGGTTTTTTAAAAAAAAGGAAACATATTGTGGCCACTTCTCTGATGTTTTCATCTCTGTTGGTGTTTTGTTCGACTGCAGTGCCACTGAAAAACAAATTTGCCTCTATTTATGGATCGGCTGGCTTTGAGTCTTTTAGGTGTAATGGTGTGAGAGGAGTGGATGAATGTGGCTATTTGTGTTGGAGACATTGAGATGCTGGACAAGGCTCCATCAAGCTTGCAGAGCCAAGCCATCCATGTGGACAATATGCCGCTGCTCCACTAACCCTCATCCACATCACACTGCATTTGCACAACTCCACCCAAAGCTATCGTTCTGGACAGACTCGACTGTTTCTATTCCAGTTTGTGCAGCACGAAACAAAATGGCACATGATTCAAATGCTGACTGACCAGATGCCCGGCTACATATCTCAACATGCTCTAATAGCTGGTGGTTTGTCTGCCACAACGGTTCATATTTTCCTAATTCAGTATTTACTCCCACTCTCTGATTCAACACAAGCGCAGCGGGCTGCACTTTCCTTTGTGCTGCGGGTGGTGGTAAGTAGGTAGGCACGTTTTTCATGTCAGGTATATTAAATATAACTCTGGGACGCAGCGTACATTTCCACACCAAACCCAGTTGTCACTTTCACTCCACTCACTCTATATCCAGGGGAAATGCAGCTGAGGGAATTTACAGGGCTTTTCAGCTAAATGGGCATAAATCACTGGTTTCATTCAAACTAAATAATCACAGGCCATAAAGAGCTACTTGTCTCTTACCATATATTACCACAAAGTTCCTGTGTGCAATAGTGTGGCCATTCACAGCAAAGGAAAACAGAGCGAGACATTAGAAAGTGACATGTAATCCTGTTAGTCCACTGACATGTGGAGTGGCCGTGACATTTTTATCATACGTGTCCATTTCTATTTGGGAAATCAGCAGGATAAAAATGATTACTGTGCTGCTCTGAGAAGCAGACGGCCCTGCAGGAGTCCACCAGGGTGTATTTGTGCCACAGCAGCTCTGGCTGGTCATTCATAACGCACGTTGGGAGGGATGGCGCGTCCGTCTCAAGCCCATAAATACTAAAAATTAAAAAAAATAAGAAACCATATCTCTGTCACGCTGTCTCTTTCGGTGCACCTTTGTTGGAGGAGCTAAAGATTGCGGATTCGCCGCCTAAGCTCGGCATCATCACACAACTTCCACAATATAAGCTCGGGCGAGATAGTATCTTTAATTTGCTGTGTGGTTGACAAATCTGTATAGTAACTTGCAATTCCACAGTCACATTCTAGCACTGCAATGCTGCTTTTCCTGCTCAAATCTTTATCCTGTTTTTGTCTGACGATATGGGTATTAAAACAAGTTTGGGCACCCGAGTTTAGCTTTAATCCACCTCCACAGTCAAAGTGGGATTAATCTCAGTGCAAAGGGAAAGTGCAGGAGTCGTGTCACCTTGGTAAAGCCTGCAAGCAACAGGAACTTAAGAATGAAAAATCTATACGAGCTCCAGCTATTTCACAGAGGCCTGATGAGGATGCCGGCTCACTTAATTACCAGAACGCATTTAATGATGTAAAAGGAAGAAAAAAAATCCAAAATTGTAATAATAATAATGTCACATGTCCTTAATCGGCCTCATTTGTCATTCAACAATACAGGTGGGGTAGGTGGGGAAAAAGCGCTTGCATATATGATTGTTCCTCATTTCTCTTCTGTGGCCGAGACAAAAGGAGACAGTGTGATTAATCCATCGCTATCAGTCAGGGGTGGTTCTTCTTTTCACTTTTTACAGGTTTCACCGTCGTTATCTGATCCGAGGAAGTAACAAATTTGACAGATAGAGACAATGCAGCCCTTTTCTCTCATATACTCTCCCCTGTTCTCTGTTTATAATCATTTCCGGTTCGGGGCTGTTGTCTCGTACATCATTCCCTGCTTGAAGCCCTGACAGTGATCTGAGCACTGCCTCGGGCCGCTCTCCTTTCCTCCCACCTCTTTTTCCCCTTGTGCCCTCTTTTATTCTGTGGGCTTAGCTGACCTTTGGCCCGCTGCTTGTTTACTCTCATCACTGAAGTGCGAGCAGGAGAGCCATAAAGGCAGAGCCCTGCTGGGTTAATGTGGCCTGCTGAAGAGAGAAGGGGTGGCTCTGGGCTTCACCTCATTCTGCTGCACTCACTGCACTGTCAGGCGGCAGACGATGCACTGAAAGAGCAGCGCTTCTTGCAGATAAAGCCAGGCGTTTTCTCTTTTTTGGTAACATTTTTCTTTTGATATCTCAATGCTTTTGTTTTTATTTTTTTGAGATAGTAAAGGATTCTGTGCGGCGGCCTTTCGACTCTGTTACTTCCACCGCTGTTTCCAAAACATCCTGTTCATTACAAGTATCCCTGACCTCCTGCGGCTCCTCTCCCACCCAGTGCCTCCAGTGAACGGCTCCGGCCACCTATCGACACTCTGTTCATCTAATTGCATTGATCTGCAAAGGTCTCCCAAAGCTAACTAATCGAAACAGAATTTATTTTCTGTCAATATTTGCAAAGGTCATCTCTCTTAAAGCTGTGGAGCAGACAGTGTGAGGAGAGCAGCGTCTGGGAGGAGGAGGAGGAGGAGGAGGACCATGGCATCTAGCCTGTTACTGAGGCTTGTCCAAGGTGAGTTTTAACTCGAGCTTGGCACTCAGGATCCAGGGCTTCTAATCCACCGTGTTATTAAAACCCGCTGCCAAAGCAAAACACTAGAGACTACAGAGGGCTTAGAGTATCCATTTCACAAAGAGGCCAGTGTCACTACAGCCGCGTTCCACGTCTCCTTTGACTTCATATCATCTCCTTTGTCGTGGCGCCTGGATCAGTAACCTTCAGCTCCAGAAGCAGGGAGCTGGATCAAATTACCATTGAAAATCTTTTGTTCTGACAAATGAAACATAAGGATCCTCTTTCATCGATGTTCTTAAAGGCTTTTTTTTTAAGGCTGGCCTACATCCACATGGCACAAAGAAACTGAGAGAATGCCCGCGGGCTCTCTCTAGCATGTACAGTAATTAACATGCCATTAACACATTAATACACATTAACTATTCCCAATGTTAATGGCAGAGTAATTACCATACCTGATACCACACTGTGGGGAAGCCAAAGCACATTTGCCACTTTGTGTTTCACTTTCTTTGTTGAGTGAGCTGAAAAGAATAATTGAAGAAGATGGCTCAGTCTGCTTGCCTCCACACAGAAAATATCTGCATGTGTCTGGAACCACGTCTCTGACCCAAATTTTAAAAAGTACAAATTCTGTAGCTTCTCTGATTTTTACCAAAAAAAAAAACAACACACACCCGAAAGGAAGTGCGCTCTCATAGTAAACCGCTAAGGATTGGTTTTAGAGGTGAGGCTGAAATACTGGAGGGGACAAAGAAGCCTGGTGATTAAATGCCGGGTAAAAGAAGGCAGGGAACGGGCCCTAAACTGGGGAATCCCTGTCTGCAATGATGATGTATTTCCTCCCAGTGCGGTGAGTGATAAGCTAATCAGCCGCGCTGACAGTGAAGTGTTACAGCCCCCCAGTGCTGGGTCAAGACTTCTCCCATCATACACCACCAGCACACACTAAACAGACAGCGCATGGAGGTGGTGGTGGTGGTGGTGGTGGGGAGTGACAAAAAGTGGCTCTGGTCAGAAAAGAAGATCTCTGTCAGTTCAGGTAGCCTTTGTCCCTCGATGATGATGATGAGGGACTCTTTCACCCCCCCTTCCCCTCCCCACCCTTTAAAGAGGAGGATGTGACAGCGGTGGGGGGTGGGGTGGGGGGTGGAGGAGGTGAGGGGACTTGCCACTCTCGACCCACGACTCCAAAGACGTGCGGGGGAGCGGGGGTGGGCACGGGGGTGGGAAAAGACAACCCAAACAAACATCTTGAAGACATTTTGCCAGGCACACCAAAATTAATCACTGTCCCACGGTGGCACTGACATTTGTGGGAAGTGACACACAACATGACAGACTAGAGGGAGAGGATGAAAGGAGGCTGAGGGAGGGTGGGAGGGCTGGGTAAACAAGGGCCACTGTCACTCGCTGTGATCATGAGTGCATGTGTGTGTGTGTGATGTGTGTGATGTGTGCGTTCGTGTGTTTGTACGTGGAAGTGTGAGTGCCCACTTTGTTTCCTGCCCTCTAAGACTCGAAGTGGGCAAACGGCCAAGTGGTGTAGTGATGGCTGACCAGGCCTGGCGGTGGCGGCCGCACGCAGCGGTTGGGGAGACTGGCCAAATGAGTGGACAGGACCTCCGCTACAGATCAGCACACTGACTGACCCTACAGGACACATACAGCATGGGGCTTCAACATGGGGCTCACATGGTTCACATGGTCTGCTAGTCACAGAATGAGCCACAAACACAGAGAAACTCCCGTTATCCAGGCAGACATCCCAAACTTACAGCGAACATAAAGAGAAATATTCTTAATATATTAGTCTAAACATATTTGAAACCCTGCTCCTGACTAGCACTCGGAGTTTAGATCAGTTTGGAACCGTTATTGCACCTCGTGTTTCAATATTTCATTTGATCCCCTCTATATTGTGTTAGCATGTTTTGCTTATTTCTTTTCTTCAGTTTCATTTTATATTTCATGTATTGATGGTCTTTAGCTGCTAGCCTCAATTTGCTGCAAAGGTAGGCTGATTTGTTATTCAGACCCCAAGCAAATAATGCAAATGTGGCACTGAAAGCCACTTATGAAATACCCAAAGGCAACTAATCACTCCTCCTCTCGTTCCAGCCTTTCTGCAGCCTCCTAATTAGAAGATGGAGATTGCATGAAACCAGGTCACACAGCAGGTCTTGTACACACCGATAACCAGGCAAATACGCAGGCAAAACTTCATCCAGACACCAAGCCAAGCATGCATTATTTTAAAGGCTAGAGGTGAAAAAAATAATGCTATTCAGGTTATTAATCCCATATATTTCACTGTATGCTTCCAAAGAAAGGATTTAGGCTTGAAGCACTTTGTGTGTGTGTTCTGTATTTGTGTGCTTCTCGGTGTGTGTGTGTGTGTGTGTGTGTGTGTCTGTGCATACGTTCATGTCTGCATGCGTGCGTGTGAAGGCTACATGCTCACATAAACAAAGAAACGGCATTGGTAGCATACAGCCAACCATGATCCACTGCCAGAGAGATTATTCTTTGCAGTGCCTTTCCTGCAAGAGAGTTGACAGTCCATCATTTAGATTTTGCAGTGTATCCACGAAAAGGCTGCACTGCCTGAAGCAGAAGGAGCTGCTCTTTCCTTCAGTGTCTTTTATAGAAGAGAATTCAGCTCCAAATTGTAAAGCCAGAATCCGTTGCTCGATGTGGTAGCGTGTAAGGACTCTGCTATGAGGCAACTGAGGTTACGCCACCGGAATAAGACCGCGCTTGACGTGCCGATTCTCACACGCCGTCTCTTGGTGAGGACTGATAAAGCTCACAAAAACACATCCACCTCCAGTATTTTAGGCTGAATGTACATGAACATGAGCGCTGTTTCTGGAAGCATCCCGAGTCTGAGCCACGTTGCAGGTTACTGCTAGGTCTGCAGAGTGCAGTGCGAGGAGTAGCTGGGCAGATCAGGTCCGGGCCAAACAACAGCTTGTGACAGAAGCAGGCCAAAGAGGATGTTGAGACATGCAGAGACTTAACAGGCAGCCGGCCTGCCATCCACTCTTTTTCAGCTCTCCTTATACTCAACACATCACTTCGGATTCATCGCAAGTGTCTCTCAAAGAACACGGCAAGAACAGAGTTTCACATTTCCATAAGAAAGGAGCAAAATAACTGTGGCATGTTCCTGGCAAATGAGTGAATGATTGCTGGGAGAATATCATCTCCCTCATTTCATTTGACCAGCTCAATAGTCTTATTGTACACCTACAGATGATCTTTCACTTCTTCTTCTTTTTCTTTTTTTTTGTGCGATACCCTGAGAACAAGGTAGCAAAAAAAGGTTATTTGGTGCTAATTATTCCCAGCATGTACTTTACACACCATTTAATGAGTCAGACTGGAGGTGTGGCCATTGGCTGTGACTTGCTCGCCCAGTTATCCAAGATGAACCGTTCAATCTCCCTCACGTCACCCCTGTCATGTGCACCAGGTCCCCCTCCGCATCCAATTCCCTGCTTGGGCTTCACTGGAGCAGAGACAAGGCGCCACTGAAGCAACACAACAGCTCCCGTAGCGTCTCCACACATTGACGAGGGAGGGGTAGAGCTGGGAGCTCGCTCTCATAATTACAATAATTAACAGTTGCAGATTTAATTGGAAGGGAAGGCATTAACAGGAGGAACATTGTGGTGGCGCGTGCAGAGGGAACCTTTGCTGCGAGTAGCTTTTGTCTTCTCCGTACCTAATGGTGCCTTGGCTGCGGTTGGCGAGTGCTGACACAACACAACACAACACAACCGAGCTGAGGGTTCAGACGGTGGGGCTTGTCAGGACTCAGACTGGAGGCAGATAATTAGGTGCCAGGTTAATGAGAGCACAGGCTCTTGATGGCATTTGGTTACTGTATGTGGGCAATTAATGACTTTGTTTTTGTGTTTTTATTGCCCACTTGAGTGGAAAACATAATACATTATTCACCTCAGGCCTGTGTGTGCTGTTTGATGGAGTAGCGGTGACTCTGGCTAAAGAATCTGTTCCAGTCACTGTGGTGAATGGTTCATTCAAAACAATACATACTATGTGGAGTTGCAAAAATGTAATCTCAGTTCACTCATGGCTACTGCGCTGTATGACCTTTTCAGAGTGTATTGCCTCATGTCATCAGCAATGATGGTAAAAAACTCCAAAGATGTCAAGCAAACGTTGACGTTGCAGGTCAGGCGCAGGACAATGTAGCCACAAAACACGGCAGAACAAAGAAACCGAACCCCGTGGCCATACGTGTTCAGTTAATTCAGCGTATCGCATTTCGTAATGTATTTACGAAATTCCATACCCCCTAGAAAAGCCCTGCTTTCATTCTAGAGGATTTATTGGCAATGAATCCACTGAGAGGTCTTTAGACATTCTCTTCTTTTAGCCCAAGCGCTCGACGCCTCCTATTTTGGAGTTAGTTGTTCTCCAGCCTGTGGTGGCCAATTAGAGCGCTATAAGATAAATGGGCACCCACAACTTTGATGTCCATCTTTTTAATAAGCTTTGGTTAAGATGACATCTGTGTGAAAGAGTTCAATATCTTCACAGTGGGAGAGAAAAGAGGTTTATTCTAAAATGAAATATCATGTAAATACTGCTGGAGGTTTAGGCTGGGTGGGGGGATCATAGTGTCGGCTGTGACTGGTGTTGGCATTCATTATCTTCCGCTACAGTCGTGCAGATTAGTCAGCGAAAGATGATTTTTAGAGCCTTGTGAAATCTGTGCTTTTATACTACTGAATCAGCCTCAGCAAATACTGTTTTTAAATGCAGCATTTAAGCATAGTCGGAAAAAAGCTGTTTTTTACGCATTTGAAACAGAAAAATGTAAATAATTAGCCTAGATACAAATGCCGAAGAATGAAATACAGCAGTAATAGGGGGGAAGTACAGTGTAACAATCGCCAAAATGGTGTGGTAATAAAATGGTGCATGAGTCTGTATGAATGTAAGAGAGAAGGAGAGGTGGAAAAAGAGCATATATCTAACGTAGCCTGCGGACGTGCTCCTTTATATGTGTGTGTAACTCAGTCAGGAATAATGTAAATGTCTGGAGAGTCTTAAGACTGAGCAGGCCCGTATAAAAGCACCCTGTTTCAGGCTAGTAAAACAAGTCAATAAATACAGCGGAGAAGCCGGTGCTGTCTGCTGCACTCTCCTGAATGAAAACAGAGGTGAACTGCTTATTTTCAGTCTGGCACCAGAGGTTGACAGCGGCATTATGTGCGCTCATACATTCTGACTATCACTCGTCACAAGCTATATCTGTCAACATTACACTGAAGTGCATTTTAGATGTAAAACAAGCGTTCGCCGGGAGGACTATTTATGACTTGATGCGGCCAGCTGCTAAATGAACTAAACGTCTCCTACACCAGCGGCTGACCACGGTTATGATGTTTTCCCAAAGACTTTTCTTTCTCTACCAATCCACCGGTTTGTCTTTTGTGTTGATTCTCACAGACAGAGCAAACACAGAAGTATTACACGCTGAGCCTCCGCAGGTTGGCACTTACTGTGGGAGGAGGCTGAGCCAAATGGGAAGCCAATGACACAGACTCGCACAAAATGGAAACACCATTAGGTAGGCAAACACTTCACTGCGATAACTGCTACCTGATTACAGGAGGAAAGCGCAGCCATGGTTCTCCTTTTTATTTTTTTTCATACTGTGTCAACACTTTGGGAAAGCAAATATTTCAGTGACTACCCTCCCTGCGCTTTAATCCATATGGAGCATTCTGTTTGTCACCACAGATGTTACACTCCCAGGATGGGTTTTTCAGAATAGGAAGAACTGCTCTCTACAAGCAGCGCTCACCTGCTCCGCGCTACACAATGAATACACAGAGGTCACACACCATATCACACCAGGGCCAGCGTCAATCCTTTATTAAATTACCTAGCTATCTTATTTTCTGTCACCACGCTGATATGAGGGTTATCTTTTTCATTTATGTAGCGGATTTTCAGGGGATTATGCATTAAAGATTAAGGGTGTGTATACCTAACACCTCAGCACAACAAAATGCAATACCTCAGACAGTGCATGGCTGATGTGTGTAAGGAGGTGGTGCTATAAAACAAATCTTCGGCAGCCAGAACCGGACAGGGTTTATTCTCCTCAGACAATACAAGCTGTGACTATACAGAATGTTTCGACCCTAAAATACTGTGGTAAGCAATACAAATCCCTTGGACAAAATGAAATGTATTAAACATGTGGATTTCATAAATCTCCCTTTCCTCGGTCTGGGTCAGAGGTATATTCACTGTAGAGCTCAGCAGGCATTTTTTCCCCCTGCATTGTTACTCGGAGTCGCAAGTGCTCCGAGTGCTTTCAAAATGAATGTCAGCAAAAGCTGCACGTGTACGGCAAACAGCAGATCCTCACAGTAAAATGGTTCAAATCACTTACCCCTGCTACTTTATAAGAGTATTACAGTGGTGTAGGGATTTAAAGGTCTGCTACAGAAATATTACAGCCGGAATAGTGAAGCAGGAGCTACATTATGGATGTAAAATGCTCCAAAGATGAACAGTTCTGGATAGTTCTCTGGGTTGGCTCCACACAGCACAGATAGCGGAGAGAGGGGGGGGGGAAAGCCATTCAGATTCAGGCACAACACTGTTAAACACCCAACTGGGATCCCTTTAACCTTGAGTAGCATACCAAAGGTAGAAGCAGCCTGGGGCTATGGGGGGACTGGCTACCACAGCTCCCAGTGCCATGCTGTTCCACAGTGGGGGCCCAACATGGCCAGATTGCCAGAGAGGCCAGCAGAGGTGGTGCTACAGAGTGAGCCGGAGCCGATCATTCATCTGCTGCCGCGTCCATTATCTATTTGTTTTGTTTTCCAAACGGTTCTGTTCTGGTAACCTCGCCGAGGAGAAATAGCACCCGTGTTCACCTTGTGGGTGTGGGAGCATCTGTTGGTGGCTTGTTCATGAGACATTCCTGCTAATTATTTAGTGAGCTTGATGGATAATATGTGATCATTAAAGATCAGAAGAGCTAAGAAAAGGGACTAATTATCATTGCTCTGTGGAAATAAATGAAGGACTTTGGAACAGCAAGTAGCAGGGATGCACAATTAAATACTCTTCTTTTGTACACTCTCGTTTTTGGATTTGCCTCAAACTAGAAGCTAGTAAACAAAGTATGAATGATGTATGAATGTTATACATAGTTGTGCGTTGTGTGGGGGGCCAGGGAGGAAAGATGAATAAAGATGGGAGATAAATTAGTGTGTGAAAAGGATATTCTTTCCCTGAAGCTCACGTTACAGCTGAAGCAAAACAAATAATGAAGCCTACAACCTATGAGTCACTTCAGTTCCATTGTATAATTCAATCATTTTTGTGACAGCTGACGATTACTTCTTCATCACATAAAGACAGATTAAAAAGTTGTCAAATTAAATATTAAAGAGGGACTGCAGGCAGCCGTGAATTTTTAAAGGAATAACACAGATTGGAGATGAAATGAGGCACCTATATGCATATTTTATGCCATAAGGAACGAATGCATATATTTTCCTCTAGGCCACCTACTTTGTAATAAAGAATAGTGAGAGTATAGATGTGGTAATGCAGCACAGTGGAAATGATATGAAAGAGAAATTGGTTTTACATAATGATGTCAAAAGGAATATGGCTCTGCATGGTCATGCGGAATAAAGATAAGATTCTCTTTCTCCGTGAGTGAATATTTTGCTAATGGTTTCTTCATTTCCTTAAAGAATAAAGAAGCCAGCATTGTATGAACCTTGAATGAGGTTTCTATTGAATGAAGTTAACATTTATCTTTCAATAGCAGCAGAGATCTGTTGAAAATACCCATGTGCGGCGGAGAATGCTGAATGTAAAAGCTTTGTCATCTGTTGAAATAAAGAGAAAGTGACAAGTGACAGTATCTGCTATCACATTTTCAGCAGGAGGAAGGTTTGAAGGGGAGAACAAAGCCATAAAATGCAATGCAGAGAGGGGTTAAATCTCTATAAAGAACAGAGAGGAAGGCTGCATTTCACTAAGTCAGCATCGATTGGAGTAAACAATGACTGATCAATACACATATAAAAGGCTCCTTCTAACAAAGACTTGCATGTAGATTTCATATATCATATCTCAGGAACGGCGGATGTTCTCTCAGGCCTGTTGAATTAGCAGCACTGCACCTTTTTTAATACACCATTTTCTATTCAGCACTGCTACATAGATACACTCCTGTGCCCATACACACTTACTCATGCAATAAGCATCATTGTCACAGAGCCTTCCTTTCCAAATGGTTCAACCTCCACCATCTGCAGGCATTCCCAGACACACCGCTTTGAGTCTGCCATAATGATGCATGACTAAGTACAGTTAAAGTGTTGCAGTCTGTTGGCAAAAAGCAGTCAAGCACTTTGCTATAGTGTCACTACGGATAAACCATACAGCTGAAGGTTGACGATGGATAAAAGGCAGTGACAGGCCTAGTGATGTGACTCTGTGTGTGTGTGTGTGTGTGTGTGTTTGTGTGTGCGCCAGTGTGGATTCACATGTGTATGGGAGGTTAGAAACCATGGCACAGCAGATTTGTAAGTGTACTTAACTAGGATGTGAAATAGGGTTGGACACAGTGAAATAAAATGCTGTGCTGGAGTCTGTTGAAACTGGGACACGGTTTAAAAGTTATTCCTTCTGCCAATAAACAGGCATCTTCCTCTACTGCTGCGGTTTTACAGGAATCGCAGCCTCATGGGTTTGCTAATATCTTTTGTTACACACATTTCTCCAAATTGTTGCTCGTCGGCACAATATAAAATTGTCAGAGGCAATCCCAGAGCATTATCTGAACAACTTTCTTTGACGTACTGGGACTGTCCTCTGAAAATCTTCGTATTTTTTAAATTTAAAATACAGAAGGTTTTTAATCGGGTAAAAAGAAAACGTCCAGCCATTGCAGACCACTGTTTATTTGGCTTATTTAGCCATGTAAACCCTATCGTTTTGGTGAATTTAACAATAAGGGACTCAAGCCTCCCTCTCAGCTATAAACCAGTCTCTCCCCTCATTTCACTGTCTCCTCCAGTAGGCTTCAGAGTAGATATTCAGTGTACAGTGAATACAGAGGAGACAAAGAACTCTCCATTATACTGTACTCTGTTTGCCAAAGTCTTTAGTGTCAAAACGCTCCACAGACTTTGTTGCTGCGTTGTCGGGTTCACCGCTGCAGCTGCTTTCATGTAAATGATCTTGAATGTTATTTTCTAAAGAATGCATTTTAAAGAGAAATTCTCATTTCTGCCTCTGCATCTTGTCACAAACCCTTTTCTCTTCTATCTCCTCCCCTCTCTCCCGCTCCCTCCTGCCGCAGTCGTAGACTGCATAATTGATGCAAATACTGTCACATGTGTCAGGAGTGGAGGCTCTTCTAGTTTACTTCTGTGCTACATTTTATCGGAGAACATTAAGTGGAGAAAGCAGCCTCATGCCAGGGGTGGAAAATCAGCTTGTCAGTGGTCTCATTCACAAAGCCATTTCTTCGGGATTGTTTCATCAAGGTGATTGAGAACAAAAAGTACGGCAGCAAATTCCAGCTTATGTTTAGGAGCCCTGCCACATACATTATTTATATTTGTTGCCCACCCTAGTCTCTCCAGCCATCTGAATACATCATTGCCTAATTCTCAAATATTTCTTCAGATTCCCTCCTACTTGCGCAAAATCCTTTCCACATCAACCACGCCAAGCCATTAGGCTTGTAAAGCATGCTTTTTGTGTGTGACACAGACCTGAAATTATAGATAGCTGCTTTCAAGGAGTGCTAGGGCATGATGGGAGAGCTGTAATGGCTGTTGAGTGACTGGAGTGCAGTCAGAGACAGAAACAGGATTTCATTTACAACAACGATACAGGAGGAATTATGTAAAATGGTAACATTCCATGCCATTTAATGAGCCATATTCACTAATGTCTAATTCTATGGTCTAGCAGTAATAAAACGCACCGCCTGCCAGAGCTCTGCTGCTACACTGTTTCTGTCTATTTCCAGCTCTGTATGAAACAATGGTGCATAACAGAACAGGCAGACATTTGCAGTTCTTTACCCTGCGCGCTGAATGCTCTGCCTTCAGACAGAGTGAGGCGCTTGTCTGCTACCCTTTCCCCTCCTCCTCCCTCTCCTGTGCTCTCCCTGTCCTCTTTTTTTCTGGCCCTAGTCTGTGCCACAGATTAAGTGACTTGATCCTGCAAACATCTGAAGAATTCAGCTCCACAAAGAGGTCAGACAAAGGCCAGGGGATAGCCTTACAGGTCCTCCTCCATTAGCAGATCCACAGAGGTGTCATCAAGAGGGCTCTGCAGGCAACAAAGACGCCTCAAAAAGAGCAGATTGATGTTTATCTCTGCGCTCATTATTAAAAACTTTGCAGCCTGTGTCTGCTCGGACATATGACGTTTGAAATTAATGAGAAAAACTGATTAGCCTTCCATTGTGCAAATGTTTTGTGATAAGTTGTATTAGAAAGTCCCACATTCTAGGACTGGAAAATGGAATCCTACATCTTTGCACTTTGTCAAATCTTCACAGTTTTTTTCTTTTGCAAAACATTTTTTTTTTGCACAAACAAGTTCTCACTTGTGAACTGCAATACTCACGCCAAGTAAGCTGCAAGTGCTGACTGTCTCTTTGTTTACACGTCTCTTGATACAGACAAACAAAAATACCCCATATTTTTCAGGCAATAGCATTCACAAAGAATATCTGGGGCTCCTAGAAAAACATTTCAACTGTAATAAGCTTTCTCCATGAGAGTCTGAAACATTTCAGAGGGCTCCTTTGAAGCTCTCACTATGTTGACTGTTCATATATAGACAGTGCTTGGAAAGCCTGAGCGCCATATCGCTGTAACCTCTCAGTGCTTCTGCATTAATAATTAATTGCCAATGTGAGTAAACACCACTCCAGATACAAGAATGCCCCTAACAACACAAACTCTGCTGCTCCCAGTTAAAGCTGTACGCTCAACAAATTTAGCTGAGTTTGCGGATACATGCTAATTCCACATATGTCTTGTAGTCTGCACACATTACGGAGGAAATTCGAGCGGGGGTCGCATATATTCTGAATGTGCAATTGAACCTTGTTTAGCATAATTTCCTTCTCTTTCTGCAAAACCTTCACACGGGAGACGTGATTCAAGCAGGTGGCTCTATCCTTCATGCAGCAGACTCCCATGTGTAGTCAGACCTGCTCAGGAGGAGATTTGGAGGTGTTGCTCTTGCGCAGTTACCCTTTAGCTCACAGGCAACACGCTGTGAGTTTACACCTAACACAACCTCATTTATATTACTTATAGTGAGGAATGTATGTGCGGGGCCTGTAGAACATGCTGACCTTGTCACTGTTAGCAGCATCTCCCTGCGCCGGTGAAGAGCCTGTTCAGGTATTGTTACCAAACCACTCAGTGGCTTCCCGCTCTTTTGTCATACATAAAGCAGAAACTAAGGGTCTGTGAGTGTGGCAGCAGAGCAGTTGCTCATTGAATGGCTGAACAACATAACATGCCCATTGAGCTCTGATTAAAAGACTTTATTACATATACAGCATAAGCTCATATCACAGCCAAGAGCAATATCTGCTTTTGAACACCCAGCTTGCTTCTGAATACAAGAGAAATGAGAAGCTCTTTAATATATAATACAATGCATTCACTAATCATATTACCAGGGCTGTGTATGCATCACCAATGAGCCTTATTTAGCTTTTGGTGGTGGAATATGATCAGCTATTCCGAACTCAGGAGCAAGGAGAGCGTCTTTTATCTTACTATAAATCCTCATTATTTCTAATAGCACTTCTGAAGGCTTAAGAGTAGAGCAGAGCATGTTCTCTTTATTCTTCAGTCACTGACAGACATGGCCAAGCACTATGGGTTAATGTAATATCACAGTTGGATGCCTCCTCAACTCACTTACATTCCCTGTTAGCTTAAAAGTCCTTCTGTGGAGAAAAAAGAAAGAAAAAGTATGCAATGCATGAAAGGAGGCGACGATTGTGCGAGCACATAATGGCAGAGGGCCCGCGAATTATGCCGAAAAAAATCACCTTTCAAAGATCCCTTACGAGAGTAGGTTTGGCGGATTAAAAACATATTTTATTTTTCTTTTACATTAAGCAATGCGTCATTCCAGTGTTTTAAAATATCATCTAAAGAAAACAAAAGACTGAAAAGAAATTTCCCATCTGTGCTATCCATGGTCCCATTTTGTTGTGCAGAAACGTTGGTCTAAGAATAGAAAAATGGACTGTAAAAAGTCCATGGTTCATCTACTGAGACTGGCATATCAATTAGGATTGTGAATAAGAGTGTAATTGAAAGCAACAGGAGCAGAAAGAAGCGGAAATTCATCAAGGCAAGCATGGAAAAGCACAAATGAGTTCCGAGCGAGACACAGAGAGCCTCGTCCCCGTTCTTGTGCTCTGTCTTTGCCCAGAACAGATCCACCTAATCTCTCCCACAATTACCAAACAATGAAATCAGCAACCAAACAACTCTGCCCGCTGTAGTTTCCTTTAATAATTCTAACCAGGCTAATTGTTTTATTGGAGGTACAAATAAATATTTCTCGGACTGTCTCTCTTTCCAGCCACAGTAAATTCATAAACTTTGTGTTAGCAGCACATTGGGTGCTTAAGTCTGCGGCCTCGGGGGCCCTAATAAGTGGTAAATCTAGTTTTATATAAGTGAGAAAAAAGGAGCTCACTATGTAGCACTAACCAATTACTGTTTGCTCATCAGTCACAACCTGTTGAAGTGGTTCATCACCTCTTAGCGTGTAATTTTGAGCAAACTAAGAAATATTGGTGCCGTCGAGGTCAAAGGTCACCTTGCTGAGACTTTTATAGGGAGGTTTTATTAGGTGTGTCGCTGCTCTGTGAGCTTGTGATTGCTTTCCAGGGTCTGGCTCACTGGCCAGTAGCATCTGTGTCTTCCTATACTCTTATCTCTGCTGGCAAGCAAACACACCGATGCGGGCCTGCCATGCAATCACTGTAGCATGGCTCCACTGTCACTAAATGGCACGTTCTCTCAGCCCCAGTCCTCCCTTTTCCTAGGCACGGGCTTCTCCAGCTGCAGCCTAATTTCCTGTGACTTGCCTAATTACTGTAATTAAGGATTAATTGCCATTAATTATTCACACATAAGCTCATCGCAAATCATGGGGTAAATGTCTTATGAAAGCTGCCATACAAGCCATGTATAAACACACTAGGATGCTCCAGGCTGCTGAATCGATCACTCAGCCCTCCAGCAAATCTCCACGCCACACTTAGGAAAACAGCGATAACTCTCCCCAAAATCAACAGCCCATCCAGGTGATGGAGGAATCAATTCACATGCTTTATTCATCTCTGCTACATTCGGGTTGCCTCCAATAGTGCTTCCAGGACTTTCAAGGCATGAAGCAGACAGAGAAAAGTGTGTGTGAAATATGCTGTGAAGAGTAACTTTTGATAAAAGGGTGCGATGTCTCGAAAGACAAGATAGCGTACATAAATGCGGCGGAGGATGAGGGAAAGTAGAGGCTAATTCTATTCCAGTCTACTTCAGACATCTTATCCTTGATGTCCGCAGCGTAAGAATGAGTCCATTAAATCTGCTATCTCAGCAGAGAGGGAAGAAACATGAAATTCTGGTGGAATTCGTCATGATTAAGGTCACTCCCGGAAAACCGGCCGGATATCTATTTGTGTGCCACTTTATTCTTCATTGTTTCACTAAATTTTTAGGAAGTTCACTTAAATCTGAGCGATTGATTTTAGGTCAAGGAGAAACATGCCATTAACCTCTCCTGGGAGCAGCTTTAATCTCACTGATGTCTGGGAGAGAAGCTCAGTCATAGCATAGGCAAATATTTACACTTGGCACTACTCGGACAATTCCCAAGCGTTTTTGGGGAAATACTTTTTAAGACTTCAGCGTCATAAAATCATAATAATGGCTATAATGTAAATCTGCTGAGCATGAAATGTCTTCCAGGGACCTGCATGCAAACAGTATTTAAAACGAGACATTTTTACAAGGCTTTAAATCAGCAGTGGAGCCATGTGCTGATAGAGAGAAAAAATGAAGAAGTAAACTGTCTGGTGGGTCACATGAGGTCCTTGCGAGACCTCACAGTCATGCCACAAACTCGACTGTAATATACAAGACTGACAATTATTTGCTGGATCCTGGTGAGGTTTCTGGAAGCTGCCGCCTCAGCAGTGACATTGCGCACCACATATCTCCTCCTCAGTGTCTTTCATTCTATAAACATTGGTCACTGAGTGAGAGGTAGATGGGATGAAAGGGGACTAATTGCTGGACCAAAGGCAGATGTGGAAGATTAATGCAGGAAACCGCTTCATTTTGGGGGCATAAGTTTGTGTGTTTGATTTAAACATTTATGTTAATGGACCTTCTGGCAGCTCTTTAATGCTCTACAGTCTCTTGTAAACAGCCACTTTGCAAATCCATCATTGGGCCATCCTGCAAAAGAAAAAAACAATCCAAGCTGCACAAGGAGAAGGGAATAGATAACACTATTCCAGATCAAGACAAGGGGATAACAAGACTTCAGACATACAGAGGCAGCTTGAGCCAATGCTGGCAAAATTTCTCCTGATCAGCATTCCTGCAGCCAGAGTTTAATTTATAGAGCTGAGCCAGTCCTGTTTTATGCGTTTGTTAGATTAATGCGCAGAGCCATACTTTTTTACTGCCATAGTCTTTGATCAAGTTCAATTTATTGGGATTAACCTGAGGTTCAAGCGTAGTCTGAGATCCATTTCGAGTCATTATGCGAAGCCTCTACTTTCTCCAGCTGTGATTGGGTTTAGTCCTCATAATTAAGCGCAAGTTTAAGCTGTCAAATCTGTCCTCCAATTATGAGAGTTTCTTTAATGACCCTTTGCTATAACATATTAATTTCATCTTATTTTGAACTAACTTTCATACCTTTCGACTTTGCCCCTCAAATTAGCATGTGGTAATTGTTACCTTATAAGCAGCGCAGTGCTGTGATAAATACTACTTTTCACTTAGACACAAGAGAAGTGCCTGATTGTGGCTCGGTGTTAATATGGCAACGTGTTGTACAGTCGACGTGTCACCGCTCCGTTTGTCAGCATGTGAGTTACAAGACCCCACTGCCTGTGCAACTTTCAGCGGACCCTGCTGCCCACACATTTCACACTCCCACCTCCCCCTGTGTGACACCTCCCAGCACGCACATGCATCATCGCGTCATTGATGCCTAATTGATACTTCCCTATTTATTGTCACCTTCCCTCTCCTGTCAGCTGACTTGGCTCTCTGCGTCGCTTTGCATTTATGGACTCCCGGTTGCCTTGATCTCAGTAATTAGAGTTTATGTGCTAATTGGTGTAAATACAAAGATGGGAGTTGCAGGAGAGCACTTCACACCGCAGCTATAAATTGTGGCTCTGATAAGTGTGGGTTGTAGTGCTGAAGGGAGAGCAGAAGTGTCTCTAGGAAACTGATATTTCTGTCACCAGCCCTCGTCCTTCCTTGCGCTTTCAAAGTGCAGCGCGGCTCGAGCAATATTTAGACAGATTAAGACGTCGTCGCATCTTCTGGCTTTCACAGTCGCATTTACCTTTGGATGTCAAATGTCACATCTACTATTTCAAGACCAAGTTGTCAACCTAATTGTCAAGACATGACGGTGTTTTCCAGTCTGGATTATATATAGATATATGGTTGTGAATTTCCATCAGATCTGCAGCTACTTAATTCAGTTGGAGTAATATTCAATCAAACAAAATATATCCTGTGTATCTTTTGAAATGCCAAGTGTGGAATTACTTGTAACACCTAAAATAACCAGAATCATGGCATTTATTTTCTAGTGCCTTCTTTTTTAAATGTGGTATCTTTGGGTATAGAGAGATAATGCTTTGCCTCTTATGTGGATTGTAACGGAAACTCCATCCTCAGAACTAAAGATGACTGTAACTTAGGACTTTAGTAATAAGATGAAGAATAAGGAGAACAAATATCATGTTTATGGCATGACATTGGATGGTAAAATAGCTAATACCAGAGGCTACAAGGCCTTAGATGGCTTTCATTTTGCTTTTTATGTATTTCTATTATCACAAAAGGCAACCTGTAAGTGTAAACAGCATATTAAGTCAACAGCCATTAATTATCTTTAAAGTATAGCAGTACAGCAGAGGACTTTACTTCAGAGGGCTGTAAATTGAAATATGGGTGGAGCGTTATAGCTTCTTAGGGAAAAATCTCAGTGAAATATGATTTTAATCTGTCAAACTCTACGCTACCTGCTCTTAATAGAGATCAAATCATTTGACAGCTAAAATAACAAGAGTTCAAAGCTATGAGATCAAATAACAAAGAGTCTGAGTCTTCTCAGTACTGTATAATACATTTCTCAACCCATCTGTGTCAAAATGCTCAATTTCACTCAAATGTAACATAAAACTGTGCAGATATCAAAAGGCAAACTTTCATCCTGATTAAAATCGTAGTTCGACCACGTGCCTTTCACATGCAAACACACAGATGCATGTTTCTTTGCTGCCTTTTCATTTTCAACTTGGTTCTTTTTAAACTCTGTGTTGTCAGCAGATGTCCTTCCAACGGAGACAAAGAAAATGAGAGGGGGCTGGATATCATCAGCATAGAAATGAGCCTCCTCGATGCCCCTTCTAAGGCACAGCCACAGCGCCGCTCCAGCCACTGCACTACCTTTTCAACTTGCAAATGACAGTGTCACCAAATGCTATCCTTCCATCAATCAAGTCGGGGGGGTCATGAATATACAAAAGGCAAAGCGGAGACTGGCTGCCTCCCGCAGCTCTACTTGGCCCAATTATACAGGCTCAGCTTTCTCCTGTGAGCTTCCACTTTTTGTTTCAGTCTAAAGGGTACAGTCCAGGGCAGCCCCAGGCTTAATCAAGGTAGGTCACGCATACCAGACCTCTCAAGTGGACTGCAAATGCAAGTTAAATGTGGACACCAAATGTCATCTTTCTTTTACATCATTACTGCTAGGGGGCAAAGACAGCAGGGGTCAGTTCTGCACGCCTTTTTTCCGTGCATACTCTGCCACATCCCATGTACTGAAGTCCCCCTCTTTACCCAAACACAAGACCAGACCAGTAGGCCGCTGCAGTTCCCTCCTGTCCTCTCTCTGCTGCAGCCTGCTTGCCCCTTTCTTTACCCCAGCTGTCAGATCATAGTAGTGAATTAGCATTCTAACGGATACGCCTCAACCCGGGGATGAATTAGCACACAGGAGTAACTAATGACCTCCCTGCTGAAAGTGGACCTTATAGTCGATGGCACAGCTGATCAATACCACCGCTTCAGCTCAGCTTACCCTCTCTTCTCTCTTTTTTAGCGTTCACTGACATCCTTTTGCGGCCTTAGAACAGATATTAAAGACGGTTTAATGCAAAATTAAATCGGGGAAGTTACCTGCGTTTATGTTTATTAAAATAAAATGAAAAAATAGCCCAAAAAAATGAAATCATCAGTACACCCGAACGGTGGCTGCTGAGCACAAAGCACATTGGTCAATAACGTCTCATTGTTACGTATTCATTATGACAGAGAATGTAAACAACACAAATCCATGTGTTAATGTAAGTAATGGTAATGTTTACAGATAGCATCAATCACTGAATACAGCCATTGTGTTCTTGCTCAGTGTTGACAAAGTGTTGCAAGCGCTGACCAATCAATCATCTTATTAAAACCGATGATTCTAATTGTTTTTGATGAGTGTGGCACTGACGCAAAGGTTAGGACCATTTTGTTGCATTGAAAGCTGACTGACTGAACGAATGCATTATACATTTGTCAGGTAAAAGACAGTGATGAAGCAGGAGTTTTTTTAGTGGAACATTTAACAATTTCTGAATATACTAACCTCACATAATCACTCGTTTCTACCCAAGAAAGCGGAGCCAGTGTCACTTTATAATGTGAAAATGGCAAAAGAAGTGGCTGTCAATTTGGTTTTTCAGAATTTAAAAGCTTTTGAAGACAAATACAAAGATGAAAAAAAAGACAACAACAAGCAGCTTGGAGCACGCTTTGATCAGCTGCATTAATGTGTCAGCGGAGGCGCAGCAATCAAGCCACAATCAGTCTCAGAGGAGTATGAGAAAGCAAAGGGTTAATGTGGGCCTACGGCGGCGAAAATAAATTACTCTAAATATGTAAGTGGACGTTGGAATGGGCTCTGTAAGAGCAGAGTGAGTTTGGGTAAACCAACAGTCTGTCTGCTGTAATTTATAGACAGCTATGATAAATACTATTTGTCCATGACAGTCACATGAAATAATAAACCATGGCTGGCTATAAACATTACTAAATCCTGACACTATTGATTTATAATGTCTAACAGTGACATCAAACCAAACAACTGACAGAAACAATGCCAGGGCTTTAGGAGCAGTTTGTCAACTATTAATTCTGTCAAAGGGGGTTTTGCTCTAAGCCGAGGGAGCTTGTCTTGCAGTTGTCAATCCCTTTGCTGGAAATGACTGCAGCACGTCCGCGGGTAAGGGCCCTAGGCACTGCTCCGTTAGCCCTAATTACCCCCATCCCTGCTTTGGCAACGACACGACCAGCCTCTATTTAAAATGCATGTTAATTATGCAAATTATTAATTGGGCTGGTGCTTGAGGATTTGTGTTTATGCCCGGATTAGAGTTAATAACTGTATCAAGCTACGTTTTAAGCCTGACCTATGACAAGTAATGCTGAGGTGCTGAAAGGGATATTTTCCAATACATTACCCTCTCTTCTCTTCCAAGTCCATTCCCCATTACAGGAGGCTGAATAAATGACACACTGATTCTCCTAGCTTGCAACAACACCCAGTTTGGATCTACACGGTGCGCTGTATAACATCATCTAACACTGCTGCTCCGTGGTGCTTTGTTAAAGGATCTGGTGGAAGTGCAGCAGTTTATATTTGCTGGTAAGTACTATGCACACATACGCGCACACACAAAAGCAGACACCTAAACACACACACGCCGTCACATAAACAGTGGAGGGTCTTATTTCATGGCAATCCAGGACTAGCTGTCAGGCTAATTGCACACACCTGTGATGGGGGACCACACATGCTCTGTCACCACCTGCCATGGATAATAGTCAACAACAGTCTGAACTCTGGTCACCCAGTTCTCATCAAGTTCAAGTAGGGATCAGAGAGCAAACCCAAATGTCTTGTACGTCGTTCCAGTCAGAAAACCCTTTCAGCTGCAAGCATGCTGGCCAAAGCCTTCTTGTTTGTGGAGATTACATGAGGAAAGAAATATCTAAGCTCATCCAAATGTAACTAAAGACAAAGCTAGCAACACGTCACTCATGTAGCCGTCTTTGATTTCTCCATATGCGTATGTCCCATGAAATTGTGACTACATGCTCATTATGGATTTGCCCGATTTCCACTCAGTCCTCCACATCCTGCCTGAGCTTGCCAAACCTTCAGGAGCTGTGGGAGCGCTCCCTCAGTAGGGTTAAGCTTAAGTTTGTGTGCCGACAGTCATGCATGAACGAGGAGCTGCTACACGATACCCGAGAGGTATGAAAGGAATATCAGCTGCCAAAACTTTGGCACGAAAAGAACAGATAAACACTTCATTCATCATTGGGTTTTCTTTTCTTTAGCTTGTTGCATTATTTTGTAGGTCAAGACCCAGTGTATTGATATTTGACACACTGATTGAAGAACTGAAGATGGTTGTTGCTAAAAGATTAGCCTTGTACCACGGAGAGTTTTAACATCTGATATGATATGAAAGGATATTGAAATTTAGATTTCTCATAGCATGGTATATGCATACTTAGGGGATGCTCTATGTACGATTTAAAACGAATATCTATCTATCTATCTATCTATCTATACAAAGACTTAGAATATTATATTATGTACAATGGGTCTAGACAGTATGTGATTCATCCAGTCTCATCCCATTTCTGTCACCTGCATTTGAAATTCTTCAGAAATGGTTATTCAGATGCATTTTCCTAAAAATCCAACACACTTTATGATTAAACAATAAACAGACTACAGAGGGTGTCGGCCCCTGTGCCATCCAGTCAGCAGTCTTTCCACTTCCTGCCATGACTGAAATGGTTAAGGGCGCATTAAGCTGTTTTGCTCAATGGCCCTTGACCAATATAAAGAAGTACTGAGATAGCATGTTCTGATTTATGCCCTGTGAAGACATTATCAATGCATGTGAGCACATGCATGAACAGCAGCAGACGCAGTTGCTGGAAAGGGAAGTAAATGTAAAAAAACAAAACAAAAAAACAGATAGACCACAGTGAAAAATAAAAAGTAAAACACAATCTAGGAGACTAAATAAACGTAATAAAAGAGAAAATCTGTAAAATTGCAAAGAGTCTTTCCGTCTCTTTTCTAGAGAACCTTTTGTTTGTTGGATCTAAATTATAGCTTGATTAAAGTCTAACAGAGGGCTACAGTAAATCCTGTGTGAATGTTTGCTGCAGTTCCTCTAAAATGGGAAATATTGATCAGTATGATTTCCCTTGGTACTATAGAGCTGTAGAGGAAGAGTGAGAGACATTATTTAAGGGACATGGAGCCGAAGTTGAAAAAAAAGAAAGCAAAAAAAGAAAAAAAAAAGTGACATTATTGTATGTGCCTTGAAACATGGCTTAGTCTGAGTGGCCTTTGATGGTAAGGCAAAAAGGTAGTTCATCACTGTCTGCATGGGAACCAGGGGGGTGGTTGTCTTGTGTTGATTTTACATTATTAATTTGAGGCACACAAGGTCATTGGGGCCGGTATAGTCATGAGAACCAGTTGTTATCTTAACACAGCTGTCGGGCTGAATCTGCATTGACTGATTATGCCATTGATTGGTAACGCTGTGAGAAAGGAGCCTTTAGGATATCGCTCCAAATTCAGAGCCTTCAGCGCCAATGTGGCACCAAAAAAAAAACAAAAAAAAAACACCTCCTCAAAACAGACCTGATTATTTGTATTTTTGCAATCTCTCCTGCATTAACTAGCGCCGTAGCTGCAAGAGTACTGTATAACCAAGGCTCACACACCTTCAATCTGCTGTAAGCAAATCAAATGTAAATGTCAAATTGTTGCAAACATATGCTAATGCGGGGAAAAAAACCTTGTACGTGAGGGAGGGGGGGACTAAATAGAAAATAAACATTACAAAAACTGTGAAATCTTAAACAAAAGGGGGTTGAATCCTGAGCAGCTGGCATGGAATGAACTCTTCTGGAGAGGGAATGCCAGTTTCAGAGCGCCCCGAGCATCGATTTGGAGCCAAGGCAGTAAACAGCTTTTATCAGCAATAATGATGGCATAATCCCAGCTAAAGAGGAAAGTAGCATATGGTGCAAAGCTTACAACTGCAATCCCAACAAAGTAGGGGGGGGATTTTCATCACTTTGTCCACTTGAAAGACACTCCGCCAATTCATTTTTTTTTTCTTTTTAAGGATGATAATCCAAACAGTAAAATTAACACAACTTGGGTAAAACACAGAGTTTTCCCCCATCTGTTGACTCTAGGCCAGCATGATTTATGGAGCGATGCTGTCACATATCTCAGAAATGTATGATTGTGCTGCACGTGCTGTAATGTACGTGTTCTGGTACCTATATGCTTCACAGGGTGACAACTATTTCCTCACAAGCTACCAGAGTCACTGTGGTTCTGCACTGTGAGCCCACGTATACAAATGCAGTACGGATGTATACATAAAGACATCCCACAGAAGCAAATTAAAAACAAATTTCAAACAATGCATGCAGCTGCCACCTACACTGAAGTCAAACAATCTCTGCCTCGGTGTCTGTATTTCAGCTGTCAGCTTTATCGTATCCTCCATCATTAAAGCGATCAAGTTTTCCTTTTGATCAGACAACCAAGGCCAGAAGACAGCTCTTTTCCAGGAACAGTGTAATACTGCCAAGTAGCACTCCAGACTGGCTTCAACCTCTGTCATTGATTTTTCTCCAAGCTGTGACCATTCATTGTTTGTGACATTCTCCTGTCGGCTCTTTAACACCCTTCAACCAAATCAATTTCATATTTTTGTCAATGCCTTGCAACTGGATGAGCCAGATGGGAAGGGACGTCACATGATTTAAGATGTCGATTTTCTGGCAACAGTTTTATCTGCAGTTTTTACAAGACCTAGAAAGCTGCGACGATGGGTTTATTTAAAGATACATATAATAAAGGAGAAGCAAAAATAAGCGTTCATGCATTATCGTAAAGCTGAAACTACCAGTCATTAATCGATTAACTGATCAGCATCATAGCTAAAGCTTGT
Organism: Acanthochromis polyacanthus; assembly: GCF_021347895.1. NCBI lineage: Eukaryota > Metazoa > Chordata > Actinopteri > Pomacentridae > Acanthochromis > Acanthochromis polyacanthus. The sequence goes on along the minus strand of NC_067119.1, from coordinate 27,695,479 downwards.
AAAGAATGAAGACTTTCTTTGTTTTACGTCTTGGTAAACTGAATATTTTTGGAGCTTGGACTGTAATTTTAGCTCCAAAAAAGCAAAATCAACATATTTGAACTTGTTAGTGTCATTTTTTTTGTAAACAGGGTTAGTGATTTATTTATAAGATTTCATTTTATTCATTCTTTTCCTTTTGTCTTCAGTTAACACAAAGTATCACAGACATCAGCACTCGGTGGAACCTGACAATTGTAGCAACTACCCGACATAAAATCTGGCCGAAGGCAATGTTACTATTGGGGCTGAGTGTTTTTATGCCACGGTATTGCTGGTTTCACATTTTCATAGCTATTTAAAGTCGCAGTAACAGTCATGACCACAAACCAAACAGCAAACCACTTTCCTCAACTCGAACAAATGAATTTATTCTTCGCCTCTTCATAAGCCCAGCAGACCATATGGCATTGCCCTCCATTAGACTCTCAATATCACACACTAACAATGACAACAATAATAGCATGGGTGACCTTGACTTCCCGTCTGGACTCTAAGAATAATATTTGATAGCAATATTAAGTGCAACAATAATGAGATGAATATTCCCCATTTAGTGTAGACAGCTTTAGGACAAATTCTGAAGGGAGAGCTGCCTGCTGCAGCTACATGCTGGTCACTCTTAGTTGTCAAGGCTGATTTATTGCCTCCTAGCTGTTCAATTTCACATTTTGTCCTCGTCATATCCCCGACTCATGATCATTCTGCACTGACCCTTGTAGGGCAGGCAGGGAATATTGATAAAACAATTATCTGCTTGCCGTTCATTTGATTTTCCATTTCAATTACGGATTGGAGGAGGCAAAAAGAAAAGATTGCGGCATTGATTTTTTTCCTACCTTACAACAGGAAGGAGGCAGGCTTTGATGGGATGCTTTGGTGACATGGAATAAAGGAAGGAGAAGTGTGTTCTAGCTCCAGGCACCATGCTTCTCTTTTGCTGCTGTAGAGGCTTTAAGCTTTATGGACCGTTTGTGAATTAAGTATGATTTAACATGGCCAAATAGTAGTAATTTAAAATATAAAAAGACATTCTGCATCCCCTTACTTTTAAATATCATTTTCCAAACACATGCATCCACTTTGACTAAAGGTTATCTGGTCATTGATGCTGACAATTCAAATATGATGAGCGTAATAGGCTTTCCTCCATGGGGGACCAGCATGTTCATGCTGCTGCTGACCTGAGGTAAACACTGTATGTGCCTTGCACTCTGGAGGCCAAAGGACCCAAAGGTCATAGCAGTTTGTCAGCGACACCATTCCACTCTCTTCCCCTTTCTGATGGTCTGCCACTGTCTATTTGTCACTCTAAAATGACAACACAGTTGCATCACACTTGTTTTTCCTGCAGCACTGACACAATGCTCCACCACCTCTGCATAGTACAATATTGTACTATGATGGAGAGCATAGTGTGGAGATGATCCGAGGCATATATGAGACAACTGCTGCTGTAACAGATAAAAATAAACTGAAGAAACGGTTCAACTGGGTGAAGGTGGCGTGTTAAAAGCAGGGTTTCATTACAGAAAGCCATGTCAAATGAATCCATTACTACATAAAATAAATAGATTCTTCTGTAAATGATTTGGAACATTGGTAATGGGTAAAGACCTAATGGGAATCCTGGTAAAATAGCCTTTGGGGAGCCTGGGAAAATCTGCCTCAGTGAAGTGGCCGGCTCTTGGCCAAAACCCTGTGTAGAGGGGAGGGGAGGGGAGGGGAGGGGAGGCATAGACTTCACAGAGATGACAGAAAATGAGAAGGAGAGAAAGACAGACAGAGAAGGGTGAGAGAGGGAGTGAGAACGCACTCTCAAGGAATCTCCAGCCGTGGACGATGTTAAGTTCCACTGTTGAGCATAATCGCGTAAAAATGCTGAAGACTTGAAAGGGCTGATGATAATGCTATTGCTGTCCAGTGATCCAGCACGGTCACAGGCAGCAGCAGCAAGGCACAGTGCTGTACTACTTCCTACACTGCAGTCCGCTTCGGCGCACACGGCGGCTCCCAGGAGATTTCACATGGCTGACCTTAAATAAGTTTGGCTTTGATCAAAGTTTAGTGTTAGCATGATCAGTCTGCTTACTGCAGATCAGGGGATCAGGGAGATGAGACCTGGGCTAGGAGGTCCTGGCAACAACTCCTTCCCAAAGCTCCAGTGCACCCTTCCAACACCGGATTATGTTGGGCAATTAAGGTAATGAACTGGCTAACGTAACAGCGTATAATGATCCTTTTTATCTCCGTTCTCTAAGGTGCCTCTTGTAGTTTATCTGACACATCTTTCTCTGTATCACTTAAAAACAGCTTTGCATTCTATTCTGTATCCTGACGGTTGGAGCTCCCAACGCAGGGATTGATATCACAGGTAATTCAAGACAAAAGAAACCCTCCACTGGGCTTGTCTGTGAGTAATACAGCCGGTGTTCAGCAGCAAAGTGAAACAGTGGATCTCTTGTTCGCAGTCTGGGCAAGCAAGGAGAGGCCAGAAGGAGAAAGAGTGCAAAAGCACCTGTGTGCATGTGCATTTGTCTGCACTGCTGTGAATACGAGTGAAAGCGGTCAAGGCCTCATGTCTCTCTGTGTGGCAGTGAAAGCCTGCATTCCAGTTCCCCCAATCAACCTCCCACCCCATCAGTGCACGACTTGTCTGCCTGCTCCCTTTTCATTTGAACACATTTTCTAGCCAAAAATTTCACTTCAATCTCACCTCATCTCTCCATACTACATTAACCCCTGGCAATTGCCTTCCAAATGACCCCATTAAGCTGTAATTGCCTCAGCAGGCCTGCTCCCTCGCTTGTAATTCTGTGCAGCGAACCCACCAGACGTTCCCCCGGCATTGTTTCATGTTCTGGCTCCCATCAGCCAGTTCAGATGCTGACCCCCTCCCTACTACCACCACCACCACCCACTACTCCCCACCTCCTCTCTGTCGTGGCCGGAGCTGTTGGTGCTCACCGCTAGCAGTGCCACTGGCAGCCTCTCCTCGTCTCCACAGTGAGCTCACACAGGAGGCGCCGTGCCCTCACTTCCTCCTCAAGAGCCAAACTCACTGTCAAATTACACAAGCACATACATTCACTACGAGAGGCCCTAAGCAAAATAAACCTCAACCTGGCTTTTTATTATGTCATTCCCTTCATTTCATAAAAATAGCACACACACGCAGCGCAGCGTTCCGTGCAACTTCTGTGCAAAGAGCAGCGGCAAAACAAAAATGCTTGCCATCAGTTCCTCTGCACGCGTCAGCCGCAGAATTAATTGTGGCATAATATTTGTATGTCAAAGCATCATTTCAGTCTTCAGTTGTCATTACGATGCTGTTGGGTGCAGAGAATACAGCCGGCGATGACACCCGCCGTGGCACCTCCCAGCACAACTTCACCTTTTCTGTTCCCACTAGGGAGCTGATGTCAAGACTGTTCAACTTTTTGACGAAGGCCTCCACGGATAACTAACGTGCAAATGTGGATAGGTAGAGAAAGCGATCCTGACAGTGATGTATTGCAACTAGTTGCAGGTGTCAGAAAGAAGATGCTCTGCCAGCCATTGGTGTGCATGCGCTGTATATATGCATGCATGCACATCTGGGCCCCTGTGTGTTTTTCTTAATGCACGTCCCTCTTCGCATCCTGCATGTGCATATTTGCATGTGCGCTTGCAGACGTTTGATGTGTGTCCATGTGACTGACGCCTCTAAACCTTTACATGCGACCTGGTATGGGGGGACTCAGACTAATAATCCATTCAACACTCCCTCCATCTCAAGCAGCACATCCTCCCTTCCACCCATACCAGACTGCTTAGCTCATAAAGGCTCCCTGCTCACACACACTGCCTCTGTCCGCTAGGCAAACCACAGCATAATCAACTTAACACCATCTTCAAAGCCTCTTCCTATTGTAAATTTTATTCATTTATTTATTTATTTTTTGGAACGTGAGCCATCATCTCCACAGTCACGTTACAAAACACACTTACATTAATTTTCTTGTCTTTTTTTTTTTTACACTGCAGCCCTTTGCTGTGATTTGAAAAGTGGTTTCTAAATTAATTCTAAGTCTGAGATCCACAAGCTTTCTCTGAACATGTGAACCTTCAGAAACGCTTCAGATCATTTCATTCTCTCGTTGCCCGTTTATTTAAATTCATCCTTTTTCCTAAGCAAATGTTCCCAGGAATATCAAGGTGTTTTTGTTGCAAAGCTCTAACTGATCCGCGGGGATTTGCTTCCAACAGCCTGTCTCTCCCTCGCCTTTCAACACAAAACTCCGCGCTCCAATCAAAATGAACCACCAGGGACCCCCCCCCCCCCCTTCCCCCCCCCCCCCCCTTTTCCCTCCCCCCTGAGCTACGCCTGCTCCGAGTGCTGTGATAGCAGCCTCTCTGCCATTGATCGCGGAGTTTAGCACAGAGCATGTATGCCACCGTTAGCAGAAAACAAAGACCTCTCTCCCTTTAATAGTGGCACACACCGTTAATGCACCTAACGTCTTCTGTTTCCCCGAGCCCCGAAAGAATGAATGAAAGAAAGCAGATAGCAATTAAAAAGGTTAACTAGGGTCCACATCTAGTCACGAGTCATCTTTTTCACACAAATCTTTTTACCTCATAAACAGATTGATATCTTTTGGGGAGGTGGGGGCGGCGGTGGCACATTCACTTGCCACATGAGATAAAAACATGCATTCATGTCTTACTTATAATTGTGTTCCAGGTTGCAAATCTAATTGCAGACACTGAATTCAAAAAGGAAACACAGCTTTATTGATCCACCTAACACAGACCAGGAGGATCTCATGAATTAGGAATGAGATAAATCACCATTAACCCCAGAGAACCCAGCTTGTGGTCGACCACTGACATACCGCACTGATCTTTGTTGGGGTTTTTTTTTTTTTTTTAAATAATCGCGATAATTCTTCCTGGCAACGTATAAATATAACTCTTCAATGAATACAGCATGTGTCTGTTTATTTAATCAAGGGCTGATTTACTTGTGACAGAGAATAAATTCTTCTATTTTCTGTGAGCCTCTATAAAATTGCCATCATTTTTAATTAATTCTTAATTAAAATATATTACACCACAGCTTCTACCCATCTCTCTTGATATTCTAACATAATCAATTCAGAACCATTTACATATCATTAATTAAAAGCTTTCCTCTCTCATCCTTAAAATCATAATAAGGGCCGATTCCTCATTAGTAACCTATAAGGGAGAAAATAACAATACAGTAGAGAATGGATGGCACATTCCACAGTGAGTCCTTTGTCTCCGAGTTTCTAAAAAGCATTTTTTAACGCTTCTCAATTGGATTTAGGAATTACTGAGTCAATTTTGTAGACTCAATGAAAATAAGTGAAGCAACACAGACTCTCTTAGTATTTATTTGTGCCTCAGTGCTGCCTGGAACAGTAAAACAAAGTCAATCAGTGTCACCATGCAGGTTGATTTCGCGCTAAATTCTGTTTAAACTGCACAACTAAAACACAGAATTTATCATGTCCAAATTCGTAACGAACAATACAGGACAAATTATAATTATATGAAAAAAGTTTTGTCATTTAAAAAGTTTTTATATTGTGCATATGCATTTGATTGTGGTTACCTGTGCAACTGAGATTAACACATTTTCTAAATAGGATTTTTTTTTTTTTTACAGTGCAGATGTTCAAACTAAACAACATGGTAATTTTCTATAAATAAATAAACATTTCTGCATGGATATAAAAGCCAGTTTAATACTTGTTGATATGCCATCAGGCTGCATTATTCAATTTAACCGTAAATTTGTGTGCATCTGCACAAACAACGGCCGCAGATCATTTATTATCCGGACTTAAAAGAAGCCAACGCGTTCATACTATCTTTCCATCTTGAGCTCTCTCTTAAAGAAGAGTAATAATATCACGTAATGATAGGTATTGTTATGCCGGGGATCAGGCATATCCTGATTTTTATCGCTCGTCTCTCACAGGTGCTCCGGCGTTACTTGTCAGGACTGCATGTCTGGGTCTTCCACATGTCAGATAAAAATCGCTGCACTTGGTGTTTCGGCAGCCTGACAGCAATTTATTTGAATGTTTTGTCACACTGGTGTTGGTGCATTTTGTGTGGGCTGCTCACCGGAATGGCAACAGCTCGTAGCTTCCTGACACTCTCAAACACAAACACACACATATAAAATCACAGATGCATACTACATGTCCTGCATGTGTACTTTGGATAATTAAAATCTGCGTATGGGGAAAAAAAAAACAAATATCTGTCCCTAAATTGATCATCTTCATTTATATCTAACACCCCATAAAGCAGGTGACACTACATCATTAGCACTAGCTACCCTTTTAAAAATATACTTTTCATTTACACCTCCATGACTAAATTCCCCACCCTATATGAGGCCAAAATAAAATGTCACAGCAGCTGGTAAACAGGCGACACTAAAGTGAATCCACCACAGCAGCCATAAAAAATAATCTATATATTCATATGTAAACCTACTCGTGCTGTGTTGTCTTCTACTTTTAATTGCAAATAGCATCTAAATAACACGGCTGACGTGGAGCATGTTAAACACAAACCTCACTGTAATCTTGTGATTCTCTGAGCTGACATGGAATATTCAGGAAGTTAATGAAATCCTCTCAAAGACAGGAACTCTATTTTTACACCATGATAATTAAAGTACGGCGCAGTTATAATTTACAGCCCTCGCTTAATTGCATAGGAAAAGTAAAATGAGAGAGGTCTACAGTACGAGAGGAGATTAAATGTGTGTCTGTGTGTGTGTGTGTGTGTGTGTGTGTGTGTGTGTGTGTGCACCTCTTCACTCGAGAGCAGCGAATATAAAAGAGCTTCCCGTGTGTCTGAACAACAGGAGTGTATCTTTTAGCATCACCCAACGTATCGGAGATTAGGTAATGAAATATACACTGTTCTATTTTTCTGCTACCGGGTCCTTTGACAAATCGAGTACAATCCGAAATCTCCATAAATCACTATTAAAGACAAGTATATCATCACCAGCGCATATATCTTCCCCAGCCTGACCTGTAGACTAATGAGAAAAGGCCCAGACTATCTTGTCTGATTAATTAATTCAAAATGTCGGCTGTTATTCAAATGTGAGGCTGGTGTTATTTGAATAACACTTGACAGCGACGCCTGAAGAAATAATTTCTGGTTTGTGAGGCTGCTGCGGCATTACTGATGATGGCTCATGGAAATGTTAGAAGCCGAGGAGTATTTTTCCCCTCTTTGCCAGTCCTCTCGCTTTCCCTCCCTCACCTTCTCAGTCATGATAGCTCCAAGAAGTATTTCATTACTTCAACCAAACCTTCCCCCCTCCCTCTCCTTTTCCTCTTCTTCACAATTATGGCTCTTACCGTTTTTTTCCACTGTCTGTCCTTTTCTCTGTGTTTGTATTCCCTCCCACAGCCAGCCCAGATCTACAGGGCAGCGCTTTGGCTCTGCAAGAGACATGCTGGCAAAGAGGAAGGTCATGGTTTTTACAACTGCAGCTCCCCAATGCTGACAGGCCGTGCTGCCAAAGTGACACACTCTGTTTGGCTTTCCCACGTTCATAGAGCTCCACAGCACTTTGTCTTTATCACGGAGCACGCCACACACACACATACACACACACATTTAATCAGCCTCAGAGTTGCATTTCCTGTTAGTGTGCAAAAAAAAAAAAAAAAAGATCACATGTACAGACATAATCACAAAATATCGCAGCAGACTGAAGTAGAAATTATCCTATTTCTGCTGCACTTTTCCTTCTTTTTTAATTTATTTAACATTGTAAAACCCTGTGGATTGGGGAAAAGGGAAAATAGACGCTGGAGAAAGAAAACCGTGAACGTACGTGCTAGGGCCTAGGGGCAGCGCACACCCCTCTATCGCTTCCTTCATCAAGCATGGATTCTAATCAGGGCTGGGGAGATATAAGACGCTCAGTCATTAAATAAATTAACTCTGCCACTCCATGCTCTCCTTCAGCACCCGTGCGAGGCCCGCCGTGCTCTGCATACTTACAGAGGCTCACCTTCACGCCACAAGCTAGCACGCCTGCCAGCACACACACACACACACACACACACACACACACACACACACAGGTTAAGAACTAAACTTGAATGCATCGAGAACGAGAGACACCCACACCTCCTGTCCCTCAACAAACTCCCATTCACAGAGAAAGCTTTTACATAATTGCATTAAAAAACACTCCCTCTCTGGACATTTCAGCTTTTTCCCCAAAAAATTTGCATTAAAAAGATACATACACGAGTGATAAACAATCTCTGAAACCCAATGTTGATTCACTGGGTTGGTGAGACAGCAGACATGAGGTTTTTTTTTTTTTTTGAGGATCTGTGCAGTGCGCTGCCATTCATCAAGAGGAAGCAAGTGCAGTGACGAACAGTAAGAGAGCTCAGTGTCGGCTCGGATCACTGACACAAACAATCAAAGCTGACACAGTCTTCGTATAGCACCTGCCACTCCGGCAACACAAATAGATCAATATGAGGGGAACTCATTCACTGTTTAAAACTCATATCCTTGCACCCACATCATCTTCCAGAGCACTGTGATGTAAAAAGTGCATGCTTAATACATATCAATCACTCTGACAGAGGAAATGCTTATTTGAGGAGCCAACGTGAGGCAAATACACGGTGTCAGCAGAATGCCCGTTGTCAAAACTTGCCATTTGAATTTTCAACCGCGTTGTGCAGAGACAAATGTCCTTCGAAATCCCTTACATTGCAATTTATATCATTTTAATGCGCGCTTTAATTCTCCATTACTTAGAGAGGAAGTACCTGGGAGGGTGGAAACACATTAGAGAAAGTAAGAAATGAACAGAAGGGTCTGGGGATCTCTCTAGCAGACACAATTAAATATTCATGTGTCTCCTCCTAGGACACAACAGATACAGATCATTATCATGGCAACAGCACACCACCATTTTGTTCACACGTTTGGCTCTGAATCAATGGGTGTGTGTAAAATTCTATATGAAAAGAAGGCAGCGTCACTTATTGAAGCCACTATTAAAATAAAAAGTGCTTCCTTTCAAGTACAAATTATCACGTCAAATGATCCTCACACGTGACAAAAAGTACGAATTGCCAGTGTGATGTGAAACCCTTAATTATCACAGTTGAAATTATGAGCCGTGGATCGATATCGTTGCAAAGGTGAGTGTCTTGTCTCGTCTTTGAGCCACATGCCATGGGACAACACTCCAGCCCACAGCGTTAGTGAATCATTCCAAAATTCATTACAAACGTTCGGTCCTTTCCTGCCTCCTGCTTGAGGAAAAAGCAAAAGAAGAATAGCAGTAATGTACTCTGGATGACCTCCACTTGAAAGGAGAAACCAGTTTTTTCTTTTTCTCTTTTTTTTTTGCTTTTCAATCCCCATCAAAGAGGAGCAAAAGGAGGGACAGCATTCCCCTGCTCGCCGTCATTAATCATAGCTTTCTGGGAGCAAGTGCATATTAATTTCTGTCATCCCAAACATCATTTGGTATTGTTATGCCACGGCTTAGTCCTCATTCACCAGCAGACGTCGGCCGTTCCTCCTGGTTTGAGGGAAGACAGGGCCTGTGTGGCTGTGTTTCAGAGCAAGAGGCCTTTATCCCTGGGGCTCTGACACCAATTAAGCCATTTCACCGAGAGACGAAAACAGGGCCCGCCGTTTCACTGTAACATGAGCCAGCACCTAGCTGCTGGCCCCTCGCCATCTTTCCATTACTTCAGACACAAAAATGGACTTCAAGGACTTTAGAAAATAAAAAGATGGTCTGCTTAGCAAATGGTCGGTACTTTACTGACCGCTGACGAAATTACAAAGAGGGGCATTTAAGTGTTTGCCCATTGATCACCAGCAGTGGCATCCTTGTTTCTCCCTCATTAGCTCCAGCGACACAGATATTTCAAAATTCTTTTAAATATATATTTGAATTCACAGGCAATATCAAAACAATGTGATATTTATGCCACGACTGATAAGAAAAATGCTCACTGTGCACTTCCTTTTGAATCTTTTTTCTCCTCCCCATAGTTGCCTTTTAGCAGGCAGCAGAGTGGAGCTTGTCTTAGGGCTACAGCAGAATAATGCAAGGTTTGTTATGAATTAAATATTAGAAATCTTAACACAGCAGCCAATAAGAATTATTTGCCTTATTAAAGCAGCAGAAGACGCTGATTAAAATTTCATTGCATTGCAGTCTTTTTCCCATTTCTGCCTTCAATATATCATTCTAATGTATGAAACGTGGAACAATGGCATCTGGAACAATGGGAAGAGGGGCTTTATTTCCAAGCTTGCAAATGAGCAAAAGACAGCACGGATTCACTTTTTTTTCTGTTTTTTTTGGGAAACAATCTCGTGTAAATAAAAGAAAGGTGACAAGTATGCATCGCTCTGCTTTTGTCACGTAACAAGACGCAGACTGTGTCAAAATATTCCGAATAAGATGCAAACATGTACATTTACTGTCTTCTGACTTTAATTCCTTCGTCACTGTAACTATGAAATTCCATCACCTGTCGGAGCATACACTCGCTACAAAAACAGACAGAAAAACAGGCAGTGTGTCTACTAAAAAGATGAAACACAGAAGAGACTGCTCGTGCAAAGGCACAAAAATACGAGCCAGAGCCGTATTGTTTTCAGTGTTGTTGCTCTAACAAATGACAGGTCATTTAGTTGTCCACATGTAATGTGTACAGAGTAAATGAACATCATGGTGTCTATTGTCCCATGAGGAAAACTCTTCCCTGAAACACTAGAGCTAATGAAATAGGGACCTATAAATAGCAGAGTCATTACTGAGAGAGGACTTGCTTTGCACCAGTCTTTCACTCTAACCCTTTTTACACTAATAACCGGCTCTATGGCATTACATAGACTCGGCCATCGAGTGACACGGTAATGAACATCATGACACAGGAGACTCAGGGAAAAGTTCAAGTTAAAAAACAAAGTCTCCCAGTGTTTTCTGGTTTTAGCTGTAAATAAACACAAATTAAAGAGCTCAAGTTCAGACAAGCCATTAAAATATAATAATGTGTTTTCATCTTCAGAAGCAGATTAGAGATGAATTTTATCTTTTGTATTTCATTAATGCGTGTTGACAGTTTTGCTTTTCTTGCTCCAAAAAATTACCTTGGAGGCACAAATTTGACCTTTTTTTTTTAAATATTCTGCTGCTGCCATTAACTTTCTTTTCAAATAGTAAAAAAACTTCATATTGTAACAAAAAGGAAAAATTTGGCTTAAGTGTGTCTGACAGGTCAAAGATCTTCTACTGTTTTGACAACAGCTCAGCTCCACTAATGCGTGGAAAAAAAAAATCTTGCTAACTCACGCCGACAAGACACTTATGTATCATTCTATTAACTCCATTCACGTCAAGCATTGCTTCAAATCGACACAACGGTGCAATCTGTTTCTACAGGGGGTCATGATTTGATCCACTCTCTTCACGTCTGCTTCAGGTTTATATTTCTTTTTACATTCAGCAACAAACAGATGCCACAAAAGGCAAGAGGGCCATGCAAAGAGTCTCCAACAGGCACGCTCCTACTGCTGTAAACTAATTTCAATCAATCCTTCCTTTTTGCATCCAAAGCAGCCTCTGCTGGCTGCCACCGCCTGAAGATAACTATTTCACCACCTCTGTCATGCCTAATTAACAACTCAGATGTACAATTCAGAAATTTCGCAATTAACCTACTAAAATATTGTTGGAGGATGCTAATTGTTATGCCAGTTGCCATAAAGACTCATTTGCATAACGTATGTGCAAAAAACAATTATGAGCTGTTGATCGCGCAGGAGCCCGCAGAAAACGCTTGGAGCGATGGAGGGGGAGAGAGGGAGACGTGTGCAAGATGGGTGCTCGCGTGTGCAGATGGAGGGACAGCACTGGATCATCGTACAGAGGAAAGAAAAAAAAAGAGAAAGAAAAAACAGATTTGAGGAGCCGTACGTGCAGATACCAGCCGGCACCGCTGCAGAGGCATCTATCTCCACAGCACAAAAGCATTTACCCTTCCAAATGAAACTGATATGTACACTTTTGTTTTTTTCCCTGTCCTCTTTGTCTGGCTCTCCTTCTTTTCATCTTTGCTGATGGGGAAATGGAGGGTATTTGGGAGCTACTTAGATAATAGCCACATCTTCCCCGGTCCCCCTTGCGCTTTAGAGGAGGAAGCACTAGTGGCCCTGCCATTGAGCCAGTCAGGAACCCAGCTGTGCACGAGCCATTCGGCACAACACTATCTAGTCACTGCAGCCGCATCACTGGGGCTCTGTGAGACAAAAAGCAGCCAAAGTCAATTGTCTCTGCTGCTGAATAGCTTTCTGTTCTCTGTCATGCATTTACTGGAGCTTTTTCAGGATGAAGAAAACCCGTAAGGTAGGAAAGGAAAGGGGGAAAAATATTTTTACTGCCCTAGTTTTTTATGGGGATTCTTTTATTATAGTTGCAACTGGCACAATAATAATAATAATAATAATAATAAATTAGTATTAACTCTAATAACCTAATTGGAAAGGGAAGGCTCATTAACTTTGTCAGGGAACATTGAAATTAATGTTCCCTGTAGATTTCAAAAATGCTTACCTCCTCAGTCCTAACTCTATTTACTCCAGGTAATGCTTTTAGTCTGCCTTGCATGTGGTTAATTACTGGCTCATCCTGAACTGTATTTAGTTAACACAGTCTTTCATAGTTCAACATTGCATATAACACAGACAAACCCAACAAACACACGCGCCGAGGCATGTTTCGCTTCTTCTGAGGCCAAATCAAATATGTGCAACAAAACGGCGACACTGGCTCGACCTGTGAGTGCAGTCCCTCCCTAATCCACTGCTTTAAACACTGGATCGCAGCGTTTATCAGCCTGAATCTGCCACGTTCCCCTCCCTCCCTCCCCTGCCTCTCCAGACCCCCCGTTTCTGAACCTGATGAGTCAAAGGTCAGGAAAACAACAAGTCAATACGCAGCCAAAAGAAGCGCCATGCAGCTGAGAGAGCTGTGGAGAGGGCTAAGCCTCTCTGTAGCACTCCATGATTTAGCCTGTAATAGTTTTCTGTAATCTCTTTCTATTGATTAAACCTCACATCAAAGAGGAGTCTTGCTACAGAACCTCTCTTTTCCTGGTCAGAAATACCATATGGAGGTAATCTTTCACCTTTGTTATTCTTGCCGCTCCCGCTGCTGCTGCTGCTGTGAGCCTCTCTTCCAAGCATGAGAGCAAGACAAGGGAGTAGCCAGCAGGATAAAACAAACCCAGCACAGAGGAATAACTGCAAAACTCATCTGAATGGCGGGCAATTTTCGCTCAATGCATGCATTGTCTTCACAGGCAGCCTACAGGGGGAAAGGTACAACGTGAATGCATCCTTTGTCCGGAAACAGTTAGAAGTATGAGAGATTTTAGCTCCCCAGATTTTATATTTGTACCAAAAGAAAAACATCACACACTGAAGGACAAAGAACTACACTTGCCAACCGAATCTCACATTCAGCTTATCTAAATGCAAAACCAAGAAAATTTGAGGGGGGAAAAAAAGCCTCCTGCTAAAAACACTCAATTTAGTGACAGGCAAATGACTTCATGCTGCCACTTAATCTCATTTCTTGCATAATGCTCTCTAATTAGCATATCAAAGTGAATTAATACTTCTAGGGCATTAGCAATGCAGAAATATGCCGTGGCTCTACAATAACAGTTAGACGAGTGCCATAAACTTCTAAACACCCTGAAAAGTCTTCAAAAATGTCTCGCTATTACTAGAAAATGCACTGTTTTTTTAAGCTCGCCTTTCCAAAAAAAAAAAAAGAAAGCAGAAAATCCAAACTGGGATCGTTCTCACCACCTTGATCACAGAATCATACGAAGCTCCCTATTCATCTGATCAGCAGACAATAAGTCCTGATAACGTGATACATGCGCGCAGTAATTACACTGATGATTCTTGGACCGCTTTCAAATTTATTATTAAAAGTCGTTTTCAGCCAGCGGTGGGCTCCATGGCGAAAAGACAGCGGTCCCATGTGCCATCTGAGCAGACATGAAAAGGGCCAAGGAAGCCCTGTGAAGGATGCTACAGGAGCCAGTGAAAGGCTCACTGTGTGCTGGAAAAACAAGCCGGTCAACAAGGCCACCAGACCAGCTGAGCTCTGTCAATGGCTAAGAGGGGGAGGCTGTGACTCTAAACCACAGGTTAACCATGCACACACACACTGTCTCACACACACAAGCTCGTTCTCCCTCTCCTCGTCTGTCTCATCTGCTTCTCACACACACTTATTCCCAAGCATCCTTCGCAAATGTACATATTTATTTAACATTTTTCTGTTCTATTTTGCTTTCTCGTGCGGCGTATTTCACCTTGAGGGCTTCAATCGCAGCATTCAAACCAGAAGTTTCGACAAACAAACACCTGATTAAACTAACTTGCAGGCTCGCTGGGAATAGGAGCAATATTTTAACACTAGTTTGAAAATAAAATCACCCATCTGGCTGCATTCTTACACCACCGTCTGCATGCTTTTGCTCTGGGAAACATTTTCACATCAAAGCTGAGCTACTGCGTGCTGTATGATCTGCATCTTCTGCTTTCATTGTCTCAACTCAACAGGCTCACGAGCACAGCAGAGCACCTCGGCTAGACTGTGGACCCTCTGGCTGCCCCTGCGGACGCCACCTGTGTTGGGGAAGTTCATAAACTTTTATGATCTCCTTCAAGCTAATTTCCTCATAAACTGCACAAAGGTCACAAATCTGACAAGTCATCTCGGGTTTGCTGCCTTCCTCCTTTTTTTCCCTAAATCCTTATTTTTCTTCAAATGAAAAATATAGTCCACGTTACAAGGAGAATAAAAAGATGTACAGCAGTTGTGTGTCTGTTCCACAGCAGCTTGTTTCTAGTTTCAGCAATTGGATAAAAACATAAATACATCACATAATAAACATAGAAACTGTTGGCTTTAAAAATGTATGATGTCTTGATTTAAGGATTTGAAGAGATGCCATTTATTACGTGTCTCGTATTTATGTTGGAAAAGTGTAGAAACATTATTCTGTCCTGACAAAGATGACTTTTGAAAAATATATTATGCTAATTTGGAGTTATAAAGGTATGAATAAAACCATTATATGTAATTTCAGCTGTTGCTCACATACGTGTGTGTAAGTGTCCACGCACATTAAAAGTTTTCCACTGTGGTCTTAAAATTTTGCAGATTTGATGCTTATAAAAGGCAGAATTTTTCTTCAAGGGTTTTCTTTTCAAATAATTTTTCACAATATATTTTGTCATTTGCATTTTACCTGGATTACCTGTGTCTATCTGTAGAAAAGGAGCCTGCATACAGATGCAATGCAATTACTGACTGAGAGCTCAGTCCCTTTATTTGCTGAAAGCGTGGCAATTGTTGTCAGGCTATAAAGCATGAATTCTGTGTGATCTTAGCTATGTAGAGCATATGCTGCGGGATTTCCCCCATCCTGTTCAGTGCCAGGGTGCTCAGGGTGAAAGCTGGAGCGCACTTTCTATTTAAAATCAAAGCAACCGGTGCTGGAAAAAGACACTCCTGCAGAGCATCTTCGGGGGGGAAAGGAATCTACCGACTGCAGCTACTGTGACAGCAAGCACTTACTTCTGCATGGCACAATGACATATTTAAAAAAAGTGATTGATTAATTTGGGCAGAGGTCCCCTGTAACCTGGACGCAGGCTGCCACCGGATCACTGGGAGGTAAAAACGCCAGTGTGACATTGTGCTGAGTCTCCAGCACTGCTTTTTCTTGGACTTTATAGTTGGATATGGTAGTATTTTGAACACAAAAATCTTACCTGTCTTTTCTTTGATTTCACAGAGAACGCTGAAGAGTGCTGGTTTCATTCTGTGACAGTTCAGTCCATGTTTCCTGTTTCAGTATAAGAAAAGATAAAATATTGAAATAAGTTCACTGATAAGTTCACATAAGACATTAACAAGTAAATGGATTATTTGAGCTACTAAGGTTAGTTGCCACTGGAATATTTCAGCCCACATGTCTGTCAGAAGTTCTCATTTTCTACTACATGGATAATATTTGCAAAGTTTTTTTTTAAACAAGACTATTAAAATAAATGCTATTTTAACAAGACTATTGATAATTCTCTATTTTAAATACTACTCCCATGTGCTTCATATTATAAGATATGGTATTTTTTTGACACCAGTTGTAGTTTTTCAGATGTATGAACATTTATAAAGGACATACAAACTTTTTGGCACAACACCTCACTCAGGCTCACTTCAGGCACTTTAAATAAAATGCTGTTGTTCCCTCAGTGGCAACTTTCTCATGTGTTAAAGCTTTGCGAGGCAATAAATAGACCTCAATGTAAGATTATCATTTAAGCCACTCCAGCAGCCTATTGTTATGCACTGGGGAGTCAAGTTAAGCGGGGCCACATCTCAATAAAGATGCGTTCAGCGTTTTTGTTTTTTTTGTTTTTTTTGTTGGGGGCGAAGTTAATAAAACATATAAATCAACCAACTTTGCTTGCGCCTCGTCCAGACTCTGATCAGTTATGGTCATTATCTGATGCAGAATGTCACCAATGTCTTGCTTTCTTCCGTCTCCGTCTGTCCCATCGTGTCCATGTGGAGGCGGCAGTGCCATGCCTCCTTGTACCGAGTGGCCAGCCAGACTGACACCGCCGATCGACTGCATGATCCGGGCTTGATCGTCCATGGTAGCCGCTAAAGAGTCTGTGCACTGAGCCACACAAATTGAAAAACTCATATACGAAATGGGCTAAAACATGTGCCGCAGACAAAAAGGATGCACGACTGTGTGATTTCTCAGCGAGCACACACGATTTTTTTCTTCTTTTTTGAATATATGTATAAAAAAGCACACTACAGCAGTGATGATTTAGCGTAAATCTTGTGTCCAAGTTCTCGCTGTCCTCTCGCTGCTTTACGCGCGATCCAAAGTGCCAAAACGCGTGGCTGTGTTAGTAGAAAAACGCATAAATCTTTTTCTTTCTGTCTTCTTCTTCCTAAAACTTCTTTGTCAAAATTGACGGTCCATCGTATCCCGCACCAATCCTCATACCAATCTGTCTTTTCTCGGGGCTTTGACGGCTGGTGTAGACAGAAACGCTCCTTTGGTGATCTCTCATTTATTAGCGCTCTTCATGGGATTCCCGGCGCATTTCCTCTCGAAAATGTCCAAATCCTCTTCGCGTAGCACCGGCGAGCAAAAATATCCAATGTGGAAACATGTAAACAAATAAAAAAAACACACACACACACACAACAACAACAACAATCTGAGGCTTTGCAGGTGTTGCCAAGTGTAAATGTGCAAGAAATGATTCCCGCGTCAACTGAATATTTGCTTACAAAAAAAATACACAATCTGCGGCGTAAGGTGTCCAAATGTGACTGTAAAAAAATATGAAATGTACAAAAAGAAAAAGTTGGGAGATTTCTGCTTTAGAAAAAAAAATAATGAAGAAGAAAAAGAAACAGCAACGGCGAGAAGAAATTAATTAGGATACAGCGCTGTATAAAGGCGATGCGCAAAAAAATATCTTGCCCTGCTGAAATTTATGAGCTCCAGCCTCTGCCTGTGTGTGTTTTATGTTGTTTGATGGCAGCGGTAGTGAGCGATTGACAGTGTGCCAATGCCACTCACTCAGTGCAGACGTGTCAGAGCTGGGAACAGGGGTAGAAAAAAAAATAATGAAAAAAAAAATACAAAATACGAAATGAAAATGCACGCTCCGCCCTGCAGAGGAGGGGTCTATATTCTTGTCACTTCTCGCCTGAACACCGAAAAACAAAATGTTAAGAGCTAGTACTTAGGATGGTGATTATAATGATGAAAGCACGGCAGAGTCCCCCTCTCTCTTTCTTGCAGCGGCGGCAGCGGGGTGTCCTCGTTTCCTCACGCGTGCACGTACAGCTATGTGCATATTCTCTAGCAATAATAAAGATTTAGCCCTGCGAGCGCACAGGCAAACACGTAATGAGAGTTTTTATACAGTTTGATGTAGAACTGCATAGTCCCCTGTAAGCCCCGGTTCAAGCCAGGAAAGCAGTAGACATGTTTATATTATTGGAAAGTAAAGCTCCTCGACCAATCCCGGCCCAGAATGACGAAGACTGACGATCCGCGGGTCCTATTACTGGCAGATGCATGATGCCGAGATCCCACCCACTCCATCCCTCCATCTTCACACCGCTCGCACAAAAGGATGGCAACTTCTGATTGGTCGTTGCCACGAGTGACATCCATTGCACAAGCAGGCGGCGCTGCTCCGTGCTCCTCCGCAGTTGCTATGGCAGCAGACAAGTTGTTGAGCTGGGTGCATGGCAGCAGATATACTGCGCACCTCCACAATAAGCAGCGAGATCACGGACTCACGAGGGGGGGAAAAAAGGAGGGAAAACGTAAAAAAATAAGAGGGTTGCTTTCAGTTTAAGGGAGTTTCACGATAACCATGTAGGAATAAAGAATGTCTCAGTGCAGATGGGGATGGGTTTTTTTTGTTGCTACACTGGAGTTTTAAGGAGGCAGCACATGTTTGAAGGGAGGATTTGAGCTATGAAAGGCCTCGATGCTGAACTTTATCAGGGGTTTTGGTTGATTTGATCCTGCTCTGTTGACCAAAACAACCACAGTGAGCGTCATTTCTCCCAAAACTTGACGCCAGAGAATAAATAAACAGCTTCTAAACAGTTTTGAGTAACCTATCCAGTTTGTCACTGAGCCTTAATAGCCAGTTCAGTTGAAAAAAGAGAGAAAACAGGGAGAAACCTGCCTAAAATCCCATCTGTTACATTTGAAATGAGTGCAACGGTCAGCAATACCCCTGGAAAATCCAGTTGGTAAATGTCTCCCACACTTCCCTTTTGTTTTAAAGTTCGTTTCATTGCTCTCCTTTCGAAGCTGGACACCGATGAGTGAAACAGGAGAACAATGTATTCTGATCTGCAGTCACCAGTGGTGTTGGAAACTCCAGTCTTTCTGTGAAAACTCTTCTGCTTTCAATGGCTTGTGGTTGATGCTAGTTTTGTTCAGCTTAGTCGTTAATGTTTGTTTTGTATGCAAAACATTTTATATAATGAAATGTTTTCACCTCTTAAAGCTCCATCCAGGACTTTGAGTGATCAGCATGTACAGATATTTTTGACCACATTGATATGAATCATGAATACATGTGTGTCAAAGCAGGTAAAGACAAATGAGGAAAAATATCAGAACTAAAAGGAAACAAACAAAAAGCTAGTCTTATGGACAACGTGGGTTTGAATTAGATAAACATCAGCAGCATCTCTGACATAAGCTTCTTTATGGTGACTAATTGGAAGTATATTGTTTGACAGTTACACATAGTTGTTCACTGTTGTGTCAATTTAACTGACTTTTCTCACTACAGAGCACTTTTACATAATGCGATTGACAATAAAACATTAGTTTCACCACATTTTATAAAATTTGCATTGCTTGTTTCTCATTATTTCATTATATTTCAGTATTCTGAGTTAGGTGCACCAGTTAGAATGTACTCCTGCTATCAGCCAGTGATGGTGTGAGATCCTGTATGTTCTTAACAGCCTGGATGTTCTTAAAGGTGAGCGCAAAGTCAAGAATAGTCTCAGGAAATGATTCATCTTCATGAGTCAGGACTGAGTGACTAGATTAATCTTCAGAAAAGGAAGAAACTTTCGGAAAAGAAATTAATTAGAAATCATTATCCGGTGAGTCCCTACTTAGAATAACTGTTCAGCTTTTGATTATTTGAACAGAATAGGAGAGGACATAAAGCTGCTGTTACCTGTCTGCTTTTTAGTTTGCAGAGAGGATGAGCCGAAGATGTCCAAGAAGAAGTGAGATAAAATTCAGTTTAATTATAATGCAATCAATTTGGTACATAAATTTGAATCTAAATATGCCAGTATATGGAATATCATTAGTAAACTCTCAGCAGTAGGGTTTAAAGTGTTTCATTTGAGGACATCACTGCTGGTAAAACAACCCAAAGTTTACTTGGCTGTAAGTAATAAATACTAAAGCTGGAAATCTTAATCTCACAATCGATTTCAGTATGTGAAAACAATACAGATTGTCTTTAGTGGCCTGTGTGGTTCTGCTCATTCGTTTGACCTTGAAGTATCGGAGCAACACACTCTTGAGTTTAGTGAATGGGAGTCCCAGGACCGCTGCATTTATCATTGAAATACTGAGCTGTCAAGTCACACTACATACCTGTCAAGAAGAGCTCAAAGGTACAGCTCCGGCTCCTCTCCTCTGTTGCAGTGCATGATTCTTCATTGCATTGCATAGCAGGCCTATTCGCCGTTGTTTTCAGCCATATGTCAACATAATTCATTTCCGTGTGTGACAGCTCCTTACAGTAAGACACGGTGGGACTGCTAGTTCTCAAAACCATGTTTACATAACCAGGGGCCCGCGCTAACCACTGTTTTCTCCTCTACCTCTAAAATCACACTGCGGTAAAGTCGGCCACGTCAGCGACGCAGGTCAGCTTGTTCAGAGAAATAATTTACCTGTAATTTGACAAGTTGTTTCCACAAGCAGCGCCGATTAGGTTAAATAAAACGACAATATTTTTACAAATGAGCTAAGCGAGGCATAGGAATAAGCACCTATGAGTGCAGAGACAACACTTTGTCATCATGCTTCTCATTGTGACATCTGAAAAGACCCACAGGTGCTGTAGAAAGTGACTGTGTTGTCATATTTCATTTAGGCATCCTTCTGCAAAGCTGTAATTGCCTAATTAGCTTGTTAATTAGGAGATTAGCATTTACTGATAGAGTGGCTTGCTCTGTTGTGATGAGAGTAATACAGATTAAGTGAGAAGTTATGGGTGCATGAGTTCACAATTTTGCCGTCCACGAAGGGGTCGCAAATCATTAAAAGATTTGTGAAATTGCTGCGAGTGTAACATCTGCGGATGACGCTTGTCTTTTCCTTCCTCTCTTCTATCAGAATTGCTGCTGAGGACGGTGAAAGAATGTGAAAGGTAGCCTGTCACATGGCGGCGAGATCCCTCCTGGTCTGAGTGTCGCCTGTATCATCCCCTGTTGCTCGGGGAGATTGGAGGAAATGACCGAGCAGACGGTGCCAGAGACATTACTAACCCGATTATGAACAGTCTTTCATCTGGTTTGAATACTTTATTTTATTTATTTCCTGATATTTGTCTCTGCTATGCATTCGCTTTGTCTTCATTAGAATCGCACATGTGAAAGCAGAGACGAGTAGCATGAACGTCAACTGTATCTGGTTTGTAACTAACATCCAGGAAATGGTGCATTTAAAAATACATGCTTAATGTACTGAGAAGTGGCAGTACCACAGAGTAAAAAGCCTCCGGTAGTAGTATACGTCCTGCTTTTAGAAGTATTAGCAGTAAAATGGACCTAAAGTATTAACATTAAACGTATGCAGAAGCATTGCTCTTGCAGAATGATATTATTGCGTATTATATTGCTGAATCATTCATGCAAATGAAAAAGCATTTAATTAGCACTTTACTGTTGTTGCTGGTCGAGGAGGAGCTGATTATTAATACTTTATGTACTTTTTGAGGAGTTTGTTGAGCAGCTGATTGTATGTTTTTGCATGTACAGTCACCTGGAAAGTAACAGCAGCTCTCTTATGAATGTAAATCGACATCAAAAAGTATATTTAAAGTAAAGTAAATACAGCGCAAAATTCTGTATTCCCCCAGCAAAAGATTTGAATACTTGAGCAAAGCGTAAGTAAGCTTACAGCTACACTTAACTCCACTTTTTGATTTGGCTAAATGCACATTGTTGCGTTCCACCACAGACTGAACATACAGTTTGATTCAAAAGGTAGATAACCATGCAGGAAATATTGCATCTGCTAATGAGTGTTGTTAACTCCCTCTGTGGTTATTAAATCAGTTCAAGTGTTAGTGTGGGAGGTAAACTAATAAACCACTAACAATGCTAAATGGAGAATTACCAAATTGATACATCTTAAGTGTGATTGTAGAAACAGGAGAAAATTTGTGGTTTGAAAATGTGGACACGGGCTCATCTAAACTAGTACTAATCAAAACACTACACCTACTGTAACTTCTACTTCTAATTACACTCTGGCCTCCACATCCATGTGGATAAAGGTTGAAAAATGAAGCAGCATGTTCACTAAGAATTCCAGCTTACCATAAAGTTGTAATCCCAAGAGTATTATATGTGAGGAATCAGTTTCTTTTGGAAGTCAAGACAGATGTGAGAGATCAGGAGCTGGCACTAATCAGAAGAGGGGGGGGGAGGTGAGAGGTACACAGCTATACTGCTCACCACGATCAATCATACTATACTTGTCCTCCCTCGACTCTCTCACTGTTACTGTCTCCACTGAATGCGCTTCTCTCTTTGCTTAAAATTATTACACAGGCCATAAACCCAGAGAGGTGAGTGTCCTCTTAATGTGGGTACATGTAGTGGTCGCAGTAACCTTTAAGATTGGCCAGTGAGTGGTGGTGGTGGCTTGGACACGGGCCATATATTCTAGTCAATACCGCAGACGCAGATTGACTTGAGGAGGCATTTTAAGGCCTTGCATTTTAATTGTCATCGAGAGCCGCAGCCCAGATTGATTCTCAGCAGCGGTGTAAAATCAGAGCCTGATTGTTGGGCTATCATTGTGAAATTTACATCAAATTGACGGATTTCTAAAACTTTTTAATGTGACAAAAAGTTAGAGGAAGTCAGAGAGGAGGGGGATGCTCAGCTCAGGGAGGCAATGATATGAATCAGCTGCTAGGAGGATGATGGACAGATGTAACAATCTTTTATACCTGCTATGAATATCAATCGGTGTGCAATAATTAGTTAAAGTTGCTTTGTTTTTTAAGGTCAAATTTGAGATTGAAGTGTGCCCATTTTGCAGGTCTGAAGTCGTAATACAGTTGCAGCAGCTCTCATCACCACTAACTTCATTTCATTTACTTTATCTCCTTCATATATTTCATTCTAAAGGTTAAAACATTACATTTTACAACTTTTTTCTTTTTTTCGACATCAATTTATCTGGTAATGAAGAGAAAATCTCCGAAGAGGTCAGAGTGTAGCCTGTCTAAATCACTTCGGCCAGACTGCCCTCAACTCAGCTTGAGTATTGACATTATGCCAGCTATGACACCATAACTCAGCCCACTGCGATGGTCATTTGATAAATGGTATCATAAATTGTTGACAAAACAATTTGTGATGTATTATGTTACCGATGGGTTGTACTGCTTATCAAATCAAGTAATCTGGCAGGGCTTTCCATTCATCAGCATAATGCAAGCGCTCGCTGTAGATAGTGATGACTTTGTTGCTTTGTCAACATACAGTTCAAATGTAGTGTTGCTGGAAACAGGGAGACCAGCTAGCGTCAGAGTTTCATTATTTTTATGAGGCTCTTATGGTGGTGCAGAGTTGCTATCTTTTTTTTTTCTTTCTCACTTGAGGGTAGCACAAGTATATTGTGTGTTGCTCAGAAAGAGCTCATCATTATGAAACGGTCCTCATATTGAAAATCTTCAGTGCATGAAAGAAGAGTCAAGTGCAAACAAACATCATATTTTGGATGAAAAGTAATGAAACAGCAGGAAAAGCAGACACAATGGATATTTGCATGAAAAACCAAACTGATGGTTTCAAGTGTGACAAAGTTCCAAGTTTAGGTTGCACATTTTGGAAAATTAAAGAATTAGATGAGAAGTTTAATGCCTCTATGGTAAACATGAAGCTAACACCAGCTGTCAGTTAGCTTACAGTGGATTAGCACAAAGATTGATGAATAAAACATGTTGATTATACATTGTAGTTTCTGTAAGGATTAAACATATAAGGCTAATGTTTTGTACTAAACTTTAAACATGCTGGAAGCAATATTTTATTGCTAGGTTAATTTTTTCACCTTGTTTACAGTTTTATGCTAAGCTAAGCTAACCAGCAAGTATCATTATGTCCATTAAACAATGCAAAAATTAACAAATGCAACATTTTCTGCACAACAAAAATAAAATCCAATAATTCTGAGCTAACTTAAAATACACAACCTTTTCCACAGCTTATTTTGGATTCATACCTTCAAATTTCTATGAGCCTAAATGTTCCTTTTACAGCAATAAGGTTTACTTTTTAGTACTTGAGCCTGACATGCTGACACGCACGTCATTACTTAAGACAGTTGTTTTTCTCTTTCCAAACATTTGTCATCCTTTATTTCTCAGGAAAACATGCCAGATAGAAAATAATCCTATTGTAGCAAACAACTCAACAGTGAGTTCATTAATGTTGGGTTACTGACAAGCCGTGGTGTGAGTGTGACCGTACTCACCAATAGCTGTCGTTTCTTTCTCTTAAGTGTCCTGTATGGAGAGCTCAAAGAAAAGAAAAATGAAAACAGCAGCCAGCCTGGTTTGGGTAATTAGGAGGCATTTTAATAAATGCTAAAAGCAAAAAAATCTTTATTTTTAGCTTCTATGAAGTCACAAGATTACACTTTTAATTGTCAGCTTTCTTCAAACATCTCCAGGTGACTTTGTCCCGTTTGTCTTCATGTGAAACATACAGTACAATATTTATGAAGTGCGCCACCATACAGCCGCCACTACAGCCAATTTTCTGCTGAAATATTTGATCTTAAAAGCCAATGCTCAATAGAAGCCTCCTGCTCTTGATCAAGTAACAATGTTGCGTCTTTTCATCATGCGGTTCTTTGCTGGAAGTCGCCTGTCCATCCTCTCTCTGACAGTGCCATTTCTGTTTGTCTGGCAGTGAGCGACCCCTGGGCTTCAAAGATACATTGAAGTTCTGCAAATAATCTGTCAAGCATGGAGACCAATGACTATAACAACATCTGTCCACCACATCTCGACAAACCTATTCATGAATGCGCCGTTTGTTGTTGACATGATGGAACACGCTTGTTGTCATCAGAGTATTTTAGCACGCTGAAGGCCTTCCAACACAGCCGCTGCTCATTTCTTAACATTGTTTTAATGTGGTTTGTTGAGGGAAAGGGATTAGATGACCCACTGGTTTGTGACATTTAGTACCCACTATCTCACTGAGGAGGCGAAGGGATTTATGAAATGGGTCATACACATGCACATGAGTCTTACTTAAGCCTCCCGTTAAAGCCACATGACCTTAAGAAAGAGAGAAACGTATCACTGGAAAATGCTAATGTGGTGCATTTGGTGCACATTAATTCTGTGCATGAATAAGACACATATTTCACTGCGGGAAAAATAAAAATGTAGCTTTAGAGTGATGTGTTCTTTCATCTATCTTAAACATTAAGGGAATCTGCTCCTCTGCAATTAGTATTAGTACTGGTAATTTATTAAATGGTGAAATCATAGCTGCAATTATTTTTCTTGTGACGATATCGGAATGAGAGAAAATTGCTGATTTGAGAGGTTTGCAGTGTGTCGGCTAAAATATCTTGGATTTCAGCAGTTACTGTCAATGTGAGTCAGTTTGTCAGAGTAGTGGTGGAAAGTTGGTGAACATGACAGAAGATAGATGTTCAAGTTTTGGCATATGGGAGGATTTGCAAAAGCAGGAGCAGGAGTTTTTTTGTGTGTGTGTTTGGTAGAAATCGCTCTGCATTTTACCTTTTTTATCTCCTCTTTGCTGCAGCACTAACTTCTCTGCAAAGTGTACCAGACTAAGATCTCAAGGTTAATGCTTCTCAGGAGCCTTTACCTCTGGCCTTCTGTGCGGATCACTGCAATTAGGCTTTTCACTTGTGAATTTAAACTCTCTGAAATGAAGAGGTCGGCTTTCATTATCTGACCCCGTGCCCTCGAAGAGGAAGATAACACAGAGGTCAAACGTGTCATGTTACAGGGCTGGGATTACGGTGAATTCTAAGCAGTGAATAATTTGATGTGGGCACTCTGGGTTTTGACTGTTTTTCTTGCAAATATGTGCACATATTTGGTGGCTCAGCTGGACTTTTATTCTGTACTAATTTGTTGCATTATGAAACCCTGTCCCTGGTGAATTATGTATGTATACTCCTAATTTATGTTCCCATTGGAAACATAAAGTTTCATTAACATTACCAGCACTCTGGGAATATAAAGTTTTTTGGGGAAGCATAATTGGTGCCAGAATTATGATCAGTGAGAATTTTTTTTCCACAGAACCAAACAGGTTTTTGTGTGGTACAGAGGTTGTAGGTGGTGGTTTACTTTGCCATCCGCATTCACGGAAAAAGTAGAAATGGTTCAAACACAGTAACTATTAGCAGATTGTGGCATCAGTTTGTTTGTTTGTCTTTTCAATTGAAAAAGTGTAGCATTTTGCCTGAGGAATTAAAGAACAGAGCAGCAACTGACTCCAATGCAACGTTAGAAAAAGTGATAGATGAAGACAGCGTTAATAAGATTGACTTCAATTGCAATTAACCATGCTAACCATGTGTCTATTGATGCACAGAGAAAATAGTGCACATTGCAATTCAATGTATCGGAAGGCTGCTGTGGAGCTGAAGATGGAGGAATGTTGCCTGTGTGAGCAGAGATAGCACAAATACTTCTGTTGATTGGGAACAATTTTTTGCCGTTTCATTGTACTGTGACATATCTTTCATTAAGGTTTAAGCATTAGATTAAACTAGAACCAGTATCCAATAGTAATTAACTTGAGTATATCGGGAGGCCATTATTCACATTAAAGTAACCTTTTAATAGCTGAGCCTTTAACTCCACTGCAGGTAATGACTTTAAAGAGTGCTTATTAAAAGAGAAATGGTAATGAGCTTTAATAAAGCAGAACAACTTTGAAATGAAGAGCGCTTTTCAATAGAAAAGGATGGAGGGATTGGACCTGTGATTCCATTAACGAGACTAATGATTCTTTATCAGCCCTCTTATGTGTACATGGAGTTAACATTAACAGTGATTGAGGACGGGTTTCAGTAAAAAGATGGGCCCTTTCATTGCCCTTTAAAAGATCAGATAAGAGAAAAAGAACTTTAGTAATTTAAATCATTGAGAATTGATAACACAAGTCCTACGACCTCAAACTCAGCAACCAGAGCCGAAATCTCCTTCAGCACTTATGGACTGTAACAATGCAGTACATCTGTAATTATAAAATGAATCTGTC
Source organism: Acanthochromis polyacanthus (assembly GCF_021347895.1). NCBI lineage: Eukaryota > Metazoa > Chordata > Actinopteri > Pomacentridae > Acanthochromis > Acanthochromis polyacanthus. The sequence continues at coordinate 27,668,205 of NC_067119.1, read as the reverse complement.
TCATTATGTGTGAAAATGAAGCGAATGAAAGGAAGTAGATTAAGTGATACGAGTGTCAAAATTTAGCTTGGAAAATGCAAATTATCTGGTGTTTTTTTATTCTTTCTTTTTTCAATTTTACATCCTGTGTGGGGCTTTCAAATGTGAGATGAAAGAAGCTTTACATTTGCATGAAATTAAATCGCTTCCATGTGGAGATCTGAATATATAGGCTGCATTGTTTCGTCCACAATACACCTTTGGGTTTTTTTTTTTTCTTATACAGGGAAGCCAAAAGGCAACAAGGTAGAGAAGACAAAGAATTAAAGAAATGCAGGGACAGAGGGAATGGAAATAATTAAATCAATCTTTGGCGAGCAGCTGGAGCAGGACTCCAGCTGACAACAGCACCTGGGTGTGCAGCACAGGCTGCCTGGGGCTGCGCTGTCCCCCCCCCTGCCTCGTCCGCCGCCTCCCCCCTCTGCACCCCCTCCCTCTTCTCAAAGCCCCCTAACGGCCCCCGGCCCCCGCTGGAGCTCTGGCTGGTACCCCCACCCCCTTCTCCATGTTTTCAGACAGAGGCAGCATCGTCACACTGACGCTCACAGACTAATTAAAGGGATGATTTGTGAAATGCCATCTTTTTATTCAATTAATCACCAACACAAAGCCATAAAACCCATCATCTAAAAATATTCCTGTTGGTTTGCTGTGTACCTAATAGATTAAGGTGCATTAAAGAAGCGACGGGATGATCTATTTTAAAAACAGGCGCCAAAAAACGATAAAAAACTTGGCTGGCTTCCCAATGTTTTTAAGGACCGTCAATCCGTTCGGTGTGTCAGCATCACCGCCACAATACAAATGACTCCATTTTACTATTAGTGACAACAACTTGCTCTGTGTTCGTACATCACGTTGCTTTTTTAAACAGAAGCCAAACATACATGTCTAAATGAATGACTGTGCAGTTCTCAAGCAAATGCTTCTTTTCTTGCATGTTCCTCCTCATCTCAATACGTTTTAATTAGTCGTGAAAAATGAGTTCATTTGGAAGATAAATAACGTGAGCTGAGCCTGTTTTTGGTTGGCAGAGCTAAATATGGGTGTTTGTAGCCCATTCTCTCAGAAGGGAGAAGACACAGTTAACAAAGCGACTTAAAAGAAGCACTGATGAATTCATAATCCTAACAAAATAATATCATATTTTAGGGTAGATTGTAAATAAAATAACAATGTTTAGAGAAAGGATTCATTTAAGGTACTTGGAAAATGTGTGTAATCACGTCCAGTGTTGCTTAATTACTATGCAAATTTATGAATCTTTTCCCCGCACCGTGCTTGTATCGATGAGAAGCACGTTTTTGGACTTTGTGCAACATCAAGGTAAAAGTTAAGAGATAAAACACAGTCTCAAAAGACTTAAAAGATTGTCTTAAGAGGCTGGTTCACAGTCTTTCAAGTTTCGCACCTTGAGGCTCTGCCCTTGGCTCTTTTCAACATTTTGCAGACTCTTCTGTATCCGAGTTCGAACAGCAAAAATATTCAGCATTTTGTTGTGAAAGTTTTCATCTGTATTTCCTTAAACAACTTTACTAGTGCAGAGGAAGTTGCACATATCATCAATAAATATTTATTCAGTGTTTGTGGTGAGCAATGGGTGTGAACTCAGGTGTAATTTGGTTTCAGTCTATCAAGATTAATTTTGTCAGGAACATGATGAATGCAATGCGGGGCAACGCTCCGATGCATCAGTGTCATTCCAGATGAGATTTTTCACGGGAGTTGAGAGTTTCTAAGATTAAGTGCAGTATTAGTCAATGTTTTTGGGATAAGACTTCACACTAATTTAGTGAAGAGCAACAACCTGCAGAGGAGGCTCCATTAGCAATGACAATGAACTACAGCTCTGGAGGGGAAAATCTGATTAACGGCGCTTGCTGGAATTGTGAAGTCGTTTCGGTGGTTGGGCGATAATTCCACATTTGCAGGAATACCAGCTCATAAAGTGCTTTTGTCCATGTCAAAGTCTGTCTTTACTGGTGTATTGTCATATTTCACGGGACCCCAGATGACAGAAAATTCATAGATATGTCAGGCGAATACTGTACAACGACATATCTCCAAAAAAAAACATATCAGAAGGGAGGCATTTGTTTATGAATGTGGAAATATGCTAGATCTCATTTGTGCAGCAATGTAATGTGCCAAATTTTAAACAAAAGCAAGAGCATGCCTGAGGCAATACGAAATGTAAAGTGGGTAAAAGCATGCTGGTAAGATCAGTGTGTTTTCTTGAAAAATCTGTCCTCATCAGGACATCGAATACTTACAGCACGGGCAAATCTTTCCTGCTCTGTGTTTTAACTTTATTCACAATGTAGCGTTGGCCTTTTACTACCAAATATCTCTTCATTATTCCCACGTTTTTTTTTTCTCAAGGAAGTTTCTCTATTGAGATCAGATGTTCTGAATATATAACACTGACAAGCTGCTGTCAGCATTGATTTCCATTTCACCCAGAAATATGGTGTTGAAATCCTCTCCAGGCAGATAAGTATCTTTACACATGACTGCCATATTTGATTGCCTTCTGTAAAGGGGGCTGTATTGGAGTCATTCTCAATGCTTGCCACAGTACATTGTATTCTTCTTCTGTTATGCTATACTATGCCCCTCGCTGAGCCCTCATCTAAATAAGAATATTTCTTCCATGCTCGGCTGTTCTCCGAGGGATTGGTGTGCAGCAGGGCTGAGTTGTCGGGCTGGGCGGATGGGGGGCGTTTGGGGGGTTTTGCGGGGATTCGACTCTCTGCTCACTGTAATGGAACATGTGACCTTACCAAGCTGGAGATGTCGGCTTGAATTGCTTTAAGAAGTGTTTTTTTTTATGTACCGTGCACTTAGGATGTCTGTTTTAAACTACAATATAAGAAGCCACCCTGCATGATGAACCGAGCTTTTAAATAAATTGCAATGATCGCCGGATGAGTTTGTTGGTTTTTTCTATTTTTAAATGTTCCGGAAATGCATGTTGTTAAGCACTAGACTTAAGTGCAATTTAGAGATTATTTATACCACTACATCAGTACATATCAGAGGGAAATATTGTATATTTCATGTCCACTGTATTTATACTGAGAGCTATGTATTTCCTCTGCAGACTAAAATATGAAATCTGATAAATTTTCTAATTTTGATCCACTGCTTGATTTAACTATCAACTACTACTTACATATTAATGCATTGGTGATACTAATCCATTAATGTAATCTATACTTTATTTATATAACATATGACATCTCCAGGCACTTTACACAGGAAGGTCAAGCCCTTACAGTATCAAAGAGACACGCTCATTCTTCCTGATCCGTTGCATACATTTCCCTCATTAAATGCCTTTTACATGATATTTTCAATGTAGTAATAGTGCTGGTAAAAAAAAAAGAAGTAAAAAGAACAGAAAAACTGTTGTCTTCATCAGTGAAGAACAAATGCTCCACATGACAACAATGTAAATAAAACGCCAAACCAAATTGTTCTCTGCATGATGCAACCACTGCACTAGATTTTTTTTCCCACCAAAGCAAGTGACTGACTGAAATAAATAAAGCAACTTTTTCTTTTTTTTTTTGAAGCCGTTGATGTCCTTTGCAGCATGATGAACTGCTAATTGGAAGTTGAAGGTAATTAGATCTCATGATTATGCATCTTGAATCGCATTCATAAAACGATTCTCATAACAATCTCATCTTTATCTTGAAAAACAACTTGTGGCGTTAACAAATCAAAGATTGGGACACTTAACACACATTGATGAGCCCAGCGTTTGCCTGTTCGTTGTGGAAAATACCTTTAAGGTGCATGTCTGGGTCAGTCAGAGGAAATTCTTTAAGAACAAAAAAGCAATAGATGTGATACACTGCAGCACAGTTAAACAGTGAAGACGTAACACATATAAGGGAATGAACATCAGACTGAGGTGTGACTTCACTTTGAATTTTGCCATGCTAGCTATTAATTTTATTCGCTTGGTGTGATTAAAACCAGAAAACGTGATATGTGTTCCATACCGGGAGCCGTGTATGTATTTCATAGGGTGAGAGTGGTGATGAGTGTAGTGTGTTGTGATGAGGGACACTGGGTTTGATGGTTGCAGCTTCACACAGTGCAATAATAAATTTGGGGCTATGGGGGTCTGACATTGTCTGCGCTCAGTATAATTAAGCGGTGCATTAGAAAGAGGGCTGGAATAAAACATGAGTATGTAAATGCAGCCTGGAGCTGATGTTCTAGTGATTATTACAATGCAGATAAAGCATTTCTCACAACTGCCTGTGTCTACTGAAGCCTCCAAAAACATCTGGACCTTTTAATTGAAAAATGGCATGGTGTTTCGCTGTGCTGCTTTGTGCTAAGTGAAGTCAACAATTAAGACGAAAATGTAATTGATAAGAATTGCATTGCTTCATTATTTGGTGTTCTAGTCAAGAAAATTGATTTATCAATTATTTACAGGTCACAGAGCAGAGGCCATGCATTTCTGTTTTCATTGCATCATCATCTCGGAACATACAGCACCGAGCCGAGAGCATCTCTGGAGCTCCTCCACGTGAAATCAATCATAACGTGCATATTTTGCTCAAAACTAATTGCTTTTTGTGCTGGTATTAGTATACATGTTGAAGCAGAATGCATGGTTTGGTCCTTTACTCTTGTAGCTGTTTAATTATAGCTTGTGTTAAATGCAAAATGATGAGAGAAAGAAGAAAGCAAGAATAAATACAGATTTATTGTCTTATGAGGACATTCAAATTCATAATGCAATGATGTTAACTGGAAAAAAATAGATTTTATATGTTTATTTTATTAGACAATCAAGCTGTGAGTATACAGCAACATTGAAGCCATTTGTACAGACAATATTATAACATAAATATAGTTTTAAAAAAACGCAAGTATATTGTCTTCAATGATGACATGAATTTAAAAGATTTTATGTAAAAATCCTTGAATGAATAAGAACAACAATGACATGACAGCTAGTTGTGTTATGTATAGGAACAGTTACACTTGTGTAAAGGTTTATCAATGAAGTGTACTGATCAGAGTGTGATTTATCATAAGAACAACCTTATGATCTGGCTTAAAATCAGCCTCCAAGTTATCATTGCCTAACTTAAAGGCATTAGAGGAGATTTAATTTCCTACGACTTTGAACGTAGCTTGCGCATGCACACATACAACCTCTCCCTCACCCCCCTCTAACCTCCCCCCTCTTAACATTTACGAAGAAACGCCCCCCTCCAGAAACTTGCGTAGGACTAGTGAAGTTGCCTACAGCCGCAGTATAATACAATAATACATTTTACCTGTCCAGAAGGAATTTAGCAACCAAGGCATCTGTCTTTAGGTCCATTTGTTGCTTGAGCTGACGCCATCGCCCAAATGGCTCGCCAATAATCACTTTTGTTTTTGCATTCGATCCAGTTGTCTTTTATTTTCTCTGACCTCAAAAAATGACTTTCTTTTACGGCTGGGTCCCCCTGGATCTTTATCTGCCATTATGTAAAAAAAGATGACCAAAACAAGTCGCCAGCTAACTACGAAGCTATACCAAAGCAACACATACAGAAAACACGTAAGTCCAAGGCGTACGTAATCTACGTAACTAGGCCTGAGCCGGAAGATTTTTGATTGACAGGAAAGGGAGCAAACCAAACGCCTCGGTCCGAGCGCATTGATTGGCTGATGTTTTTCAGGTCCTGTCATGTCCACAGTTATTTTTTTTAATTTTTAATTTTTTTAGAAACCATACATACAAGTCCACTAAAGGTCAGTATATTCATTTTATGTGAATCAGACAAATTAAACAACAAAAACATCCTCCATAATGCCTTTAACTTGACTTCTCTTTGCTATGTAGGAACTCCACCAATCAAATCAAAGAATTCATGGAATAGTCAAGCGTCAGACAAGTGGGAAAAGTTTTTTGCAAGAAATAGCTGCACATATTCTACATGGCTGTTGGCTAGCCACAAAAAAAGAAGACTTGAAACAGTTTAGAGCAGCTTAGAGATGTGATTGGTGACCAAAAAAAACCCCAAACAAAACCAAAATATAACATGTCTGTCTGACAGCAACATTCAGCATCACCTATTTACTGAAGTGAGTGGAGTGGAGTGAAATCTAATCAGATCTAAGACTTCATGCGTTTTGTTGGTGCACCCTTCAGTCACATAGATATATTCTTACATATCATGTGTGTCATCCTATTGAAAATTTCCCCAAAATTCAGACTCAAATCTCTGTGATATTACAGAATGAAGTCCAGTTATTAAGCGCAATGTCTGAGCCATGAGTTTTAATGTCCCACTACTAGGACAGCAATGTTTAAGAGCAAAGGGTTGGGGTTATTATGTATAGGGGTAACAGAAGAGAGTACTGTAATTCTGCAAACACTTGGATGCCACATGAAGAAGTGAAAAACCTAATAATTGCTGCTTGAAATGCATGATTTCCACAGAGCTCTTCCCTCCAAGATCATAAAAGAATCAAATTAAATCCTAGACGATAATTGTGCCTGTTTCATTTACACTGTGAGCTCTGCTCCACTTATTGTTATCCTCCTTGAACATGACTGCTGAGAAGTCCACGTTTGATCCGAGTGAAAAGAGTGAGTCCAGGGTTTTTGATGCTCAGAGAACATTCCTTCATCCTCCCTGTCTGAAGTCTCTAGATTAGTGGGCCTGGGGCAGAGGCTGTTCATCTGCCAATATGGCACCAGCCTGAGTGATGGGCATGTGGCGATGTCACTAATGATCAGACCATAATGATTCGCTGACAGGGGAGGAGAGCAATAGATTGTCACTGGGGGTTGAGTTAAAGAGGGGCCCTAATGATCTCCCTGCAAACACTGCCAGAGCACCTCCTATATCACTCCATCTCTTTACTATACTACTCATCAGGTTCCTCTCCAATGGAGGGAGCCACTGTGTTGTGTCTCAATGCCATCTCACGACGCACTGTAAACATCTGTCACCTCCGTATCTATATTTCATGCTATTACCTTTTAGGCCTTGGGCTGCGTGCTGTAAGCCTCGGGGTACTTGATTTCCGCCAGCGTGAGCTTTCAGTGGAGGAAGGATCAAGTCGTAATCATGGTGCTGCATGGCGGTGTTTTAGCAGCAGGCATCCTATATACCAACATCCCAAGTGGTTCCAATTCTGTTGCACTCAGCAAAATGAAGAATACCTTATGACCTCCATTTTTATCAGATGCTTTGTTACCCCTGTCTCCCTCTCCTGCCTCCGCTGTAGTTCTTAACCTGCCAAGAGAATAAATCTGACAGCTTAGAATTTATGCAAAGTGTACATTCAGAAAGTTTAGAAAAAGAAATCATTAGCGCCTCATTCTTTTTCCTGTGTTTTATATTAATTTTGAGCAAATGACTCCATTTGCTGACTCAAAGTGCAACACTATTTTTCTTTAAAGAGTCCTTTAATGGTCTGTTTGGTAGAGCTCATTTACAAAACCAGAAAATGTTTTCTGATTAGATGCTGTTGTCAGAGAGATAAATCCTATTTAAATATATGCTACCTCATGCTATTCATTGTATATTTTTATTTGTTATATCAGTACAAAAAATTCAAAAAATGACTTTTCTTGTGATTTTCAATGAAAAACCAGCCAGTGTTTAAGTAAATTAAAGGCAATACTGATAATATTGGCAACAAGGATTCAGTCAAAATAAATGATATTAACAGCTATTAGCAAAGATGGTTTGGGGCTTTACATCCCCCTAAATTATGTCTAATCTGTAGAATGAAGCCAGTTGAATCACAAAAAGAGGACCCATGACCCCCCCAAAAGTTTTTTTCTGCACATTCTCCCCAGCTTTTCCATCAAAAAAAAAGCAAAAAAAAATTGTAAAAACCTATGAAAAAATCCATCACCACTCTGTTAACAAAGTCAAACAAGTGAGAAGTGGAGTAAATAAATAAATTAATATGTGATTAAGGATTTTCCTATTTGAAGTGACTTTAAAAGCCGTGGTTAATCTACATAAAATCAGCATGAGTGTAAGATTGTTGTATGTTATTAGCAGCTAGGTTGTTTTCTGTGTCACAATAAAATTACACTGCAGCAACGGAAGATAGACATAGTTTATGAAGAGCTAACTTTCAATAATTCAAGATTTTCCAGTCCAATGTGGCTATGAAATGCAGCAGTAAAAAATAAGTAAATGGTCAACTAATATTCATCTTATGCATGTGTTTCCCATACATATCCTTATTAGATAATTGGAGAATCAATAAATTAATCTTCACTAAACTTTTATGTCAAAGCAATGAACTTGCAGACACTGTGTGACAAAGAAAAAGTCAAAAGAAATTAAATGAGCCTCTCCTTACAGTGTGAAATGATACATGGATTTCAACCAGGTCCTCTGATCTCGACTACTGTACACTAGAGTATTGAGACTGTGCAAATCAAAACTGAAAAGTCGATTATAAAGTAGCCACAGGTTCAGGTATTTCAGGAAGAAGAATACTGAAGACAGGACAGGAGGAAGATATGGAGATAAATGGAAAAGAAGACAAAATGAAGAAGAAACCAAGTTAGACAGAGAGGGACAAAGTCACAGAGGGAAGAGAACTGAGAAAGGAATCCATTTACCTGGAAAAGTACAGCTGGATTTGTATAGAGGGACAACCTAAGTACTGCGCCCTGATGGCAACCTGACAAAAACGCTTGGCACCCAGTGTACATTTTTTACTGTCCTTCATTGGGACCAAGTCTCATATGGTTCTTTCCAAACTGATCAATTGGATTTTATTTGTTGTTGCTGTTTTTATATTTTTATTATTTTATAAACTGTATTTATTCAAATAAAGTTGCATGTTTATGCATGCTACAAAAATTTGGGGTCACTTAGAAATGTCCTTATTCTTTAGAGAAAAGCATATTTTTTCAATGAAGATAATATTAAATTAATCAGAAATCTAGTCTTGACATTGTTAATGTGATAAATGACTATTCTAGCTGGAAACAGATGTTATTAATGGAATACCTACATATGGGTACAGAGGAACATTTCCAGCAACCATCACTCCTGTGTTCTAATGCTACATTGTGTTAGCTAATGGTGTTGAAAGGCTCATTGATGATTAGAAAAGCCTTGTGCAGTTATTAGCACATGAATGAAAGTGTGAATTTTCATGAAGGACATGAAATTGTCTGTGTGACCCCAAACATTTGAATGGCATAGTGTACATGTCAAACACATTGATCTTATGTTGCGATAAAGAGATGTGCGTAACTAAATAGTGTCATACGTTTGTCATTATCACTACCAGCAGAATGCCGGCAAGCTGCTCATTTTTTAAGTAATTTTGCCCACAAATGAGTTTGTGTCACTGTCAATCATCGTATTGATATTTCTGGTCCTTACAAGTAAAATGAACCGTCATTCTCGCTCCTCCTTGTGTGTTATTGTGACAATCCAGTCAAACTGTGAGCATCAAAGTTTGGGTGTGTCTCATTCTGCTAAATGGTGGGAAGAAACTGTAAGGACTCCAATGAACAGTTGTCTCTATTATAAATTTGTTCTGATGCTTTTATAAATACTTCACATTCTAGGAGCTGAACCTCCTTTTAGTTTTACATTATCAGTTTCTGTCTGTTTAGTTTGCTGATTATGAAACTGCTGTGAGCCAATAGTTGCTTCCAGTATCAACAAAAACCTTACAGATGTCACCTATTAGTCAGATTACCATTCAATAATAAGTCGTCTGACAACTTACTCTGATAAAATGTATTTTGCATTTCTCTCTAAGTGGATATGCATGCGATCCATCATAAATATTGAACACGTCTATTCCCCAAAAAATAAATCTCCATTTTCAAATCGTAGTTGTTCTGAAAAGAAATGTGCAGCGTGTCGGTATTTGAAGCTAATGAGAGACTTTAGGACTGATCCATCACACTCCCGCAGACAGTGGTAACAGTGATTGCAACACACAGCAACATTTTCAAACAGCAGCAGCACTAGAGAACACTTTCACTCCATCAGTGTATTTAATTATTGTTGGACTTGATTCAACGCTCATCCTCTCAATATTATTTTATCTCATTTAGGGGGGAAAAAATGAAAGGTGTAGGGGAGAAAAAAAACGGCAAGTACTTTCGTAATTTAAGAGAGTGTTAATGAGTGGCTGCTAACCTTTCTCTGTTATCCATCATCTGGTAATGGAGGCAAGGATCCCTTTTCCAATCTGCTTCATTAAAAACTTTCTATTAAATCTAAATATGACGCCACGCACTGCTGAAATTAATAGAGTTTCTGAATGCCTAATTCATCCTTATGGTGCTGAAATCCTCCTTGAACATTTTAACCGCATTGATTTTACATGAATATTATTTAAGAAGACAAAGGTCCTTAAAAGCATGTCCGAACAATAAAATGCTCGACCAGAATTACTTGAGACTGAGTTGCATCATTAGCAGTGAATTTATCATCGCGGCTGTATATTACTGTGGATTGTTTGGAACTTCGTCATTTGATGCCCGGACTTTATGGTGAAGTGAAAAACAAACTAAAGTCAGTTTTGAACTGCTGTTTGAATGGACTAATGGCCTGAGGTTGCAGGGAGGCAGTTTTCTCCTTTGATGCTACAAATCTGAGTTTATGGTGCAGAAAAAGAGCTGCTTGGCATCATAGTATTTACCAAATGTGTATGAGTTTGAATACAGTTGAGCCAGTTATGTATACATATAGTATAGTATAGCATAGTACAGTATAGTATAGTTATATATGGCGGCTGGTGGTGAAATTTGTTGGGTGGGTTAACAAATGCATAATACCGATTAAATGGTTACCACAGCTGCAAAAGCAACATCACCTATGATACACACAGTTACATCAATTACAGCAGTGGTGTAGTCTAGTTTTTTCTAGTGAGTATACTCCCGCCTCATAAACCAAAGCCAGGTCAGGTTCTCATATATGTGCGCATGCACTCAAACGTGCACTCAAACGACACACACACACACACACACACACACACACACACACACACACACACACACACACACACACACACACACACACACGTTTGTTTTTCTATACCGGTGGGGACTTACCATTGACTCCCATTCATATCTAACTCCTAACCCTTACCCTAACCCTAACCATCACCAAATCAATGCCTAACCCTAAACAAACGTTTTTGCACTTTTACATTTTTTATTAACAACAATATGGCCAAGAAAACGGTGTTGCCACCCGTGGGGACCTCATTTTAGGTCCCCACCGTAAGACAAGTCCCCACCTTTATAGCAAATAGTCAGGTCAAAGTCCCCACCGGTATAGCAGAAACAAGTACACACACACACACACACACACACACACACACACACACACACACACACACACACACACACACACACACAGCAGCAGCAGCTCCTTTATTTCAAACTACCAATTAGATACTTATAGACATTATAGCGTCAGCAGCTCCTTCCCCTGCCATCAGGTAGAGCTGATGTTTCCTCTTCATCATGTACAGAGTTTTGTTCATTTATTTTTGTGCAAAAAATTTTTATTGAAATATTAAACAAAAGTAAGAATGCCTGTTTTTGTAACAAAATAAATGCACAAAATGAGTCAATTATAAGGCTTCTCACAAAAACACTGAATGAAAAAGAGTTTGTCAAAACACAAATGATTCACATTTGCCAGGTTAGGCTAAAACATGAGACTACAAAGAATAATAAATTAGGAGCCGTTTGGGAGCCGAAAGAACCGGCTTTTCTTCGGAAGCCGTGCCAAAAGCTCTCTGAAAAGAGTCGAACTTCCATCACTACTGTCCTCTCTGTCCCTCATCTCTCAACTGGTTTTTGAAGGCAGAGCTGCGATGCGATTCAGAGACTTCATTAACTGAGTAGTGTCAGGTGGGACACCTGAACTCGTACATAATTGGTCTGTGCGTTTCTGAGCTGATAGACCAATGATAAACACTGGAAAGCTGCCCCGGTAAAATAGACGCGACCTGTCAAATTTACACCCATATAGACGGCGTCTGGGTCTGGGTCCGGATCCGGACCGCGGTCCGCCTTTTAGTGAGCCCTGTTCTCAGCCAGACACCTTCCCCCATCCCATACAACTTCACCGCTTCCTGACACAGAGAAGATTATGAACGGGAAAGTGAACGTTATGTCAAAAACTTACTGATACATATGTTTGCGCATTTTTAAGTGGTTATATGAAAATTCGGGACCTTTTCTAGTGAGTATACGGGAAATACTTACGTGTTTGCACCCATGGGTATACGTATCTTTGCACATTTTTAAGTGGTTATACGGAAATTCGGGACCTTTTCTAGTGAATATACAGTGTATACCTGCGTATCACATAGACTACACCACTGAATTACAGGTACACTATACTTTTTTAGTGCTCTCCATCAACACTCTCTCTCACTCAGTCACTCACACACACACACACACACCACTACAAAATGTGTTCCAACTGCAACGACTGCCCACAGATAGCCTGCTGCAACTGTCTTTTACAACTGTTTGGCGACATGTAGTGCAAAACACGCCTTCAGTACAACAGATGACCTCAGCAAAAACAAGGTGTCACAGTCCTTTAACAGGTCAACATGGGCCTACCTTATTTGAAAAGAAGCTCACATCCACAGCTGATGTGATCCCAGTCTCTTAACTTCCAGCTTTTCCTCCAAAGACATTGTGGAAAATGGACATGAAAGCAAATAATCCATCTCGTTCATGCTAACGCCCGCCATAGCTTAATCTTTTCTCGCTGCGTCAAAGGCCTGTGGGCTGCCTGAAGTTAGCCCAAATGATCACTAAATCACGGGGGCGGGACATGACACCTGTCAATCACTTACAAGAACGAAATGAATGAAAGCGGACTGTATCTGCTGGGGCTGTAAAAAATAAGCCCATTTAGAGATATTCTATGTTTTTCTTTTGACTGATTGGTGCTGTTGCTACCTTTGTTTTCACCTAAACTTAAAACAATCTGTTGTAAGTTATTTGAAAAATAATTTTCTCATCTTTTTTGTGTTGGCCTGGGAGGGCTTAGCCCTGTTAGCCCATTTATACCAGGCGTCCCTGTATATATACATATATATACAGCATCCTCCATAATTATTGGCACCCCTGGTTAAGATGTGTTCTTTAGCTTCTAATAAATTCAGTTTTTTTCAAAACAATATAGGACCACAATGGAAAAAAGAGCAAAATCCAACTTTTAATTCAACTGCGTTTATTCAATGGAGGAAAAAAAATCACACATTAAGAAATAATCCTTTTACATTAAATCATGTGTGCCACAATTATTGGCAACCCTGATGTTAATACTTTGTACAACCCCCTTTTGCCAACAAAACAGCACCTAATCTTCTTCTATAAGATAATGCAACCACTACATATATATATATATATATATATATATATGTAGTATATATATATATATATATATATATGTAGTAGTTGTAAATGGCGATAGAGACTGATTTATGTATGGGTTGATGTAGCACCAATCCACTAGTAATGCCTTAAATAATGGCCGCCTGTGATACAAGCATAGGCTGTGTCCGAAATGGCATACTAACGTACTACTCATACTAAGTGTGACGTCAAAATAAGTATGTAGTGCGTTCACATTAGATAGTATGAAAAGATTGAGTACGCGAGCAATACCCGGATGTATACTATTTCCGGAAAATTTTTAAGTATGCGCGGTGACCACACTTGTCATACTCAACTGCCCCATAATGCTTTGCGAGCTACCCACCGAAATGAAAGCCTCCGCGGGATATGTGGCCGGACCGTGGCGATTTTTATTTTATGTTATGTGGTTAAGTAGTCATCCTAATCACCCCACAGATTTGAGAAATAGGCGTTTTCTGATCAACGTTTTAAATTTGTCAGATGCCTCACAATGTGCTACTGAATGCTAGCAGCTAGTTGCAGCAGCTCGCTTTGCATACAGAACAAGTAGCAGCTACCTCGAGTAGCCTGCAGCTACAATTGAAACGATTCACATAATCTGGCTAATAACTGCATGAGGAGTGCCGGCTTGAAATTGCCACATTAATTATGCGACTGTTTGTTAGTGTAAAATCGACCTGAAGCCGGCATTCAGCCGAGATATTTGATAGCCGTACTTCCGGTTTTTGTCGTCGAAGGTTTGAAATGCATTATGGGAAACGGTGAACGGTTGGCATTCTAATCATACTTATAGTACGTAGTATGCAGTATATACTCATTGAGCATGTAGTATGTAGTACGTTAGTATGCCATTTCGGACACAGCCATAGACTGTATATAAAGATGGACGTAGCATTTGGCTCCAAGAATGAAGCCCACCTGGAAGTGTCAAAAACTTGCAATATCACGCCGTCCGCTAGGGTTGGCTCCAAAAGGCTTTTGCTCCATAGACCCCTATTCATTTTTGGAAAAAATAAAATTTGATATACTGATTTTCTACAGCTCAGGATTTTTTCCCGTTAGTTTTCATCGTCAAAATAAGAGATCAGGTGGCTGATCTTAAAATAAATCAATACTGAATTGTAAATAAATCGTTAAAGTTGGCAGAGCCAGGGGGCGTGGCTATACTTGTCTGGAATGATTGACAGATCCTTTAGGGCGAGGCTTTCAGCAGTCTGGCTTCAGTCTGGCCCGCCCATAGACTGGTCCTGCCCCGAGTTGCTCTCTGGTCCAGCCTGTTTGATGACACTTTTTACGTCACTGGCTCCAAAAAATCCAAAATGGCGACCAGGAAGTAGCAAATTCCGGGCTTCATTTTCTCGGCGTTAAAACCAACGGGTGACGTCACGGTTAGTTCACGCCTGGATACAAGTACTGTTAGAGTTGAAATGTGCACTGATCCACTAGTAATGCCTTGGGGCTCCAGCAGGGTGAGGGCGTGCAGTTTTCCCCTCACTCAATACAGACGAGCGAGTGGATGAACAGTGTACTGTGTGTTTCTCTAACAGTTTCCCTCGCTACACCCCTGTTTAAGGTAATTGCTTTCGTGTAACAGTGTAAATCTAAAAACAGAAACGTGTTTGACGTGTTCTGTGTCTGAATTGTTGTAGGAGTTTGTGTTTTGTGGTTTTTCATTATCTTGAGGATTTTAATGCGAATCAGTCTAAATGTAAGCTAGATGCTAGCGTCCTCGTGGTCCTGGGTTAAAGTATTACTGTCTACTCAGTTGTTAATAATGTTTAGATAATTCATGTTTAAAATAATATCTGCTATGGAAGGTTAATGTGTAGTTCTGGTATGCATTTGTTTAGTACAGAAGTGTTTTTCTGTGTATTTGAATGAAATCACTCAATACAGACGAGTGAGCGGATGAACAGCGTGCTGTGTGTTTCTCTAACAGTTTCCCTCGCTTCACCCCTGTATAACATAATGAGTGAAGTTAATGGTAAAATATTACTTATGCAGCCCTTTAACAATAAATCACGTTTTCTCTGCTCCACTATTTTCTTTGCCATGAAGTCAGAACTCACATGAACCAAAATAAAACCCAGAGACACCTTTCTCAGATGTAAAACATGTCATCTAACAGAGTTGCATTTTAAATACACAATGGTCACAAATAGTCTGACACTAATGTTCCTCCATGACAACACAGTGAGTTGCTGTTCCAGCCTGGGCCACATTCTTGTACTTAAAGGCATTATGGAGGATGTTTTTTTTTTGTTTAATTTGTCTGATTCACATAAAATGAATATACTGACCTTTAGTGGACTTGTATGTATGGTCTCTAAAAGAATAAAAAAAAAAAAAAAAAGAACTGTGGACATGGCAGGACCTGAAAAACATCAGCCAATCAATGCGCTCGGACCGAGGCGTTTGGTTTGCTCCCTTTCCTGTCAATCAAAAATCTTCCGGCTCAGGCCTAGTTACGTAGATTACGTACGCCTTGGACTTACGTGTTTTGTGTATGTGTTGCTTTGGTATAGCTTCGTAGTTAGCTGGCGACTTGTTTTGGTCATCTTTTTTTACATAATGGCAGATAAAGATCCAGGGGGACCCAGCCGTAAAAGACAACTTCACGAGTGCTACGCAAGTTTCTGGAGGGGGGCGTTTCTTCGTAAACGTTAAGAAGGGGGAGGTTAGAGGGGGGTGAGGGAGAGGTTGTATGTGCGCATGCGCATGCTACGTTCAAAGTCGTAGGAAATTAAATCTCCTCTAATGCCTTTAAGACAAAGCAAAACTAAGAGCGACATACTATCATAGTATGTCACTACGAGTGACATCCTATAAGTGAAGGACCCTCTCAATTATGCAAAATGGCGAGAGAGAAAAAAGAAAAGAAAAATAAATCTTTCACTTTATCAGATTGCAATAATATTTCAACTGACACACCCAGAAAACCTGCACTCAGCAACGTTGTGTTTTTATACATCACGGTTGTTCTGAATGTCCACCAGTCAGCAGTCAGTGTTTCTGTACATGAGAGCATATAAATCTGAACGGTACCTCTTCTTTGTCATCAATACTTGAAAAACCCCACAAACACATTTTCCTGATTCAGAGTTATAGAACACTTGACAACAAGTTCCTGAATGCCAACAATAATAATCTTTGTCATGGATATTATTCCCTCTTTTAGCACATCATATTTCCATTTTCCCATTTCCACCTATTCCCTTTAAATGGTTGTTGGCATGAAAACGGCCTGGCTATATCTCCAAACCAGATGTGTGCAGTTGCTGTGTCAATCCAATACTCCCAAACTCCACTTGGACGATATGGAAAAGTGCAGGAGGGCAAATGGTGAAGTCAGAGATTCCCCCCTCCCTTTTCTTGTCATAAATCATGCTTGGCAGCACAGAATAAGCTACTTCTAGAGACATTGCTACTGGCACTATACCCATTGCCATTCATCACCTCCGAGGAACTAAAAAAGAAAAAAAAAATTCACCACGAGCTACCCATGTAACCTCTGGACCAACACCACCAACATTAGCAAAAGTGCATTCCTCTCCTGGAGACAAGACGATGTTTGCCACCTGTACAATCACTCCTTTTTATTGCCATTGTGGCCTTTTGGAGAATTTAACAAAGCTAATTGCTCTTCATTTACTCGCAAGGTTGGATATAAAGTAATGAGGCTTTTGAAACGAGAAAAAAATGAATCTTTCTCATAGAACAATTTTTCCAGAGGTAAATCTCCTCACAAGAGTCGAGTGCAAAGCAGAGGACACTTTTGTGCTGTCCTGGAATTTTTTTCCCCCCTTTTTTGGGGGGTAATTTTTGCTTCATGAACAAATCCTGACAGCCCTTTAAGCTTTTATATCACCTATAAAGCAAATCCCACAGCATCTGTTGGTTTCAAACCTCCTGCCGCAGATTTCTTTATTCGCTCCATTTTTTTCCTGTGACTTTCTTTAAACCCCAGATACTAAATTCAGCGGCATTTTGTGAACTTTCAGGTGCACTTTTGCTGTGTTCTACACTGTGAAATAGAGAATCTACCAGCATGGGAGAGACGCATGCAAGGAATGATGTGCCAGACTCCATCTACATGAACTAACCTTTAGCCCGCACCTTAAAATGACTGCTGTTTTTCATTTCCCCGAAGAGATCTGACGGGCATGGCAGTAATGGCGCTGATGAATGCCAGAATAAACAGACGGTGGGAGACAAGACAAAGAAGAAGATGAATGTGTCTGAAAGGTAGGGTTCTTGGCAGGTCTGAATTCGGAGAAAACCTGGATTTTGTTTTTTGGAATTTATGTGTTTGCATGAAAAGGTGTTTGTCCAGACAAACGTACATTTTTTGTGCACTGTAAAGAAGTTTTGGCTTTGGATCTTAACAAACTGGCCAAACTGGTCATCTAATTTTTCTCTGTCTTGCTCTTTTCCAGTCTGTTTTATTTGTTATTTTTGGTTTTGCTAGCAGTTTTATTATGAGGGGGAACAGCTTTAGTTCACATGAAGGCAAAATGGCATCCAGTTTGGATAATGCTGGAAGTTGGAATGACATTTTTTGGGGGGATAATTGTGCTTATTCATGCATTACTCAGAATTAGAAGTACAATTACCACTGAAAATTGTTTCAGTTATTATTTAAAATGGAATACCGCCATCTCTGTCATCAAACTTTGCCTCTCTTTCCCCCTCAGATCCACAGCAGACAGTGGCTGCACTGAGCACCGGGCAGACACATGAAGTCCATTATTTATTTGAAAGTGTTTTGCTGGAGCTCCGTACCATAAATTACCCTTGCTATCAATCTGGTGCTGAGCTTAGCCAGCTAGATTGGACCAGCGATTTATTTATTACCTACAGTATCTATTTAAAATATTTACATCTGTGCACATTAGCAAAAAGTATGATCCGTGAGTCATTTATTGATGCCTAAAGCTAACTTCAAGCAGAGGAGCCCATTCCTAAAAGAGTGACAGCCACTCTTCGTCTTATCACACCTCAATTTTTTTTCCTATATTACTTAAGAGCAAGTTTAAAAAATGATAAGCTCTGTCACTTCTGATTGCATGACACTCAGAAAGTGATATTAAACTCTTGTGTTTGACAGATTTTGCAAATATGAGCATGGATTTTAATGCAGTAAATTAGAAATCCAAACCTGTTGGCATCACAACGGTTTCTATTAGGTTTGCATCACTTTATAAAAATATATTTCTAGATATTTAAACTTGAATTTATTGGTAACACTATCTGTATTCCACCAGCAGCTCACCATCAGAAACATGCTCACATTTGAAGCAAGCAGTATATAAAACCCTAATGCAGCTGTTAGGATATTTAATGATAAAACTGAGGGACTTTTGAAATCCATGGAAAATATTTTTGCATTCATTTTTATTAAAAGTAAAAAAAAAAAGTCTGTTTTTTATGTTCATTATGATCATGTATTTATTCATTCCATCATTATTTATTATGGAAACAGTCATTTATTGATTAAAAAATGACTGGATGTCACTAAAATGTGAACTAAATAACTGTCCCAATTTAATAATGACCACCTTCTAATTAGCTAAACAATAATAAAATTTGTTTATTTAAAAATAGTTTTGATTGTGTTCTGTTTATTAAGTTGATAATCACAAATGATATTTATTTTTTGGCAATATATCAAATTTTATATGGAAAATGACAAATTGTATCTGTGCCCTAGAAATCACTTTCAACTAAGTTACTCATTACAAAAACATCTCTCAAGGAAATGCGTTAATTTCGCACATGACCTGCTCCACATGATGTCATTTCCTCCTGAAGAAAAGACTGGCAAGCCTCCAAGTCTTTCTGAGTTATTTAATATAAAGTAGTGTGTGAGTTAAGTGTGGACAGGTTTACTACAATATCTTTATAAATAACTTTAAATTTTACTCAATTGTATATAATATTTAGAAGAATCTTTCTAGAAAAAATAGCATGTGGTGTTGGACTACAGGCGGCCATGTTGATTTTAGGCCTGAAAACAGCAAAAATGCCAACTATGATACTTGTCAACTAAATAAACTCCAGCTTATGAATAGGTTAAGCAATTAATCAATGTGTAATAAATAGTGGTGGAGTGCAGGGTAAAGGTAAAAGAATATATCTATTTATTCTTCAGTTGGCATTGTCACCACTTTTATTTTTTATGTATTTATTTTTTTTAGGTTGTGAAAGCATGATTAACTCCTCTGCCTAGATACTCTGACTACTATGCTAATATTGTACTGGGGTAAAAAGTTCAATATTTGACTCTGAACTGTAACTGAAAAAGGTATAAAGTAGCAGAAATTGAAAAAAACCCAAGCACCAGTGCCCCAAAATGACTTTCCATCACTGCACATCATTGCAGAGGCTTGCAAACAATTTTTCATAAAATGAGCGCATTGAGTTTGGAGCTGCTGTAAATATTTTATACGATATATCTGTTTTCTGCTTAAAGTTATAGTTGGATGTTTGGGTGAATATGCTTGGCATTACTTTTTATTTTTACTGCAAAACAGAAATCTGAAGGGTATTCATAAATATCTCCATAAAATTGTCTTTTCCGTGTGCCTCCAGCCTAATTCACCTGTAGCTTGTGGAGCCAAAAAAAAATCAGATTCCTCTCAGATACTTGACCTTACTGAGAACTTGCACTTTAATTTGCATTAAAACTGTGAAATATAGCCGGAGTTGCAGTGACAAATGTTCTTGGATTGGTTTCTGCAGAGCGATATGAAAATTTACAGTTTGCATTAATATTAATGCATCATTATCAGCTGTCTGATTTCATAAATAAGTACAGCAGTGTCAGGTCTGGTATAGATCACTTGGAAGGGCCAGACTTTGCAAAACCACACTTAAAAGAGCTTTGGGAATTTAATTGGGAAAATTGCAAATCAGGTAGTCAGCCGTATAACTCATTGTCACATTTAATCAATAAACTTTGTAAATCAACTCATTTAATTTATAAATGATCTTATATAGATCAAGCAACCAATTAAACAATTAGCATATATTTAGCAATTCATTAATTTAACCATTAATCACGCCATTACAGTTCAAATTTTAAGCCAGCAATTTTGGGAGCAGACGTGCAGGCTGGTGTTGGAGCAGTACATCATGCCTGGGGAGTGCAGATTGTGACACAGCGAGATTTACTGTGCTAAAAATCAATGCAATTAAGAGAGAGGCTGGAAGCTGGCCTGGGGTCCAGCATGGTCTTTAGGAAATTTTTGACACACACATTCACACACGCCTCCTAATGTCATAATGTTGCTCTGGTTTTTTGAGTTCTGGTCAAACTAACGTCACTATTAGCAGAACGTATTCTGCAAATTATCTGCAGCTTTGCATAAGCGCTGTGTAATTTTTTTTCAAACATCAATCTGTCACTGTCAAATTAATTGCGACATCTTGGTATAATTACCACAAACAAATGAGACAATGGTTCAGATGATTGGTTGCCCCTGTCTCACACCACCTTTATTGATGTTAGCGTTCATCGGAATTAAAACCGCGTTCTCCGTAAACCACTTTGCTCACTTCTGCTCTGATCCAAGGTTTACATGTTGCCACCAGCATCTCACTCTGTCTGCTATCAGTTATCAAGATGAAGCTTCACCTCTGTCTGTGCTTCAAGGAACGCAACCTTGTCATGTTTACTGCTGCAAAGAGCGCCGGGAAATGAACTCAGTATTTTTTGTTGAAGGCTTTCAGTATATTTCATATTATACATTGAAGGAACCAACAGATTTTAAGAGACTGACAGTTATTTAGTTTACAAAGAATAGTTTAGGGCTAAAGTAATGCACGTGGTTAAAAATGCAGACAGGACTAAAAAGAGATTTAATATGGAATGTAAAACCAAAATAAAGCTGAATTGTTGGATTGTTTGGCAACTTGATGGCTGCAGATCAAACTATAAACACAATCTTATCACTGTACTCAATTTTTGTGTGCATATTTGCACATCTGGCAGAAACGGACCAACATTAGCTTTATTTGGAGTGGTCAAGTTTTCTCCTGAGGCACAAAGCTAATTTTATCAATCAGCCACAACATTAAAACCACCTGCTGATTGTGCACGTTCTCAAGTCACCAAAACAGCCCAGACACATCTGGGCGTTGACACAAGACATCTGGTTTGTTCCGTGGTGTCAGAGAATGCTAATGGATCATTCATGGGTTGTGGTTTGGAGGTTTCGTGGATGTTTCTTGTTTGGGTGATTCCCGCAGATGCACTCGATTGGATTGAGGTCTAAGGAGTTTGGAGGCCGGGCCCAAGACTTTGGGCTTTCTGTCATGTTCCTCAATCCAGTCCTGAGCATTTTTTGTGGTACTGTGGGCCGCATATGTCCGATGTTGTCTGGGTGCTGTTGCTGCAGAAGGTATGCATTGAATTGTAACAAGATGGCCGGTATGTTGATGTAAACTTTACATCCAGGAAGTGGTAATGCAAGGAGGTTCAGTAAAAAGCAGCTGGGCCGCTCAGAATTAACACATCCTCACAAACCTAAAACAGAAGTCCATTTCCTCTTCACTGTTCAATGTCTTTTTCACTATATTTCTCAGTGGTTGTAAAGTCGTCGTTAGTTGCTAAGTTTCTTGTTTGCGGTTTGGCGCAGGGCAGGTAGCATATAATGAGTCCATTAGAGTTGTTTTTTGCTGGAAACAGATGCATGTTGTAGCTAGAATAAAGCTGAGAGTCAAAGAAAACCTTGAAGCTGTGGACCTCGAGACCAAAACCTTGAGCTCCATAATAACGCAGTTAAAAATCAAATTAAAATTTGATTAATTGCTTTAATAATATTTAAGCAGCTTTAAAAATGGCATCCTATACGAGAACATTCCCGACCTCACCTCCAAGCTGCAGCAAAGAGAAAGGTGAGATCAGGTTTGAATGTTGTGGACAAGCTGCCCTCAAACACAGGATGCAGGCAGAGTTGAAGAGCTGTCCGGGCCTTGGGTTGCTGATTGTCTCATCTGTCTTGGCTAAGTCAGCAGGATGTGACAGCCGCCCTCTCTCTGTTACCCGCTGACCACTGGGCTTGGCATCCTCTCCACTCACCTGCCCTATCACCGCCTCCACCGTATCTCTATCCTCGCCTCACTCTCACCTCAAAGTCTTTGCAGCAAGAATGAGGATCAACGCCTTAGTGTCAAAGAGGAGGAATGTAGGCTAACAATTCCTGACTGTGGGCTCACAGGTATCGGTTCCGGGTGCTAACTTCGGTTTGTTGCTTTTTGATAATTCTCCCAAACTGACAAAGTGACAGCCTCTCACTTGAAATGTAAGTGACTGATCAGATGTTACTCATTTTAATTCACAGGGATGTCAGCATTATGCAAAGTTAAGATTCCGATTATTTTATTATTATTACTATATATTTTTTTGCATGACGTAAAATAGCGCAACGCTTGCGGAGTAAACAGGCATCACTTTGTGTTTGGTTTGACGAGCTGCATGTTAATTCACTGAGTTGTGCTGAATATGCATGTAGAAGGTGGAGCTTCATCGATATCCTGACTGAGCTGCAGATAAACATTGTCACAGTGATTCTCTTTCAGGTTGTTCAGCTCACTGCGTCATCTTGTCTCTATGTCCACAGAAACTGTAAATCATGTATGTGCCTTTCTCTGATACTGTTCTCTTTTTTAAATGCAGGATGTCAAAATATTATTATGGTGTGCCACTTATGATTACTGTACAACAAGAAATATCCTTTTTGGGAGAGTTTACTTTGTCAGACACCCATATGTGTCAGTTAAGTTTACAGTCTGTTTGATTTTATCTGCATGTGGTCTATCAAATTTGACAAAAGCCTCCGGCGGCCGCTCCCTGCTGTGTATTAAAAGTGTTATGTTTATGAGCTGAATTGTATTTTATCTTCCAAAAACACAGGAGTTAGAATTTCTCCTTGACAATCAAACCCAAAAAGGGGATTTGATTCTTCGCACCTTAAGATCTCGAGTTGTGTTTTATTTTTGTGTGTTTCATTACAGCTCCTTTTTACTTGCTGCTCACCACAATCCTGATCCCAGACTTGAAGCAGCGACAAAAGCTGGCTCGTCAGGGATAACAGATGAGCGTAGATGAACAGTGTCAGGTAAAGTGCTGTGAAAGACATTTAATGTGTTTTATATCAGTGTGTCTGAATTGTCCAGGAACACTTGAATCACTCAGTGTCAACCAAATACGGCATAATGAGACTCGCCTCTTCTCATCTGAAGACACATGTCTCTCTGCTGTCACTCAGGCTAACGGGGGAAAAAAGGGCTTTTCAAGCCTTTTGAAGCACGCAGGACTATATGATAGTGCCCCGCTTTGCATCAGGAATTGCTCAAGCAGGATTATTTCATTATGAGGCTCCCAGAGAGAGGACAGAGGTCACACTCTGGAGCTCATTCAAACATCTGGAGTGGAGGAACATAAATTATCAAATGAGGCAGCAGTTTGGATTGAGACAGCTAACTGTTTTTCATGATGCACTGGATGGTATTGGATTTCCAAAGGCTGAAAGGCATTACATTTCTTGCCATTCTTCTGACTTTTTATGTCTACTAAGCTTGAATTGTTTTGAGAGTTGCTTGGCTATGAGTCCCTCTGAGTGCGGTTTTGCTCCTTCCATTGCTATGACACAGCCTGGCCTGACGTGAGATGCTCTGCTATGGAGCTTTTCTTTGCGTCAGCGGGATGTTTTTTGGTGTCTTTTTGGAAAATTCTGAGTTTCCTCCATTTTCGCCAACACAAACCGTTGGTAGGCAGGGTCCAGTGGTGTCACAAAGTAAAACGGAGGAGTGGTACGGGGGATGTTTTGCTCTTCTTACTGAGGTGGTTGATGACGGGAGCATCCAGCATCCTCGCCTTCTTTTGGAAGTCACGACCAGAAAAGAATCGACTTTGAGGGGGAGAGAGAAATCTCTAATTATCCCCACCTGTGCCCGGCTACAATGGGAGGGTCGAGATGAAGCCATTAGCTGTCTCTCCACTGGCACCACCAAGAGTTTGTATACATCTGTGTCTTATTTTCTTTTCTGGCACAATCAGTCCAGCAAGCTAAGCAGGCATGACCGGATTTGGCAAGTTCCAAGGACTTTGGCAAAGTTAGACAAGGAGGAAGCGGTGAGATGTAGAGAGGGGGATGAGCTGGCATGGGCTGTGTGTTTGCTTTCTCCCCTGCCTGTTACTTGAGCTGGGTGTGTTGCTTGGAGAGGTGCTGTGTTGGTCAAAACACTCCACCGAACGCTGAGGGGAACAGATACAGCAGAGAAAGTTGCAAAGAGGAGGCTGTGGGGGAAAATGTGATTAAACTGCTTTCAAATTAGACATGTTTTTGTTGTGTGTCTCTGTGTGTGTGTGTGTGTGTGTGTGTGTGTGTGTGGCTAACAGCACCAGTTTTGCGGGTTGTTGTGCGGGTGCTGGTCAAGATTATTGGGATACTTAAGCTCATCTTCCATTTGACTCATAGCACTTGATAAAAAAAGGCTCATTGTGATCTCAGTATTGTCAGTTTTGATTAGCTGAGCCAAGGCTTTGTCTGGCCCAGCAAGTGTGCATGTTGTCAGAGCTGTTTACGAGCAATGACCAGATATGAAGCCCAGACTATTGCGGTCATGTAAACAGCCACATCTGTTTGAACCCACCTGCTCCCCAGTGTTACCGGTGCTTGTAAATAATGAAATAGGTCTTACTGCATAGAAATATTACAGCAGCATGGACTTTTGCATTAAATGACACAATAATTAATCAGCGCAACAAAAAGAAATCCTGCCAGGAATTGCAAATTTCTGAAAAAAGGAGGTAATGCTAAAAGGCCCATGCATCTAAGGTATGTTTTTCTCAGGTGCGGCTACATGCATTTATTCACTCAGACCCTCATTCATTCATTTCTGTCCTTATTTATTTATATATCTCCATGAGTGTTTGTTTTCATTTTAGTCCCTTGAACCTTGCCACCCTGTGTGTGACACGCGGGCTGTGAGCGAAGACGGAGAGGCGGGCTGGTTCAGAATGATCACTATCATTAACATTCACGGGGGGTTCACTTATCATCCCTGACTGGAGGGACATGGCAGCCATTATGAGACGTCCGCAGGTGGAGTGCCATGATACATATTGCATCTTGCCACAATGGATTTATGTATTCAGTAACAAAAGAAAAGTCTAATGAAAAAATACAGAAGGCAATCCTTTATTCCTCGCTCGACTTCAAGTGAGGCCACCATGTCCCGCGATGAGGAGGAGCGCAGGGGGATTCCAGGGCTGTACGCTGACCTGTCACTCATTCTGCATGCGAGTGGTCACGCTGTACCTCAAATTATAGCAAACTTTTACTGGTAACATGTTTAAGCTCTTAACCCACAACATAACCCTTCAGAACAAGGCCGTATGTGCTAAGCAGAAAGATGATTCTTAACATTTTCATGAGAATTAATGTAATTTAAATCCCAGTCAAATATAATTCAGACTGTCTATTTGTGTGTAGCTGGGGTTCTAACTAGGTTCTTACTGGACTTTGCAGTATGAATCCTCTAGCTTGTGACATAGATCCAATAGCATCACTGCATTTTGTTTGCTTCCGTGGTTAACTCATGGAAAGAGCAACACAACTGCCAGACAAACATTAATTGAACGTTAACTGTCTGTTAAATGTGAAGCTGGAGCTCAGATACAATCACCATGGCATCTGCAGCTCCAAAGAAAACTGATTGGCACACTATTTATTACATTTATACAATAACTGAAGTGTTAAAACAACACAGGTTGTGAGTATACATGCCTGACTGTACTTCAGTGGGTTCCTGTGCGTGTGGTTGAGGCTAAAGGTAGACAATTCAAACATATGGTGAAGATAAGGTTAGATCACAGTGAAAAAAAAGAGAAGTAAAATCTGATTTCCTGTACATCTAAGCTATATACTTCCTGTATTGGTCTCAATCATTGTTTATTTACAAGAGCAAAATTGTGCAACATGAATGTTACACTTAGGCATACTTTACTGGAAAAAAGAGAATGTGTATGTCTGGAAGCATTACTTTATTGAAAGGTGATCTCTTGAAACTACAGCCGAATAAACCAGATCAAATAGTCCAGCCTACTTAAATGAGGCCCCTCTTCAGCATCCTCCAGTTTTTCTATTTTTCTCACTTTGTGACTAACTGCAAAGCTAATAATCAATTCAGGAATAATGTATTTTCAGTTGAAAATCTACATTTGAACACGTAAATTCACTTAAACGAGGCACAAATTGGTGCATGTTTTGACTCCAAACTAAACAAAACAAGGAAAGAGAGCTGCTCCGTGACAGATTTCCTTATGCTTGATTAAAGACACAATTTCTATTCTGAAATTTCCTTGAGTAAAAAGGCTCCCAGACCAGTAATAACCTAATTGGAGAGAAGCCTCTAACTAGTGTTGCTCCTCTGTGTCCCTGTGTATAAATAGAGTCTATAATGGACTGAGGTGTGATGCCATCATTCATCTCTGCTCAGAAACACTCCAGGTTCAGGTCTTTGCTCATTTTCCTAATGATGCTCTTGTTTTAGGTATGTTTTCTCTTTAAGGTTTGTAAGATTCCAGCTTAATGGATACTATTCATCACAGACTTCTGTACCCAAGTCCAGTTCACCTAGCAAACTTATTTGACATAACAAATTGCCAAAATGAAAGGCTTTTCAAGCAGGGAATTGGTATATTTTTCAAACCAATAGGTAAACGTGTGAAAAAAGACCACATCCCCGTCCCGTCTTTGAGGTCAGCCTCCACTTCCAGCTCAGCAGGGTGGTTTCTCAGCTGTGCTTATATGATGTTTGCAACATAACCGACAAATGAATCTGTTGTTTGCTAATGTACTTAACATGGCTATGTAAAGTGCTTTTTAATTTTAAACGTTAATTGACTAAAAGAGGCCTTCAGTGCCAAATTCCATTGGCATCATCTAATAGGAGGTTTCCGGCGGGAAAAAAAAATGGCGTCTTTTGGGAAGCATATCCCATATGATAGCCCCCGGTTATGCCCTGCCTTTATGTGGTAGATTACTCCCTGGCTGTGGCCCAAAAAAAGCCTGCTTTTTAACCACTGCTTCTCCCATTTGCCTCAGGATGCTCATGGGCTGGCAGGTTGCACAACACATTACCATCCTGCAGCAGCTCTTAAAACACATTTTAGCCCTGAAACACAGCTGGCATCTTGGCCGGCACTGCTGCATTGGGCACGGAAGGACCAAACGTTAGGATGCTGGAGAGAAATTAAAATGGAACCCAGTTGAAGTAATGAGAGTGGATCTACAGCGGGCTGTGATGTCAGCACACTTCTCATTCCCAACACATCCCCCCCCCGTCTGAAGCAACAGCTCTTTGCAAGAACAGGCTTCGATTATCGCGAGCTAATTTGAAAGATATTATATATTTGCGAAAGAGGGGGCTCGATGTAATGCAGTGTGTGTGAGAGTGTTCACATGCATGGCTGAGCCTGTGAGCATGAGTGTGGACTAGCTCATGCCAAATTCAGGGTCTGTGTGTGGAGTTATGTGTTGCTAAACATCACTAAGATCCAACAGCCCAGTGTGATGCCTTTGGTTTCCAATCTCATGCTTCACGCCTGCTGCCCCTCTATCATGGATTCTTATTTACAGGCAGGACCCTCACTGAATCCCCTGAGGAGCAGATGATGTGCAGGTCTAGGTGGGGACCATATCCCATGAATACTGTCCGTATCGCTATGAATACAATTCGAGAGTTCCAGTTAGTGATCCAGCTAGTCTCTTTACGTGCAGAGCTGTCTATTTTCAAATCTTCTTCATTGCAGAATCAGGTTATCTTACACACCAGTAGATGTGTATTATCTGTTGCAGTCAGTCATGAATGAACTAATGGCATTGACTAATTCTTTTTGTAAATCCTATCTTCTGTGGTTTTATTTAACTGAGCGTCCAACACTGCTCCACCTTCCCTCTTTTTAAATGCATCATAAATTATGTCCTATCATTAAACATGCCCAAAATGAAATGTGCAGGAGGAGGAGACAGTAAATATAAGCTGTCCGGTGCTCTTCTTGTCTATGTCATCAAGATGACTGCTTCCAAAAGCTCCACGGAAAGCTAATTGTGCATTACTTCCTTAGAAATATAATCCTCCATGAAAATGTTTTATTCATTTGCTGTTTTTAATGATAATACAGCTCATGTTCTCATATCTAAAGACAGGTTCATCTGTAGAAGTTCGTGCACAGGCTCTCAAAAACACATGCTCTTTCATCATACAAACTAGTGTTGATTTTTTTGCAAATGTGTGCCTGAAAGTAGAACATTTTCAGCTAAATGTATCTTACATACAAGAACAAGCTGCATATGGAATGTATGAATGTGTAAATTCTGTATTTTACAAGAATATTAAATTGTGCAATAAAAAAAACTCCAAAAAACAAAAAGTAGCTTCAGAGGACATTTTTTGCAACTGAAGAGTTTATCAGTGATGTGTAGTATTTCTTCTGTACTACATTACAGATAAAAAAAAAAAAGAAGGCTGCAGTGAGTGTCACTGCGCTGATGTAAAGGAGATGCATACTGAAGAACTTCTGCAATGGCAAACAAAGCTTTCAGCATTCAGATGGATGTAGGAAGTTTGCTGAAGTAACCTGATGTGGTGGGCTAAAGGTGGATATCCCACAATGCTGCAGCCCGCCACCTCCCATTGTCTTGATAGGGGAGCAAGAGATGTACAGCGGCCTCAAATGGAGGTGGCATCTGGTGCCCAATTTGTCATGCCTGAATTACCCAGGAGCTGATAAAGGCTGAAGTTTTAATAAAAGTTGGGAGCAGCAGATAGCAGGGTGAAGGACACTGATGAAGTGTCTTGGGGCCTATTTCCAGCTAGAGATAAGAACCTACAGAGAGAGGTGGGTCGAGGGTCTAGCGCAGTGTGATAATACGCTGATGCCGAGGAAAAAATAAAAAGTGCTGTTGAAATGCAACACAGCACACATAATGGAAAAAATAATAAATAAGCAAATAAATAATGATGATGATCTAAACGAGGAGAAGCCAGGGTGGAGGCTGTGGAGTCCTGAAGCGTCTCTGCCTGTAATTTGGCCACCCGCCAGCAGCCATTGCTCACCCTCAGCTGCGACGGCAAGCTCCAGATGTGCCAACGGCACGTTTTGGATTTTGCCAGCTGACTGCACCGTTTGATAGCCCGCTCTCCGGATGCCCATCACCGGCCGCAGAGATAGAATTAAATGATGATGATCTTCCCACAAGTTGGGTGAGGAAACAACGCATATAAATCTTGATTTCATCTCAGCGTGAGAAGTCTTTATCCATCATCACTCTTAATGAACAAGTCATTAGCTGCGATGAATGGCGCTCTGGGCTCCTGCTCGCCACTGCTGCTTTTGTTTGCAGCTTTCAGGGGCAACTTCCTGTGCCCTTTGAGAGGGTCAAACTCATTTCTCCAGATGTGGGGTAACCTCTCTGCTCCTGGGGTGGCTGCACATCCATGTACTAAACAGGGCCTGGAAAAATGAGGATATACTGAGGATATTTCTGATTTTTCTTTTTTTCTTCTCGCCACATTGTCAGTTCCTCAGCAAGTCTCTGCATGCCCTCTCATCCAGAGAAGCACATTAGCAAACTCGGTGGCCGCCTATTATGGTAATTTTATGTGCACAATCCTCCACTTGATGCAAGCTTGCTATGTAAACAGAAAAAGGCTTTTTGTTGTACTGTAATAGAAAACTACTGAGGAGATGTAAAAGCATGCTGTGCTCCACTGCTACACTGTTATACAAATATATACCATCAGCAATGTGACTACATTGGATTTTTTTCTGTATCTGCAAACTTGATCAGTCTTTTATCTGAACTGATAATTCCCGTGTTTGAAATGAATGAGCTGTTTGGTGAACACGATTTCTTCAAGACAAACATTTCCCGGGAGCCTTCGTTTTTATTTACAATCATTGTGCCGCTAAAAGCATTGTTAAAGAATTTAACAGTGTGCACCATATACCCCCAGGCTAGCAGAATCTAAAACACTTACATAAAAGTTGGATGAAACTGTTGTGATCTCCTCCTCCTGCTTCTCCTCTGAAGTACAACAGTGCTTGAAATATGAAAAAAGAGAGGCATCAATCCAGCTGTACGGCAGTAAATGTGAAGAGATAAAGGTTGACACAAGATAATTGAAAATATCTGGCACTAATACACCAGAGTCTGTGTTTGTATTTGAACATAAAGGAGAAGAGTGGCATGTGACTTTCCTTGTTAGTGACAGCTGCCATGTTCCCCAGTCTGCAGGGACGCACTGTACTGGAGGATTCATCTGACTTCCACAGTATGTCTGAAGTTCTTAAATCCCCTGAGACACATCTTTACATGTTTGATGATTTTCCTGAAGAGAGGTTCCAGTTGAATCTTTTTAGAAGTTTGGTGCTTCGAATTCCCTGAACGTTTAAGACCCAGAAATAACAGAGAGCAAACATGGAGCGATGGCGAATTTGTGCTAGCTTCCGTTTTACCCATGGGACTATTTCTGCTCTTTTAAGACAACGTTATAATTGTTTCCACTGACAGCTTGCACAATGAGCAATTCCTACCACTCCGCTGTGTTTCTCTAGTGATCAGTCTAATGCTTCTGTTGATGAAATAGAAATTTACTGATGTTGTGGATACGCGCCATATTTATCTATGTTTCCAGTTTCAACACACGCTCAGTATAGGTGCAGAAGTGAAATACCCATTACTGCATGTGTCAGTGTCATAAACAATAGCGTCGACTCCTCGGAAGGAGGCAGGGCGATAATGGAGGCAGTGCATCAATGTTCAGCACAAGGTCTGCAATTCACACCAGGAGAACACTCACCTGAGCATCAGGAATGCTGCTTGGAGACGGCATTAGCAGCAGCAGATGTATAGAGGAGGGCCAGCTTGTAAAATGAGCTCAGTGCACGCATGACTTAAAGGGTCGGCTCATATAAGGCATTAAAAAACATATTTTTCTCTATTACTCCGAGTGGTACTCAGCTAAGTAGACGTTTTCATTTGCAAGTGGTATTGACACTTTGCCCACCACAATTATACAACGGTAGTGGATCATTTGAAAGGTTCAAACTGAAACCCGTTTGCTGAAATGTAGGCATGTAGGTGTTGCAAACAAACCAGTGGGCTGCTTGCAACTATGAAGCTCCATCTGGCAGTTTAAGATCTGCAGCTTACCTTTAACAGTACATTGACAGCATACTTTATTGTCAGAAATAATTAGGTGCAGTAAGTTTTTTTTCCAAATTCAATTTCTAGTTCATTAGAATGAAGCTTTATATTGATTTGTTATTAATGCTTTTGTCTCTATAGATATCCTGAGCAAAATTTTTAACCAAAGGTACTCTAGACAGCATTAAACAACATATAAGAAAACCATCATATGCTCAACTTTGTGATATTGCATTTATTTTGATCCGCCTCCTCTCAGCATCCCCAATTCAGTTTGACTGTTTGATAATGAGTTATAAAAGTCTTCTACGGGCTTAAGTATATAAAGCGGTTATATAGGTCTCTCCTGACCTGTAATACGATGGCGCTTGAGGCAGAAGGCACAATCACTTGAGAAAAAAAAAAAAAACGTGAGCGGAGAGGCTTCCTAATCTGCAGGAGAACACATTTAGAAGTTTCATTCAAATTATATCTTCTGGAAAATGGGGACAACAGTGAAAAGATTCCCATGTGGAATGTTTTTTTTTCCACATAGGAGCTGAGCTGAGGAGTCAAGAAAATCTTTTTGGTCTGAAGAACTTGCTGCAAAGTTTCTTTCACCCTCAAAAAGATATATACTAGTTTAACCTGTTTTCCAGAGTGGAAACTGCAGTTTTGGCTGTCAATGCTTCTTGACCCACTGGACGCTGCAAGAATTAATCTTAAGGATAGAAAGTAAACTGTCTGCTAGACAATAACAAGCAAGTGTTCCATGCAGCAAAAGCTAGAATAATCTCTGTAGTCCTTTTAATCATTTAGTGCGAAGCAATCATTCAACAGCAGGTAGGTGAATATGTGTTTAGTGTTTGTGGTTTAATGCTACAAATGCTTGAAGTGATTTCCAACAAGTATTTGAGAGGTGCAAAGTTAGTAGAACCCTGCAGTAGGCTTTGAATACGGAGTGATTCTGTAGTGTAACAAGATGTTAAATTAAACCTATGCGTGACGAGCAAAGACAAAGTATCCCAATGTCCCTTTTTTGATTATGTCAGAAACTGAATCTCAGCAGGTGCTTGACAGCCTTATCAATGAGCAGTGATAGTGCTGCCTGCTCACTGTAACTCTTATCTTCACTTTGACCGTCTTTTCGTTCCACTACCCCATTGGTCATATCGGCAACCTTTCCATGCCGCACTTAGTGTCCTTGAGTTTTGTTTGCTAGTGAGCCTGATATTTTCCCAGAGGACCTCCGCTCTGTTGCTCCTGGGACCAGCGTCTCCGGTTAGGTTGTTGAATCTTTCACTGTGTGGTGATAAGTTGCAGGTCATGTTGGTCTTACTACTGCAAAACTGCACTCATTCTTGTTGACCTAAGTGGAAAAAAAGTATTTCATCACTACTGCCTCCGAAAGCACCATGAAGTTATTTTAATACAGGTGAGAGCAGGCAGAACTAGTGCAAAGTTAGCAGTGGCATTTTATACAGCAACATACAGCCACTGTGTCAGCAGCCCCTAGTGTCACATCTGGATACCCTTCAGTCTGTATAGCCAAATGTTTTCTGCTGATGTTGTTGGTGTTGCTCCTGTTGAGGAAAAGTTTATTTCACCCAAACCAGGAAGTTGTCCCAAACCTAACCACACATTTTTGGTTCCTCACTTTAAACCAAGTAGTTTTAGTGCCAAAACTCAACCACCAGCAAGACAAAGCACAAGTCACCGAGTATAAACGAGACTGAAGTCACAACTGTTTAAAAAATAAGTGAAAGAAAATATTGATTCAACACCAGACACAAACCTGATTCTCCTTAGTAAAAGTCCTGTGACCACCTCCACTACTGTAAACTCTTCATAAGGCTCTTTTGAACTCAAGCTACTCCAACATCCATCCATCCATTATCTATACACCACTTAATCCTCATTAAGGTTGTGGGGAGTTGGACTCTATCCCTGTTGACTTGGGGCGAAGGTAGGGGACACTCTGGACAGGTCACCAGTCTGTCACAGATCTACATTTACAGACAAACAATCACACCTACCTGCAATTTAGAATCACTAATTAACCTCAGCATGTTTCTGGACTGTGACAGGAAGCCAGAGAAAACCCATACATGTACAGGGGAGAACATACAAACTTCATGCAGAAAGATCCCAGGAAGGCCAGGACGCACACCGAAGTTTTCCTAGCTGCACGGTGAAAGTGCTAACCACCAAGCCACTGTGCAACCCCAACTCTAATTGTATATCTGAATATTGACGTAGGTGTTATTGATTCCAAAGGATACTTTGTGTGTGCTTTTGGGATGTCACTACTTAAACAAAATAGTAATATTTGATGCCTTGGATTGAGTGTGAGTTAGTATTATTATTTTTTGAATGGTTTGAATATTGACATGTAGCCATTTTTAATATATTAAAGCACTTTGAGTAGCATATGGCAACTGTCAGTCCAACATTCACTCTTCTTATAGCTCTGTTTTGGTTCTCCACCTTCTTCTGATGTAGCAATTCTGACACTTCAGCAGTTGGATGCAGCGTACATTGGATTTTTAGAGATTTTTTTTTTGTCTGGGAGCAGCACTAGTTGCACTGAATTCAAAACCTGAATCCAAGTAAAGCACAACTAAAATTATCTGTGAGAACACATCCCTCTTTAATTAAAACAAGTACAACCACTGTGTCGAACCTACTGAATGAAGCGGGCAGATTTCTAAAGTACAGTAGTTTTCCCATGCTCTGTCAGCTCAAATCATCTACTGCATGATCAGGGAGAATTTTAACTCTCTTGGTTCTGATTTTGAAATGTAACCCAAAAAATCAAATTTTCAACATAGCATAGTTGTATAGAAAAACAGAGAAATGCACTTCTTTCGGATAGAAGACACTGGTGCTGAGAATTTGATGGCAAAATGGCTCCAAGCAGGTCTATTTTTTCTCGCAGAGCTGTTATTTCCTTGGTTTAAGGTGAATGTAATGCAGCTGCTATGGCTGCTGCTGGAGAGAAAGGCAGAGCGTTACGGTGATGACTGTGGTCTTGTCAGTAATTCAGCAGATCAGATGACACTTCAATAGAAGAGCCAGACTGTGCTGTGGAATTTGAAAATTGAGTTGACAACACCAACTATAAAGGCTTTATGGTCTCTGGTATTGGTCTTTAAATGGCTGCTGATTCTGTTGTTGAACAGTGTGCTTGTGAAAGATTGCTCTATGAAACAGCAATATTACCTCTTGTTAAACTTAAAAGTTCTGGCTTCAATATTTTTGTGTAAATTGAATAAGTGAAGTCTCAGTAGGTGTGAATTTAGTCTAAATGTTGCAATTCAGCTTGGCCTGCGTAGCGTGATAAATGTTCACATTAGGTTTTTCTGTAATTCTTCTGAAAAATAAGTCGGGGAATGGCATTTTCATTCTTTAAGACCATCAAAGAGTAAAATTGCATGCAGATTACAAAGCAGCAGTGACGCAATATTTTTAAGAGGTGTGAATGTGCTGGATTTAAACAAAAGCAGCTGTGGTGTAACGTTAACGCCGCACTGTCCTGTCAAGATTTCCTTTAAAAGTGTTATTTTTTCACCCTCGCAGTTCTGTCTGCTTTTAAATGGTTTGGAGGAACAGTCTGCAAATCCTCCTTGAGCGGATTACAGTTGAGGTTGGAAAACTTGGGGCAATTTCATGTGCTTGCTAAATTGCATAGATATCAGTGAGTCAGAAGCATATAATACTGTAAAGGCGTTCTTCTTTTTTTTTTTCATGGTAAAAGCATCACTGTGAATGTGTTGCCTCCCCGTGCTGCATTTAGAAGTTCATCCATCTCAAACGTACTGCCTTTTTATTTTTAGCACTAATAGAGAAAGTCCATGTTTCTCTTGTTTTGTTTGCATGTATTTAAAACCGCAGCCCCGTATTGATGGCGCTATGAGCGCTGTGCACGTACTGTGAGGTGTGATTTTCTAAAGGAATTGCATCAGCTTCTGAAGAATGCCTTTATGTTTCCAAACCTGGCTCTTTAACACACATTTCAGAGGAGGGCTGTCAGCTTATGGCATATTAGCCGGATGGGTCCGTTTCCCATGGGACACGAGAGGCTAGCTTGGAGGGATCCCAGGGAAGAAATGGAAGACACACTATGTGAAAAGCTTTGCTCTGTCATTCCAATTCAGCACAATAAAAATCAAAAGCAGTTTGGCCACAGACCGCAGCTTCACCTGGAGCCTTCCACAGCTCAGTACCAGCCTCAGACACTATGCAGCTGCTGTAAATTTAAAAAAAAATACTGCTGTCAAGATTCATCTTACCCTTTATGAAACAATGGACTATAATTGAAAAACAATACTTTTCCTGCACAACAATTACCCATAACTCACACACTGCATTCACAGCCAACCTCAACACAGTCATGTATGTGGTTTAAATAAAATGTGATTGTGTTTCATGTAAAATAACACCTTATAATTTTGATTCTTGCATAGAAATTGCTGTTTACGCGCATAATTAAAGCCAAGACAGAAGCCGAAATGTAAATATTGCTTGCTATTTCCGAATTTTTCTTTGTTTTATACACTATCGGGCGATAAAAGTGTTGCGACGTGTCCTTTTATTGTTTTCTTGAATCTGCACTTTTTAGCAGAGAGGCGCTCTGTGTGCTCTCTGTGTTGTTTTCTACATTGCTGACTGACTACAGTAAAACAACCTCCGCCACGCTACTTGCCCTTATGGACCCAGAAAAACATGAAATCAATACTGTATGCATTTCAAGCAGGAAAATTCTGTTATTGAGTATACTGCTATATAATGGTTTCCATTATTGACATATATGAGTTATGAAATAAAACCTAATGCAATGAGGATGAGGAAAATAGTATTTGAGGGTTTTTATTGGATCAATTTAAAGTCAGAGCAGTGCATTGTGATGACAATAAAATGCTAATCTTGTCCAGCATACACGACATCAAAAAAAAGGTTAGAAAAGAGCAGAGGTATCAGAAATGGTAAAGCAAACAATAACAGCGTCTTCGGACTTGTCTTTGTTGATTTTCTGACAGAAATTCAGCCAGAATTTAAGATGACACTGGTGAATGTGGTTAGTTAGGTTCACCAAACGCTGAGCGATGGACTCAATGCACAGATTGTTAAGTCACGTCATCACATTACCTCTTAAACACCAGCACACACACTTCTTTTCATTTTGCCTTCTCTACTTATGACAAAATAAAATAGAAGTAGCTTCAATACGTGCTCTCTGATTATAATTCTGATTATTTTATGCTATATCATAAAAAGGTCAGCCAAAATTCATATTTTTACATCTGATGCTGGCCCTGTAGTGCCCTTTTGCAATAAAACCATCAAATCAAATAGCAAGAAATACTGCAGATTTGTAAAAATTTCCTTCAATGAAGAAGCTGTTTTTTGTTTTTTCCAGAAATGAGCATTTAACGGTGATTTTTCTTTTTTTTTTTTTTGTCATTCTGGTTAGCGCATGCGGCATTATTTGTCATGCAATAATCAGGAAATTAGAATAGAACTGTGCTATTGATGCAGCCATCTGAACGTGGCTGATCTCAGATGACCCTTCCTCTTTTCTCCCCCCTGTAGCCTCCCCCCTTTCCTCCCTCCCTCCCTCCACCTCACCCCCCTCTTCCCCTTTCTTATCCATTACATGGGAGCTGAATGATGGTGATTTGGTTGAGGCCCAGTGAGTGCCTGTAGAAAATTGGTTGGTTGATAAAAACCCTCCTATCAAAGGGGGCTACTTTCTCATTTACATTTAGATGAGTATTGATTATTTATTTACTCAGTGGAGTGGGATTCTTTTCCAATCTTATCTCTCGTCTGTGCCTGTCACCTGGAAAAAAAAAGAGATAGAGTTCTTGACACCGTGCTAAGATAACGGCATTTTGTGGAGCAGATAAAACTTAGAATGGTGGTCTCGGCCTCTACGTTCCCCCCCTCTTTTTTCCCCCCTCCTACCCAATTTTGACGGAAAAGAGAAAGTTTGGAAAATTAAAACTGATAGCCCTTGTTGAGAGGGGTGGGGGTGGGCAGCGAAGGAATCTCAATTTGCAGAGGGGGACAAGTCAAATTGGGTGTCCAAATATGGTCAGGCTGCTTCCACTGGGAGAAATCTTATCTGAGTTGTCTCAACAGTTTAGGGTTTCTATCAGATATAATATAATATTGTTTGATAATTGTGATTTGAAACAACACTGTACGTTTTATCTGATGCTGCCGATAATACAATTTTATCGCACACAGGCTGCCGGAGTTACATGTGACCCCAGTGTTTGCAGACTGTGTGGAAATGAAGCCCCTGGACATGTCTGTCATGTTCTAAGTGCTAAACTCTGGTGATGTTTGGGCGGTTGAGCTGGGGATTGGTCATGCATTGCCAATGAGTCTGGAGGCTTGTGGCAGCGTGAGGAGCTTTGTGAGACTGACTAAAGGTGTTTAGGGTGGGAGGTGCAGCATGTGGGTGCTCTGTAGGAATTGGGAACCCCTGACAGACCCTGCCTCTTCTTCTCAGCTCTTTGATGGAGAGTGAAGAGTCTCTTGAGGTGGCCTCTGTCAGCTCTACTCCTCCTCAAAGCAGACACGCAGCTTCAGCACAACACTGCCGCGCCTTCTCACCCTTCACCCCCCGGGCCACTCCCATCCTCTCATGGTCACTTTTCATCTCCTCCGTCTCGGCGCCGACGATGTTGCCACATGTAAATGGCCTTGCAACCTCTCTATTTGGAGTGTATCTAATGGGGAGCTTGCATATTCTTTGACCCCGGAGTATATCAAGGTTGGCTGTGTACTGTAGGTTGGCACAGCGAGCGCAGCTACATGGACAATGACTGTTCACTGCTGCCTCATGGAAGGTGACTTATTATGCTGCTCAAGGATTATAGCCCATTTTTCTTTGTTAGCCAGTCAGTCATTAGCCTAGTTACACATCTGGATCCCCACAGCAATTTAAGGATATGGAAGCTTCTCTCAAAAAAAGCTAATTAGTCCAACTGGAGAGGAACATCTTGTTTTCCTACACCCCTAATGGATCGGACCAAGGTCTTTTGAAATGCAAACCCATCAAGAAGATGGGTGAAAACAGCCCCCACCCCTGACTACCCCTACTGTGCCTCAGAGCAAACATCCTTACTGATAACCTGCTGTCTTTGGAGCTTTCTGGAGCTATTGCAGCCATCCATAATAATATTACTGTTTATATCAAAAGCCCATCTACAAGCTCAGCTAAGCGGCACCTTTAAATTCAACCCTATCACATTAATTGTTAAGAAGCTTTTGATGGACTCACGATGCACTGAAGGTATTTTAAAGGTGTTGTTGACCCGTTAGATGGGTGTTATTAATTAACATAATCACAATATTATAATAATAGTTACTAAGACTTTTGTCACACCATATTTTTAAGGCAGAACATAAAGATAAAACAATCAAATGTCTGAAGCAGCGTTCAGGTTCAGAGGGGTTATTGTTGTTTGTGAGCAATGGAAACTACATTCAGCTCCTATTTCTTCTTTCACTGACCTCTTGATAAGAAAAGAAATAGTCTTTTTTTTTTACTTGGGAGCACATGGGAACTTTTTCTCAGGCCAGAATTATATTCTCTATTCATCCTTAAGTCTGTCAGCACCAAACAAAGTTTCAGTTGCCTGCTCCAGTCGTTCTGTGGCTGTTACCGGCCACCGTCTGGCAGCTCTTTATTCAAAAAACAGAGAGCGGCTGTATTTTGATTTCGATTTTTTGATGCAGCTCACTTTCCCATTGCAATCATTTTTGTACAGTCCCTGAGCACAGTCAGAACAATACGTAATGAAAAGTGGGCAAAGTGGGTCAGTGTAGCAGACACATATATGAAATAATGTACTTCTGTCAAGAAAAAAAACAGTCTATAACATCGAGATACACAAAACCTATCGCAGAAATAGAGGAATACGATGCATGTGAAAGACATCCTCACTTACTTCATCTCTTTGCGTCTTGTCATTGTGTATAAAGGTCTGTGATGTAAGCATGCCAAACACTGCTGGGCCTTTGACACAGAAGCTTCACATATGTCTGTAGCTGGCTGCAATAATATTCATGTTAAGGTTGTCACATAGTTGCACGATGGTAAAGAAGGGCCAACAAAATTCGGTAAATCATCGTCAGTCAACTTGTCACATCA
Source organism: Acanthochromis polyacanthus (assembly GCF_021347895.1). Lineage (NCBI taxonomy): Eukaryota > Metazoa > Chordata > Actinopteri > Pomacentridae > Acanthochromis > Acanthochromis polyacanthus. The sequence goes on along the minus strand of NC_067119.1, from coordinate 27,628,373 downwards.
TTCACAGAGAGATAAGTAAATCAGCCAGAGACTCTTGTAACTAATCCACATTACACTCACTGTTTGCCCACAGGAGGGGACGGCTCATGTGACTGGAGCTGTGCAGCATGACAAGTTGCCATGTTGTGAAATCCGAACGTAAGTGACACGAGGCTGCACTACATTTCATGACCATACGCTTAAGAGCATGGTTATTTTGGGACATGTTCTTTTCACGATTTTATTTTCTTCTTCTTTTTTTTTTCCTCTTGGGGTTATAAAGTATTCACAGACTAAAAAAATAGCGGCGCTCACTAACTCATCCAGACCTCGCAGCCTGAATGTGCAGCCTTGGCATTGTTACTGTAGCTCTGAGGGGAGAAAGTGAATTGGTCTATCAGCTTTCCAACAACAACACAGAGTGAATGGCAAGGTAGCTAGAGCACAGACTTGGTTAGCTCGCTGATTAGATGACAAGCTGTAAGGTTCGGTCAATCAAGTACGCTTCAGAACTGCTCATTTAAGGCTCTCGGTTAGAAATGACGTTTTCAGCTATCCCCACAGGAGAGCACAAACCCAAGAAGAGATCTCATGTTTCTATTTTTTTTTTCCTTGAGCTTGTTGTAACACAAAGATGAGACCTGGGAGTTTTCTCCTACTTTTCAAATTCAGCTGAAGACAAGAACCAGAAAGCTAAGTTTGTGTAACATACAGAAAAACTAGTAAATAAATACTAAGTTATTTATTTTACCATTTTTTATTACATTATATTTTTTCAGACTTAAGTATTAGCGTGTTGCTATATTACTGATATTTTAAAAATTAAACATAGCTATCATGTTAGTGATATTATTGTAAATAGTCCAGTTCCAGTACAGCCTGAGATCATAAAAAGGTTCGTGAATAACACTCCAAGTCACATTGCATGTCATCAGAATGCATTTTTCACATGTGCCATGTCATTGCACGCCATATAATAGCAACGAATGACCTGCTCTCTCTGACCTTAACCATAACCTAAATGCATGGACATGACAAGCAAAATTCTCCTGAAGTGGTGAGCCATCTATATGCAATCCCATGATATCAGGTTAGCCAGTAACCAGCTGGTTGACACTCACACATGGAGGGAACATATTCTCTACTTGTGGTTACAGACTCTCAGTCCACCTCTCTATATTCATATTTTGAGTGAAATTTGTTTCCTACAAAAGAGATAAAACACATATTAAACAAAACAAAAGCTGAATTTTACTCCTCAATATTAAGCCAGATAACAAATACAAATCTATTGATATAATTATTATTCATATAATTAAATGAAGCGTGTCGCCTTGCAATAGTAGTTCACACCCCATGTGAAGATTTGTTATGAAGTTGTTATGGGTTACTGCTGACAATGAGGTACTTTTGCGCATTTATTCCTGATTAAAATATTGAGATTGTTTACACTTTTAATATGTTTAACATTTAAAATGTTCAATGTTTGTTCATTGTCTTATTCTCTGTGTCTCCTCTCTTTTTTAAAGCATATTACTTCTTTTAGCTACTTTAAATGTTATTTGTGAGACTGACCACACTTTTGACAGGTGGTGTTTTAGATCTGGATTCCTGCTGCCAAAGTTTTGCAAGAGCCAGAAAACTCACCCTTCATTTCAGACTCCCACAACCCTTTCTCTCTTCGCAGAGGAGCAGGGCCAGAGGTGGGGAAGAGGACCTGTCTGCGGTCCGGCTACATCTGCCAGAGCTTCCTCCCACCTGTCTGATGCTGCTGAAATTTATGTGGCTGTATAGGAGGAGGCCAAACCAATGTGCCAGGCCATGTGTAGGCTTCCTTTTACACTGACAGTTGTGTGTATGAAACTGTAGCTGGTTTCCAGTGAGGCTTGGCCCAGTGTATCTGGAATCTGTCATGAGCGAAAGCTTGAAAAGGTTAGGACAGTTCAGGGAAGATAAATGGTGAATGGGGAGGACAGCTGATGTAGGAACACAAACACTTCAAGACGATGGAGTGGACTGAGGCTGAGTTCCTATATCCTACTACACACCGCTGGTTCCTGTGCTACAGCTGCTGCAGATGCAGGAAATCATCTGTTGTATGCTCCACTAACAGAACTTTCTACAGACCATTCACATGAGCCACTCTATTACTCTCATCAAAACAAATGATAAAGAATGGTTATTAGGTTTTCACGATGTCTTTTGTGTAATAAAGCTCGTTAACTGCATTGTGCAAAACAAATGGGCAGAATAATCAGTATACTTATTGACATTGTGTCATTTCTAGTTAGAGCAGGAAGAGGACTCTCACTATGGCTCCAGGCTTCGCCTTCTATCTCTCAAGAGGAAGAGCGCTAATGGTTTCTGAAAGCAGGGATCGAAGGAACTCATAAAGCTCTGCAGGACGACATGAGAGGAGGAAGAACATTATTAATCCTTTTTCATCGGAATACATGACGTTCTGTGCAATACAGCACGCAGGCTTGAGACCACTATTACACGGCATCACAATAAATGATTGCACAGGGCAACCTGCATGATGCAATTCAGAAATTAAAGGAAGTGGACTTTTTACTTTTCATTTCTCTGCATTTCAAAAGTCAAATAACTGGGTGTCAGCCAGGAAAACTGGTTCCATCGGCACCAAAACTTTGTTTGTCTAGAACCAAAAACAGCCAACAAACTAAAACTTCGTCATGGCCATTAAAAACCCACAACAATAAAAAAAAACTGAGCCACGATATAGATGACTATTTGTCTTATTATGTCTGGTGTTTACGAAGAGTGGCACAATGGCGTGCAAAAAAAACCAAGGGCGTTTCTAAATGACATTTGATTTGTTAATATCAGCTGGCTTTTAACTGCTGAAGTTAAACAATGGCAGGTCAATGACACAAATGTTGATTTTTTCGGCTTTCCAGGAGTGGTCTATGGGAGAGGCAAAGCATCACTTTGCACTGTGATCCTTGACAGAAGTTCAGGATGAACTGTAGGGAGTTTCAGTAGCAAAATGTTTGAACCGACATTTTCATTGATGTAATGACATATTTGATATAGTGTAGGACATAGAAAAGCATCCTAGTTCAGGTTTTAAACTCTGCACCAGCCAGGCCCAGGGTGGAGGACCAGGACAATTCCCGGTGGGCCGGTCTGATGTTTGGGCCGTGAGGGCCGGTGTTCACTTTTTTTGGGCCGGTGTTCAGTCATGGCACTGGGTTGATCATTATTGCTTCTACCGCTGTTCCTGGGCCGCCTCCACTTGGAGCTCTTTTTTTTTTTTTTTTTTTGCAGACGCACCGTGACGTAACACGTCTGTGTAGACGGTCAGAGGTGTTTGAGAGATGGAAACAGGAAGAGCAAGGGTGGTGCGGAGAAGGTAAGAATTAAAACAGGACAGCTCTGGAAACAGACGCAGCCGAATGTGCAGAAATTAGAAACTTTTTCACTAAAGCTCACGGTTTGAAACGACAAATGAGGCAGGAGAAACGAATACGGACTTTGTCAAACTTTGCAAACCACCATTCAAGTTAATTATCAAATCAATTAATTGTGTGTCATTGTGGTGTAAAACATAATGTTATATAATTTAAATAATAGTATGATGCGACCACATATCTGAAACGTTGTCCTGCAGCCCCTCAGGGTCAGAAGAAAGATCCAGCAGCAAGCAGCAGCCAAGAGCCACAAGTCCAGAGTGGGAGGTAGGATTGTTCATTGAGTGAATATTATTAGAATGAATATAATGAAGAGTCTGGTGTAGACCTGCTCTATATGAGATGAGCCCTGAGATGCGAAATGATTCAGCTCTACGTTAATGAAACTGACCTGACGGCTTTGTAAAAAGGGGAGGTTAGGGCGGAGAATTTTGACCATTTTAAAAATGTGATTTAGTGTCAGAGCCAGTAGTGATGAGGGGATTACTGCTGTCAGTATGGAAGGAACAGGTGAGCTGTTGGAACAGAGTGAACAAGCAAGCATTTGTTCCAATACTTTCTATGCCCAAACGATAGTAGTGACCCATTTTATTTTTTTGTCATTAAAAGATAGTAAATACACAAAGCCCACAATTGAAAGGGAATAGGATGAGATAAAAACATTTACTTTCATTACTGATGTTGTCCAGTTTTAATAAAGTTCATGCTACTTTTATAAAATGATGAAAGTGAATACGTTTATTTCTGTGATCTGTGTTTGATTTCTGTCTTTTCTCCTGTCATCCAGATGTTCAGAGGGAGCTGATGTCACATCTGGTCCAGCCAATGGAAGGTCTTGAAGTTCTCTGACTGAAGGTGGTCCTCTCACTGGATTTAAGGTTCAGATGCTCAGGAACCAACTCCACCAATGAGCCAACAGGGAAGCTTTAGGTTTATTAAATGTTGCTATGAAGCATGAAAACTAGACTCTCCACAAGGATCCAAAATAAGTTGGACTTCTACATGAGAGCTTTAGTTTTTCTTCATCTACTTCCTGAAAAGTTTGGTCAATAAAAAAGGCAAAAACAAATATTTTCAGCTGAACTAAAGACAGACTTTGCAAATTTTTCGGCTCACATTTTGTGTTGCTGTAAACTTACTCTTTCAAATAAATAGCCTCCTAAGCCCCTGGAAACTAGCCTAGCCGCGCTAGACCCAGGTCTGAAGACGCAAGGGTCTAGGAACTCTTGAAAGGGGGGGGGGGGCGGGCTAAAAGGTTGTCTTTCAAATCACTCTGCAGCAGTTGGGTAGGTATACAACCAATCAGTGCAACGAATAGGCTGACGTAGAGCCTAGAGCGCCGGAAATCAGAGGATGCGGGAGTTCGGTGAAGCCTTATTTATACAGTCAATGGGTGAAGCTCAAGTATATTACAGACATGTTAACAGAAAGATTATTCAGTCGGTGCTAATGGAGCTCAATGACTGTTGTTTATTGTGCACAGCCATCTTCTTGTCTATCCTTTTTTCTATGGTTGTTTCCGGTTGTTTCTGTCAGAATCGTCGCGCCTCTGTCGTCACTTAGTTACGCCTGCCTTCTGACTCTACACTTCATGGTGATTTGTCTGCCAGTTTTAGGAGAATCCAACCTCGAGGCATACCGAGGGTAACTAGACCGACCCTGGCAGAGAATTAAATTCGTTGCCGTGGGTTGTCCAGAGCGACAAGGCTACCTGGAAAACAGTGTTTGTCTTGTTTATGTTTTGCTCCTCGGCGACCTTAGACAGCCGGGTCGTAATGTTTTTTGAGCAACACACCATACTGTGATGTTTTTACAGTGAAGGTTCTACTATGGAACCAGTTTGACATGTTTGGGCATTCTATGTGTGAAAACTCAGAGATTTCAGGTATCAGAAGGTGGTTTTCAACTTTCTTTGTTAACTTTCTGTTTCAACTTTAAACTAAATTTACTTCACTAAGCCAGTCCTCTGGACTTCCAGTAAGCTATTTGTAGCGCTTGTATCACTGATATAACCCTTTAAACTACTGGACCAATTCTAGGTTCTGAAGGAGTGGGGAAACAACACTAAAATTAGACCAGAGACCATGTACTTTAAATACAAAAGCCGGCACTTTAGTGAATTTTTGACACAGATTTAAGACAAACAATATTCAATATTAGCAACTGTTCAACGATCCCTGCAGGTAAAATAAAAATAGGAAAAATAAAGGTGCTTCACTCTTTTCCCTTTTTTAGGCTCTTCCTTTTAGTATTAGAGACAGTTTAGTTCACTGAACCACTTTGTTGAGCAGTTTGTTAGGTTAAACTCTTTATCTTAGATTCAACCACACTCTTTTCATTAATTTAGACCGGTCTGTTAATGTTTATCTTATTTAGGTTACTAATTTGTACCTAATTTGAGTTTAGTTATACTCTTGAGTTAACTCTTCCTTCTATTTCACAGGTAAGAAAGTAAAACCACAATTCCCAAATGAAAATGAATTGCAACACAATCACATCTCACTCATAACTGATGATTATGAACAACCATGAACATGTAACATTTCAGTTTCACTTCAAGTTCAGTTCCAATTATGTTCTCAGTTCCAGTTCAGTTGTTTTCTCCAACTCAGTTTAGTTCAAATAGAGGAAAAAGAAAGAATCCAATACTCCTACCACTCAGGCAGCGAGTTTACCAACAGCTCCAAAGCGACAGCAGTGTCCTCACTGGCACGATGAAGATGAGTTCTTGTCACTGAAAACAGAGTTCACGGGTCTGGCTCGCCATCTAAAATCCCACGTCGTGTGAGCGTCGTCTCCTCGCACGCCACGGAACAGAAAGTCTCTGACCAATTCAGCAGGACCAAAAAACCTGACCTGCACAACAGGTCATAAATAAAATGAATTATCCTGGCTACATGAACTAAAACTGCAACTCTGCATGCTCGTACAATCTTAACATTACTGCTAAGTCGCTCATCAAAGAAGACATGGTTGCAGAGCAGCATTTTTGAGTCTAAAAGCATTGTCCTTTAAACAAAATGAAATGTTTTAAATGCAGTGAAACTCTTCCACTAACATGACATGTAATGATACACATTTGGTCTCCTCAATAAACAAAACATTCACCGCTAAACAGAATTAACGATTTCCTCCACGTTTCAACATTAGCCCTTTTGCTAGCATCCACGTGCGTACACGTTGCAGAAAAAGTTTACCATAAAACAAATCAAAACTCACCAAAAACCGTCGCGGTTAACTTCAACACAATCCTCGCGCATCAGCAACCGGGCTGGTTTTCTTTTCCCAATCTCCAATAAACTCGTTTTAAAGAAGTTTTGTTCGTTATTTTTCTCTGCTTTTCTCCTCTCCGTCTCTCGTCTGCTCTCTGCTGCGCTGTGCAGCACGTTTTGGTTAAAGGCACAAGGCAGCAAAACGCTTAAAGGGGAAGGAGCATTGTAATTTTTAACAGCCATACTTTTAATCATTTTAATTAAAGGAGCTTTCTGACTGTTTTTAACTGACTTTCAATTAATTAAATGAACATATTTCAAGCAAATGAACTTATTTATGCATTTTAATCATCAGATTTGAACTCTTGGTGGATCAGATGTAACCTTTTCAATGTTTTTATGTATTTTAATTAACTATTTATTTATTGATGTCACGTTTTTAGGTGGGCTACATCCTCCCCACTTTACCTAATGCACGTCCCTGTGCATTACCTTAGGAGTTTACACTGTCATGACTCTGTGTGGTTCTAGGGAGCGAGAGTCTTGAAGTGAGTCTGTAATTGCTTCACTCAAACTTTGGAACAGAGATTGGACTATTGTGACCAATGGGTTCCCTAACTCAGGGTAAGTCAGTCGTTTAGTGCTCTTTTTATCTCTGGTGGATCTTCTCAGAGTTTCAGGTGGATCTGCAGCATCTACATGCTCGTTACTTCCCAGGTTGGTCTGAATAGGAGAGTGGACAGTGTTTATGCCTTCTTCAGGCACGGGTTCAGCTTCCTGTTCAGCAGGCAAACTGTTCTCTTTAGGACCAGGTAGGTCAATCTCTCCAGGTTCAGGTAGGTCGATCTCACCAGGTTCAGGTAAGTGGATCTCTCCAAGACCAGGTAAGTTTAAATCACTTGTTTCCGCCGGAGCATCCTCAGATATAGCCTTGGCAACGTTTGAGAGATCTTGCTCAACAGCCGTCAAGGTTTTAGAAGGTTCAGTCATTTCTGTGACATTTTCCATGTTCTCAGGGATATAGTTGAAACCTACGGTTTCTATTCTCAGGTCCCTGTGACTGTCATGATCATATTCCTCAGGATCATATTGGAATTCGGTCTCAGTCATTTCATCTGAGGTATCAGCCTGTGGGTTTTGCCGTGTTCTTGGTCGTCTTGGTGTTTTTGATGTGTCAGTTTCACTTTCGACTGGGGTGGCAGGGAGGTTTCCGCATGGCAATAGAAGATCACGATGAAGGGTTCTCTGCGGACTTTCTCCAGCCTCAGGTTTTACAATGTACACTGGGACATTCCCACACTGTTTGAGGACAACATACACATCTGACTCCCATCTGTCAGCTAACTTATGTTTACCCCTTAGGCGAACGTTCCTGACCAAGACCCTGTCGCCTTCCCTCAGTGTGGATTCAACAATATGCTTATCAAATCTGGCTTTGTTGCGATCTGCTGTCTTCTTTGCATTTTCTGCAGCAACTCGGTAGCTTGTCTCGAGATGAGATTTCAGGTTTTGAATGTACTGAGAATGAGACTCTGGCTGGTGATGGACCGGTAAGCCAAAAGCTAGGTCGACTGGCAATCTCGGCTGTCGGCCAAACATTAATTCATAAGGGGTAAAACCTGTCACGTCATTCTTGGTACAGTTATAGGCGTGTACTAATGGCTTGACGTAATCACGCCAGTGACATTTCTTCTTATTCTCAAGGGTTCCCAACATGTTAAGAAGGGTCCTATTGAAACGTTCAACAGGGTTGCCCCTTGGATGATACGGGGTTGTTCTTATTTTCTGAGTACCAATGAGCTGACATAGTTCTTTTATTATTCTGGACTCAAAGTCCGGGCCTTGGTCGCTATGGAGCCTCTCAGGGATGCCATAATGAACAAGAAAGTAGTCCCATAAGCATTTAGCTACCGTTCGAGCTTTCTGATTTGGGGTAGGGACAGCTACAGCATATTTTGTAAAATGGTCTGTAATAACCAGAATGTCCTTGGTGTTACTAGAGTCTGGTTCTACTGTGAGAAAATCCATACATACAAGCTCAAGGGGTCTTGTGGCTGTGATATTAACTAGTGGAGCAGCTTTCTCAGGTAAGGACTTGCGACGTACGCAGCGGTCACAAGTTTTGATTTTGTTCTCCACATCAACTGACATCTTGGGCCAATAGAACCGTGTTCTGACTAGGTCTAGAGTACGCTCCAGGCCCATGTGGCCAACGTCATCATGCAGGCTCTTTAAAACAAAAGGCCTCAGCTCTTCAGGTAATACAAGTTGGTAAGTTGTCTGTGCATTTTCTTGTCGTTTCCTGTACAATATGCTGTCCAACAGTTCCAGCCGGTTCCATTCCCTTAACAACAAACAGAGCTCAGGCAGTTCCTTCCTGACAGACAATGGAGGTTTTTCTCCAGACTCCATTTGGTTGATCACCTCTCTGATGCTGCTATCGCCTCTTTGTTTTCTGATCAACTCAGCGGCTGTGAAGTGGGGAATGACAGATAAACCACCAAGCTGATCTTCATCCCTGAAGCTAGCTGGGATGGCTTTTGGGTGATGAGCGAGTGACATGACTAAGGGGGTGCTAGGCAATGTCCTTGCAGGTTCGTCAGTGTAATGGACCAAGTGTTTCTCACAAATGGCTTTAACTGTGTTTTCTGTCATAAGATTTGGTTGATCAGGCTCAAACAGGTGCTTTTGCTTAAACTGCATTATCCTTTCCATCTCTTTCTGTGATGTTAAGTCATTGGTCAAACCACCATGTGGCCTTCTTGACAATCCGTCAGCATCCTGGTTTTGTTTTCCTGCCCTGTACTGCAACTGGAAATCAAACGTTGACAAGGCAGCAAGCCATCGGTAGCTTGTAGCATCAAGTCTGGCAGAAGTAAGGATGTACGTTAATGGGTTACTGTCGGTGACAACAAGGAATGGACTTCCATACAAATAGTCCTGGAATTTCTCTGTTACTGCCCATTTAAGGGCGAGGAACTCCAATTTGTGAGCTGGGTACCTTGCTTCACATTGTGATAGGCCACGACTTGCATAAGCGATGACCCGTCTCTGTCCTTGCTGTTCCTGATATAGGGCAGCGCCTAGCCCCACAGTACTTGCATCTGTATGTAATACATATGGCAGTTTGGGGTCTGCGAACCCAAGAACAGGAGCTGTTGTCAGCTTGTCAATGACAGTTTCAAATGCTACTTGGCAATCAGCTGTCCATCTGTCACCAAAGACGTCTTTAGGATTGTGGTACTTCTCTGCGTTCACCTTTGAGCTACTGTGCTTATGCATGGGTGGATAGCCAGCAGTGAGTGCATTGAGGGGTTTCACTATCTTTGAGAAGTCTTTTATGAATCGGCGGTAATAACCACAGAAACCTAAGAAGGTTCTGAGCTCCTTTAGATTTTTTGGTTTTGGCCAGGTTTTTAGAGTGGCGATCTTTTCAGGGTCAGTTTCAATGCCTTTCTCAGACACAATGTGGCCTAAGTACTTGACAGATGACTGAAAGAACTTACATTTGTCCGGAGACAACTTCAGTCCATACTCTCTCAGTCTGTTGAGTACATTAAGCAGCCTCTCTTCATGCTCTTCCAGCGTTGGAGAGAATACTATCAGGTCATCTATGAAAACCAGAGCTTGTTTCAAGTTTAGCTCTCCCATGCAACGCTCCATCAGCCTCTGGAACGTGCTAGGGGCATTGGTAATGCCCTGCGGCATCCGATTAAACTCAAAAAACCCAAGTGGGCAGACAAAGCCAGTTTTGTGTTTGTCTGACTCCTCCATCTCAATCTGGTAGAAGCCAGATTTGAGGTCCAGCACGGAAAACCATTTGGATCCATTCAAGGCTGAGAAAGACTCTTCCAGGTTCGGTAAGGCATACGAGTCCCTTACTGTTTGGAGGTTGAGCTTTCTGTAGTCCACGCAGAGTCTGACTTCACCATTCTTTTTTCTGACGACTACAATCGGTGATGAGAAAGGTGATTCTGACTCGCGGATGATTTCAGCGTCAAGGAGCTCCTGGAGATGTTTTCGCACAGCCTCGACGTCATGAGGATGTATAGGTCTCGCTTTGTGTTTAAATGGTGTTTCATCACTGAGCTTTATGTGGTGTTTTATTTTGTCAGTGCGGCCAAAGTCGAGGTCGTGCTGTGCAAACACATCCGGCATTGAGTTCAGCTTTTCACTTATCCGTTCTTTCCATTCAGTGGGTATTGGGGAGTTTCCAAAGTCAAGGTTGGTTTTTGGTTTTTGGTCAGGTTTTGTTAAAGGGTCTGGGCTACCAGTGGTGACAGGCTGGACACTCTGAATAGCATTGACTTCAGCAATCACACTCTTTGGAGAGATGGTTATATCATGGTCTGACTCATTCTTGAGGATCACTGGTATGCAGCAAGGAAGGTTGGTTGGAAGGCTCGCTAGACCATTTGTGACCATGACACCACCTGGTAGGGAAGAAATTTTAGGAGATTCAACCACTACCCACTTTCCAGTGTTCGGTGTTCTGCAGTTCACTGATCCCTCCACAACCTTTGTCTGACCAGGGCCAATGGTCTCTGGGTCTTTGCCGAACAGTCGCACAACTCCTAGACTGGAGTCAGTTTTTTGTCTCTGTCTCATTTCAAGAGTTTTGAGGACAACTCTGTACCCATAGGGCAATGACTGGGGGTTCTGGAGTTCAGCATTTGTGTACTGCTCATACAGAATGTCCAGAGTGTTGGTGCCTATGAGAACTGATGACAGGGTTGAGCGCATGTCGGGTACAATCAAGGCTAAAGTGGATACTTCAATCTCAAGACCAAGGGAATTCTTTGGGAATGTAATGGGTACTTCAATGTATCCCAAATAGGGGACATCTTGGCCGTTGGCAGCTTCTACTTCAAGTAGGTTGTCAAGAGGTTCAATAGGTAAGTGTGACAGGTTCTGTTCATAGAATGAGTTCGGTATTGTTGTTACTTGTGAGCCTGTGTCTAACAAGCAGTTACAATCTTTCTTCGCAATCGCCACTTGTGCTGTTGTTTTAGCTCCAATGAGCCTTTTGGGTAAGGCTACTGCTTTCTGTCTTGAGTGTGAGCATTTTAGTGAGGCACGTGGCTTCCCTTTGGGACGCTTGTTCTGAGTTTCAGCCCCCATTTGCCCCTCAATAGTGGCTGATCTTAGTTTAACTGATCGGCTGGTGGAGGACCATTCTTTATCTCCCATGCTAGCTGTTTCTCTCTTAACAGTTTCCTTTTTGAGGCTACAAGAGAGGGGTTGGGCTCAGCTTCACACTGGAGTTTTATGTGTCCATCTTCACCACATCTGAAGCAATACCAGGGTCTCGGTTTGTCACTGTGGTTATTTTTTCTGTCAAGATTACTGGGCTGTCCATTATGTGGTTTAGAACTCTCAGCTGAGGGCTTAGCAGTGGCAGTTTTGGTAGGTGCTTTCTTTGAATGGGTTCTGTTCTCTTTTGGTGCGATTCTCGAGACCTGGGTCTGCAATTCAGCTATTTGTCTTTTTAAAGCTTGTATTTCAGATTTGGACTCACTGTGACTCCGTGCTGGGGTGTCACATTCTTCAACACACTGAGCACATGCACCTTGGAAGTGTGATGACACTTTCTGCCTCGAGGCACCAAAGTACTGTTTCATACGACACTCTTTGGAGTTACGCTTGTCCTCTTCAGTGCGAAGTAGCAAGAGGAGTTCTGCAAAGGGAGGTGGGTTTTGTTTCTTTTGTTCCAGCTTTAGTTCAGATATTAGGCAATTATCCCAACAGCCTCTGCAAAATTGTTTCAGGAGTTGGCTGTCTAGATCAGTTGCACTTACACCGCCTCGCCTGAGGGTGGTGTTCAGCATCACTTGGAGGCGTTGGAGATAAGCTGAGGATTTTTCGCCATGGTTTTGCAACGTATTAAGAAACTTGGCATACAGGTCATCTCCATCCTCAACTGTGCCAAAGGCTGAGTCTAGAATGTCCAAATACATTGATGGGGATGAGTGAGGCGTCAGATGCTTCACTATGTCAACAGCAGGTGATAAAAGGCTGTCAAGTATCTTTCGTGACTTGAACAGATCTGATTGTTGTGTGTCTCTTAGTAAGAAGTCTGCATTTGAACGCCACGTCTCGTAATCAACTTCATTGTTTGGACGGGGGGTGCGTCCGGAGAAAGGTCGGAGCCTCAGTGAAGTTTGAGCTTGCGTTGTAGCATCTTCATGTTTCACAATGTGCTCAACAACAACTTTCTGCAGTTCAGATGGACAGAGATCTGCAAAGCTCAAAGTGGACTTTGTCTTTTCTATGGGAAGCTGTTGAGGTGGGCTGGGATCTATTTCGGACGCATGGACATGTTGTGGAGAAGGAGCACTAGGCTGGGGACTCACCTGTGCACCAGCCTCAGGAGCATCTCCTTGAACATCATCCGAATCCATTTTTGTACCCTCCTCTTGGTTCTCTGGGTCCTCTTGGCCAACAGTTTCACTGATGCGAGACAGCTCTCCTCTCAGCACATCAGCAAAGTCTTTGCCACTCAGTTTTGCAATCTCCTTCAACTCTGTAAGGTACACATCTGTTACTGATCGACTGACTGCAGGTGTGTATACACTTGCTAGGGCCTTGATGTGGTAAGTAACCTTGGGTTGGGCTTTGCTAGTAAGCTTGTAAGGCAATAAGGGTGAAAGGGACTGTACAGCTGTGCCATATGTGTATTCTACAATGACTTGTGGGCCATCAGAATGGGGCAGATCTACCGGGAATTTTCTTTGAATAGAGCCATACTGTTTTAAGAAGTCATAAAGCTCTTCATCAACCTCTGTCTCTGTTATGCCACTAATTAAGAGTGAGTTTGGTATCTTAACACCTGATGTTTGAATGACCTCCATTATGGTTAAAGGAAGACACTATTATCCGGTCTCTGGTAACTAGTCCCATGTATGTTTGGGCCACTCCTGGCTGGCTCGCCAATTTGTAGCGCTTGTATCACTGATATAACCCTTTAAACTACTGGACCAATTCTAGGTTCTGAAGGAGTGGGGAAACAACACTAAAATTAGACCAGAGACCATGTACTTTAAATACAAAAGCCGGCACTTTAGTGAATTTTTTGACACAGATTTAAGACAAACAATATTCAATATTAGCAACTGTTCAACGATCCCTGCAGGTAAAATAAAAATAGGAAAAATAAAGGTGCTTCACTCTTTTCCCTTTTTTAGGCTCTTCCTTTTAGTATTAGAGACAGTTTAGTTCACTGAACCACTTTGTTGAGCAGTTTGTTAGGTTAAACTCTTTATCTTAGATTCAACCACACTCTTTTCATTAATTTAGACCGGTCTGTTAATGTTTATCTTATTTAGGTTACTAATTTGTACCTAATTTGAGTTTAGTTATACTCTTGAGTTAACTCTTCCTTCTATTTCACAGGTAAGAAAGTAAAACCACAATTCCCAAATGAAAATGAATTGCAACACAATCACATCTCACTCATAACTGATGATTATGAACAACCATGAACATGTAACATTTCAGTTTCACTTCAAGTTCAGTTCCAATTATGTTCTCAGTTCCAGTTCAGTTGTTTTCTCCAACTCAGTTTAGTTCAAATAGAGGAAAAAGAAAGAATCCAATACTCCTACCACTCAGGCAGCGAGTTTACCAACAGCTCCAAAGCGACAGCAGTGTCCTCACTGGCACGATGAAGATGAGTTCTTGTCACTGAAAACAGAGTTCACGGGTCTGGCTCGCCATCTAAAATCCCACGTCTTGTGAGCGTCGTCTCCTCGCACGCCACGGAACAGAAAGTCTCTGACCAATTCAGCAGGACCAAAAAACCTGACCTGCACAACAGGTCATAAATAAAATGAATTATCCTGGCTACATGAACTAAAACTGCAACTCTGCATGCTCGTACAATCTTAACATTACTGCTAAGTCGCTCATCAAAGAAGACATGGTTGCAGAGCAGCATTTTTGAGTCTAAAAGCATTGTCCTTTAAACAAAATGAAATGTTTTAAATGCAGTGAAACTCTTCCACTAACATGACATGTAATGATACACATTTGGTCTCCTCAATAAACAAAACATTCACCGCTAAACAGAATTAACGATTTCCTCCACGTTTCAACATTAGCCCTTTTGCTAGCATCCACGTGCGTACACGTTGCAGAAAAAGTTTACCATAAAACAAATCAAAACTCACCAAAAACCGTCGCGGTTAACTTCAACACAATCCTCGCGCATCAGCAACCGGGCTGGTTTTCTTTTCCCAATCTCCAATAAACTCGTTTTAAAGAAGTTTTGTTCGTTATTTTTCTCTGCTTTTCTCCTCTCCGTCTCTCGTCTGCTCTCTGCTGCGCTGTGCAGCACGTTTTGGTTAAAGGCACAAGGCAGCAAAACGCTTAAAGGGGAAGGAGCATTGTAATTTTTAACAGCCATACTTTTAATCATTTTAATTAAAGGAGCTTTCTGACTGTTTTTAACTGACTTTCAATTAATTAAATGAACATATTTCAAGCAAATGAACTTATTTATGCATTTTAATCATCAGATTTGAACTCTTGGTGGATCAGATGTAACCTTTTCAATGTTTTTATGTATTTTAATTAACTATTTATTTATTGATGTCACGTTTTTAGGTGGGCTACATGTGTTTCTATTTGCTGTCCAGGTGGCTGCTTGGTGTTATCAGGAACACCTGAGCAGCTCAGTGTCTTCCTGCTTTATGTGTGCAGTCAAACATTTTCTCTGCTTCTCACCACTAAACCGGTTTTGGCTCTGTTGTTTTAGTTTGTTCTTTAGGTGTTGGCTTGCAGCTTCCAGCAGTAAACCCGTCTTTAATGTGTTTCTTGGTGAGTTTTAGGGCTTTATACTGGATAGTTGTCTTGGTAAATGTGGTTCTTTAGCCACAGTTAGCACATGGTGCTAACATGTGCAGTGATTAGTGGATTTGGTGCAGCTGAGTTGTGTCTTTATCTTGGCTGTAGTGAGTCTTCAGAGGTTTTTGGTCAGACACATTCTGTATTCTTGTTTGTGAATCAATGTTGGTTGTCCAGAAGGTAAGAGTTCCTGTTCTGATTCTCTGTTTAAAGAGGTTCTCTGGTAGGCTGCAGGAGACTTTAGCGTTTGGGTCGTGCTAGTTTGGTTTTTTTGTACGGTTTCATTTGGAGGACTATCTTGAGGCCCCTCCATGTGGTTTAATGAGGTTTTCTGTAACAGTTCTACAGAGCAACCTGCAGCAGAAGAGACTTTAAGAGTTTTTAGGAAGTTCTGGAGACCAGACTTTAGAGCAGCAGAAACATTTGTCAGCAGTTTGAGCAGGAGAAGGTGAGCTTCAGAGTAGAAATGAGAAGGAAACCTTCTTGACCCGTGTGGTGAGGTCCTGTACCAAGAGTTTGAGCAGGTTGTGTAGAGTCTGTAGTTCTTTGGTCTGAAAGCACAAGAAGAGTCGACTCGTTAAAAGAGAAAACAGGAGACATTGTTGGCTCATCTGTCACTCTACAGTTTCCTTAAACTGAATATCAAGTTTTTATTTTAAATGATTTACCGTGTGAGCCCAAGAAAACTTGAATAAACTCCCTCCATCCCCCGAACACATATTTTATCATGTTAAATCTTTTAAAAAAATATATTTTTGAGTTTTAATCATAGTTTTAGCATAGTGTTTTCTTTGCCTGTGTAGTTTTGTCATCTGTGTGAAAGGTGCTAAACAAATAAAGTTGAATTGATAAACTGAATAACTGACTAACTCATAATAGTGACAACAGAAGTATTTTTATTTAAAATCTTGACAGAAAAAAGATTAAAGAAATAAACAAAAAAAGAAATAAACTACATAAAAAAAACAATTAATCAAAGGAAAAAACATTTAATACAATAAAACTTACAGACAAAATACTGAATTAGATAATTAAAAAGAAGATACAAGACATGAAAATCTGATGTTAAAAATTTTTAGACAAAAAAATTAAACATTAAAAATTAAATGTTTTAGATAATTAAATGTTTAAAATTACAATTAAAAACAAATATTAAACATTTTTAAAAATTACAAAACATTTAGATTATTAAACCCTCAAAAAGACTAAACATTTAATTAAAAAATTAAATGTTCAATTCGAAAATATAATGTTAAAGACAATAAAACTTTAAATAGGAATTAAACAAATACAATGAAGCATTTAAAAGAAAATTAACAAGGAAAAGGAAATTTTTCAAACAAGCCGATAAAACATTTTAAAAAACAACAAACATTAAAAAGACAAAACATTTCAAAATTGAATCAGGCATTAGAAAAGAATAAAAGGTGATAAAAGAGCAAAACTAAACATTTAATAAGAATCAAACTAAAGACAAAACATTTAAAAAGACACCAGTTAGACTTTAAAAGATCAAATTAAACAGAAGAGACAATAAAACGATCAAAAAGAGCAAAAACAGATAAATAACCTAAAGTGTTTTTTAGTCTGAAATGAAAACAAGTTGTTTCTTCAAACATTTCCTCTTTCTGTGTTCTTGGTTTGACTGTGGACAGATTTACTAAGAACTCATTTCAGAAAACTGCTTTCCAGATAAAGTCTACTAGTAGTTGAAGGCATCGATCAAACTAATGTTACCTTCTGATCTCCACAAACTTTACTGTTCAGTGAAGAGAATCAAAGTTTGTTCAGGATTTCTAAAGAACCCACAGGTGAAGGTCTGAGAAGAACTCAGGTGGATGATCTAAATGTGAAATCAAGACTCATGGTCACAATTTTAAAGCTTCTGTTAACCAGAAAGTTCAAACTAACAGAGAACTACTGAGAAACTTTTAAAACTTCAGTCTTCAGACTGTCGAAAAGTTCAAACTAACAGAGGAGTACTCAGGAAATAGAAGATATCAGATATCTTAGAAGATTTCAGCCCTTGGACTGTCTGAAAGTTAAATCTAACAGAGATCTACTGTGGGACTTAGAAAATTTTAGCCCTCAGACTGTGTGAAAGCTCAGGTCCTGAGGACTCGGGAGGTCTGGAGGCTTTGGAAAGTCTTGGAACTGAGGGTTCAACCCTCCAGCACAAAGGCTGAAGTCCAACCTCCTGAGAAAAACGGTCGAGACGAGACTCGAGTTTAAAAAAAACTGAAACGACCAAAAATAGGTGATTAATGCACAGAAAAAAAGAAGAAATAGTGTCTGAGCAAGTAGCTCAGGGGGTAAGAAGAGAGACTACCAAGTGGAAGGTTCAAGACCTGACACTGGCACTTTGCTTTCTTTGTCTTCGTCAGGATTTTCATATTTCATATTTCATATTCATATTTCATATTTCTCTCTTTTATTCGTGGAAATGTGAGATTCTTGCGGGAATTATGCGCTGTTTTGCGGGGATTATGCGGCCTTTTGGGAAATAATTGACCCCCGCATAATCAGCAGCATTTTGGTGATTAATGCGGGAATCCATGCGATCGCATAATCGCATTTTTCTGGAGGGTCTATACAATGTATAAATTCTACAATGTATGTCTCTTTCCTTTGACTTGTTATTTGTACAATATATGATGTATATGATGGCGTTTTTTGTACCAAAGGCTATACTATGATGTTTTCTCAGAGACATACCATGATATTCTGTTTGTTCTGGACATGGGCCGCTGCACTCCTCCTCTGGTGTTTTCTGGATTGTACTCAGCTGCATGCCTTCGTCCACCCGGCCTCCGTTAACTCGTCCCGCCTGCCATCTCTGGAGCTGAAGCTGGATCTGATCAGACCAAAGTACTGTCCAATCATAATGATAGCTGCCTCTCAAAAGGCTCCTTCATCTGGTGGCACTTCTTCTGAGGGGAAGCTGAGCTTCAGCAGAACTTTGGAGATGTGTTCCAGTGGTTGGTGGATGTGTGGGGAGATACAGAGGGACCTTTGAATTGTTCAGAAAGGAAAACAGGGAACCCATTGGTAGATTTAGTTTAGGGTGCTACTGTGGTGTGTTCTTGGGTTTTAAGAGGTGAACAGGAAGTTTTTTTTGTATTGATGATCTTTTACTTTGTTCTTGGTTGGAATGCCCATCAATGTCAATGTGAATTTCACTTTTAGTTCTGTTTGTTTATTTTTATTTTACTAACACCCATTTGCTTTTAACCCCCTCACATGTTGTGTTGTTGCAAACTTACTCTTTCAAATAGATACTCATCTAACCCTCTGGAAACCAGCGTTTGGACTGTTTTTGTGTTGCTCCTCACCTACTTCAGACAGCCGGGACAGAACAACATTTTGTAGACTAAAGGCTAAACTATGAGGTTTTTAAAGTGACATGCTATATATATAGGCTTTTTAATTGACACATTACTATGTTTTTTTTTGTTTTAGTTTTTTTGTGTGTGTTTTTTAGCAATATATAAGAATCTGAACTGATATAAAAATTACTATACTTTTACTTGTGCAATGAAATATTATTCTGTGGCATTTTTTAGATTACATATTATACTCTGATGTTTTCTTGAATATCATACTATTTTCACAATATACTGCACTATGACATTTTTTGAACCACATATCATACATGACAGTTTTAGGCAACATCCTATCATTTTGCGCTTTTTGAACCATACAATAATCTATAGGGATTTTTTTTTTCCAACATGCAATGTGAACTACAGGCCATCATATGTTATTCTTGAAAAGTATACTATACTTTGACATTTTCTGAACTACATCCTATACTATGGCATTATACACAGAGTACTTTGGTTACTTGTTGATTTATAATCTACATTTTTTTCTGTTTGTTTTTTTACAGGATTACCACAGACCTGACCGTGAACACCGTTGACACCCACCTGAGGGAGACGCTGCCTAAGATCTCCAGGCTGCTTGGTCGTGGTCTTTCTGCTCCAGAATATCTTCATCAACTACATCTTTTTTGAAGAGGAGCTCAGATGCTGCAACCTCTGACCTTAAGGAGGAACTGCTACTTTCACTCTGTAACGAGACGGCAGTTATTTTAAATTTTCACTCAAAGCCACCAGGAGCTGGGTCTTTAAAACTAACGGGGAAAAATGATATACAGTCTATGCACTGTACTCTGTTTGGCTCCACACTTGCTGATGATCCACTTCCGGTCTCAGAAAATGAAAATACGGACCTTTTTCATTTCTGTCTCTTACTGATTTTATTTTCTTGTTATTGTAAACATAAAATGAAAATCAAAGCATTTTAAATTTTTTATTAGCAAGTTAAGCTATACTGAGAATAACAAACTTGCAGACAACAGTGCAATAATTATTCTTTATTCATGAGGATTAGATATCTGTGAACACTAATTTGCTTGATATTTGATATTGCAGAAAAGGACATTGTGATGTTGTAAAGAATAATGTTGGAGATTAGCCCTTTAACTGATGTTCTCATATTTGTGAAATTTAAGTTGTGATGGAACTGTTTCCTTGAAGAGGAAAAAGAGATGATAGTGTTATTAGAAACTTTTATTTTTTAATTTTTTAAATTTTATATTTTTATTTCTTCTTTTATTTCATTTTTAAGGTTTAGATATCCTTGAACACTTATTCGAACAGAATATAGATTCTGATATTGTTGTAAAGAATGATGCTGGAGATGCGTACTCATGTTGGAATAAATCCTCACTGTGAAGCAATCCTCACTTGCACTGAATTGAAAATATTTTAGAAAAACACACTGAATTACAAGACAAGGCTAGAATTACATGATTTTAATAGTAATAGGTCGTGATCTAAAGTGGGCCGGTTTGAGGCATGAAAGTCCAGGGCTGAAAATGAGTCCCACTCTGGCCCTGGCACCAGCGCTAGCAGCAATCCACAATTAGCATCATTTTGTGTCAGTGGAAAGATGATAATAGTAACAAGAAAAGCACTCAGAGAGCTCTTTACTCTGCCAAGGCTGTTCATTGCCCCATATTGCATTGTCAGAAATGCAGCATTTTTTTTTTAGAAATGCAGCATTTGTTTATTAGTTATTGAAGATCATAAATCACGACAACAAAGAATGTGGCCATTTAATATAGATGTACCCACAAACAAAATGACCTTGCATTGAGCACAGGCGTGTGTTATGCACGTGTACGTTGTGTATGGATACCGAACTGTGTGGCCTAAATATGTAGCGGGCAGCAGGAACTGATGGGACTTGGAAACACCTCCACAATTTAATCAGTTGCTCCTTGTATCCCGATAAGTTCACAGTGGTTGATTTGTAGTAGGATCATAATCATGTGATCATCAGCAGGCAGCTAAGATAAGATAGACTTTATTAATCTCACAAAAGAGAAATTTACCGTTACAGGGCTCTTAGAAACAAAAAACAGAGGAGTGCAAAAGTCATGAAAGTGCAAGGACAAGATAATAAATATTGCATGAATATAGCTGATGTGGTGTTCTCTTGTTGTCATAGTTACAGTGATGCTGTGCTGCTATCTCGCAATGATACAGAAATGTGTAGCGCTTTAAGCTGCAGTCAATTCCAGCCATTTTCAGTACAAAGAATCGCTAATATTGTATTTGTAAATAAAAATATGACGAGAAATACAGGGAATATTGGACGCGCATCGCGAGGTGCATTTCCTTGAAAACGACCTATTCGTGGATTATATACCGACTTCAAGACATGTTTTGGACAAAATATTTTACTGGCTTGTTTTGTCTGGATGTCCAAGGTTGGATTATGGCCGTTTTTTGTGGAATATTTTCATCTGTGTGTAATAATGAACCCGGAAAAGTGAGTTGCGCTGTGTACGTTAAAGCCGTGTATAGAGAACGGATGGAAGGATATTCGTTGTTTGTCGGACAAATGTGTTTATATTACCCGCTGTGGTAATCACATCTGAAAGTGGTTTATACCGGCGGATTCATGATAATCTAAGCTTTCCATCGGCATATAGTGTTTGTATAATCGCGTTTGCAGTTTCAGACATTTAGCAAATTGCTTATGCAGATCTCAAAGTGTACCGCTGGCGGGACACTGAAGCGTAACGGGTTAACAAATATGTGGATCCAGACTATAAGCCGCATCACTGCCAAAATCTAATCAGGTGGTCATTGTGTCATTCCTGAACTTCCCTGAAAATCTTATCTAAATAAGTTAGTCCGTTTTTGAGTAAGGATGCTAAATGTACGCTGATCGTCACATAATTCCCGTGTTCCTTGGTGGAGTAACGAGGAACAGTGAAACCAAGTCAGCAGAGTCACAGCATTAGTAGGACCTTCCTTGACAATGGAAATTTTGCAATCTTGAAATGTCATATTGTTAGCATATGTACACTGTTACTCTTCATTGCAAACTATTGCAATTGACTACAATATTTTTGTATCTTAAATCTCTATCAATCACCTTAATCTAATATTGGTATGTAACATGACCGTCTAGCCAATATTATATTAGCTTGAATGAAGCTTTAGTTTCAGGTTTGAGATCAAAAGTAAATTAGACAATGAGGAGTTTTGTGAAGTAATGTTTTAAAACATGAGTAGTTTCTTATTGTGTTTTAATTTGTTTCAATAATAAAAACAATCTTCAGCAGCTTCAAAAATATTGATGAAATCTCAGTTATTATATGCCAAGGATCCTGTATTAAGACCTTTAAATCAATTTGTGGCACCAGGTTCTAACCCTGTATTTTTTAGTTTTCACTACAAAGTTATGATGCTACCTCCATATTACAACAGAACTTTTTGAAGCAAACACATCTGGACTCTGTTAATAAAACAAGGTTCCAGTAAGTTCTTATTTTGATCGCTTCTGTGTTGTGAAATACAGCAATTCTACCTCAGACCACAGTAAGAATCCTTTTCATCAGTGTCTTGTTCTGGGACTGTGATGAAAATAATGTAAAAACTCACAGGAAAACTTCACACAATATTATCACAGTGCTTCAAAAGTGGCTGAGATTCCAGATTGTGCAGAACACTTCATTATTGATCATTTTACGGAATTTATTAAATAGGTAAAAGAGACTACTGGGGCTGCATACAACTGAAATGTTTAATTATTCAACCAGAAAACTTCAGAAATAAAGAGCAATTTACGAAACACTGTTGCTGAAAAAATAATCATGCAAATTAAGAATTTTCCATGATTAATCCAGGGGTGTAAAAACATGTGTTGAAAATATTTTTAGTTCAGGCTTCTGTTCTGATGTGTTCATGTTTAGATTTGACATTTAGAGGTTTGTGGATTATCAATAATGGCCAAACTCAAGAACTCCCAAGAATGAGTTAATAGCTTTGAGACAGCCTGTGTTACAGTATAAATGTTTATGTAAATCCAAAATGAGAACCCAAACTGAGATCTACACAGTTGTGCATTACAATACAACTACTGCATCAAAAATAGTCTAATAAAAATCTTGTAAATCCACAACGTGTGGGTTCTACTGCAGTTTAACCCCTTGATGCCTATTGTCGCAAATTCGCATCCAACAAGTCCTCAAATTCATACGACCGCATAGGTCGTTTGCACCGTGCACCGGAATATGACCTATGCGGTCGTATGAACGTTTGCGCCCCTACGGGGAAAACGAACACATTACGGGATTTAATTCGCGAAACGGCTTTTCCGTCGCAAAACGGCTTTTTTCTCACTTTTGCAACACGGGTTTAGGGTTATAGTTAAGGTTAGGGTTAGGGATAGGGACAGGGATAGTGTTTGTTTAAAGTTTGTTCATGGTGACGTTTCAGCTGACACACCGGAGCGTCGATATTTACTCGTCCGCTAGAGGTCGGAAACGTCAAAACGTAACATGCGGTCATAATACTGGCGTGTACAGACGACCTATGTGGTCGTTTTTCTTTTAAGGACAGGCTGTTCGCATCATACCACTTTCATTCAGAGTGTAGCTGAGATAGCCTATCCATTCCATTCCCCCAATGCCTGTTAGTGCAGCTTCAATACGTACCTCAGAACCTTTTGTAATCACTGGTTTCTTGTAGGACCAGTTGGAGTGGATCCTAATTATTACTGTATCTATTTGTTATTATTATTATTATATATCTGTTCTATGTCCATCCATCCATTCTCTATACACCACTTTATCCTTACTTGGGTCGCAGGGGGTGCTGGAGCCTATCCCAGCTGACTCGGGCAAAGGCAGGGGACACCCTGGACAGGTCGCCAGTCTGTCAC
Organism: Acanthochromis polyacanthus; assembly: GCF_021347895.1. Classification (NCBI taxonomy): domain Eukaryota; kingdom Metazoa; phylum Chordata; class Actinopteri; family Pomacentridae; genus Acanthochromis; species Acanthochromis polyacanthus. The sequence continues at coordinate 27,604,660 of NC_067119.1, read as the reverse complement.
AGGGCTACATACACAGACGAACAAGCACACTCACATTCACACCTACGGATAATTTAGAGTAACCAATTAACCTCAGCATATTTTTGGACTGTGGGAGGAAGCCGGAGTACCCGGAGAAAACCCACGCATGCACAGGGAGAACATGCAAACTCCATGCAGAAAGATCCCAGGCCCAGGCCGGGATTGGAACCGGTGTTCTGAACCGGTGATCTTCTTGCTGCAAGGTGAAAGTGCTAACCACAAGGCCACTGTGCAGCCCTGCATTAAAAATCAATTAACAATGTTAACAATGTAGCAAGCCAGCCAGACAGTTAAGTTCAGCCATCAGCCTTAGTTGAACACAAATTCACCTTTCGGTCCTTCCCTCATTTCTTCACCGTAACACCTTGTAACCCAACCCGGTCTCACGGGGATTCGTGAAACTGTGACATAAGTTTTTGTTTCGGTTTCGTGCGCACCAACACGATTTCATCATGTTTTTCGTGCAGCTCACCACGAACGAAACCCGCTGTGGTAATCACATCTGAAAGTGGTTTATACCGGCGGATTCATGACGATCTAAGCTGTCCATCGTTGTTTGTGGCCGCCAGACATTCTTTAGATTTCTTTGCGAATTCGTCGGATTCATGACAATGGCCGATGGACAGCTTAGATTCGGCGGATTCATGACGATCTAAGCTGGCCGCGGCCACAAACGCCAATGGACAGCTTAGATCATCATGAATCCGCCGGTATAAACCACTTTCAGATGTGATTACCACAGGGGGTTTCGTTCGTGGTGAGCTGCACGAAAAACATGACGAAATCGTGTTGGTGCGCACGAAACCGAAACAAAAACTTACGTCACAGTTTCACGAATCCCCGTGAGACCGGGTTGCGTAACCGCTAGGTGCTTATAAGTTTAAACACATCCTTTAATAGACAGCAACAGCGTGGAACCGTTTTCTGTCATCTTTATGCGAATTTTCGTACTTTTCCACAGCGTCTTCATCATGTCAAGAAGAAACTGCTTCTTAGACAACACTTCCTGTGCCGCTGGAATGGTGACAAAATAAAAGCCTGCAACATTAAAATACGTCTTCAAAATAAAAGCATTGAGGGAACGGTTATTTTAACACTAGCTTGCCAAAAGTGATGAACTGATCAACACACCTTCATAAGTGTAATTTACACGCAGTTTCGTATCCATACATAACATGCACATGCATAACACATGCCTGTGCTCAGCACAAAGTCATTTTTTATTAAAGATTTCATCTGTTGTAAATAATACGTTAACTCAGCAGCCTTGGTGTAGTACTGTGCTCTGAGTGCTTTTCTAGTTTCAATTTGCAGACCATGAAGAGAAGTCAAGACATCTCTTCTTACTTCAAGAAGAAAATTAGCACAGGAGGCGAGAGAGAGCCAACGGTCGAGCAGCAGAGGCATAGTGATGAGGAGGAAGGAAGGGAGCAAATTAACTCAAAATGTTAACTGTACTGTTATTAGTCTATGCACATTAGATCATTAGTAACATTAAATATAACATAAGACAAGTTTATCAATAGGCGCTTCCTCAAGTCTTTCTGATAGTTTTCTGCTAGCCTACATACTACAGTATTATTATTTTTTAAAAAGTCAGTAATAATCTTACTAGTAAAATAAAATTCCTGAAATTATGACTTTTCAGTTTTAATGTGCCACCCCAAGATTTTAAGTGGCCCCACCTGGCCACCCCTATGAAAAATTTCTGCAGGCGCCACTGAAAGCAGCAGGGAGACAGTAGCAGTAATGATAGAGACACATGGACATCCAGGGAGAGAGAAGCAGAAGAAGACAACAGCATTAAAAGAGGAACAAAGCAGCAGGGAGACAGTAGCAGTAAGGATAGAGACACTTTCCTCCACTCCTTCATTCACACAGCCTTGTTTTCTCTCTTTGACTCCAACACATTTTCTCTCTCATACACATACATTCATTCACACACTCTCACTCTCTGTGTCTCTGTCTCTCTCTCTATCTCTGTCTCTCTCTACACATTGCTGTGATTGATATTATTATTGTATTATTACAATATTGTGTTATTATTATTTTATTATTATTATTTATTGTTCAGTTACAGTTACAGTTATAGATAAAATGGGACTTATTGACTCACTCGCACAAATACTCTGTCACGCTGTTTAACTATTTAAAAAAAATAATATTTTGCATTTTGGCATACAACGGGATGGAATCTGAATCGTATTTCTCACATTTTAAAAGGTCCTTGTTAAAAGTAAGGATTTGAAGGGCCCCCCTAGCTAAATTCGCCCTGGGCCCCCAAATTGCTAAATCCGCCACTGCGTGTAGTATTCTTACATTACATGTGTAAAATGCTCTACTGCTGTTTTAACAACCTTTCCTGTTTCACAGCGTACTATTTTATATGTGCTAATAAAAGCTGATATAGATCAATGTGTGTGTGTGTGCGTCTATGTGGCCCCACAGGTCAAACCCTCAGCATGTGAGCTGCTTTGCTTTCCCTGTTATTAAGACGTGATTGACAGCTGTCATGTCTTCATCACTGCAGAGTGATATTTGTCAGAAGCTATCCCTTTGACAGAGGATCTGAGGGTCTTCTCAGCCAGGAGACGGCTTACTGCTTCAGTGCGTTGCGAGGCTTCACCTACAGGAGAGCGATGCCTGCTACCAGCGCTGGCAGATGAAATTATGTCTGTTTTAATTTATATTACATTTAGTCATATGAGAGCAATATACCTTCCGTTTTTTTAATTATTATTATTACACATCGTACTTTGTTGCATCATTTGATCATGTTTTTATTACTACAAAAGCAGCATAGCCTGAGCACACACGGATTTACAGTGATGATGATTATTAACTTGAGCTGCATCATTTGCAAGGAAGACAATATACATACCTGTAATCTGTTCTTGCATCAAGCTGTGGTCTGATTTTTAATGATGCATACTTTATAATTTATTTAAAAGTCTATCTTTCACCACTTGGCTGTGCTACGTGTTTATCATCGTTCATCATCTGCATCAATCTGCTCTCGGCTGTAAAGAAGCATGCTGAGAGAATGAGTCTCTGCTGTAACTGTTGCTTTGTGCTGCTGCCTTAACAACCCAATCAGCTGGCCCCACTCTCACTGCCTTCATCAATGCAAGCTCCGTAATGTATGATAGAGCCGTGATTTATAATCCACGCTCAAAATTAAACAGCATAAATTACTCTTATTTACTCTGCAGGTGATAAAGATCCCGTCAAATAATGTCACTTGAGCATAATTTTTATAGAACAAATGAAATTTGTTATCAGGGAAAAGCAGGTCAAGTTCATCAATTAAAAGTCTGCTCTTTTTTTTCCCCCTGCCTTCGCTGTAAACGGTCCGGTGCTATTTAAAATGATTGATTTTATTATTTCTTCATTTATTAAAGTACTACGTGAGGCTGTAGCGTGAGTAATCAGGACAACAGAAACTGACTCAGCACCAATGTCTTAAATTGGCACTTCACGTTTCAGCAAGTCCGACTCGTGTCTTCTTTATGAGTGTTTTGACTGGGTCCATTAGGCCCAACACACTCAGGAGGTTTTATTTAAATTAAATTTAAGGTAAAATTCAGGAAAAATAGCACTTATGTTTGAAAGAGTCCTATTTAAAGAAACACTTTGAGCAGGGCACATATGTTAAGTGCTTTTATGTCTGTCAAACCTTTGGGAAATGACTTTGTGAATAATATATGCACCAGAGGGAAGTGGAAGGATTTTTATAAATGTCTTGTCACCGACTCAAGTCGTCCTATAAATGAGACAAATCCATTTTAACGTAATGTGTTTAAAATTTTTATTTTGTTATATCTATGTATTCCAAAGTGACTCGGTGCGATCCGGGCCTTGACGGGTTAAAATCTGTGCTACTTGGAGTGTGTCCCCCCAGAAAAGGAATGAGGTCCCCGGGAATGTTTTACAGATAAAATAAAAAGAATCAGGAGAATGAGGGAAAGAAGAGAAGTTGAATATATATTTCATGTGATAAGAGAAAGATGAAGAGCGAGAAAAAAGATTCCATTACAGCTGCGACAGTTACAAAACTGCTGCTGTGTAGAGTAGCCTCTGTTGAAAAGATTGATGCAATAAGGACTGACCTTGGCTTGGAGCAGGAGTCGGTGATGTATGTATGAGCATCTCCCTGCTAAATGGACCCAGATTTGTAGCACTAATATACATGGAAGCCCAGTACCAAACTCGCCACGGCTATAAATCAACAGCCACTTTGGGTGTCATTTCTGGTTTATATTCTACTATTGTTCTGTGCTTTTAATTCGTGTCACTGCCATCTGTTCATTTGATGCAGTTTCATACTGTATGATTTGGCTGCAGAGATACTGTGCAGACAATCCCTGTTAGACCATCAGAGTGGATTAACTGCGCTGGTAAATTCCACCAAGGCTATCTCACAGCCACATGTAAATAGAATCGGAATCGAGTGAAAGGAGAAATAGAAATTTAAAATCAAAAGTTTTATTGTTTGTCAGGAACTAGGCAGAACGGGGATTCAATATAAAACTAGCAAAGAGCAAGAAGAACGAGAAAAACTGCTGTTAAACCTCCAGCTGAAAGGCTCAGAGTGGATGTTTTCCTGAAAGCTGTTTCTAAATTAAAAAATATTACCTTTTCCTTTTAATTTTCAGCTGTGTCTAGATGTTCTGCTGTTTATGCACATACACAATCCGATAATTGTCAGCTTACATTTAAATTCATTTTGCGTCCTTCAGTCTGTTTCATCAAAGAGGTAAATTCACATTCACTAACACAATTCACACCTGACTAATCATGCTCAGACATAATGATCATACAGTTGAATTTTTCATTTTGTAGTTGTATTTGTACAGCTGTTCCTCTTTCCTTCATCTGAACTAAAGGTTAGAATCATACAGACTGTAAAGCCCTTTGAGGAAAATGTGTGAGTTTTGCCCTATATGAATAAAAATAGCTTTATTTGACATTATATGCCAAATCATTCACAATACATACACTATGGGAAACAAACAGAAAAACTAATTCAAATGAATGCTTATTAGTTACTTTGATACTTCATGACATTTACTATTGGTGTTAAAATTGCTCATAAGCATGAATCTGAACTCTGATGCCAACCACAGACAACAAAAGAACACATTACTTATGAATGAGTCCAAGACACCACCATGTAGTACCATATTAGTATTAACAGGACTCTTTACACAGCGCCACCCTCCTGCATCATAAATAAGGAGATTTAGAATCTTTTTTTAGGATTTTTAGAGCAATTTCTTCATAAAAAGGCCTGATAGGGGAAGTAACTGACGGCAAACCAAAAATATCAACTTACTTGGTACCACCTTCATCAACTGCATCACTTCGTCAATGCTTTTTAATCAGATTAGAGGACAATTGGAGAATATTTGAAGGAATTATTACCATTTTTTTTACCACATGCAGTGGTGGAATCTGTCAGAGCCCAAACAACACATTCAGAAGCATCTACAGAATTTATGAGGGACATCTTCAAAACATTATGCGAGACATTAGCCAAGACTCCTGACAGGAAGGTAGTGTTTCATGTGCCGGGAGGTGCGTTGATGGAACAATGTGACTGATTAAAGGAGTCATTACCAGACTAGATTACATACTGGTCGAACCCTGTCATCATCTGCAACTATGAAACGTCAGGGAGACTGATCTGAGAATGAATCTGCCACTGAGGTGAGATGATGGGGCTTAATTTCAGCGGAGTTTCTCCATACTTTGGAATGCAGTGATAGCACAAGATTTCAAGAACAGGCAGCAAAGCAGGGAGACTGTTGCAATGTGCCGTCGAGATTAATTTAGATAAAAGAAAAACTGTTTAAAGATCAACAAAAGCAGACCCGAGCACTTTTTGATGCTATGGCGTACTCTACAAAAACTTTTAAATTCCCCCTCACATATCCTAACCTTCGATTTCTTTTTTATTCCCACCACATATAGGGTAATATTTTCTCCTCCTTTATGTGTGTGTAGTGGGAGAACACGATGACAGAGGTCAAAATAGCCATTTTTGGTTTTCCTTTTTAAATCCCCTGGCACTGTTGCAGGACATTGTGTCTTAAATTGTGTACATCACCCTAAACCTAAAATCATCCTCCAGCGCCTTTAATAAAGCCCCCGATAAGTCCCCTTTCATCCCATGGCCGCTTCAATTTTAGTGTGCCACCGAAGTTATTTAATCAGCGCTGCAGTCTCCCATTCACAGTGTATTACCAATTCTGTCTGCGATCTTTATCAGTGCAGTGATGTATGTATGAGGCAGATGTTCCAAGAGGCAGAGGAAACAGAGGCCATGAATGAATGAATTATTGGACTCACGAAAAGGAGCTATAGATATAGAATTTTGAGCCCTGTAATATGTTTGCTTTCTCTCTCTTATCTTGCCAGACAAAAATATACCTTATCTCGGACTGCTGGGGTCCGCATGAATGTGGAGCCTCTCCAGATCATCTCCTTGTTCAATTTCTTTGTGTTGCATTTGGATGGGCTGTTGCTGTTTGTTGGGGCTCTTGTTATTTCTGCTGTTGTGTTGCTCCTCTGGATGTAACTCAGGACGGGATCTTCTGCTTTGTTTTGTCATTGCTGCTGCCGGTGGAGGTGAGGGGAACTACTTTTTGATACTGAGTGTAGTTGAGTTTCTGCAAGAACAACAGAATCCAAACACACACACACACACTCATGCGTGGCCACACCCTTCGTCGTGAACACACACACACACTCACACATGAACACCGTGACCTCCCAGCGCCCCAATTTGGGAGCCCGGACGACAATAAAAAGCAAAGATGCCAAATGTTTTTCCCCATGTATCCTGTTATGCGAATTTGCAGTGAGTGTGTTGAGAAAGGAAAGGGCATCTGCACACACACACACACACACACACACACACACACACACACACACACACACACGCATACACACGCATACACACACACACACACACACACACACACACACACACACACACACGCATACACACATCCATACAGCTGCGAGCCAGAAATACACTAGGCTGCTGGATAATGAGGGTGGACAGGGCGGAATTATCACTTCACATCACAATAATATTATCCTTCTCACAACTCCCGCAGCATCTTCCATGACGGTGTGACATTTCCATTTTACTTGAGTTTAATCTTGGTCCTCTAAATAAAACCGTAGCCTACAGGCCCTTCCCAAACTGACCCAGTCCTATTTTAATCACATGGAATTAAATAACTACAGTTTAACACTGTACTTGTTCTGACAGCAGTCATGACAAGTGGTTTGCACAACAAACTTCCCCTCTAGTCAAATGAAGAATAAAAACAAAGTAAATGGAAGCTGAAGATGACAAGAATGACACTTAGTGTTTCTGAGAACTATTGGGGGGAAAATAATCGACAAAATCAAGATTTTTGATGATTGTTGTCACTCTATTCTTATTTACATTTTCTGCTCATTATCTTCTTCTTTTTTTTTTTAAATGTCTGTAGTGACAGTAGACATAATCAGTCTAGATTTATTGAAAACAATTCTAAAAACAAATGCTTTAACACATTTTGAGCTTCCTCAAAAACGTTTCATTCAAAGTCAGCTGATGAATTGTGAAATACTGGCCCTTCATAATGACTATTATTGATTTTAGAATTCTTAATATTGTCTCAAAATGTCTTAAGAATCTTAAAGAAATTCATTAAACTCTTAAACACTTGTCACTGTTTCTTATGAATGTGCAGATGTAAAAAGCCCAGGCCTGTCTCTCTTCATATCATTAGCTGCAGTTTGAGCACACCAGCTCATCTACAAGGCAAGCTTATTTGTATAGCACACTTCATTTCCAAGACAATTCAAAGTGCTTTACATAAAATTCCAAAAGCATTACAGCGAGGTGCAGATAAAACATGAAAACGTACATGTATGTTTTAATGTTTTATCTGCAGACATTGTAAAAATCATAATCAAATCAGCTCTGTTCAAACACTGTAAAACTACTCTATGTTACACCATGACAATTTGTACTATTGGAGTAATTCAGACATGCATGAAACTGATCCTGAATAATAACAATAATAATAATAAGAAGAAGAAGAAGAAGAAGAAGAAGAATTTTATATGCACAAAAACCCCAAAAGTCTGAAACTGTTTTTGAGCTTGCTGTTTCAAGCACATGATGTGTCTTCCAGTAAATCTAAAAACACCATATGGACATGCTAACACCAGAAAGACCTTTAAAACTCCAACCACACAGTCAGTTGAGCGAAAACATTTCAAGTTAACAAGTTTTGAAGTGGTATAAGAATAAATGAGATTTTAAGATAAATAAATAAGGATTTTAGCAAAATTAGCATGACATTAATCAGACATTTATTTATTTTTAATGATCCTGCTGGATTATTTTTATGGTGCAGAATAGCACTAACACTACGACCTGCATGCTGTCTGTTGCCTCTCTGCTCTATTAAGAGCTTTGCTAATAACTACTTTGGTAAATCCAGTGCAAACAGCCCAGCCTGTCACAAATGCAGAAATGATTACAGTTTATAAAGTAAATGTCTCTGTGATTTATACACAATGTTGCAGTCATTGCATCTTCCCCTCAACAGCGTGATGTCAAATGTGGGTGTCAAACTGCACTGTTAGCTGTGTGATTTCTTGAAAAGAATTGATGTGAATATGTGCTTGCATGATGTTTTTATTGGCACCTTGGAGTTTTTTTACAGGTCAAATAGCACAGCAAGAACTTCCATTTTGCATCCCTTGTCAATTCAGACGCTGTGCATCTCTCCCTGTGAGCCAGCTCTCCTCCTCCATCTCATTCCTTTGTTGCACTGGGGCTGAACACTATGTTAACCTAGTAATTGGCACTGGGCCTTCCCCATTATACGGCTTTCTATTGAGCCGTTCTACATGACTAGTTAAAGAAGATGGCATGAAGATTAATGAAGTCCAGCTAATACAGGAGGGGGGTACCTCTCCAACACTTCCACTGAGGAGATAGCAGAAACCAACAACAGTCTGCCCCCAGCTCAGCCGTTTCTCTGCACCTCTTTTTTTTTATATTGCCTGCTTTAGCCCGTGAACTCTGGACCCCTCCACTTGTAAAGCAAAGCCACCGCAGCGTCCTGGTTTGATTGATGTCGCTACAGCAGTCAGTCTTCTCCCTCTGAATTGAAAGGCCCAGCTCTCCAAAATAGATTTTCCAGCACAATTCACACTGGCTGCCAGTAGATAGAATGGCAGGGCAGCCATTTATGCAGTTTCATTTAAAACCATGAGGTAGCTGACGTGTTCATTCACTTTTGGCAAATGCCCCTTTGGATAAGGTCTACAGTCTTCACTTTTATATTGTATTGAGAGGGTTTCACTGCAGATGTTGAGCCGACCAAAAAAAAAAAAAAAAAAAAGATGAAATGATAAAGCAGAAATTGTGAACTCTCTGTGTAACTACAGATAAATACAGCAGTCCCTTTGACACTGAAAACATGATAAAATCACCTACAGACTCCTAAAATGTTCACCTTTTTTTTGAATATCTCGTTTCTGTTTCAGTAACTTAAATAGTTTATATTTTACAATAAAATCACAATCACTATACTTGGCTTGAGATTTTTATTGAAATAAGCACCTTTCTGGATTATAGATGTCAGTGATTTAACACTAGACCAGCATATTTAGAGAACAGCATTAGAAACTGCCATTCTAATGTTTGAGGAACAAGGGGCCAGCAGGAAGATGTGAATGAAAGAAGTATTTCATTACCTTTAAAGTTGATATGCATATGGTGCTTGTATACAGAGAATTACACATTAGCTTCTGTTCTGTTCAGTTCAATTTTCACTGTCCTTTTTGCTCTGTTTTGGTCTCCTCCAACTCCTGTAGAAAATACATAGCTTCTTAGCTGCTAAATGCTCAACTATGTTTCATTCATTTGTTTGTCTGCTGTTTAAAATTAGATAGAGTACATGAAAAATATCTGTCTATTGCAACTGGGAAAATTAGTGACTCTTTAGAGCACGAGCTCCATTCTTAATAAAACAATATTTCACCTTTAAATAAACTTCTACGACATAAATGCACTCACCAACAAAGCATGTGATGTCCTCTATTAGGAACAAGAGAATGACACCTCATTGCTAACCACGTCCACGCTGCAGCGACGTCTGCATACATTAAAACCCGACAACTGCTTAGATGCGACACAAGTGAAGGGTTGACTGCAGTTTGTTCTTTGGGTGCTCTTGTAATCAGATAAATTAACCAAAGCTATCAAAAGATTGCAATAACACTCAACGTTGCCATAAACCTAAGAGCTGCAACTGTGGCGGGAGCTTTATGACAGACATCACTAGAGCGTGCTGATTTATTTGTGCACCCCTGTCCTATCGATCTTTCGTACCAAGGCCTAACTCTGCCTCTCAAGAGAGACCTCTCAAGCCAGGTTCTCACCGGCAACTATCAAAATCAACTCTAAAGCACCCAGATATTGAATGTGCATGTGTGCGTGTGCATGTCGCTGTTTAATGACCCCGGACATGTGACAGTGAGTGGCTGTGTTTTTTTTTTCCCCCTTTCGTATATGCGTGTATGTATTCCTCTGGTGTTTGTGTAACATTAGTACATCAGGAAAGAACGCCGCTAATGAAATTAAATAGAAAGCATGTGTGGGTAGCAAAGTGACCCGGATCCCGTTTGTGCATGTAATCAATATTATAGCTTGGCCTCTCTCAGTTGTTACTTTAATCAAGAACAAGCTCTACCTCTCTTAATCGCTTGGTCCCAAGATGAATGTTTCACAAATGCTGCAGAACATATGCTTTGATATATGCACCTGATTGGTTTATATAATATACGAGGGGCTTTCTTTTTCAATTGGTTCCAAGAAATTGTATAATTTGGATGGCAAATTTCATTAATTATTCCTATATACCGAGGCCTTTTAAGAATCTCTCTTTTTTCATAAAGACACCTTTTTGCCGTTTTAATCATAAATGAAAAGTATGACACATAAGGGCACCCAATCATATGGTACATATTGCCTCATCCTTTTAACAAATATGTTTCATAGCCCTATTAAAAGGGGTCTTCATCTGTCCTGTCAAAAGGCAGCCTAGCAGGGTTTTTTAGTTTAATTACACTATCCAATTAAAAAAAAAAAACTCAGCCGCATTCTGATCCGCCTCTCCTTGGGTTTGAGTGGATATGACATTTACAAGGCTCGCCTTTCAAGCAGACAATGGCGTGATTGATGAGGTGCAGACGCTATGAAGGAGGCGATTGCCATGTGGAAGCAGTGCTTAGTGCACTTTGATTTATTTATCATCTGTTTCTAAAGCAAGGCTGGCTGCTCCAGGTCCGTGCACTGCTAGGTGAGGCTGTAGGTGGACTGTAGCCACGACGGTCCGCACTGCAACATGATACTTTAACACAGGAGGTACCCCTGTGAGACCCTGACTGGCAGTATCTGGAGGAGTATCAGACCTCCGAATTGTTGTCCTCGTTGTGCGGTGGTGTTGAGTCCACTAAATATTGCTGTTATTGACATTGACATGCTGTGGTCAACCAGCAGGGGCCTCTTGTTAGCTGACTCTTGCTGTTTTGTGTGTTTAGCGAATGATTAATTCATTCAGTGGAGGAATAGCTGGATTCAGTCCACAGACAGATGCTGACAAGTACAAAAGAAAGGCTCTGAGCGAGTCTTTACAACACCTCTCTGCCTTTGATGTAATATTTAAAATAAGATAAATCGGAGGCAACCTGAGCAGAATGGTTAGGGCACGTACCACATGGATGCCCTGAGTGGTGAGGCTCCGGTTCAATTCCCTGCTAGCTGGACCATGTGTTGTGCGCCATCCCCCCTCTTCTTCTTCCCCACATCGACTATCTCTCCCTAAAGACTGCATCAAACAAAGGCATAAAATACCCTAAAATAATCTTTAAAAATTAAGATATATTTGTAGTCTGATTGTTGAAATGTTTTTGTTGTTTATTGGATTTCCAGAATTACACCCACGAGGACAGTCAGACTCCAATAAAGCATCATGTTCGACTCCTTTTGGAAAGACTTCAATATCACATTTGAATGGGATTTTTATGAAACAAAACCATCCTGAAATCTACAAAGACTTTCCAGCACACTTTCAGGGTCTTGTATCCTGTTACAAAGCTCACTTTTCTAAAGGAGACGGTAACGTCTTGATTGGAACATCTTGAAAAGCGCAGCTGCATTGAAACTCAGTGAGGCGTGCTCGCTCGCTGCAGCAGCAGCTTCAACCTCATCAGAATCCACTGATGAACTTAGCCTCTGACATCTCTCTTGTCTTCACACTTGTACGGCAATAGAGTCAGAATAATTTAAAGCAATATTTCATTTTTCAGCACGTCTACCCTGGTACGGGTTCATGAACGGTTAACCACTAAACCCGGCTACCAGAGGAATCCACAGTGATGTTTCTCACTTGTTCTCATGTTGAAAGGTAATTATAAAAAGTCACACTTTTCAGAAATTACCATCATGCAACTCGCAAAGCAACTAAGTGCACTGAAATTTCAAAAACGTGATCTTTTTGTGCAAGAAGCATCCAAACTACAAGTATGAAAAAGCATCCACTACAGAAACTGTGCGAATCCTCAACATGATCTCTTTGATCTCCGTCAGACTCGGCGGTGATGGGTGGCACTGTTAGCTCTGCGTGATGATGGTCAGCCCTTGGAGAGGGAGCAGGGGTGAGCCACCTTTGTTGTTTATGCGCTGCCTCCCTGGCAGCCTCCTCCATACGCAGACTGAAGGGGGGAGTCAGGAGACAGATGCTTAACGACTCCCTCAAGGCCACGGCTCCGGCCCTTATCTCATCCCCAGTTTGTGCAGGTTGCCATAGTAACTGACCTGAACACTTGAAAGGATGAGTAACACTACAGTGTATATTGGCCCACAAGCTACTAGAAGAATTTATTGAACACATAAAAGCCTGACGTAATGTTGGGTTAATGCGGTTATAATGCTCGCTGCTTAGTATTACTGTTTGTACAGTTATAAATGTGTGTTATTCCTCTGTTGTAACATGTGAGATGAAGCAAAACAACAGAAATAAAAACCTCTGGTCTTTAGAAGTTTTTATTAAGACTCTGCTATTATGGTGATATCACAATATCTCCCTGTGTATCAGTCACTAAGGTTTACCACTGAACGGCTGATCACTTTACGTTTGATACCATAAAAGCAGTATATTTTACATGAAAACATCCCTTTACCTCATCAGTCATCACTCTATATCATTAGAAGATGTACGTAAAGTCAAAATCACTGTATTCTGCCATTTTCTATTGTTTTAGTGCTTTACTTTTTAAATTGCACATTAAGCCATTGTTTTCATGCAACCCTGTCTCCTTTGTCTTATGTTTCTGCATAGCTAAAGTGTTTACACAATTAAATTTTGGTCCAAGATAATTGCTTGCATGGATTATTCAAAGCCAATTTTTTTAGAATTAATGTTGCAACACAATACAAATGAATACTGCAAGACTAAACATTTATATTTATTTTTGTTTGATTTAATCTGGTTGAAATTAGATTAATTTCTGTTGCAATTTAGTTTGGTGGACACCCAGGTGCTCCAGGAGACTGTTTGGTTCAATGAGAACTCTAAAGGTTAAAAGAAGTGACATGGAAATATTCTGTTTTTGAGGCAGATACAAGAATTTGTATCATATGATCAAAAATGTCACATTACATCTTTACAACTTCATTTAAATTTTGAAAACAGTAAGCCATTTTGAGAGGAATACGACTTGAACCTCCTTTGTCATTGAAAAAATGTCCTTCACTCAGTGTCACTCAGTTTGCAGTAACAGAAAATAAAAGGGCCAAGTAGACAATAAGCAAAGAATCAGCAAACTCTGTGCTCTGAACCGATTTCTACGCTCACAGTGATGACATGTTTGAGAACTTCGCTAATGTCACAAATTGTTGATCAGGATTAGTTGTTAATTAACAAGCAATGAATTCAGAGTTAGTTTGAAACTCCTGTGACACAGCAGCCCATAATTTGAAGTCAAATTTAATATATTATCCTGAGCTATATTCACATTTAGTATGGGATGCTAACAAAGCTACACAATAACACACTCTCTAATCTGCTACACAACTATTTTATATCTTTTGTCATTTATTGTATCACAGGAAATGCTTTTCTATGTGAGGTAAAGGATCGATCACATAATAAGCCCTATATAAACACTACACTGGAAAAAGAAACTCTGCTTGTTGGGCTAATTCTTGCTTGTGTACAATAGTCTTAAAGGAAAAAATCTGCAGTGTCTTTGTCAGCAGAGGTGCCATTTGTGTAGTCGCAGACTGGGCCTTGAAGAGCAAACTAAACTAACAAGGACTGCTTGCACTGTTGCTGGTTGCACCAGCATGTGCACCATGGTGATCAGACAGGTGTTTTGACATCTCCCTCTCTCCTCTCAGAGAAACATCTGGCGCTGCTGCCAGGCCTAATTGTAACAGTATTTTGCAGGCTGTCAGTAACCTGGACACTAACAAGCAAAACAAAATTATAATAATGATGCAAGTAAAGCCTTTTACTGTTGGCCGATACTGAATATTTCTGGAAGCATTAAAATGTATTTCACTTGTAATTATGTATTTCCTGTTTGACCTCCCAAGCCAGTTTGAATTAACTGTGCTTATTGCAGGTATTACTGAACAGCAACTGGATGTTCTTCGCTTTTTAAGCCCACTTTTCCACAACAGTTAACCTAACAGCAGCCTGCTACACTGTCATTCAGTATCAAAATGTGAAAACTTGTCACCATTTATCTGATACAAAATTCATGATGTCCTACGTGAAGACCCCCTCTCATGAAAAACCTGTTTTTCACCCTGCCACCATGTCCACATGTTGTTTTTTATATGCAAAAAAGGAGTTAGCTCTAGTGTACTGATGATATGTAACCAAGAACTAATCGTGACAGCGTGGAGGACGGGGCTTTCTGTATCAATGTTCTTCTTCAGAACCAGTTTCAGTGACCCTGTCTCTGCAAAATAAAATAAAATTAAAAAAAATAAAAAATAAAAAGGTGCAAAATACAACTAAGCTTCAACCTAAATGATGTTTTAAGGGAAACATATTTTCTGTCAGGATTATGTTTCTTTGTAATGTACCATAATTACATATTCTTTTTGCCATGTATTCTAGTGGTTTACCTCAACCCTACACCTGATGAAGCGGGACTAGTCACCCTGGAATCCAATAAAATGTAAGACGGGGAGAAAGGGTCATATTTAAAATCAAAGAATTATATTTTCCCTAACTCTAACCTATGTACTTGTGTTGCCTCAGCTACAAGCTTATGACATGAAATTATTATTGTGAAAGTGCCAACCAAAGGGTCATAGTTTCCTAAACCTAATTAAAAAACAGGTGAAAACCAAAAGGAAACAATAATTTTAAACAAAACCTAAGTATAAGGCTCATCCTACATGGGACTAAAGCCTAATTATTGAGTTGAGCCATGGACTTGGTGTCTCTTTCAAACTGTCATAGAAGTCACAGGTGAAAAAATACATGTATTTAATATCATGTAACTGAGAATGCAGTGCAGTTGCATAGGAGGGCAATTTTGTAGAGACTACATATTAGTTACTGATCGCTGGACAAAAGTGTTACAGGGCCTCAGGGAAAAAATTAGCTGTGGTGCTGCTGTTGAAGCTAACCATAAAATGTTTGTGTGTTTCTAATGATGATATTAAATGAAGCTCTAATACAGATAGAAACAATGTGAGCACAATATAAACAACAACACCACTTACTCAGCATGAGCCCCAAAACAACATGCTGTGTGCTTACGTTGTGGTGACGGATTCTCTACAGTTCACTGTATTAACTGTAATAATTCTAACAAAGGATCAAGTCAGGTGACTTTCTTATGAAACTGAAGAAGAGACTTTTACATGACAGACTGCTGTTTGTTTCCATTTTCCAGCTGACAATCAAGGCTATTGTTTCAAAGCATGACAGCAATCACCTACCGAGCCTCAGCATTATGTTAATTATTGTAACTATGGCGACAAAGGGAACCTTACCCTAACAAATTGTCATAAAAGTCAGAACATGATGTTTAATTAACCTGAACTACTTATTTACCGGAACCCAAACCATTACTCAGACTTAACCAAACCTTTACTCTAGTGGTGTCACATCATAAAAACACCATTAAATTAATTAATTCAGTTGTTTGATAGTATTATTCTGAAAGAGTTTTGCTCCATCTTAGATAAAACTTTCACTGCCTTCATTTAGAATAAAGAAACAAATTCAATTGAAGACATTTTACAAATGATTTTTACTGTGTCATTTCATTTCAATTTGCAACTAGTTTTGCGCTATTATCAAGGCCGAATGAACAGTTGTACAGTTAAATCAAACACTGTCAGTTTATCAATAAGATATCATGCTGTATAGTCATTACCATATACCGTAGAAATGACACGTCAGTCAACAGGTGTTTATAGGAGACTGTAAACAAAGCTGCACTTCTGATTGACAACGTACTCTGTATGACTTTCGATTATGCCACAATATTACAAATGCTCCTGCGTGTGTGTGCTCGTGTGTGTGTGTGTTGTAGTGTGTGTGTGCTCTGTGACAAATAGAGAATGAACAGTTTTATAAATGTAGATAAAGGGTGTTAAGTAGAACCATGGCAAAGAAATTAAATGAGTACAATAAAAATGGTATGAGCCATTTTACGAGTGACAAAAGATGCTTACTTTTACAGCGTCCAGAGGACAAATTCCTGTGGCAGTTGTAAGGAACAATTACTTAAATAATTGGGCTTTCAAAGAAAAGATTGATTGTCTAAAAGCTGTTTTCTGTGGAGAATCCATTAGGGGAAACCATTTTTTCTGGCTCCTTGACATAGTGTTTTTATTAATTTCTACTCGCAAAGATGCATGATTCTTTGGTTTTTTGCTGCTCTGTCACTGGTCTCCGTGATGAACTATGCTGTATAGGGAAAAGTCATCAGATGAACAATTTAGATTCAACCTCTGATTTACTGTGGCTATATACTGTACATATATATTCCTCCAGCAATCTTTTTTCTTTTAGTTCAGTGCGTGAGCTGAAACAGCAGCAGTACTGGATGTTCTGAGTGAACTGTGATGTCTTGACAGCAGCTAGTGTACTGTAAGTGTGCGTCCGCCTGCAACAGGATGGCATCTTCTTTATATTCACAAAGCTTAATTAGCACCTATTCTGTACATGCTCCTCACACTGCAAGGAGAGGCGAGGGGCTGGGAGTGCTGCCTGAAGGTTATCTCCCAGACAAGCTGCTCGGAGACGCTGCAGCCTCATTCATAGTCGAGCACGAGTCGTGTCAGGCAGGTCATGCCCCGTCATCTTAAACCCTGATTTTATTCTGGCTCATTTTTGAAGAATATATTTCCTAATCTCGATCCCGTTTTTAGGCTCCGTGCGATAGGCGCTACCCTTGACTTTAATGTAAAACTGTAAGCACCCAGATGATTGATTCAGCATCTCCAGTAGGGTCGGTGGCTGAGGGGGCTGAGGGGAGCGGAGGGGTGGCGTTTGGATGTTGTTAAAAACGTATCACGCTGGCGGGATGATAAGGCGTCTCCCTGAATGCTGTTAATGTGAGGGGGGCCTGTGGCCATCTTGAGTCCCCCTTCTGTTGTGCTGATGGGACAGAGCCACTGCCATCTGCTTCCCATCCTCCCCGTTCCCCCACCCATGGACGCGGCCACTCTCCGATGCCCTTTCATCCAGCAGGCTCGCATTGTCTTCCATCTCTCCTTGGAGGTCACGCAGTGTGCAAGTACAATAGCCTGAGCAGGAGGAATGAGTCCAGGCCTGCGTCCTTTGAAAATGATGAGGTCCAGCGCAAGAAATTTAAAAAAAAAGAGGTAAAACATACGAAAAGCAATACCTGTACTTGCGAGAAACATGATGTTTTGGGTTGTACTGCTAATATTTTGGATGCCGATGTGAATTACTGGTAAATCCTGCCGCTACATGCATCATCACATGACTCCAGAAACCTTGGGGCTGATAGAAGTGATGGTGTGCATGGTGGAGTATTATGTAAATGTGAGGAGAGGGAAGTGTATTCCAGGAAAGAAAAAAAAATCACTTTATTTATGTGTCCTACATCTCAACTTCTATTTCAATCATCCCAACCCCCCCCCCCCTCCTCCCCCCCTGAGAAGGGACCGGCAGCCTCGCTCCAGGGCAGTCTGGTCTTCCTGTGACTGACACCCTCCACTGCTGCCCCCCCACCAGGATGCTTCACACACAACCTGGGGGGCCCGTGTAGAATTAGCTTTAAAAGTAGGGCACGGATAATTGTCTGGACAAGAAAGTGTATCAGTGCTCTGTCATGTTCAAGTTCCTGCCACTCAGCCTCATAAGGCTAATCCTGAGGAACTACCTCACGCTGTAGGGGCAGACTCGCTCTGCTTTTTGACTTATTTCTCCGCGCTGGTACATACATGTTAATGCACTCCTCAGCCCAAGGCAGCTGAATATAATTAATATGTATGAAAGGTGAAAAAGGGAAGAAAAGAGGTGTTTTTGATTAATTGTTCCTCTGTGTTGGCTTTACCGTATTAATAACCAGGAGGATTAAGAAGGTCAGGACTGACCTGGTAAACATTAAAATTTCATGGAACTACTACACAAAGCTGACAGTAAAAAGACAGTAAGCGTACACACGCAGGCTCTCACGCTGGCATGAATATAAATTGCTCACATGGCGTAACACCAACCAAATCTGAAAAGTGTGCTGGGGTGTCATTAATAATAAACAGGCAGGCTCCCATTTATTAGAATAGTGAAAAGTCATGTTTTCTCCAATGTGGCCTATTTTAAAAGTGCGTCTGTGGGAATAGAGGAAGCACTCTTGCGCTTGTGTCAGAGCAGCCTTCCCAGGTCCCCGCTGGGAGGAGGTATGGCTCACGAGCAGCTGAACACACTCCTCATTCTGGTGGGACAGCACTGGGACAAATAGCAGAGGGACTATTTTTGCAGAAGCTTCGCTCCAGCTAGGTTTCCTTTACACTGTGTCTCCATTCTGCTTATCATGTAAAGATCTGGGATTTTATTGGCCATGAAGATGTTCCGTATATTTTTATGCTTTAAGCCATAAAATGTAATGAAAAGGGAACACCCCACGGTGCATAAAAATTGCTCAGATTTTAGCAGGGCACTGTAGGATTCAGCTGATACAAGGCCAAAGGGTCCATTTTTATCTTTTGATTCTTACATTAACCTTCCATTAAAAATTATCTATGTTATCATCACCCTAGATTTAGCCTAATAAATTCCAGTTTTATGAGCCATCTTGGAGGAGAATTATCATGATGTTATAGTTTAAGTAACATATGTTCCAATTTACTGACATCTACTGGATTTGACGTGGCATCAGCCATCCATTCACATCATCATCATCATTTCATGGCATGAGATTCCCTGCAATAAGTCGCCTTTGGATTTTGGTGATGAAGCAGCACATGGAGCCAGAAATGAGCAGGCTGCTGCAGAACAGGGGCTGGTGCATAAATGAATGGGCTTTTATGCTTATTATGATCATACAACATAATGTAGCAGAGTCTCTTTAAATAAGAAAAGAGACAACCACTGCACTGAATAATGCGCCCAATTTCCTTTGTGGGAATCCAATTTATCTGCTATGCTGAATCCTTATATTTAAACATTTTATTGAGTAGAGCCCTGTTAGCAAAAAATACAATGAATTTGAAGTGATTAATGTTAGAATATTGCTAAGAAATCCTTTCTCTTTACACAGTATCAGTGCACTTTATTTCCTCTGTTGATGTACTGGACAGCATGCAGCAAAGGACTGTTCTGTGAATCATTTTGAATGAGTGGTAATTGATGTTTGATATATCACTGGAATCAAATATTTTTTGAGGTCATGGGAGACATTTGGAGTCTCTGAGGTGTTTATTGCCAGATTTACCCGGTGGAGGTTGACAAATGCAGATGTAAATCTCATTTTTAAAGGTTAATAGTTTGGAGAATTCTCAGTCATAAAGAAGAGGTTGTATTCATAAGTTTTGTTTTTTTTCCTGGTGGAAAGCTGATAATCTTTGCCTCCATGCTCACCTGGTTCTTACCTTCATGGCAAAGAAAAGTATTTAAAACATTTGCATGTGTTCTTTAGTATAAAAGAAAATGAAAAGGCTTTTTTGTTAATTGAAAACAATTCTGGATACGTTTACCAAAAAAAAAACCCCAGACAGATCCTGTTTGTGTTTACATTTAATTGACGTCAGTCATACGTCGTGGTACTGTGGTGAGATGACTCATAGAAATGTGACAAAATCAAAGTGGAGTGATATCACTAACTGCCTGACACCTCGGCACAGTGCGAGCAGTAGCCTTTCAGGAGGTCAGCTGGAGTCGGCTGGTGGGAGGGAGACTCTGGGGCAAAAAATTAAGCTTTTCTGGACAGCTGCTGCAATAACGTGAATAGATGTCTTCCCCTCTGCAATTAAACCCTCCCTGATTACGTCTCTCTGGCTATCGATTAGAAACTTTCACTTAATAACCACTAACATGGTCTCTTATCTTAACCCCAAGGTCCGGCCTTCGAGGACTGACTGTGTGGAGATTTATGTCCGCTTCCTTAGCGACTCCTCTGGGACATTGTGTCATTTCTATATTCCAGAATGTGTGCAGAAGTCTGTTGATTTCTTCCTAAAGCACATTATTGAACACTCTGCTTGCCCAGTTTGTAGGTCAACAATGTTTGTGGAAGTGCAGTAAAACAGGACAAGGGTGTGAAACGGCTGCATGTACATTAGCTTCAGAGCACAGTTTGATGATCACTTACTATAAGTTAGGTACTAAATATGCTGCATTAGCATTGCTTTATAAGGAGCATTCCCAGTCCCAAATCAGGATCTAAAGAGTCAAAGACACGCTACCAAAAATGTCTACTTTAACACAATGTTCAGTAGCTCCTACATGAAACGTATACAACAGTATTTTATTGTGTTGGAATGTGTTACCTGATTGGAGAAGAAATGTGTTTTCATACAATTTGGGACTAGTTCTGACAATATAAATATTTTACTAACCAAAGTAAGATGGGCTACAATAAGTAGTTTCGCATAACTAATAGCATGTAAATTATCTGTGGGACTGTCTAAATTATTATGTAACTTTTTTAAAAGCCTTGTTCATAGATCTCAGCAAACCTTTAGATCGATAGACTATCAGAACAAACAAATGCAAAAAGTGAAGATTACATTATAATAAACAGAACTTATGTTAGAGGCTAACTATTGAGGTAGCTACCTTTGAAAAGAAATGTGTTCATTTTAGATTTTTCTTCACAGAAATTACAATCTGGAGTTCAGTGTCACAACTTTCTGATTCATTTCAGATATCCGAAATCATCTTGCACAAGTAGAAATCTGTTGTCTTTTCAATATGATTTCAAATGAGCTGTTGTGATCTTATTTGGGCTAATGCATGCTTTCTGCATCTGTGTGTGCAGTCCAGTGCAGATTTGAGGGCAGGGTGCGCGTCAGTCTGCTACACTGATGGTTACGTTGCCCGTCATACTGCACAAAAAAACACACCAGGAAACAGCATCTGCTTACATGTTACACCGCAGCGCTGTGTTACCGTGATTGTTCCTGAGGTGTGTCCAGGACAGTGAGCAATCACAGCACAGGATTTCTGGAGAAATGAGAACTCCTACTGTGTTTAGCCTTGCTACAGATCAAAACATCTCCTCAGCCGGGCAGCAACTACTCCAATGACAACTTATTTAGTAATGAATTATAAAGGTGTGGATGATGGGGAATCTCCTTGCACAGTTTCTCTTCAAACCAAATATTTGTTGAACACATGACTTGTTTTAACTAGATGCAGTATCGCCACATACTTTGGGCTGTGCATAAACGTCTCGCAAGGGACACCGTTGCTGCATCTTGGGCTTAACACCACCTACAATTATTGTCACTGGGTTAAAGAATACAAACAAAACTGAGTGCTTTTTTTGCGTCTATAAAAATAAAAATAGGCGCATTATCAAGGACTAACAAACAGACACAACAAACAGATTCATCCATAAAGAAATCCCATTTACAGTTATAACAACATATTGCAATCTACTTTTTAAGACAAAATGAATCTATAAGGTCTCACTTTGTTGTCCTTGAAGCATAGACAATATAACAAAGCATTTGCTGTTTATGTAACATTGCTTCGATCATGTTCCAATCCAGCAACACAATAGGGAACTATTGTACACTGATCAGAACAGAAAAATGGAGATCACAATCATTTTGCAACATTTGACAAAATTACTGAAAGCAATAGTATGAAAACGAGGGGTTTATGCTCAGAACTAATAATCTCTGACATTCTGCAATTTGAAAAAAAGCTATAATGCTCTCTATCACCAGTGATTATGACACAAAATTCATCATTCATGTAGCATTTATGCAGTTCATGAAAAGTTTTTCATTTGTAGTAATTATCCTGAGTTGGCCAGATCTTTTCCAAGAATAATACACTGGCACACAAAACACGATGACTTCTTGTCAGCAGCTGAAATGGGGATTTGTTTGAAATGAATAAATAGAACAGTGACAAAAGCAGTAATTTTATCTGAGGCTAAATAAATAATCTGTGGTTCTACAAACTAAGAAGTCACCAAGACAAAATCCACAGATTTTGAAGGACTGACATTACCATAAAACTAGACGGCACATCATCACACATATTTTGCTTGTCATATTGATTTACTAATACCACCTATTTATCTTTGCATTGTAAATAAGACGGAGAACGCAAAATTCCTCACAGCCTTTGATAAGCTTGCCGTGAGACAACAGAAACATGTGCTGGCTTATGAGAGGAAAAAAAAAGTCACAGCGCGTGTAAATGTTTCCTGGGACGGTTCCAAGCTGCTGTTTGCTCCAAAAGCAACATTGACTTGTATAAGAAATTCACCCTTCACAGCTCACGCCTCTGAATCATACACCTGTTTGGTTTCAGCGTGCCAGTCTTCCTCGCTCGCTCTCTGCTCAGCCATGTGAACACAGTGCAGGTTGTCCACAGTACTGCCCTCAGGCCCCGCAATGTGTTCATAGCCCGGCTGGCTGGCTGGCTGGCTGGCTGGCTGGCTGGCTGGATGGGCTAGGTGCATGCAGGGGAAGAGAAAGAGAAGGGAAGGAGGGGGAATTAAATAAATAATAGCATGGCCTTTCTCCGGGTGAGTAAGCAAAGAGGGAAGCAGAGTTTTCAAGTGGCAAACACGGTGCCCTTTTATTTTCTGGAACTTGGAGCCCATGCTCTCTGTGGTAAATACAAAGCTTAAGATGATGCAGTGTGTTTGCTCAGTGCAAAAACAATAAACTAAACCACGGAGAAGATCCACCTCAGCTATGGATGGATTCAATTTTGAGATTGGTCATTTCAACACATGGAAGACAGTGGGGTATTATTTTTTATTTTGTCTGTTATCTCGGTCTGGTGTCTGATCTCCGGCTAACTGCTGCATTCATCAAAGGCCTAGTCAGACACACAGAGACAATAGCTAATGAGTAGAAGCTCCCAGTTGGGCTGATCCGGGCTTTGGTGCTCCAGACAATGCAACAACATCTGTGCTGCTGAGTGCTGCTGTGTGCTGACAGAAGCATCCCCAGAGAGGGGGGGAGAGAGATGGGGGGCGTAGGTGGTGGGGTGGTGTCTTCACATGTCCTGGACATACAACCCTCCCTCCTACATCCAAGCCCTCTCATCACCCATCTGTACAGGGTCTTGACATGTGGAGGGGATGCGAGCAGCGAAGCCACCACGATCCATTTCTCATCCAGGTACGCCACTTGCACAAAAACAACTTGAATCCCCAACTAAAAAAGCATTTGAAATGTCAAGAGTTTTGAGTTACTACTGGAGGAGGGAGAGGGATGGTTTTTCCAGTGTGATGAGGGAGGGGGGGGAGGAAACAGGTGTGGACCTCCCTGTGGATGGAACTCCTCAAGGGGAGGGTTAGCAATGACTGGGGCTGGATGGATGCCTCCCCACAGGGAGAGAGGTGCACATAATTCAGGGGAGATGCCGGTCTCTCCCATATACAGAATTAGTTATGCAGAGTGGTGACAGGCCAAGCATGAACAATAAGATTCCTATTCGGGCTCGAGCATTACACCTCAATGTTTAGGGGAGTATCTAATTGTAAACATGCAGGTAGAAATAAAGAAGGTCTGAAAACAGGCACGTCTGCACACTCACTCCCACCAAGGCGGTGACCCATCAGGAGGACAAGGTGTGCCTGGTAATTAAAATGCAATCTCTGCTGCTGTGCCCCCTGGAGTGGCGGTGGCAGCGGACTCACCCAGGAGCCTGGGGGCGAGAGGTGCCACCTGCACTGCCACACCACCTGCGCCACCACTGCCTCCCTTCATTAAGCCTGGTATTTATACTAGCGTCTGCCCCCCCCCAACAGCCCCGGTCTTCATGGGCCCTGGTAAGGCAGCGCTTTATTAGAATTAATGTGGCACTTCAGAGGAGAGTGTCAGTGTGGCGAGTACCGGGGTGCCAGGAGAAAGAGTCCCCAGCTCTCCTCTGTCACATTGAATAAAGGCACCACAGCCAGCCTAGAGCCGAGATGAGCGTGGACAGCACATGACAGAACTGTTTTCCAGGGCCAAGGGAAAGTAAAGTATTCTTTATTCAATCTGTTTTCATGTTTACAGGATGAGCTATTATATTGTACATGGAGAAGATCAAAGCCGAGAAGAGAACATAACGGTGGGAGACAGAACGACGTGTCGGCTGTTTAACAAAAACCGGACAATCGACGAAGCTCGCCAGAGAACACGTGTGACAGTTGAGGAAAATTAATATCAAAGGCCCTTACAGTCGAGAGGTTTAGGGGAGCCGTGCTTTGAATGATGTAACTGTCAACTTGATTGGGTCAAGATTTAACACATCACACCGGTGACACGCAGCTCTCTCACTTTTCATGTTGTTTTTTTCACCCTTGCTACACGCTTTAGAGGTCAGCCAAGACGCCGCTTCCTGGGACTGATGATGTAAGTATCACATTATAAACTCCAACACCTTCGTATGGAGAGCTAGCAACCAAAAATAACAACGTGAAACAAACATGATTTAATCAACTTCTCACTTGAGTCATGACACTGTGTCTTTGGCAGCACTGTCACAATGCTTTTGCACATCCTCACGAGCCAGGAAATCAAACAAAACTGTGGCATTTAGAGACATTTAGCCTGTAATATCTGCATGTTGTGTCGCCGCTTTTAGAAAGGAGTGTGTTGCAACCGTTGTTAGCTGTATGTTTGGTCATTTCTACAAGGATAAATGGAAGAGGAGGGGTGGCAACACTGATGCTACTTGTAGTCAGGCAGCAGGGGAGGGCATTAAAACCTAGTTTGCATCACTCAGCGCCTCCAATTAAACACGAATAACCAGATACAAGTTCCTGTCTTCAGATGTGTTTTATGAGCTCCTGTGCAGCAGGGGAATTCTCCAGAATATACTGTACATCTCCCCGCAGTTTGGCTATCTCTACTGCACGCCTCAGTTCATTAGTGTTAAAAATGGTAAGCATTTTATAGCCAGATGTACTTTTTAAGTCTTATTAGCTTCAGATGATGTTGTTTAAGGGGCATGTGAGGCTTCCAATTAAAGCCGTGGAAAACTAAAACAGAAGTTTCTCCAGTGTGTTTTTTTTTTTCCTAGAGTTAGATGCAACTTTTTCCAAGCCATGGGCCTAACTGTTAGCATCCTCCTTATCAAAGGCAGACATCAAAGGACTTCTGCAGCTTATGCACACATCCCCATATTAATCCTTAAGACAAAATCTTACAGGGCTTGACTCGAAAAGAGAAATGAACAGCCCAGTCATGATTTGTAGATGTTGTCCATACTCCTGTACTCAAAGTGGAAAAACTAATCGTGGCATTGGCAATGCAGTCAATAATATCTCAAATTGTATTTACTGAATGAGAGTGATTTATATTCATGTGGTGAGGGCCTCAGAAACGTGTCATGTACTGAAAATCAAAGAAGCCTAATAGATGTATAAAAATCCCTATGTGCTTGTGCCGGGTTAAAGCTATTTAGCTTCATTAGTTAGCGGGTCTATCTAAGAATTGACTTCCAAATATGTCCGAAGACGTGCAGATCTACTTTGAGCAAGACGCAGCTCTTTTGCACTCCAATTTTGCGTCTGGCTCCGTCTAATGGGTTCATCCTGAGCAGCGGCAGAGGCAAGAACAAAGCCCTTTAGCATCTCCCAGCACAGGGAGGTGCACCGAGGCCAGGCCGTGCTGCACTCCCAATCCCCTTACAGTGCTGTCACTATTCATTCACGGCCTGCCCTTCCTCCTCGCGCCACAACCTCAACAGGGGCATCGCTCATGATAGAAAACAATGAGCATGATTTGTGAACTCTCGCCGTCTTTGTAATTTCATCAGTGTAATGGGATTATATTTCAAATCACCACTCCTTTGTTCATTACACATTTAAACTCCTCTGACAGACAAAAACTTAAATAAAATGTGCATGTCAACCCTGGTTGACTTTGCCTGCTCCCGCACTTGATTAGACAAACAGTGCACCGGCGCTGTGGAACGGGGGGAAATAATGTGCTCATTTATTCATTTTTCAGACAAGTCACAATAGATTTTTAACGACCAGCGTCTGACCTCCCTTAGGTACTTCTTGCTTAGGGGGGTTAATAAAGCCTAACGCTGCGGCGCTCAAGCACCACGACGAGGAGCACGCCGAGAAGATGCCTGTGATGAAATAAAGACAGGACCAAATCAAGAGTCTCCGAGCGCTCGCTGCAACTCCGGGGAGAGGAAGGGAAAGAGGGGTGTGGGGGTGGTGCTGGTGGGGGCGTCGGGGTGAGGCTGGAGAAAGAGACTGGTATTCCACTTAGATTCCAATTCCACAGGTCTCTGAGGGACAATTAAACCAAGTGAGGAAGAAGTACTCTCTTTTCTCAATGCACTGGGGCGTGCATATTAGACGCTGCAACCATGGTGATACACTCACACACAGAAGGGTCTGCCGAGATTTAAACTGGGAAGCTTGTAAAAGCCGCTCTGAAAACTTCACGTTGACATTTTAGAACACAGAGATCTGAATAGTCCTGAAATCTAATGTCACGTCGTGTGCAGCTAGAGGCTCCTCTCTGAGCCAACATTAAAGGATCAAGAAATTGAGTTATTTCAAGACTTTAAAAAAAAAAAAAATTGCACTCATGCAAGCTTGTTCAGTGCGCATCCAGGCCGCTTTAGATGTGGTGTATGTGGTGAAAATGTCAGAAGTTTGGGCTCAGCTACACAGCAAGAGAGAGGGAGCCTGTGCAGATGTGCTGCCACTAGACATCCATCTTGTTTTCCCGCTTAGCTCAGTGCTCTATTTGTCTGAATCTATGTCATTTTAGCTCACTCAGGTCAACGGCAATTCAACCTCCTCTTTCGTCTGAGGCACTTCAGAATCATAATGTGATGCATGTGGGATAGGAACCTGCTAAACACAGTCCCTGTCACTGCTCAGACATTGCTGGATATAAATGATGTACGCCCGCCGCTTGCCTTCGCCATCCTGAGCCACACTGCATCCTGTTTCCACCTGTCCATGATCACTGGGCCCAGTTTGTGTTCGCTCTCACGTCATCTCAGGTGGCCGTCCCCAGCAGGTCACGACTTTAGGCTGTGATCACAAAACCTCAAAAACGGTAGAAGAAAATAACTCTTAGTGATTTAGAAGAAGAAATAGGAACAAAAGGATTTGTTCAGAACAGTCAATATTTCATACTTTTTTTCCGGGCTCAGCCTTGTTTCCCTCCTTTTAGTTGGTGCAGCTCTCTGCTGGGCGCCTCTTGGGAACGGAGAAAATTACATCCTACCTGATAATTAGCAAAGTTCAGAGCAAACTAAAATCTGCCCCACTCTCTTAGCTCCCCACCACTGGCAGGCTTCTCTTAGCAACTAATTAAGTCCGCCTCTGAGGTTTTCAGACAGCAATGGTGCTGGATGCTGCAACAGCAGAATTAAAAAACAAAAGGAAGAAGGATGGAAATGAAGAGTGAGAGTTCATTTTTTATTATGTTTTTCTGTTTCATCTTTTTATACTGACGAATAAAATATGACAATGGTATTCCTGGAGGGAGTATTATTATTTCACACATGGATGCCTTCTTCAAATAGAAATAACAGCGTTGGCCGCCATTATGCATGCTAGCAAATAGCGAAGCGCCCTCTGTCCATAATGTTCTTTAATTATTATAATGTCATCATCCATATCCGGCAATGTAGCATAGAAAAGGAACAGCAGAGCACACCGGGTATTAAATGCAAATCACTAATCTCCCCACAGTTGAATGAAATCTCACTACACAGACAGCATTATTAGTGATGTTATCAACGCTGCTGTAAATCAAATCTGAGACTTTTCATATGAGACATATATGGGCATAGAGTGGGGTTTTCACATTATTAGCTTCATATAAGACTATTTTTATTGCTTCCGGCTTGTCCCAATCACTTCAAGCCTGAAGAGGGGTTCGAACACGGCAGGCCAGGAGGAGGAATAAGAAACGGAGATTCAGTGACAATGTCTGTGATTCAAGCACAACAGAAATGGAAGCTAATTGTAATCTGTCATAAAGCTTCAGTTAAACACGGTACAAGTTGCTCATTAGAGACGCTTGAGCCACTGGGCCACTGATGACTTGCAGTGTAAATGGAGTCAGCTTTTAAAAGGCAACCCAGCAGCCTCCTTGATAAGGCTCTGGGTTGCACTGAGACTGTTTGTGATGTGCAATCCATGAGAGACAGAGGAAGCAGGCAGGCAGGCAGTCATTATTTTCTCCACAATTACCTGAAGTCCTTGATAACGAGCAAAAAAAAAATGCCATATAATTAGAAAAACACCAGCAACACCATTATTGTCAGGAGAACACAACAGTATAATGAAGCAATTATAAATGAGCAGCTTTGTGCTTGTCATTAATTTCTGCTTTTAAGGATGTGGAGATGAAGCACGGCTAAACGTCAGAGGCGGAATGAGCGGCGAGGATGTTTAGGTGGGCTCGGCTACGAGGAGAGCACTCAGGGGTGCTGCATGCGTGCGAGGGGTTGCAGCGCAGACACGTCAGGCCCTGCAGAACCGCCGGTGATGAGTCCACCAGGTCTCGGCATGGACAAAATGTCCACTGGGGGACACTTTAAACACATTATAATAACCTTCTATCACGCAAGTGCACCTAAAGCTTTCAGTGTGAAATGTGTGTTTACAAATAAGCCCAGATGAGGACATGCAGGTTCCACCGCGGCCACAAGACAGCTGAATATCATCACGCTGCATTCAAGTTGTTTATTTTTGCATCAAGTGGAAGATGCTCAGTTGCTAAATGAAAGGTAATGAGGAAAAGTACATGCCGGGCGAGGAGCTTGCCCTTTTCACACATCATCACAAAGATTGATCTCTCCTTCCCTTTCTTTCACTCGCAGCTGGTCTCAGTTGAGAGATACTACATTTGAAATTCATGCATATTTTCCTTTGAAATGTATACCGTGCTCCTGAAGCTGCCGCGCAATTAGGTAACGTGTTGCATTTCATTAAAAAAATTTCCTCCCAACCACTGAGTGGACTGGAGACATGTCTTTTTATTAATGAGCCTTTTTCCCTCTTTGATTTCTCCACATATTGAGATGAGTGGAGACAAGCTGAAATCCCAGTTTCCTCCTGATATGTCAGGGCTCGGCTGTTTGCCTCCTTTAAGGCATCAAAAAGTGGAAAAGGTGAACAAACAGGGCAGACAGTGAGTGAGTGAAGCCATTCCGGTTGGTGTACAGTAAGAGTGCAACTCCAAAGCATTGTCCTCCTCAGTTAGAAATGCCATCTTATTAACACATCCTACAGCACACTTCATCATATTGTCTTGAGAAGGCAATTGTATGGAAGGGGCAATTAGGACAGAGAAGCTGTGAGGTTGCCATTATTTTAGAATTTAATGACCACGCAATACGGAGCTAGATGTAGAAATGAGGGCTACAATACTACAATTATGCATAATCTGGCAGATCTTACCGCACCCCCCACACTCCTCTTCCTTGTGCCTTGAATAAATTTACATGGAAATGCATCTCTGCCTAATTTATTCAGAAAAATTAGAATATACATTACAAATATTTCCATAGACGACATCAGCAACATGCAGTTAGGAATTTAATGACTTATTTCTTTGTATTCGTGCTTATGGATTGGGTCAGGGGGGAGCCTCCCCAGGCAGGCTTTTTGAGGAAACAGATAAATAATTAAACACAGACATATATATTGATATTTATATTCACCTTTCATTTTTTCCAGCTGCTGTGCCGTTCATTTAGGAAAAGAAAGCTTTCCGGCTCATAACTCCAGAGACACTGAAGAAACGTGTGCTCTGTGTGTGTGTGTGTGTGTGTGTGTGTGTCCGTGTGTGTGTTTCTATGCTGCAAAACCAAGTGTGTGTGCCACTTGTAGTGGCAAGATGCATGACTCTGGACACAACCCAAAAGCAGGGATTATTGACATGGATGCTCCACCATTAATAAGCCGCTGTATCCTTTGTGTTCGGGGTCGCCATTGCTGCAGTTAACTATAACTTGTCAAGGCTGCTCCAGCCGCACAATGCGTACCTCATGCATCTCCTGTCAGCAGGCATAATTCCTGGATGCTGGCACGCCGCTGATTTCTGCATAAGTGATGCGAGCCTTCTAGTAGAGTTAGGAGCACGAGTCTTTTGCCATTGAGAGATGTTCATCATTCTTGATCTAGCTCTGTCAAGACCTGGTGTTTTAGTGCCTCTCACGATTAGGCAGAATTGACAGGCCAAGAAGGCAGTGAATAGCAAAAATGTGAGGAACTAAGGGGGTGTGGTGTAGGCTGTTGGGTGAAGTGGAGTGTGGCCGCCATTTAATCTGCAATTTATCAGTTTAGGCTGCACCATGTAACATCAGGGAGATTACATTCTGGAGAGAAGGAGCTCTATCTCTCCATCCCCTCCTCCTCCTCCTCCCCTATCTCCTCTCACATGCCTCCTAATGTTGTCTGACGGCAGAATGCGGAGGACAAAGAGGGAGGACTGTCTTTATTGTCACCATTATTGTTTCTGAAACCCTTAATTAATATATAGCATTGTGGACTCCTCTGTGAGTAAGCAATGAAGTGCCGGTGACAGAGAGACGGCACGTAAGAGGTTTGCTGCACCGAGACAGGCTGCATCCTTTATAGAGGCTGTTTGTCATAAAGATAAAAGTTGGGCCATATTTAACATGCGCAAGCACACAAACCGTATGTGCATTCAGACCCGCACACCCTGCCAGCGATGTCTGCACATGACCTCTGACAACACGGATCACGTTGGGCCAATAAATGCTTAATTGCCATTTTTCCGTTGGACTGCTTTATTGATGTCATTTCAAAAGTGATTAATATGAACTGTTAACTAGCTGTTGCATTTAGCACTAAACAAAACTGAACCGGCACGCTGAATTCTATTGGTTTCTTCGATTTTTCGAACGCTGATAAAAATTAATGACATTACATTATAAGTTTTCTGGACTCAAGTGTCATTTTTTGAATTTGATCAAAGGCACAGAGGTTTCTTTTCATATTTATACAAATATCACCGTCTCAACATGTGGGCTCCCTGCACACTCTCTGCGGTGTTTAAAAGGGCCATTAACAGGGTCACTAGCTCTTTTAATATACACTGGGAGAGGATACCAGCAGCATGCTTAGTACTCCAGTTTTTATCTCTCGGTCTGGTAGGGCAGAAACAGAAATATGAAGACACTGGCTTACAGGAAGGAAACCCATGGCAGCCTGATATTAAAATGGTTCAGGAGTCAAGTAGAACAAGTCAAGCAGCTTGAGGGCAAACAAAAGAGGGAGAAGGAGGAGAGAAAGATCAGGTCATTCTTAAAAGCTAATGGACTGTCAATGGTCATATTGTAATATATCGAATATTATAAAACATGTTTGCCTCTTGTGAGGACTGTGCTATTAGTCTTCAGCTATTCATTATTGAAATGAGGCTACTGACGTGAAATAAGAAAAAGATTTTAACATTTTTTTCACATTTTTTCTCTTTCAGTTTTGCTCATGTAACACTGAGTTTCCTGTTGCAGTATTGCTGCTCCCAGATATGTTTTCATACCACTGATACGTCTCCACCCATTTCCTAAATGTCTCTTTCCTACATCTTGGTAACCTTTCCGGAGTCTGAGGTGGAGTCCGTCCACCAGCTGCTGATACCGGCACTGCTGCAGCTTACAGAGAGATCCACCAGATGGACTCTAGCCTGAATATCAGGCCATGCGGGGCTCATACAGAGCACATATCTGCTCCTGGACGCTGAGAAATGGCAAATCTGTACAACAAAATGTACACTTCTGCTCTCCATTATGCTGTGTTTTTTTTTTTTTTTTGCAGATTTAAGATCCAACCAAGTTGGTGCAGTATACAGCTTTGTGATCACCAATAAAGCTTAGGTTATTAAGCACGCCTGTATCCCAGTGGGTTGTTTTCTACACATTCCCGGGAGGAAGTCTGACCCGCTACACTTATCTGCACAGCCTCTCTCCAGCGACAGAGAGCTTGATCCATCCTGAAAGGGGGATTGAACTCTCACAAGATGAAGACATGACATCTTCGGCTTACTTGATGTCAATGATAGGACAGCTCACTTGTATATCGGGCATGTTGCCAGCCAGCCCTCCCTGGGTCCTGAATGCTGTCTCTGAACAGAGGCCAACGACACAGATGACATCCGGGGAAGCCCATCACCTGTTGCTTAAGGACAGAATAATCAAAGTGGGTCATGCCGGGACGCTGGCCTCACTGTGTGTGCAGAGCTGATGTGTTTATCTAATGCATGCATGTGTGTGTGTGTGTGTGTGTGTGTGTGTGTGTGTGTGTGTGTGTGAGCACGTGTTTTCCGGGACTTGTCAGGGCAGCAGCCAGAGCTGAGCCCTGAAATCCACCCCAGTGACAGAGATCATCAGCATCAGCAGCAGATCTTCAGCCTAGATCATGTTCACAATGAAGGCCGTGCCAGGCGGTGACACCACTGCACTGTCCGGTTGCGCATAAAAAAACAAAATAGAAACTGCCCCCTGCCAACAAATTTCCGAGCGCCGATTTGCAAAATGTTCAAATCGGCATAAGCAGCATTTGCATTTCTCTGAGGGCAATAACAAGAGAGGACATTTTAATATAAACAAATCACAGCTTTATTGATTTACATGCATCCAGATAAAATGCATGTTATTATTGCCCTTAAGGGATTTTTTTTCCTCACGATCCACACTTGACACTTCCCTAACAATATTGCTTAATTGCAACCTCAATGCATGCTCAATCAGAGAGGGAGTTTACTGTCGAATTTATGGAAATGTGCGAAAGAGGCCTGCGTTAGTTGTAGGGTACACCTGCACTTGTCAAGGTACTCAAGTACGCCGGGTAATTGGCTGTTGATTGCTGCCATTAACATGTGATGGCTAAGTGCATCTAATTCCTGTTCCACGGTTCAATTTGATGTCACCACCCACTCTTTCTCTCCGAGGTGATTAGCCGAGCCTGTGGAAATTGTTCTTTTTCTAATGATATAAGCAAAATATAGGGAAGGAGCCGTAGCCTCAGAAGCGCCACTGTAACTGCCACCTTTGCCTAATTGATACCCTTTATGGGGAGCAGTAAAGGAAAACATGGGGAGTGTAATTCATCCCCGTGTCTACTGTTTCAGGCGAAAAATAAAAGAGCCTCTCTAAAAATGCAGGGGGATGCAATAGTTCACATATCTGTACTTGTGGAATGATGGTGCAGCTTATTAGTGTTTGCTGTATTTCCGTGGCTTTATATTGACTCTCTGCAGCAACCTTATAATGAAGCAGAGCTATTATATTATTTGTTACAAGACACAAATCTCCTTCTCAACCCTTTGTCTCTGTAGTTTAGGCAGAAATTATTACAGAGAACGGTTCTCACTTTTACTATTTGCATCTCTTTCAGTATCACCACCTCAGGGCACAGAGACTTGGTATCCCTTTGAGTTTTAATCTTCTCGTCTGCCTCCATCCTCGCGGCTATTTCATTTAAGTTTTAATATGTGTATTTGACATTTTGTTCATTTAGGCACCCCCCCCCCCCCCCACCATCACCCCCATCCCTTCCTCCCCCCACCTCCTCAACCTCACACTTAATTTAATTGACGTGCTGCTGCCTTGTGTTGTTTGTTTTGTCCTCAGTGAAGATTTCAGTCCACCAGCAGCGGATAAGTCCAACAAGACGTGCAGTATGGAACGTGAGGGGCGAAAACAGGGCGTGATGAGATGTCTCATGGAGATGCTTCTCTCTCTTATCCTGGAAAATACCACAAGGAACTTTGCACAACAGCAGGATTTCTTCTAATGCAACCAAAGCATCAGTTGAGTTTGTTTTTCTTGATCACTCAGCTTGGATTGAGTTTCCACGATCACAAAAAATAGTAGTTTTAAATATTTTTTTTTTCCAAAGATCCATAATAAACCAAACAGATCCAGTTCCAGACGGCAGGTCCCACTGGTTTTAAATGTCAAGCCGTCGTGCCCCGTGGTGTTCTTTGTCTGAGCTGCTCTCAGATCAGATCTGCAGAGCGTCGTGGTGAATGGTGCGTCTGCCATCTGCAGGACACTGAGGGTACAACATGCTGCTGCTGTGGAGGGATGGACAGACAGACAGACAGAGACAGGGAGCAGGCTGCTGATTGTGTTTTCTTGCAGGTAACACGGTAACAGTTTTATATAGCTGATATGAATCTACCCAGCATTGCAGACTACATGCTGTAAGAGGATTCTTGGATTGAAGCTGAAATCAGTAATATTTCCTCCAGGGGCGTCGATTCTCTTTGAACGATGTGGGGGTCACATTAAGTGTCAGGGGGTCACGCTCTTCATCTGTTGACATTCTAGTTAAATTTCATGAACCATTTGTGCGTGCTTTTTTGCATCAGTTCACAGTGGAAACTGGTTTATTCAAGTCAGAATTCAAATAAATGCAGAGAAATAAAACATATTAGAGCTCTCTGGCATTCTGCTTTCAATATTTATCCTCAAACTGTAAATCAATAGAAAATTATTCAATTT
Source organism: Acanthochromis polyacanthus (assembly GCF_021347895.1). Classification (NCBI taxonomy): domain Eukaryota; kingdom Metazoa; phylum Chordata; class Actinopteri; family Pomacentridae; genus Acanthochromis; species Acanthochromis polyacanthus. Next base: position 27,569,414 of record NC_067119.1, on the reverse strand, counting down.
AGAAACACAATTTCTGAATTAAACTTAGGTTGATAATTATTTCAGTGTGCTCTTATTAGTTTTGAAAAGTAAAATTAGCTGAGTTAACTGAACAAGTTCAATCAACCTAAGATAATAAATTGAATCTGCTGTGCAGCCTCTTGGACTGTCGTCACAAACACACTCGCTTTCCCTTTATATTTTCTGAATTTAAGGAGTCAGTTCTTTGTTTGACATGAACAACGATCAGCTGAAAGTGATGAAACCATTTTATAAGACAATGTAGGTAAAAGGCAAAAGGACTGAAATCAACACTGAGCTTCCTCATGGTTTGTTCTGTTTTCATCGTTATGTAGAGTAAGAACACATTTCAAACACCACATAGTAAGTTGTCACTGTGAAAGGCTTCTTTAAGCTACAAAACAAGCTGCTCAGGAGAGTTTTAATTCAAAGAAGAAGAAAAGAAAACACGCTCACGTAATACACCAACCACTTTTAACATAAACTGCAAGTCTGTAACGAGTGGAAGGTCAGAAGTCTGCATGTTTCAGTTTCATGTTTTAAACATCGTTTAATGAGGTAATTAGCTTTCGGCTAAAGAATAATTAAACTCAAATTCAAAGTCCAAAATTATACAAGTAAAGTTTGTGAGTTCTGAAATGACCTGAAAATAAAACTATTTATTTTAGATTTAAATAATTTAAAATGAACTAAAATATTGTATAAAAATTAAGAGAAAAAAAGTAGTTAATTCAGCAAAATTCTTGTTTAATGTTTATTGTGCATTTAATATTTTTTGTGCTCAATCAACACCGTCTTCAGTCCACTTTTGTATTTTTCATTTGGGATAGTAATGGATGGATGAGGCACCAATTCAATGATAATTTGAATTAATTTCTAAAATCCAGTACTTTTATAGATCCTGTACATTACAGCAAGATTCCCGCTCATAATCTAAACTTTCTGCACATTCAGAAACTATCATACATATCATGTGATTGATAAATTGTCAAGGCAATGTTGCAGGAGGAATAAATGTGTATGTTCTAACTGTTAAGGGGAATATATTCCTCTGGATCCCCCATAGAAATCTACACCTATGATTATAGGCAGCAGTAGCCTGTATCTTTTTGTCGCTACAATATTACACCTTTATTCATCTTATTGTATTTTATACTCTCTATTCTGACTGTTCTTTCATCCATCTATTGTTTTTAGGCGCCTACATATTTTGAATTTAACAATAATCAGAATTTAATTTCCAGCACTTCAAAGGTAATTTTATGGTTTCACTGTAAAATCCACACCCTCCTCACACTGGTAAACGTGCAGTTTCATTCTTTTCATGAACAAACCTGCAGTTATTGGGAGTTTTATGATGCTTCTCAATGTTTCAGTGCCAAGTTAAGTGAACATGTTTACCCTGCGTTCCCACACAATCCTCTGGGGAGCCAGTCTAAGAGGAATTTGTGTGATTTCATGAGATCACCGTCTGATGGTGAGGCGGGAGGCCCTGCGCCACAGTTCCCCCTACAGTCAGGAAGTACCAGACCAACGTGTGAAGTCATGCACGAGCCCCGCTGGACTGATCATCTGCTATCCTACAGCCGTCTGGGTGAAACCTCAGGCCTGCTTATGTCTTCAAGCAAAATAATGACATCAACACAAAACTCAACAAAAAAAACCTCCTCTTCTTCATCCAGCTGCCATCACCTGTAAAAACAAACCCCACTACGCAGATACGGTGCTTAAATTTAGAGGAATTCGCATAGAGCTTCAAAAAGTACCAGCCAATAAAAACACAGCAGGTGGAGGAGTTTAATACAAAACCAAACCAAGTCGACTTGTATCTCACATCAGCTAAGTACCACATAGTCAAAAAAAATCCAATCTCTAAATCTGGCCTATCTAGCCATTGGCTTATGCAACTAATTAACTTCACACACCAAAATTTGAATTTAAATTAACAATTGCGAGATATCATCAGGGGACACAAAGCACCCCATGAAGAAGTTTATGATGAAAAAAAGATGAGTATTAGAGGAGGCAATCGGTGAAGTAAGGAGGGCTTTTAGATGGGGGGGATATCTCCAATTACAATCCACCGAAACACTTGTCAGCAGTAATGAAATGTTTGCTGAGAGGTTGCTATTTGTGGCTGCTAGATTGGATGATGCTGCTCCACTGCCCCCACTAACAATTATATTCCGTGCATAAATTTTCTAACCTTCTATTGTGTGAACCGCCGACCGGATGCACCTACAACTGTCCGAGAAGCCACAACATAATGAAACACTACCGCTGATGTACAGTAGAGTGCGTGTGACATCTGAAGAGGCACAGAAGGAAAGAAAGGAAAAAAACTTCTGCTTCTTTTATTATTTTTAAAGAATTACATAATGCATTAATCACAGTAAAGACAAACCGGCTTTCCCCGCATGTCATAGTTGTGCAAGCTTACAATTAAATTTAAAATTAGATGCAAGATGTAAAACTTTTTCTTTTTTAATCTGCTCTGCCTTTCAACTCAATTGTACAGGGAGCAGAGCAGTAAAGCTTCTGAAGAGCAGAGCAGCTCTTTAGCCTGCCCACTCCACACCACTGCCCAGCGGTTTGCATACAATCAAGGCTAAAATTACAGTTGCAGACACAATCGCGTGTATTTGTTTGTTTTTTGTGTGGAAATAATTTGGCTTTTTGATCAGTACTTCAGGAGAGGAGGGTGGGGGTAGGTCAGTGGCAGCTGCTGCTACGGTCGGCCATCTGAGGAAACACTGAAACACAAGCCAGGTCCAAATAATTTCATCAGATTCGTGCAGTATGTATTTCCAATTAAAGTGACATCACATAAACCTAATTAGTATAGATGCAACCTGCAACTTGATTTTCCAGTGCATGGTTTTCTCATCAAATTGATTACACCGACTCTGCAAGGAAGTGTACTGCACGTACGCTTAGGAGCCCTGTGCTACTGTAGACGGATATAAAAAATGCATTTGTGATGTTGCCCATAAATACGACTGCTCATCAGCTTGAAGGAGTAACAGTCAGGTGCTTAACTTTGCTACTCAAATTATATTCAAATCACGCCGTGTTTATGTTCGATGACTAGAAAGGCCAAAAGTAAATGGCATTTCAAAAAATGCGCTGCTCCCTGTCAAATTTCCCAGGAAAAGACATCTATTTTGTGCAAAATAAATCATTGAGTTCTGATATGCAAGTATCACGGACACAAAGAGGGAAGCTTTGCGTCCTCTTGCAGGTTCAATTACTGGCCTGTGGCAGATAGTAATCCTATTCTACGGGTTATCATGATTGAGAATGTACAGACCATTCTATGACTTCATGCAAGAGGAGGCAGAGGGTCAACCAGTCACACAAGCATCTCACACACACACACACACACACTAGACAGAAAAAGAAAGGAAGAAGAAAAGAAAACACGCTCACGTAACACACCAACCACTTTGAACATAAACTGCAAGTCAGTAACGAGTCAATAGTGTTGATTATTTGCTCTTCTGTCCTACTGTGTATTGTGCTGTCAGGTCATTTACCGTGAAAAGTAATGGATTATTGAAAACTATAATACACGTGGCACATCTGTGCGCAAAAACGAAGCAGAGGATTTCAAGAGAAAAAAGGAGTTTTAGTCATTTCTGGATAATTAAAGACATGCTTCTATAATTGGAAAGATACAATGACACTGGGATATCACAGTACGTCTAATTGGGGAAAAAAAAAAAGAAATATAAGTGCACATAAACACGAGTCCCTTTCTTGAACTTATGAGGAGGTAGAGAGCCAATATCCAATAGTTTGCTATTCTCAGGTATTAGATTAGAAACTAAAGTGATTATTTCTTCAGCTAACAAAGGCTTGTGTTAATTAAGGGTGAAGTGAGCGCAACAAGCATCACAGCAGGTCAACATCAACTCTTCCTCCGTTCCCCTCGCTGTTCAACCGTTTTTAAAAACCAGTGCAAAACCGATCCAGTACTCTGGTGTCAACCAATGCAGGACAGCTTCTGTGTACAGACTGATATCAGGCTCATTGGTTTCAACTCTGAGGTAGGATCTAGAATACCAAAGGGGACATTTGTTCAAACTCAAGTGCATTAAAGGGACTGAGCCATGACAATCAGTGATGTGGTGATGCTCATGTTCCTGCAATGAGGGAAGGTTTCTCAGTGAGACGGAGTTGGCCCATTGGAGTGTGCGTGTTTGTCCATTTGTGTGCCTATGTGTGTGTGTGTGTGTTTTGGAGGGGAATAATGCCGATGTTAAGTTAGGAAAAAGATAAAGAAATTAAAAATAACTACCTGTACAGTGCGCCCCACATCAAAGGCACTATTTTCATTATTTCCATGAACGCCACATCTCCTCTGTGCACGACCCTGTATTTGTGAACCGCCCCGCATCCCCACCTAAGGGCTGCTCACTGCTAAGGTGCCTTCCTAACACTAGCAAGTTTATTCGAACATCATCACTCGCCTCAGACATCTTGAATGGGCATGATATGCATTTTCTCATTTTGTAAAAATTAGATAAACAAAAGCATTAAATAGAATGACAGAAATAAATACATTTTATTTCATATAAATATGTGGGCCCTTGTGTCCAAATTGATGCCTGTTTGGGAATACGATGAAGTAAACAAGTCATGAAATAAGCTGCCCTACTGTTTGATACACTAACCTTATGAGTGGTACGGTTAATGTGAATTGATCTCAGTGTTTATGAGTCACTAAATCCCATCAGTAACTATCACTCACTGTAAATCCCTGCGTCACAACGCATTTAATGAACATTGTATTGTAATTTAATTGGAAGCCCTTCTCTCTCACCCAGGGGAAGAAAAAAAAAAAACATCAGTGATCACATCAAGGAAGTCTGGTCCCTTTATATAGGATTATCTTTTATGTTGATTTAATGTCACATAGGTAATTGTGTGTATATAAAATTCCTAACACAAACCCCAAAAGGAAACCTGACTGAAGAGACAAAAAGATTAAAGAAAAAAATTCAAATCAGGTTCTAAGTTAATATGCAGCCAATTCTTCCCAAAGGCCGTTTTTTTTTTTTCCCACCACGGCTAAAACCTGGATTTGTCCACATACGTACAGTAATATATATTTTGGAATCTTTCAACGTCTCTGGCTATGTACAAGCTATACAAATAAAGAGCAGGCTGAGGGCCAGGTTTTCTAAGCTGTGCAGAGGGAGCAGTTGGTTGGGAAGTCTCCCAGTCTCCCGGCTCCTTCCCCCGCAGTCTGCCCATACAGGTGGCTGTTCTGCTTCACTTGCGATCGTCGATGGTCTTAATGAATTCCACCGCCGCGGTGAACTGCATCCACCAATAGCACTCCTCCCCACTCAGCCGGCTGGCGTAGAAATTATTGATGTACTGAACGGTGGACAGCAGGCAGGGCGGGTTTGCCTGGAGGGGAGGAGATGCGGGGACGGGCCCACATTAGCCGCTCAAAGAACCTCGTGCAACACCGTACAGATTAGAATCATAAATATGTAAATATGTAAAATATATGCACACAGGTTAGCAGGTAGCAGTCTTTATGGTGCATTGCGATTCATTTTGTGAAAGGATTTTATGAGCGTTATTGTTTTTTTAATCTTCATTGACAAGAAGTGATGGATACTAAAAGCAGAAAGTCTTGGGAAGTTTGTCAGCTGACTAAAAAGCTCAATGTCAGCAAAAATAAAGAGGAAGGATGAAGAAGAGACTTACCCTTATGAGGACAAAGACAAGTACAGGGACAAAGTCATCCGCTCCAGGGACAGAGTCTTCATTGGCCAGACTGAGAAGATTCATGATGGTGGAACACATACGCAGAATGCACTGGACTTTGTCTCGTGGCGTCTTGTACGCGTTGATGGTCCTGATCTCAGACTGCGCTGAGGGCCACGGAGCTTCCTTCAGGTAAACCTGCAACCACAAAAGTTAAACAACTCTTTTTGAAGCTCTGAGTACCAATAAATTTCATCTGTCTCCATGAATGCGTGGAAGTGACGGGGGGGGGGGAGAAAAGCACTTGAGAAGATACCTCTGGGATTTGAAGAGCTTTATGATTTGCTGTCACAACTTTGGAGAGCCGCTGGATGTGTTCGTGGAAGAGTCTGTGTGCGACAAAAACAACTCAGTTAATGACAACAGAGACGACACGTTCTGTCCAATCCAACAATGCAGCTGTTAGCGCGTCACACATCAGCCTAAATATTAATCAGTTTAGTCTGAAGGCCCATCGGAGGGTTTTAATGAGTGATCAAGTCAACTCAGCTACTTTACAGAAAATACAGCAAAATTAAGCTACAGAGCTTCCCAGGTAATGTTAAAATTTATAGGTTATGGATTCCTAGCTAAATAAAATACATGTAGAAAGCATGTAGAGTGCACAGACTTGAGGCATATAAAGATGAATTTCAACTGTTTAGTCACAGACCACAGCATATTTTCAGTAAGTGATTAGAACAGGGTTTCTGCAGAAGTCAGCCAGACAAATTTAATGCTTTTAAATGCGATACTGTAAAAATTTTAATGCCATGACCGTGAATTCAACAAATTACACAGGTTGGTTTTTTTGTAAAAGATGATTTTTTATATGAAAACTGTCTCTACATTTCACTATTTCTGAATCCAGAAACCACCCCCGACCACCAACGTGCTGTAGTCATTCTCTGAATTCCACAGTTTTTAGCCACCTTTGGTGGAACTTGCATTTCCCAGCTCTCCTCCACCTGGTCCAGCCTGCCAGCCACTTTAAAAACATGCACTTTTTGGCAATCGTACCCGACCAGCCGGAACAATTAGCGCAATGCTTTAGCATGTTCACACAGAAGCACATATCTGACCAATCACAGTCTATAATTATATATTATTGTCAAATATTTTTCTTGAAAACTACAGAAAGCCACTGAGAATCGAATTTAATGATTTTTAATGCTATTTAAAGCCTTAATTTTCACAAAATCAGCGTAATGACTATTAACACTTTTTAATGCCCTGCAGAAACCCTGTAGAATACAACAGTTTTGTGCATCAAACTAGCAACTCTTATTTCCATACATTCACATGTTATTCATGAAAGAGGCTTGACCAAAATGATTCTTGCTACATGATGGAATTTCACTGTGCTCAAGTATGAACATGGGAAGTGACCCCTGCTGAAGGAAAGTAACGGGATTGTAACACCAGGACAAAAGCTCTTCAGTGATTTGGTGTATGTGCCAAGACATAAAAGAACACTTCTCTGCTGTCTCCACATAGTTTCAGTTTGAAATCCTCCTAACAGTAAAAAATCCAATACTGCCGAGTGAGGCACTTTGCTCGGCACCGTTGGCGTTACAGCTACTCACTGGTCTCTGAGAATATCTCCATCCTGATTGGGGTAGAAGGCCAGTTTAAAGATGCGGTTCATAACGCTGCGCTCGATAGCCATCTGGGCATCCTGCAGCTGGTCTTCACTCGCATACTGCCAAATGGCATCACGGGCCATGGCACCGTACAAGTAGCGCAGAAAATCCTCCACCGCTGCTGTCTTGTCATCAGCCGCTGTGCAAACCTGGAACGCTGGAGGGGAGCACAGGAGCCACACATTTAACCTCCCGCTCCAAATATACAGAACAACATCCATGATTCAGTGAGATCATTTTCAAGCCTCATTCTGTGTAGACTTGCAGGCATATTAATGACTTGGAAATACATTTTTTTTTAAAAAGGAGAATGCATCTGTACTAACAGACGTGGCAGAACATTTAGTAATCTAACATAATAGATTTTACTAAATGTTTTAAGATTCCATATTTAACTGCTTATCTTCTAAAGGTGACCACCACTTTTGCTTTTGTTGCACCTGAGGAGGAACATTTATTGTAAATCAAACAAAACATCTCAATAGTATCAGAAAATTAGATGGCAGAAGGGTTAGGAAGATGCTGTCAAGTCAATAAACTCTGCAAGGTTTTGGTTACACTGAAAGTGAAAATACCTTTAATGAAGTCAAGCATCTTGGACTCCATATGTTCAAGAAGGAGCCGAACACAGACAGTGGTGAAGTAGCGGTTCGCCACCTCCTTGTCTCTCAGCACCCTCTGGAGGAGCCTCTCCAAATGAGCCTGAGAGGTCTGCAGGCCCTGGCGACACCTGGTTAGATAAGCTATGTACGGCGCCCGCTTTCTAAAGGAAACAAACAGAGAAAGTTTTAGTTCATTATTTCCACTTCATTACTAGCAACAGTACTGCAGTTTCTTAAAATGTCACATACTAAACAGAGAGGAGATAAGAAACTGTAAGACCCATGGGGTCCCCTCAGTGAGCTCGTCTCATCTCTGCAGGATTTACCTGTAATCCTCTGCAATAGCAGCCAGCAGCTTCCTGCAGGTGCGTGGATCGAAGCGGCTGACACAGCGTGTGGTCTCTTGTATCTGTGCCATCTGGTTTTTATCCTGAAGGTTGATGGCCTCTGCTAGCTGGACCTTCAGGAAGCAGACGATCTCATTGTCTGAGAGAGGACAATAGGGGGAGACAGCGTTGAGCAGCACTGTTCGTTACAAAGAAACGGGTGGTTGCTGCAGTCTAATCAGTCTGCACCACCACATGACAATGTGGCTGAAGCTGTGTTAACTGGAAGATGTCGTATAGTTTTAATGTTTATGACACTGGATTCTGTCTGTTATTGTCCTACTTTAGGATGTGAAGGTGGTAACAAGCAGAATTGCTGAGATGGAAGTGTAAGAGGCATGTCTTTATGTTGCAAAATATTAAAACGCTTCTTCTACCTTTCTGATAAAATGTTGGGCCAGTATTTATCAGTGTGGCTACATGTGTATGATGGATAAATCTTGTAATATTTCACAGACACCATAAGGGAATTCTCTTTCAACACCCCTCATTTATTCAACCTTGCCCCAAACCTTCAAATGCGAGTCAGAAGGTGAAGGTGGTGCAGATTTGGTGTCTTGCTTAAGGACACTTTCAGCAAGTTGGAAGTTTGCCAACATTGAGGACATGCACCTTACCCCCCCTGGAGAGATGTGACAAAGATACTACACTCTAGCAGATAAGTTTTACAAGAGCTCCAAATGAATACGCTCTCTAACATGTTGTTAAACATGTTGTAAATGAATAGGTCTTCAAAATCAGTTCAAATGTTTTCACTATTTATTTGTCACTACAGGAGCATTAATACAGGTCAGTGTTGGATGAACTGATTAAACCTTAAATGAAGTCACAGCTTCCACTGCATTAATGTTTCAAAAAGAAAAATGCAAGGAGAAACCCTTCCCTCTGTCTTAGACATTGTAAAAGACAAACAGCTGTGAAGCCTTTTCAGTTCAGTGTTGAGTCAGTGAAAGCGGTATACTATGAACTCCAACCTTCAGGGTCCATGTGATCAGGAAGCCCATTCCTTGTTGCTACAGGAGCCATGATGGGAAGAGCAACTGAGTCTGCAGAACACAACGCCAGCCTCAGCTTCTTCTTTGCATCACTAGAAGACAAAGACACATTCTAATCCACAGCACTAAGTAATAACTATTGTTAAAACTGCAAGTGCTGAGTGACTGAGTCTGTTGTTCTGCGCAGAACTGTGAATGTGAGACCTGAAAGAGAACTTGGAGTCGTGCTGCTGTGCTGTCTGACTGGCCGAGTCTGGGAGGTCATCTGTGGAAATGTTCTGCAGAGTGTCTTCTCTTGGAGAGTCATGTACGCTGTCCTCAACACAAAGATCTTTAAAAGTAGACAAATAGCAGGGAATGAAATTTCTTCACTCTGGCGACTGCAAGTGAATGTCATAAACGTGCGTGCAAGATTCGTCCTGACCTCCTGTACCGTCGTAGGAGGCTCCAGCTGTGGCTCCATCACTTGGGCTGGTCCTCTTGATGTTCCTGTACTTGTCCAAGATGTCTTCAGCTGCCTGGGTTTGCGAGCTCTGCCTGGGCAGTGGGTCATCTGACAAACCGCCCACCAACAAAGAACGTGCATTAAACTTCAAATGAAACACAGTGAGAATTGTCTCAAAAACAAACAAACCAGGACTGACCTTGTGGGATACGTTCCTGGGCAATGTCATCTTTCTCCGGTTTGTCCCTTTTTCTAAACGCTGCAATCGGAGCTGTGGAGAAGAGACTCAATATTTAAGACTCAAATCTGTCACATAATGCTCGGAAATTATCTTCGGGCTCGGGCTCACAAATGTCAAAATATACACCCATGAAAGACTATGAAAAATAAAACTGCATTAAAATACAAACAATTCTGTAAAACAGTTTTTCAAACAGAGAAGCGCCCCGCCTGAAATATGTGATGACTGGCTTGGGCGGAGTGACACCACTTTCACCGCATGACAGGCCGTTCGTGCGTCACCTGTTGACAGCCACTTTGGTAAACCTTTTGGTATTTTTTAAGATGCGCAATGAGATGAAAGACCTCAACGTGTGATGCATAACATCACACGGTATCAAAGAAGTCTAGTGCAGAAGCAAAAAAAACAAAATGATGAATTAAATAGTTCATAGCAGAATATCCCCATGGCTCCCTGTAACTCCTTATGCACATTCAGTGTACATAGAGATAAACAGTCCTACAGATTCCTATTAACACAAAAGAGAGTTACAGAGGCTTTCGTTTGATGACACACACAGGAAACACTGGGTGAAGGATCTACATTGATATTCTGTAATCTCCATACAGTGAAAAGATAATGTAACAAAAAACAGAAACAGGGTGACAAAACGGGATGCATGGATGAGGCGTGTGAGCGTGTGAACTCAGGCTACACCATGTCACATCACAGCTCTACAGCTCTAAGGCAGCATCTACCAAGCAGCATGGCACGCAGCCGCTGGCTCCAGCAGTAAAGCTAGCTCAATGATGACAGCATGGAAGCATTACCTGGGACATCACTCTCAGCCGTCCAATACAGCACTGTGAGGAACACAACAGACAGGGTTGGCCTTTCAAGCACAGGCTGCCGCTCTGCGGGACAACTGACTGTGCGTCACCATGCAGAGCAACAGGACAAACACAATGGACTCTACAGAGGTTTGGCAGTTTGGGCTTCTTCATGTGCACACTGTCCTCCATTTTATGAATATCAATTTAATGTTTACTTAAGAAATGTCATTATCACAAAGAGTAATAAGCAGTCATTCCGTGTGGGCACAGCTCATTATTTCTCAGACAGATGTATGAGAGATGGTTGTAGAGTAGAAGTGCAACACGAGATGTGTCATCTATCAGTGCTGATGACAGAGAGGTCTATCTAATGACCATTAGCCGCTGGCTGACAGCACTGCTGGGAGGGCTACAGCCATACAATCTACACAGCTAAAGCTCCTCTGATGACTGATTAGCTTTGAAAAGTCTATATAAATCTGCAGCTAGTGAGACCTGAGAGAAAAAGGACTGGACACGTCTCTGGAGTAACTTCAAACAACAAGAAACATCATTTTCCAACTGGAACATCAGCAATGGAGTGGACAACATGGATCATCATTCTCTTTCTCACATTATAAATTGGTTTTTGCTCTGCTCTTTAAAGTGTGATATTTCCTGTCAGTTGTGATTAAGAGAACTTTTTTTTTTTTTTTTACACAGCAATAAAAAAAATAAAGGGGCGCTGCAATCAAACAGATCACTTTTAAAATGGGGAGAAAGTTCATTTCTCAGTTTAGAAAAGAGGGCAAGCTTAAAATGACCAAGCGGCCTGTTTCCTTACCTTTGGGAATGGCTGACACAAAACGTTTCTTCCACCACGGTCTGTTGCGATCAGATTTCTCATCATCACTGTCTTTCCTGTCCTCAACCTTTAAATGGAAATTAGCACATTGTAATTGGACACCAGCAGGTAGTTTACTAAGAAATGGATCTGGCTATTTAGGAAACCATTTTTGAAGCTGTTCCTAATGAGTAGTACTCAAAACCACAACAGTCTACCACATTAATCTAGAACTCTACTGCAGCTGGTTACCTCTCCTTTCAGGGAGTCCTTGCTGGGGGATGAGGATGGTCCTAAGGCGAAGGCCCCGGCAGGGTCACGCTCTTCAACGGCTACCCGTCGATTAAGGCCTGGGTCACTTGTGGGCCGGCGGCCTGGGCACACGATGTCAGAGCTACGGCTGCGGACCAGCCTGTCAGGGAAGGAGTGGCGCTGTTTCGTGTGCTCCAGCTCAGCCTGGGCCAAGCAGTGGGGCGTGAAAAGAGAGTGGCGAGTCTCCGGCCCCAGGGCACTGGCTTCAGGGATAGGAGGATCGGGGGGAGGGTGAGGGGGCCTGGCGTAGTGCACTTTGGGCCTCACTATTGTTCCAGTGGAGGAGCCTGAGGTAATAAGGCAGAAAATGAAGCATTAATGTAACTTTTCTGCATAAAACTAGACAATATTCAATCATCCCCATGCACATTGCATTACATTTTATTATATTCCATCTTTAAATTTATTTTTGTTATATTTATATTTAACTCTTTTAAAAGCTTTAAATATACTAATGAAAATCTTCATGCAGATTTACTAGGAAATAGTGTTGGGCTGTGCTGTAATCTCACCTGCTTTTAAAGAGTAGTTGCTAAACATAATAATCAGTAGGAAAAAACACCTCAAATGTGGGGGAGAGTGCTAAAGAGAGATGTTGGTGGGAGATGAGCCCTAGGTGTAGGTAGGCCACCTGTTCCAAGGGTAGACTCTCTCCTGAAAAGCTTCCAATGGCAGCCTCGTGCCATGAGCACAGTGGGACAAGGGGACAGTGCCAAAGAGCCTGGGGTGAGGTCTCTCAACCTGTCATCCCTTCACCTTGCCACAGACACACAACCACTACTATTCTTCTCTCAAATATTTCTACATGCACTACCAAACAAAACGCACAACAGCAGGAACAAAGACCGCTGTGAATAATTTGGGATTCCACATGAGCTGAATGAAGTGGCATTTCACTTGCACTTATAATAACATGTCCATTAATTGGGGTGAGAGGTGTGGGCACTCTTTTGTTTAATTTCGCACAGCTCAAGCTGTTCTGTGACTCCACGACATTAGGGTAGGGATGTAATGATACTCATTTCGAGCTCTCATTGGCTGTAGAGCATTCTAGGAGAGTAAATTACCTTCACCAGAGGAGAGGGGATCAAACATGGCCAGCAAAGAATCGGCCTGCGAAGGTGGAGATGTCAGATGGTGTGCTCCTGCAAAAACACAGAAGAATACCAGACAATTAACAGCACTGACCTGAAAGACTAATACAAAAATGTGCACTGCTGTGAATAAAAAAAAAACAATATTTATTTAAAAAGATAATGAGCTGGCCTCCAAACTTGACTCCCTAGCCAACATAGCAGAGAATATTTAGCCTTAACTTCAACTCTGAGAGGCAATTACTGCTTGAGAGCAAAACAACGATTTACTTTGATGGCAGCTGTAGAAGTGACATGGATAGATAGCCCTGGCTGATGCTGTTTTGACCAGATAGACACTAGACTGATGGCTTCACGAGCCGAGTGGGGATGTGACACTCTCCTACCGTGGCCTGACTCCTCCCCATCTGGACTGGTCACCGAGTCCTTCCCTCCAAAGTCTGAGCTGCACTCTGACCTCAGGTCCTCGATCTTGTTGGGGATATCTTCTGAGGTTGCGCTGATCCCTGTGGCACCCACATGCAAAGGGAACAGTTGTGGGGACATTCAGGACAAAAGCAACTCAGTATCACCTCTGCACTGAAATGTTTCAGCCTGGCAGCAGCCAAATAACAAAGCCTGCATGTGCAACGGTTGTGAAACAAAAGAGGATATTTTTCTCTTTAGACTATGCTGTTCGCTCTCTCAGATGGGAACCCACTGGGAACTCTAAATTGGTAGCGTAAGCTCCCATGTGTAAAGGGAAAGACACAGATAAGAGTGATCATCAGAAGCAGACTATCCATCGGCTGGGTCCTGTGGGATGTTTTCCTGCGAGCGGAGCCAGGAACGTCACCGCTGGCTTCCTAATCTAGGATACTACTTCATGCACGTCAACATAGCGTGTCCACCTGAGCCCACGGACATGACAACCAGCATTAACCTCTGTGTCATACAGAAAAATTCACACCGACCCTACTATGCTGATTAACAACCCCGCTAGCAACGTGACCGCTCCACGCAGAAACAAGGAGAGTGAGAAACACAGCTATTTCACCTGAATTTAACAATGCAGGTCAATTAATGAGTTTCCAAAAGACAAAAAGGACAACAGACTCAAAAACAGAGAAAATACACGCAGATGAAGTCGATGGAAGAGAAGGTGGGGAAGGAGGGAAACATGGAGTAGTGAAGGTTTCTACCTGAGACGACACTGAGGCCTGGTGTGCTGGGCCTCGAGCTGACTTCTCTGACCTCAGTGTCATCTGAGGTGCTGCCAACCCCAGAGCAGCTCTCCAGCTCCTGCAGTCGCTCCTCCTGCTTCAGGTCTGGGGCTTCTGCGGGGGAACAAGGAAACGAAAGAAAGAATAGAATATGTCGCTCTTCATGACAAAAGATGTGTGACATTTCAGGGACTTTTCTCACTTGAGAGGTTGCTAAAACACCATTTAAAAGAAAACTCCAACCTCACTGTACTCATGGCAGTCTGCTATGGATGACGGTCATTCTCCAACTCCACCACCTCCACTATTACCATTATTGGGAAACCAAGCGTGCACATATGCAAGAAATCAAACTAAGCATACATTATCATGTCTCATGACTGCCAATCCAAACTATAAAGCGAGTATGGCCAATTCTATGGCTACCCAACGGAGCTGTTGGGTCGAACCCAGAGGCTCCATACTAACAGCAGTACTCATTTGCATGCTCGTTAGTAATAATGTGTTGGTGAAGTGCTCTTCAGAGTGTAGTTTTCTGCTGCCTAGCCATGAAACAAGCACTCTACTTGAAGCAAGCCTCCAATCGCGCTATTATCGAGCAGAACAGGGGCAGCAAACGGAACAAAAAGCAATCAAGACACTCATGCATGTCATTTCTGCAGTGCACATATTGAAATGGTGTACTACTTCAATTAACATAAGGCCCGAGCTTTTCTAAGAAACACTTAACTCTGTTAATAAAGCTCTCTACTGATTTTCACAAAACACTGGTTTTCAAAGGGGGGGAGTCAAGCACGTAATCTCTCATTAGCAAAAGGTTTGGTCTGTATGTTCAATTTGCGAGAACAGACAAAGAATAATCAGGAATTTCTACGCGTGCAGTTGTATTGAAACAGCAAGACGACAATATCAGCTGAGACCCTGAATGATTACTAGTATAACACTAAAAAAAACTGTACACACCGGTCTCAAAGCAGTACCATGTTAAGTCTAGCCAGCTAAAGAACTGACACTGTGTAAACTGACTGAGGACAGCTGCTGTCCTTGTGCTTCCCTCCCCATCGCTCTACCACAGGTGCAAACACACCTGGTGGTCCCTCTAAGGAAACCCTAAGCTGCCTTTTACTGGCACGGGCAGATTTGCCCTGAAAGACAGGCAAGTGCACACAAATATGATGACAGATGCATGCACACGTTTTTGGTATGGAATGCAGTGCAAACACACCTGGTGTCCCAGCCCCCACTATACTGAAGGAACATAAATATGCATGCAAAAATGTTCACACATGTGCATTAAACGCACATTTGAGACTGTCGTGTAGATGAAAAGCAACAATCAAGACAATAACCAAAGCAAAAGAGCAACGTAACAACAGAGTAAATGTGGCTCTCCACCTGAGTCACTGGGCAGGACCTCCACGCTCCAGGCCTCACTTGTGGTCTCTGAGATGGTGGATCCGTAGGGGTCCAGCAGAACTGAACCCGAGCCAGGAAGACACAGCAGGCTGCCAAGCATGTTCTCCGCTGCTGCCCCTGAGAACAGAGAAAGAGAGAGAGGCAAAGAGTTAACATCCTTGACATAAGAAACTGGAACCAGCAAATATTTGGCCATTTTGCTTGATGGATGATTGAAATGATGAATTTATCTCCTTTAGGTCAACTCATCAATTCATGAAGTAATTGTTTTCTACATCCACTACATGATACCTAATGTAGTGATTTTACGTGGCACATCTTAATTAAAAATTAAACTGTTCCATCACCTCTATGCCTTCAGGTCTGACTTTCAAACAACACAGCAAAATGGCCTGAGACAAGCAAAAATATTAAATAAACCTCCGACTCGCAGAAGGGGGTTCAGACACGGTGAGCTTTGCACACAGAGAGGTCACATACATTTCATGCTGGGACCCACAGGCACATATACCACTGTTCCAAAGGTCGGAGTTTAATGGTAATACCTCACCCTGCCTTGGCCTCCGGGGCGATGACTTTGCGCTGTTGATTAAGCCTAGCATTACTCACAACCAAATTACTGCTTTGTCCACCCTCCCACAAAGTCCTCAGCGCAGTGTCCCTCCATCTCCATTTGGGAAGCCGTGGCTTAACAAGGCGGAAGAATGCGGAGGAGGTGGAAAAGAGCTAGTGGGTGGTGAGTGGGCGTCCAAGGCTCATGACCAAAAAGTCAACCTGTGGTAGATGCACCCCCCTCCGGTACGTAATGCTTCCACTTCATGGCCCACACATGCCATGAGCACGCATGCATGCCAGCACCCAGGCAACAGTGTGTGCTGCTGTTGGCGGGGGCAGGGCTCTCGTTGGCAGTGGGAGAGCTCTATCCCGCTGTCCGTGTTTACAGTCTTCAAGGTAGGGGCGCACAGTACTTGTCTTTCAGGTGGATGATTAAATGAGTGGCACAACAAGAAGTGAAACAATTAGAATTTCTGCCTCATTATCATGGTAATCTTATCAGTGGGATAATGAGGTATTAATGGATATTTAATGTGCATCTCATAACCCAATCCCTTGGAGAAAACACATAAGGAAATCGCTGTAAATTCACTTAATGATGGAAAAGTCCCCCAACGCCATATTCCGAAGAATGAAAAATGGTGGATGCAAATGAGAAGGAACCAAGGTCAATAAGACTGCAGGGACTGAGTGAATGTCAGAGAGAGAGAGAGAGAGAGAGAGAGGGAGAGAGGGGGGGGGTTGGAGAGAGAGAGATGGGCAGGATGTGACCAAAACGACTGAGGCAAGAGGAGCAGGTAGATGAGGGTCTGAGCAATTTCACATTAGATGAACCTGTTATTTTTACAACCTTGTGTTTTACTGTAATAGCTTCGGCCTAACAGAACCTCAACAACACACTTCAGATGCGTATCTTACCTATCAGCAGACTACGGCTATGATTGCGTTCTGATTATCTACTTATCAGCCACAATTGCTGTGATATCGCTTCCTTATTTAACATTAAAAATAAGCTGTTTTGCCCCAAGAGACTGTTTTGATCAGTGTCCAGTTCACCAGTGCATTCACTGAAAGGGAAGATAATTGCATATTCCAAAAATTTCATGAATCAGTTTAGTAAAATAAAAACACACGAATGAAATTAGTATTTTTCAGGAAAGCTCAGCATTGAGGTTATTTTTGGCACCACTAAAGGAAATTTTAGTCACCACCAAAGGAAAATCACCAGAGTACAAACTGATTAGAACCGAGAATAAATGCAGCAAATCTTTTTTTTTTTCCAGTCTTGTTAATTGGGGTTTCACTGACTCGAACAGTAAAGGCATTCTGTTTAACAAACAGTCAGATAAAACAGGAAATGCATCTATTTCTGTCACATAAATGAAACAAGATTCACTGGCTTTACTGTACGTTGGCCGACGTTCTCTGCCAAGCTCCTACAGACTTCAGAATCAAAAGATGAAATTGCAAAATAAATAAATAAATTCCTAAAACGCAGTCACATAAATACTGAGACATATTGCTTAGACTGTGCTTCATTTAAAATGCAGACAGGACATTGCATTACAGCAGTAGTATAGAACTTGCAAAACAAAAATTCAAATTTCATAACTTTACTTAAATACAAATGAAAAAAAAAAACCATCATGTTCAAAAATAAGTAGAAACACTGAGTAACAAAATTTACACTTAGAATGGACACTATGGAGCTGTGATTAAATCTCATAGAGAACATATCACAGGCTCCATGCATGTGTGGTTCATTTCTCCACAGGAGCTGAAGATGTGCCTTTTGCTGCTATTTCAGCCACACACCACAAGGTGATGACATTTCCCTAAATCTATTTCAACAGTCAGAAGGTCCCCTTGTTTAACAGATTCATCTAAGAAAATATGCAATGATCACAAAGGCCGTGTGCCGCCATTCATTTGTTTACTGACACAGGGCTGAATGTCTACAAATACAGGTAACTAAGCCCCGGCTCACCTGCTATTTCCTGCAGCCGATCTTCATCCATGTTGGGGTCAAAGTCACTGCCGAGCACATCAGTGCTCCAGGTTTCACTGACCGTCTCAGAGATGTCCCGATCATCTGTCAGACCCATCATATCTCTGATTTCAAACTTGCGGAGTTTGTCATCCAGGTTGTCCTGTGTGGTGGCTGAAAGAGACGCATCATATGTTAGACTCAGCCTGCTTATCTTTCTTCCACTACATCATCCGTTCTTATTTACAAAATCACCATACGTGAATATATTTACTTATATACACTACCAGTCAAAAGCTTGGACGCAACTTCTCATTCAATGCTTTTTATTTATTTGTATTATTTTCTACATAGTAGATTAATACAGAAGGTTAACACTTTTCTGTTCACAACATAATTCCACAAGTATTCTTTTATAGCTTTGATGCCTTCAGTATTAAATAAATAAATAAAAAGCAGTGAATGAGAAGGCGTGCCCAAACTTTGAACTTTTAACCTCCGTTCAGAAACAGGCACACATACCCTGCTCATGCTCCAGTAGCTGTAGAGCCTCCACCCCGTTGCTTCCTGATGGTCCGGCTCCCAGCTCAGACACAGACTCTCCCTCCAGGTCCAGAGATGACACAGAGTTAGAACGATTGGATGGACCTGAGGTTTTCCACAAAAAAATATTAAGAAATTAAAACATTTACTGAGTTATAAGCATCAGTGAATCAATTATTCAGTCAGATGAACAACAGAACAGCATAGACTAGTTATATCCTTGTGATCCATAAACATGTATACTGTGGTATAAAACTGAATGGTCAAAGTCATCTTGTTAGATTTCCAAAAATATAGGGACCCCCTAAAAAAACAGTGTTTACTATTCAAGTTTTCAGACATCAGTAGTTGGTATTTAGCTGTGGTTTAGTTTTATGTGTCGTCAGATTTCAGACTGACCCTCTGAGATGCCTTCCAAGTTGTCGCTGCAGAGAGAGAAGCGCAGGGTTTTGTCTGGTTTACCATGCAGCTTAGTATCATCAGCATGGCCATCCCCCTGGGCTCCATCAGCCATCTGCAAGTTCAAAACCTAGAGAGCAGTGGGGAGGAGGTGCATACATAGAAAAACATCACTTACGTTTGGCTGTGAATTTGCTTGACATGAGTCATTCTTGCGAGAGGCAGTGCTGCATTCAAAGACAGCAGTCAACAAATAAGCTTGCATCACAGAGTTAGTTCTACAGGAGATTCAAGATTTCTTATCAAGTGCACGACACAAGAACCGTAAAATGCATGACATAGACTCTTAAGAAGTCCTGCTCGCTCGCAGTGACAGCAAAAAAAATATGACAATGAATTTATTACATCATCATCTCTGCTGCAAATGAGTGCATTAATTCACAACGCATTACCTCATTCTCTGACATCATCCCAGGGACAGTCTGAGGACCAGTTCCCAATGAAATCACCAGCACCTCCTCTGGCATCAGTTCCTGCAGAGACTCTTGGGAGCTGGCCTCTGCCTCCCCCTCCTGGGCAATGTTGGTACGGCTACGGCTGCGAGCAGCTGCTGGTTGGTGGGTGGAAAGGAACCAGAATTAGCTTCTAATTATTGCATATCATATCACAAATAAACTCAAAATTAAATCCAAAACTGTAACAGCAAAACAGCATTTGTGAGAATGAACTGTACTAGCCCAAAGCTGGTAAACAGGGAATTAAGACTGTCATACTGCATGGCATACCAACGCATAGCACATCACTACTATTCTTAATTATTGAGAATGACTTCTTGGACGGTTTATTACAGAATTTTCACTTCAAACTAAGCTGACAGTCACAGTGGTTTCATCAAAGAAAATGTTAACAATCTACAACTCTAGCTAGCTACACACTAGCATGACATGCAATATGAGTTCGTCTCCTTTCTAGATGTTGGACAGGAGTAATTTACAAAATTAAAAGGTGAGTTTTCTTTTTGTTAAAAAAAACTACTTTTTTCAAAATAAGATGAAATTATGATTGAACTGTGCACAGCAGTTAACCGGTTAAGTTGCCCAGATAAACCCACAAACATGGTGGTCATGTTATTAGAAGACAAAGAGTGTATCCGTCATACTATAGGAACCAACTGTATTCAAAAATTAAATTATTTTAGCAACATTAGTTCATAGAATTAATTGAAGTGTTGTAGTTAAAAAATATCAACGAGCTCTAAGAATAACAAGCTCACTGTTGGTATCTACCAATGCTAAAATCTGGCGCTCGTTGCATTCTGAAATACTGCATGCCTTGCTTTCATAGTTTCTGGATAAAAATGTCAGGCCAAATAAAGTGAAGCACTAAAGAAGCATGTGACAGTCACACCAGTTTCAAGGCAGGTCTAACATATTTCAACCACTTTATTTTATGCAGCTATAAGGTACTGGATATATACGCTTCGTTCCATTTACTAGAAATGAATGTTCCGAAATTGCATGGGATGCTTGGTACTTACTTCACAACCATCTCAAGCCTATTACATAAAATAAATGAAGACACAGGACCTCATTACGCTCATCCTGGATTGTGTTTCCTACTTAAAACAAGTGCTTTTATGAATAATGTCCCCATCAAAACAGCGGATTAACAATTGAAAGAAGAAAGAATGCTTTCTGAGCAGATGTCACTATTAAGAACACATGGAAGAATCTGCATCGTTGTATCAAGCCATTAAAAAAAAAGTCCTTCTATACTACAATCACAACTCAGGTGAGGAGCACAGTGGGAAGGGCGGAAGACAGATTTTTTTCCCCACTCTACCTTGTAATGAAAAGCCATAATCCGCTGAGTGAGGAAGCAAAAAGGGGAAAACTTAGAAAACAAAATGAGCGGAAAAACATCTTTGCTCGAATAATGAGCCAAAAGACTGTGCAAGGCAAAGCAGGCATGGTGAGGGCGCACGAACAACAGCAGTGCTCGCTTACAGGGGTGAGGCAGCATGGTTACTGTGCAGCTTGCAGCGTGGACTAATGCTTGATGAGTGTTATCTCACATGTAGCCGGGTAAAACAACAGATATATGGAGGGTTAAGTTGTCTCCAGCTCTAACATGACTGACTGGCTACCCACCAAAAGGGGTTACTAATGGAATGTGAGCAGACAGAGTGGTGGCTGTGGAGTCCCAGGATGTAATAGCGGCTAAGTGTTGTCCTGGTCATTCATTGGCAGCACAGGAGGAAAGAAGGAGGACAGGATAGGGAGCAGGAGAAAGAATACAGAGCACATCTCAGAATTCAAAGTCGTTCAAGTATCAAGTCAGAATTGTGTGTATAAATGTCATATTTCAGATGAAGCAAGCACAAGTGGTTCGTTTCTAATTAAGGGCTGTTGCTACAGCGTCATTCGTCTTGAAAATGCTAATGAAGGTAATCTATGCATCTTTTCCATCCATTCCAATTAAAATTTGTTCATTTATATTTGGTAATTTAATTGGTTGTCATTTCTGTAATTGAGCCTCAATCCAGGCCATGCTAATTATCTTTATAACAAGCTGAGAAGTAGCTCATTAGCTTTCTGTAAAACACAGGCTTTCACTAGCTATCACCATTCAGCTCTACTTGTTTATTTTGCTTCTCATTAGACAAAATACTGCGCCGGCATTTTCTAGTTCTCAAATTGTGATATTTCGATCGAGCAAAATAGCTTTCAGATCCTCATATCAGGAGTTTACAGGAGCTTGCATCACTTTGAGCACAGCACTAAAAAGGATCCAAAGTGGCAGGAAGACTGAGGCTCAGAGGCGGTGGAGGAAGGTACCTATGGGTAGTCTGTTCTTCTTGTTGGCAGGAGTGGTAGCTGGGGAGAGCTGCGGGGTGTTGGAGGGAGTGAGCTCCAGGCTGTTGCTCTTTACGGTCCGTGACTGGGGCACATTTGCCAGCAGGGTCTCCAGGGCCATGTGCTCCTCCTCTCGAAGGTGGTCCCCTGCCATCACACTCCGAACAAAGTCCACCTTTGAAGGAAAAGCGGGAGGCGTTATTTTCAAGATCATCACGATAAATCAGCCGTTGGAAGTCAGAACCTATTTCGAAGAAGACTGTGAGAGAGATGTGTCTAATGAGTTTGCTTGTGGTCTTTGTGAATCTGAAATCTTTAATAATGTGGAACTTCATATGCTTTATCTGAGGGTGGATATTTTTTTTTTTTTAAAACGCCATTGTGATAATTTTTTTTCTGTAATAAACATTTTAACATCAAAAAGATGACTTAAATTACTATTTGCAAAGAATTAAAAATTCCACAATGACTGGGGTGATTTTGTCTCCATCAAAAACAAAAAAAACAGCTAAAAAGATTACAAAAAAGGCTCACAATTGTGTTGCCTTGTGCAGCGGCAGCAGTTGCAGGATACTGCTGAGGGAGCCCCTTTTTTGGTCAACATCATCCTCTCTGGAGCAAGAACATTTCCATACAACTAACGCGTTTCTTTTCGCAACCAAAGCTCAAATTTTATGTTTATTTTCTCCTGTTCCCTCCTTTGTTGCTCATCTGGATATAAATGCTGTTCTAACAGACAGATTTCTCCTGTGAACTAGTCATAAAAAAATGAGAACTATGCGACTTTTCTTTTTGCATCAAATGGCAAAAAAAGTGCAACATGAAACATTTGACTTAACACGCCTTACTTCACATTGTGCATGCGCATATCACAGTGTTGATGCTGAAACAATTTACCATGCAGCCCTACCACACCCAGCTTTAATACACAAATAAACCAAAAGGCATTGGAGCTGTCCCTTCATAAATATAATCATGTACTAATGCACATCCCGTCAGGTCAGACTAAGGCCAAGAGGAAAGTTAATGCATCAGCCTTTCCTCTTGCCACAGTTCTGCTGCGTCTGCAACTTATTCATCTGCAGTCACACTCACTGTCTATTTCTATTTTTTTTACCTATAAGCAGGTTTCCTACACAATTAGAGTGTTTGTCATACATCTATTACTGCTGTCACATTCAGCGACTGGCCTGCAAGAAAACGTGTCTCTCTTGTGTCTTTTTAAAATATGATCTACAAAGTCATGCCTAAACTGCGAGTAAGGCTTTGGTAAGCAATGCTAAATGATGCAATGAGCAGTAGTTTATGATCAATAATGAGCGTATACAGTATGTGCCTACAGAAAAACTAAAATAGCAAATGCTCACATGAAAATTATAAACAGCATCGATTGGAATACATGACTAACCAAATACTTGCTCAACATTATAATCTATACCTGAACAAATAACAAAAAATGAATGATGAACATCCATAGATTCAACAAAAATTAACACAATGATATTGATTTTCAAGCCTGTTTGCTACAGATTTGTATTGCTAGGATTTTTTGCTATATTGTCCTCATGCCATAAAATGAAGTTTGCATTAAAAAAATGTTGCTTCAAAGAAATATGCAAATGCAAGCAATAAGTTGGTCTGAAATCTTGCCAAATATCCTTGTCTGCAGGACCTGATATACAAGTCAGCTTAAGAAGGTAATGTTCTCAAATTCTACCCTGTAACAAAGCAGCAGTAAAGTAAATGGTATGTGAATGTTAAATGTGACAGAGCGTACCAATGCAAGGAGCTGATTATGCGTAATATAGACCACCGTCCTACTGAGGCCTTCTAGGAGGTTCATTGAAGACATAGGCGGGGTCTCGACTGCTCGTCCTCCAATCACCACATCCAGAAAAGCAGCAACGCAACTCTGCCAAACAAATCCGGCACAAGCGATTTAGTACAGAAACAAATATCAGGCGTTCAAGCGAGAAATAAGAAAACACATGCATCTGATTTCACATACTTTGTCAAACTTAGACAAACTGCTTTTCCGCCTTGGGTCTGCATCATCATCAGCCATGGCCAACTGCTGCAAAAGTTGTCCAACCTGTGTAACAAAAAATATGCAAAATGAGTCAAGAGTGGCTCCCGCATGTAAATATGTGAAAAAAAGAAAGCTTGTGGCATGACTTGCCTGCATCAGATTGAAGCGGGCCACTTCGTTGATGGGTGCGTCTGAGATAATACCATACTGCTCTGGGTTGACTATAGCTGGGCAAATGAAGCAGGTCAGCAGCAGGTCCGTACACATGGTGCGCACCTCACCCACCTCAAGACGCTCCACGCATGACAAAGTCTTGTACATCTGAGACACAATCCAGCGCAGGCTATGAGGAAAGCAGTAGGTGTTCTGCTTTAAGTAACCGATAAACTTGTTGACCAGAGCTACCAACTTGGCCTCATTTGCCTCAACAGCTGCCTGCACCCTTTGCTTGTAGCCCTCGGAGCCTTTCTCTCCAAAGCGTTCCTGCTGAGCGGGAGTGAGGCGCTCTGTCACCTTAGCTGGGTCAGTCTCCAGGTGGTCCTCATCTTCCACCAGCAGCTGCATAATGGGTTCATGAAGGGTGGCAGTGAGGAAGAGTTTGGCTGAGTACAGGCCCTCAGAGAAGAGCTTGAAGAGGATGCTGAAGGCACAGGTTCCCCGTCGAAGCAGCCGGCGAGGGTTGTCACTCTCCTTCAGCTCAAACTCCACCAGGTATCGCAATACCTGCAATTTAGCAAGACAGAAGCATTAAGTAAATAAAGACTTCTCATGTAACTGATAACCTAATAAACGTTTCCTCCAATATGGAACACTAGAGACAGGTAAGATCTCTGACCTGCAGCAGGTAGCTCTCATCCTCCTGCATGATACAGTTGCCGTACAGTGAGGTGAAGACTGTGTGGATGACGCCCGGGGTGTGCTCCTGGTTCAGCCTCTCTCCTGCCACCAGACAGGAAGCAACCAGTCTGGGATTTTCCCTCAGCCTGGCCAAGAACTCGCCATAGATGGTCTCCTGGAAACCCAGAGTCTTGTAGCCATCAATAAACTGTGTATCCTCCAGCATTTTGGCATGTTGGCAGCATTCAGCCGGAGAGGCCTCCGCACTAGAACATTAAAAACATATATTATAAACAACTGCTGAAAATCAAAGCTGCTATACTATTACAATTCATTCTCTCCTACAAAGGCAATGCTTATAAAAGAATACATCTTAGCATTTTTCATCGTAGACAGCATGTCATACAACTAAATTCCGATGGGAATATATCTACTGGTAAACAAGTGATTCATTTGATCATAAGCTCAGTGATTAAAAGCCTGCTCTCACTCTGTAGTCTCTCTTTTTGGACAAATAATCTGCCTCGCAGTGACAGGGTCAAGTGAATGCAACACCACCACACAGTCTCATACTTGAACTTGTATTTGTGTTATTGAGTTGGCATCTTAACGTTTGTATAACCCCAATAGAATTTACATTCAAAAAACATTCAATACAAACTAAATTCATATGCTTTAGCATTTGAAAGTTAACTAAAAAAATGAATATATGTGCAGTACGCAAGACGCCAATCATTTCCTGACCATGTCAATTGCTCTTGGGCCTACGCTCAAAACAATTTTTTACTAATTTGAATACCACAGGATACAAAAACAAATCAAAGGCCTGTAGCAGGAAAAGTTAAATTTCACAACTCTGCCTAAACCAAATAGACCTTTTAATTACATTTGTCTGAGCCCAGATGAAACAAACATGCTAGAGAACCTGTCTCCAAGTTTGTATTTACTGCATACAGTAATTATTCCCTTTTAAGACGAGAGTGAATCATGGGCATAGGTAGGGCTGGGCGATATGACGATAGATATCGTCTGGACTAGGGATGGTTTGATCGGATCCGCTGGATCGATATCGAGTTCGATCCAGGCCAAAATGACTGGAACGAGCATCGGAGTTTTATATTAGAACTCGTTTGATCCGATCCATAAGCCCAATCTCTCTCATATATCCTCATTTTCACTTTTCACGACATGCTGTAACACAGACGAGCTGTTGCCATGGTTGCCATGTGCCCGTGTTTTCGTCACGTGAGCAGAGAGTGAAGAGAGCTGGAGAGCTGTGGTCATCTTTTCCGTGTGGAATTATTATTTGCGAACGGAGGAGAAAAGTAAAATAGCTGAGTGCAACGTTTGCAAAATGAGTGTCTCAAGGGGTGGCAGCAAAACCGGACATTTTAACACAACAAACTTAATAAAGCATCTGCAGAAGCATCATGGAAAGCAGCACGGAGACTTTTTACAGGCGAGTGCAAAACAAAAAGTGACCCGCGACAACCATCGTTGCAGGAAGCACTACAAAGGAGTACAAAATTCGCTCCAACGCCAAAATATAACAGAGAAAATTGTCGAGTTAATTTTTCTGGATGACCAACCACCTTGTGTGGTGGAAAATGTGGATAGTTGTAGTATTTTCGTGTGAACGCGTGCGCCTTACGTTTCACTCTGTGGCCACTTGACGGCTTTTCTGTTGTATGTTTACTCTTTTTTTTTGTTTGTTGTTTTCTACTGTTTTTCGGGTTAAATGTGATTAAGTAGCGAACTGTGGACATGTTTTCGTGTTAAATGTGATTAGGTGACAGGTCTCTCCTCTTCTCATCCACACCGGTGTCTAAATGGCATCAGGGGAGATCCTACGCTGCTCTCAGCTTCACTCGCATGAGAACGTTAGGACAAGCCAAGGTTTAATAGCCAGATATTATTTATATTCCATCAGTATTGTACACGTGTCAATAAAATTATTGTTCACTGTGTTTTACATGCAGTACAACATCAGCGGCTGCATGCAAAAGAAGAAAGACACTCGATTGCACTGTCACTGTTTACCCTTGTTTTTCAGTTTTTGTTTTGGTGCAGCAAATCAGGTGTATAGCCCAGATTTTTATTGTTTTGACTGTGTGTCTTGAGAATCCATGTGCAACTTACTGAGTACTACCTACATTGTTCTACTGGAGATGTTATTATTTTATGTTAATTCATAAATTATTTATTGCAGCCCTGCAATGCCACTGAGGTGTAATGTGACTTTTCTGTTTATACACTGGGATTATTTAGTTTAATTTAAATATGTGCACCAAGTTGCAGTTTTATTTCAAACATTTGAATGGTGCAGCTGGGTCTGTTGTGGTTACAAACGCCGTTAAAAGCGATGTGAGCTTTAAGTTTTAATAAAGCCACAGCAGTTACACATAACTTGTTGTCACATGTTTTCCTTCTTTCTTTAGGGGACCAGAACAGTTGTTGTACAATAAACGTGGTGTTTTTAGATGTCAGTGTCAAGCAAATTACATCCATGTATTATTAACAACTTTTAGAATGACAAAAAGAATCATATCGGTATCGGCCGATCCTGAAGGCTGCAGTATCGATATCGGTATCGGATGTGAAAAAGTGGTATCGAGCCATCTCTAGTCTGGACGATAGAAAATGTCTATCGTTTTATGTGAAGATCCTATCATTTATATCGCAGTGTCGCAAAAACACGCTTTACGGCAGTATTTTACGTCACCGACGTGACTTATGGCAAGCCCAGGCACGTGGCAGTATGGCCCGGTGTTGTGAACTTAGCGACTTTCTCGCTAAATCGAGCAACTTTCCATAGCGTCCTAGAAACTTTTTTTGTCAAAAGTGACTAGCGACAAATCTAGCGACTTTTTCTGCCGTTTTGGAGACTCTGACAGGAAAACTCGGATCATTCTGCAGTTACTGTCTTCAACAATCAGCAGGTGCTGCTGTGAGCTCCTCCCTGTTCCAAAGCACAGGCTGTCAGTCCAGTAACCCCGCAGCAGTCCCAGTGTCTGATTAGGGGAGACCCACATCACTCCGCGGCCAGATGACAGATGAATCACGCATGCGCAAAGTCACTACAGATCCCATCCAGACTTACGGAGCGGAATATAAATGAAGATGTTTTCTTCACTGTCATACTAAAATAAACCACAGCATTTAGCCTCTAGTTCAAAAACATATTTTGGGTGTTTTATACTCACTTTTTGGTCTCTTCCACAACGTTATTCCTTTCTCCTACAACGTTGATTACAATTACATGCAAACTGGGAGATATGCAAATTAGGGGATTACGTCATTTAGCGACTTCTAGCGACTTTTAGGACAGTCAATAGCGACTTTCCTTACTGAGGAGTTGGCAACACTGCGGCTAAAAAATAAACAGCTATGGCGGTGGTTTGGATTTAAAAAAGACCGACAAGGATCAGACTACCGTACTTTGTAAGGTATGCCCGGTCCCATTCATTCATTGAATTTACCAAAAATATGCTATATCGTGATGTATATTGTATCGGGATATAAAATAAGCTATATCGGTATATAAAATTTTGGTCATATCGCCCAGCCCTAGGTCTGACCTGGTGAGAATAAGACGATCGAGGTTGATCCTCTGCTGCTTGGCAATCCAGGCAGCCCGGTACAGCCTCTCAGCCGTCTTCAGCACATCACTGTTGAGCCTCTGGATCAGCTGCTTCTCTGACCCCACATACAGCCGCTCCTGCTTCAGGTGGTGGGCCAGAGTGTGGATGTCTGGCTTCACCATCTTCACCGGCTCACACGGGCAGAGAGGGAAATGACTGGAGCACAAAACAGACATGACGGTATGGAAACAGGTAAATGAGGTGAATACGTGGAACTGAAACCAAACAAAAGCTCAAGTAACCTTTCATCAAATGTCACATGAGCAAGAGAAATTTTCTTAAGTCATCTGTGTTAAAGGGAAATTAAGAATATCATAAGTTAATGTCAATTTATTTGACATGAACTGCATTATTATCAACTTTTGGAAACAGTTACCTTACACTTCATGTGGTTCTGGAGATACTGTGTCAAGTCTCAGAACAGACCAAGGTGCTATCACCAGAGGTATCTCAGTTTGTGTTTAAATAAAAGAAAGAAAAACATTTCTACAATATAAAGCCTTTAGTTAGAGTTGAAAGGAATAGTCATTTAATTTATCAGAATGGAAATATAACCAACTCAATTGATCACTTAGGTTATATATCAAATAGCGATCTTTTGATCTGACAAAAAATTACAAAAAATAAACCTTGTGCTTTGAGGAACTCTGACAATTCACCTGTTTTCATAATATTTAACATTTTATTGATTAAAAAAACTAAACAGATTATTTTATATTTTACCCCTACCTGTATTACACACACAAGAAGCTTGAAAGAAGTGGCTATTCACTAGACAGGGTCTAGTAAAATTATGCAATTAGTTGCATAAAAATTGGTTGCTACACATTTGACATTTTATAATCAGTCTCCTGTAGGTAAACCAACTTTGTGGAAGTGGAAAATGAATTCAGTTTCTAACAATTTCACAGTCACCACCAAAAAAGAGGAGAAATGTAAATTTTCCATCAGTTATTACAGCTTTCTGGTACAGTGCTATTAGACTGTAAAGCATGTGGCCTCAAATGAACCAAAGAAAGGAGCATTCTGAACTGAATATTAGCATTTACTTACAGTAGTTGCACTTGTGTTGCCACATGATTTGCTTTGTTTTTTGCAACTAATATCTGTATTCATCATCTGAATTATGCTTCCTTTAGATATGGATGTAAGAGAAAGGAGGAAATGCTTCTCTTTTCTGTAAAGGTTTGGCTGAACAGTAGCTCACATGTGATAGTCACATCATACAAGGAAGTGATCATTTGCATTCACTGTGCTTCACATGCTGGCCCAATGACAACAGCAAAAGCATGCTTTTTCACAAGCTTCAGAAGACGCTGCACAGTAGGAAATGCAAATCATTCTTCCCTTTCCAGATATTCACAGCCAAAACATACAATCCAAGCTGAGTGCATGAAATTTGAATGATTTCTTGGTGAATCTTTTCCACAAAAGCCTCTTTGTGGCTGGTTGCTAACATAAAAAAAAAACACAGATTTAACTGTGGAGTTAGGGCTCTGG
Source organism: Acanthochromis polyacanthus (assembly GCF_021347895.1). Lineage (NCBI taxonomy): Eukaryota > Metazoa > Chordata > Actinopteri > Pomacentridae > Acanthochromis > Acanthochromis polyacanthus. Next base: position 27,539,334 of record NC_067119.1, on the reverse strand, counting down.
GAGGAGAATGAGACTAGATGGGAGAAAACTGCCTCAGAGTGGGAATGACTGCGAGGCAGTGTCACTGCTCGCAAGCTAACAGACAACCACAACCTTAGAGTTGATATGCTTGACAAATCAAATTTGTTATGCAGATTTAAACACACAATGATAGGCTCCATAATGAAATCCCTTGGCAAACCAAAAATACGCTGTAATTACTATTGTCCAATTATTTTACTAAATTGCTGTAATTTTTGTAACAAAAAAAAAGAAAAGAAAAGAAAAAGAAAAAAGAATGAAACAAACAAAAACTGGGCATGTTTAAGACCCTATTTTAGACAAATATGAGTCATATACAAAGACAAATTCAGCACTGTATTTTATGGTTTTGGGTTTAAAAATGCCTGCTTGTAGTGTTTACAGAATTTTTTTAGAATTCACATTTGCTCCTGGTACCGTTAGAAATGTAATGGGATAATAATGCAATTGATCAACATAAAACAGGCATTTTAATGAGGAGCAACTAAACATTTAATAAAAATACCATTTTTTAAAATGTGTTGCTTATCATTTAACACCAATATATGATGACCTACTTTAGTTTACTTCTGACATTTTAAGATGGTTAATTGAAAAAAATTTTCATTAAAATAACACCAACACCTACTTCACTTAAAGTCCACCTACTCAAGTTTTACAACCTATGCATCCATCCATTATCTATGCACCGCTTAATTCTCATTAGGGTCGCAGGAGGGCTATCCAGGAGACACCCTGGACAGGTCACCAGTCTATCACAGGGCTACATATAGAGACAAACAACCAAGCATACTCACATTCACACCTACGGGCAATTTAGAATCACCAGTTAAACTAAGCATGTTTTTGGACTGTGGGAGGAAGCTGGAGTGCTCAGAGAAAACCCACGCATGTCGGAACGCAAACCGGGAATCTTCTAGCTGCAAAGTGACAGTGCTAACCACCAAGCTACTATGCAGCGCGCTTTCCAACCTTACAAGTATTAAATATATATATATATATATATATATATATATATATATATATATAAATAAAATACTGTACTTGTGAGGAGAAAGAAATGTGTCAACAACTGTAAATTCTTCCATAGGTATCAATAGGTGGAGTATGATGTACCATCAGATACAACAGTACACATAAAACTGCATTTGTAACACTACAAAGTATGACTTTATGATAGAAGTTGCTGATTTTTCATGCATAAATACTGAAAAATGTCTTAGTAACTGCATTTGAATACATTACAGTGTGTTATAAACTCTTGACTAAATTGCTTATAATGTCCCTGTAAAAGTTAAACAGGATGATAATAATAATAGTAATAATAATGCACTTTATCTATAGGCGCCTTTCAGAACGCTCAAGGTCACTGTACAGAGGAAACGAAACACATTCAAATATACAGTATAAAACGTAAAAAAAAATCTGAATGATGTGGTAAAGTCTTGCCAAAGAATTATTTGTGGCCAATTTCAGAAATATTTAGATATCCAGACAAGTTTTTTTTAAGGTGACTGACTCATCAAGCGATGGATTAAGAAAATGTGTAAATTCTAGCTCACACGTCAGCAGTTACAAGTAAGTTCACCCTCAGAGACCCTCTGACTTCAGCAACAGAACAGAACAAAAAAACACTTTGGTACAATACTCACCGAAACCGTACTGCCAGCTGATTCAGGACTGTTCTAGATTAATAGATCTGGATATGTAAAAGGTTTTTTAAAAAAAAGGCTATTTTCTGTCAGTTTTGCTCATCTCCATTTCACATCTAAATGTAAACACTGACAAGTAACCAGCTGAAGAGTCCACTAGTGGCGAACTTCCACATACACAGCCCTGTTCTTGAATAAGCACATTCCTCACATACTTGGACTGAGGTGAAAAAGCGACTAGGCTATTAAGTGGCTAGCAGAGAGAGTTACTGCAATTTCTGACTGCCTCGTGTGCCCGTCAGCTTCAATACAATCCACAGTACAAAGCTACCTGATGAGTCAGTCATGGAGGGCTCTGAGGAACTTTGAAGCAGAAGAGAAACCAAACAACAGACAGCGTGAGGCAAGGCATAATCTGCAACCCTGTGAGTTGTGTGAGAATGATCAGAGTTGTAGCAGGACGCTGACTGAATACCGCTAACATGAGTCACGAGAGAACCAGTTGTTTAACCATACCATCTATGCAAGCGGCGTAATTACAACAACAAGGTAGCATAAGAGGCAGAGCACAGACAAAACACAGGATTTAAAACATCATGGCAAGTCCAACAATGTAAGATATCTGATGAAAAAGCTTAGACTTATTTTGGAAACGTAGAGCACAAAACAACACAGCTTTATGAGAAAGGTGAGCAAATAAAACAGTATTTGGAACAGAGCCCATTCCTCCCACTACCTGAACTCACTCACACACACGCACAGACCAAGCAATGGAACAAAGTGTGGTTTTTATAGATATTTTAAAAGATTTCACTTTCTACAAAAGGTATTTGTAGATCTGAGCCAACATCCTCTTCACACTTCCCTTTCAGATAATTTCTTACACGCTCAGCAACCAAATAGTGTAGGCCATGGCTCCCATAAGTGACCTTTCCTATTATTTTTGCCTCGGCGCTGAACCTCAGTAAACAAAAATGCTTCAACACCACTAAGAACATGCAAAAGATGACTATTTGGTCACGAGATGAGGGAAGTAAGGTTGAGACAAGCACTCCTCTTTCCTTTTTACCATCCATATTTATCCTGTCAGAGAAGCAACCTTCAACTTCTCCAACCTTGAGGGTATTACTATCCCAAAGGAATGTTTGACAACCTCCACCTGCTCTGAAGCAAAAAGAGAAAAAAACACAATGCATACATGTGGTATGTCAGAGGTAGAGTCTTCCTAAATCTGTGCTTCAATTGCCAATAGCTCCTTTTTGTATGGCTCTTCCATATTCTGTCAGCGTTTACGCCAGAATTCTAATTAAACTTCCCTGACTGTTGTTTCGTACAGGGTGCGACATGGATTTAACAACTGCAGTTAAATCATATGACTTGCATTTTAAATAAAACTATTATGGAACTTAACCCAAGTTACACATGAGTTGCCACTTTATGAATTGAAGCTTTTATGCGGTAGCAGGTGATAATTAGCACCAGAACGCACCATTAGTTTTGGTGTCTGTCAGGGTTTACCAGGTGCATGTTCACCCTAGCTTTCAATCACTCGGATAAACCCATGAAGATGAGTAGAACCATGTCTTACTGACAAGATATTCAAACTACACTGCTGAGCGACATGACTTAAAGGATATTACGAAAACTCCAGATTTGCAGTGTTGATTAAGAAACCACAAGCATCTTATCCAAACTGAAATCTCAAAATCGTACAGCAGCTGTCACGACAATGCAAAGCAAACATTTTCACCCTGATACACACCACTAGTTCTATACATTAATATCCTCTTAATTGCAGTCATCAACAGAAATGTGTTTAGTAATACATCAGGACAGGTGCTAATGAGAAACTGACTAACATACACCAAGCAAAAGGTAAACATCACTAGAGGAAGAGAGGTCAGTGTTGGAGATGCATCAACTAAAAACAACTGATGCTGTCATCTCTATCAGCTGACATGAACACAACTATTGCCAGTCATCTGGAAAACCTTTAGTATTACACATCCTGACTGGTAATGAATGAGTCCAGGGATTATTGTAAATCCAGTTTCAAAGCAAAAAAAGCATGTGATTCGTTGGTCACATTTGAAACTGAAAGTCATCGTTTTCTATTTTAATAAAATTATTTCCAAGCAACATTTAGTCACCACTTTAGAGGAAGAAAGTCATTTTGGCAGAGTAAAATTCAACTCAGCAAAACCTGATAAGCACGTAATCACCAGTTTAAAAAAATAAATCACATACTGAAACTGACTACTGATATTATAATGTGAAGGCATGATTTCATGAAGACCAACAAGTCCAAAGCATTGTGACGATTAAAGGCTAAATTCATTATTATCTGGGACTAGTCGACTACAGTATTCTGGGGTAACATGAGGATAGATGTGCTTCTATGCCACGAAGAGTTAACTGTAATATCCGGTGTTTAAACATTTATCGTGTTAAATATCAGTATGCTTTTACATCCCACGGCCTAACCAGCCTTAGCGTTACAAATACTCCGTGGTTGTGTTATTAGGCTACAACTTTAGACAAGCCTCTCACCGGTTCGGATGGGTGGAGGCACACTGGGCACTTAAAGCGTAAATAAACACTGTTATTTGCTGATAAATCTCAAGTTTAAAGTGTCCTTGATTTGGTAGTGTACTACACAATCGACATTTAGCCAGGTAGCCAGTAAATTGAGATTGGTTCTGTTGACGTTAAGTTAATGTCTGTTACCTCTTGCTAGGTTAACTTGTCTTGAACGCATCGAGAATCATGTGAATTTAACCATATTACTAACATTTGTTAAGCTAAGCGCCATGAAGCCAACTGACACAACCAAAGACACCCGTGTTACACTGGTAGCAGCCGAGAAGAACTTCTGTTTGCCCTGATTTGGAGAAGCAGCACACAAAACAAACTGGCGAACTGGCTAACATAGCAGTAGCTTGCTAACCTTAACCAAGTTAAACTCGGCTAACGTTTGCTAAACAGGCAGGATGAGCTAACGATATGCTAGCTAGTTAGCTACGTTAGCTTAGCTTCAGGTTGCAAGCTCCTCAGTGGCCAAATGTGATCGACAATACATGCTAACGTGAATTCAGAAGCTTACCAAACGTAAGTAGCCTGTACTGGTTGGTCGCGACTTCTCTAAACGCAGCTGATCATAGGATTTCTTGAGTCAGAAGAAGTGTTTGTTGGCGGTTAGCGGTCTCACTCTGGCTGCAGCAGGAGCGAACAGTGCTGTCATTTGCTGTCATCACGAGGAGACCTGCGCAGCAAGCATGCGCAAAAAGGGAGCCGTTACAGTTAAAGGGAGCTTTCACACTAAAATAGGAAACAGGCCTGCACATGTTGTGTTTGCTTTGGAGGAGTTTGGAGGAATTTCTAAGGAATCATACAGCTGTTTTGAATGGACACACACACACCATAGTCTAATCATTTGTTATGTTTAAACACAGATTTGTCACAAATCTAATGCCAGTTTCAAAATGTTCAAGTATTTGCAAACAATTACAGAAGTCTTAAAAGTATATTAGATCTCACACAAGATAAAATTAGTTTTTTCATCATGGCTTAATAATGATGTTTTTAATGATGGTTTTGTTCATATCTTGTGTGAAATGTCAGTTTGATAGTATGATTTTTGACCATGATACTGAACATACTCAAGAGTGAATTTGTGTGGATCCCGAATCACACATTTTATTTCTTGACTGTCGGTTAATGTTTGATATTATTGTATTTGTAGAAGCAAATTTCGACTGCTTACATCTCTGCCCAAGCCTGAGCATACTGGCAACCGGCCCAGTCCGACTGTGCCCTCGTGTAGCCTATGTCCTCTCTCAAAATAAAACTGTTTAAGGGACACGATATGGAGAACTGGGACATATGATGCTGCCATCCACTTGGAGCTGACAAATATGAAAGGTGCCTCTGAGGTTCTGCAGAATGAGGACCATATCACACACTGAAACACATCACCCCTCTGGATTTTATATTAGATTGAAAGCCAATTTCTCATTAGGCATTATGCTTTTCAAATTATATTGTTTTGCGCATATTTTTGTAGTATTTATTTTGTGCAGCAATGAATATACACAGTCACATTGTGGGGACCCACCTCTCTTTAGGGACAAAGAGCAAGCCCCTGTAGCATATTTCATGAAATTTTAACATGATGACTGATTTTAAGGTTAGGGTTAGGCCAATATATTCAGGATCAGCTCTCTAGGGAATTAATGTAAGTCAGTGTAATGTCCACTGAAGTAAAACACAAACGTGCTTGAGTGTCCATAGACAAATGATCATTTAGTTTCTTTAATTTATAATGATCTTAAAGTAAAAGTTGACTAAATTTGATGTCACCATAATTGTAACAGTGCTGGATTTGGCGGCTGCAGATTACTGAGATAAGACATTACAAGAAAATATCCAAGTTGTTATATAATGTTATCATTATTTCTTTAGATTGGAACTCAGTGACCTAATTTATATTACCTTTTCATTTACAGATGATAAAAAAATAACTATGCAACATTGTTGATGCAGGTTTGCTTGGTTTCGATCAGATTTTTTCTCTTTAAAATGCATTCTTTTGGTATCTAAATTTACACCATTTTTTCTCTAAGTCATCCATATTCAACACCATAAAAAAAAGGGGTCACTAAAGCAGGACATTTCTCCCTTGATAGAGTACTGTAATAGTACAGCATAGGACAATAACACAGGCAAAACATAAAGCCCTTTTTTTCATTTTGATACTTGGAAGGGATGTTTTTGGAAAAGACAAAATGCAGATAGAAGGGAAACTAATACACTGAACATACAGGTTTGTATGTCTTTCCATTTGTCTAATAGATAGATAGATAAATAAATAGACAAACAGATAGACAGATAGATAGATAGATAGATAGATAGATAGATAGATAGATAGATAGATAGATAGATAGATAGATAGATAGATAGATAGATAGAATTTTGGTGGCAGCAATAATTGCCTTATTCCACTAGGTGGTGTTCTAAGAACACTAGAGAAAGACTTCAAGTGGCGTAAATCCTTGACTGAGCAACACAGTAATGTGAATCAAATATGTTGCAACACATTCACTGTACAAAAACCGTGAGGGTAATCAATTTGAAACAGTAAACACTGAACCGAGGAGACAAGTTCTGGAGGGAAACAGCTTAGATACAGCTTGAATTTATGGATCAAACTTTTATTCAGCTGCAAATAATGTGGAGGAATATCACGTCACAGTAATTTTGTTGAAAAGATATTTACCGCATCTTTCTCAAACAGTAAAGTTACTCCTCCAAGGAAAACAGCGTGCTCCACATGTCACACTTCATCATAGGTCCATAAAGTCATTCATAATCTCAGTCTACTTCCAAACCTGCCTGTTAAAGATAAGGTCTGTAAACAGGCGTGGAATGTAGTCACGCTGAAAAAAATGTTTCATGCCACACATGGCATCAAAATATTAGTCAGTACAAAAGGAAAGATTTCAACCATAGCACTTTGTGTTTTGATACACAGAAGGGTGACAAATATGCCCTTATTTGCCGCTTTAATGGTGGTGATGGAGAGCACTGCCCAACACTTCAGTTCGAATTCTCCCGTAGGTGTTCAATTGTTTTGAGACCTGGTGACTGTGAAGGTCATTACACTAGATTCACATCATTTCTATTCTCATCAAACCATTCAGTGACCCTTGTGCCCTATTGATGGGGGCTTTGTCATTCTGGAAGAGATCCAGGATAGAAACTCATCAGGACAGAAATTTTTCATGATACGACAGAGGTGATCACTCAGAATAACTTTGTATTGATCTGCAGTGACCCTTCCCTCTAAATGGGCAAGTTGACCTAAACCATGCCAGAAAGATGCCACCCACAGCAGGTTTTTCCTTTAATTTGTCACCTCACTGTATTTGTGCACTTAAAAACAATATAAACTAAATTATTATGGAAGTTATACATTTAGTCTATATCTTTCAGGAAGAAGATGGATTCCTCTTTTGTTTCTTGTTTAATACACCCATATGTGCGCCATAAAACAATCATAAACATCTCAGCAAAAGAAACATGGCTGACACCCAGAACACAAAGTAGTCTGTGAAGAGAAAGCCAAAGCCATGAGATCACTCATTAAATTCCATTTATTATATATTTATATATAGGTTATAAACATCACAAAATAGAAAGTTGAGGAGGGTCTTGCACAAAGATATATAATCAAGTAAAAGAGCAACCTTAGATTAGTCAATAATGGCAATGGAAGCAGGCATATTATCTTATCTGTGTTCAGTGCTGTAGCTTTGTTAGGAACATTCTTATTATATAATTTATGTTTTAGTGCAAACAGAGTCTCTACAACTCTTGGCTCAAAAGACTTAGTCAATATTTATAATAAAATAGGATTTTACAATATAGCTGTTAAGGTTGCTCTTTTATTGCATATGGTTTAATTAAGAACATACTGTGGTATTAGTTACAATAAGGTCTCAAGGTCATGATGTTCAAATGATCTAATATTCAATATATATAATATACCTCTTACATTTCTAAGCATCAAACGGTATCTCATTAACATAATAAATTTAATTGTAAGCAATATCAATATTAAAATACCTGAATATAAATAACATGCTTTGAGCAAAATAATTATTCATTTACAATGGTTCAAACAACCTAAGTCTGGAGCTGTCAAGCCTTTAGAAATAGCTAACCCTATACATTGCTTTGTGTCAAATGCTTTTTTTGTTTTTGTTTTTGACTGAAGGCCACTTTCAAACAAAGCAATTTATACCAGAATGACATCAAGTCTTTTCACAAGATGAAATAAGTTCAAACTAAAATCCTAAAAGAAGTGGGAAAACAAACAGGTGGTTGATTGTACTTCTATGTCTATGAACCAATAACTAATATAGCAATAATTAAAAAAAATACTCACACAACTACAGCATACCAAGGAAATAATACTTAAATACTAATAAAACAGTTGTAATCTTACAACCACTGTAACAAGGTATAATATAAATCTCTGATATAACATTTTTTGGAGAAATCAATGTTGGGTGACAATTACACTATGAAACCTGGCTTTGCCAACTATTATGTGGAGGCAATGAAATGTGCACTTTGCAAATATTGTGTGCTTCATACACCGTCTGCAGAAACTGCACAGATCATACAAGTACACATCTTAAACACCTGGATAACTGGGTTTGTGCCTAGTCTACATGCAGGCTTTTAACTCTCTGGTGCAAAACAAGCCAAAACAACAAAGGACGACCTTGAAAGTGTTACTGTATGTGTGTGAGAGTTTTGGTGTGTGTGGGAACAGACAGAACTAAGATCAAGAGAGAGACAGAGAGAAAGAGATTGGTCACATACATACACGTATTTCCAGGTCAATGTTCAATTTGCTAAATCACACCATGTATTTACAATATATACATTTACTGTTACTGACATCATTATCATTACTATTTAGTGCTATGCTATATAATATCATCTAAGAGATGAGGGGTACCCACCCAGTCTAGTGTTCTTGGCTCAGAGGCAGCCATGATCATGCACATAAACTGTTTCCCTGTTCTCTTATCTATGGGATAAATAGTAGTAGGAGTGAACCTTTTGTTGCTCTCCACAAACTCACACAACTGATTATAGATTTTGGGGTACTCGTGACGAAGGAAGACTCCTCTGGTCCTGAGCTCACGCTGGATATTGACAAAGCACACCTCTCTGGCTTTTCTTCCCTCCTCCCCCTCCTTGTCAATGTCTGGTGTGCCTGGAGGCGGAGTGAGGATGAGAGTTTCCATTTCGCTCTCCTTCTTGAGTACCTTTTTGTCAGGGCTTGAGGAGGCCAAGGACACCTTTGCATATTTTCGAACTGTTGGTGCTTGGACCCTTGGTGAAGGTCTGTTAGGCACTAGTTCACCAACAGCTATGGATACATTCAGAAGAAAACATTCATTGGGGTCGTACTCATTACCTGCCTGCTGCAGCTCCTTGCAGTATTCACCTAGGTTGTCTTTGAATCCATCCAGCTCTCTGAGGGACAAGTATGTGGGTGACATTAGGAGGCTCTCGAGCCCAACTTGCAGGAAGTTGTCAGCTGTCTCTGGATTGGCAAAACCCAGAAAGAGAACTCCTCTCCCTCTGGAGAGGTAACCAGCTTTAGCAACTCGCGAAAAGGCTTTGTGGATCTCTGTATTCTCTCGACAGAACTTAAGAGCGTGCCGACACACACTGCTAACACGACCGTACAGACATGTCTCTTTATGGGTCTCCCAGTCATCCCTGCGACAGTTTCGCGAGCAGTAAAACGTGTAGCAACTGTGACACGATTTGAAGTACAAGCAGGCATTGAACATATTCTCAATCCGATTGCACTTCTTGTTCGCACACACCATAGTGTCGTCTTCATCTGTGCTATGGTCTGGAGAGCATTCCTCTGCACTCCTTTGTAAAGCATCGCACCCACTGTCGGGGTCTTTGATTGTGTCAGGGCTTGATTTAGAGGATGGGAGCTGTGTGTTCAGGCCTCCTAAGTTTTCAAGTCCAGAAGATCCTCTGTCTTTGTCATCATCTTCAGTGATTAGTTGTTTTAGCTGATCTAACAGATCCTCACTTGACTTTCTGCTAGTTGGTGGTTTGTAGTCAACCACCAGGTCAGCTAAGAGTTCATCCAGTTGCTCTAGACTCTGCTGGAGAGAGAAGTTGTTGTGTTTCCTGTCTTTGGTAATGTCTGTTGTGTTAGATGGCTGTTTCTGATGCACTTCTCTCGGAGATGGTGATTTTTCACCGTCCATTGTATCCCAGCTGACAGAGTGGACTTCACGCCGCCTGCTGTTGCCTGCACATATGTCATTGTCTGTTATGGTAATCTCAGGAGTTACAAACCAGTGCCCACTCTTGGTATTCTTCCATGAACCGCTTGAGCCCCTCTCTAAGGAGGTTTCAGAGAGTGACAGGGCAGCGTAGCGCCTCGGTGAGCTGGAAAGGTTAAGTATGACAGGTTGAGATGTGACATCAGAGGATGCTGCATGCCTTGCTTGGGAAAACAGGTTCTCGTAGCTCCGTCCACGTGGTACTGATTGCTCTCTGTCATGCCGTGGATATAGAATATTGTCCCAAGACTTGGAGTGGCTTTTGGCCTCTGCACCTAGACGACTTGTCTCGCTGTTGGTGAACCAGGGGGGTATAGTGGGGTCTGGCCTTACCCTTGGTGGTGTGTGCTGAGATGACTGGTTAGAGTAGCCAGATATACTTGAACGATACCAGTCATCTGAAAAGGCCTGGGACATTCGAGGGCGTCGACGACCTTCTGTGTGATATGGCCTTGTTGAAAAGTACTGCTCCTCAGGAGAACAAAATGGTTTGGAATAAAACAACCTTGAGCTGCTCATGTGGTATGGATTGAACCGGGTGTCCTCTCCATAGTAAGCTCTAGACAGTGGAGTTTGAGAAAAGTATGATCCTACCTCACTTGTGGAATAAGGCCTACCATATACAGAGTGTGATGACTCTCGGTTGGAAAACTGGTCCGTGTAATACGGCCTAACAGGAAGGGTGTGCACCCATCGAGTCCTTGGGTCGTACTGACTAGTCATTGTACTACCATGGCTGGTGAGACTGGATCGATCATCCTGAAAGTAGGCTCGAGAATAGGGATGGACTGGATACCGAACAGCATCCTCTGTGTAGAAAAACTTGGTCGGTATGTTGGGATTTGAGTAAGCTCTTTGTTCTTGACTCAGATATGGTGCGGTTGGTGATGGCATTCTGTGCATGTCTAGATGCTGGTAAGAGATGGGAGACATGCTGGTGTAGTGGTATCCTTGTCTAAAATCTCCACTGTAGCATTCGCTTGGAGTGGGCGTTGGTGAGGAGACAACCTGCCGTGGTACATACAAGCCTCTACTGCTGCTGGCCTGGGAGTATCTCTGCCACAGATGCTCAGTCCGTACATTGGGAGTCTGCCTAGCTGTGTGTTGCAGCACAGCAGCGTCTGGTTTAATGTCCACACGGCATCTAACATGAGGGGTTATGGCGGGCTTATCTGTTTTCTCCTCTTCAAAGCAGTCTGAGACGTAGAGGGGAGAATGAGGCTGCAGTTTGATAGGATGCACCTCATTCAAAAATGCCCTGTTTGAGGAGTAGGATTCTCGCTGTGATTCAGAAGTCCTCGAGTTATCTGACACAGCCTGAGGTGCATCCCTCCCCTTCCTGGCTCCTGGAGGAGATACTGAGATGGGCACTGGAGTGAGGGTAGCCTTAACTCTAGGAGTGCTTTTAGATCTTGATCTCTTTTTAGAATCTGACCAAGTGAGATGGTTGGTGTTGTCTTGTGTGGAATGCTGCTGGAACTGCCTGGTGTTAAACAGATCAGGAGATGAAAAGCGAAGATGCCCCGGCTGATCCAGTCCATTCCACATTAGATCTTTGTTTAATGTCTGATGCTCAGACCTCTTGTAAGGGTACTCCATCGAGGAAGAGAAGGTCTGTGGGTCATCAAGTGACTCAATGAAGTCAAAACTGCGGCAGTGTCTTTTGTTGATGATCTCTGATTTATCAATCATTTTCAAGTCACATTGCTGGGAGGAGTAAAGAGAAACGGAGTGGTCGGTGACGGGATTTAGAGCAATGTCCTGATACAGAGTCGATGCCAGTATATCAGGAGGATGCGTTCGTGTCATCTTAAAGCAACTTCAATGCTCTCCATTCAGTGTGATTCGAGATCAACACAGCCTGTGGAAAGAAATAAAGCAAACACAATTAAATGAACTTTAAACATAGGTTCAAAGTTCTAAAAAAGACACAAATAGTAAGGTGTACACCAGATATATAAACCACAGGTAATATTTACTAAATCTGAAAAGCAAACTTCGTAATATCTTTTAAGATCATTTTGCAATGTAGAACACGTTTTCCCTTGTATTATGTATCCAAGGAAAACTACTACAACAACAGTTTTGGTCTGACACTAGTAAAGGTGACTGGGTACAAATTTAACAGCTCCTAGTTGATCATTTACTAACCAAGTTTAAAGACAGTTTCAAGATCCACAACTCAGCATTGCATCTGGACAACATACCAGTCAATCATTATGCTAAAGGTCTTGAGGTACTACACCATACTTAGACAAGGTGGCTTTTGTGTATTTAAACAACCAAAATGTGCAATATCTGACTTTTAATTAGACAAGAATTCCTTTGACTGAAAGGACAATATTCATATCATCTTGCATTGCTAATTGGAAAAAGGAATATGCAAAACTTAATAAACAAGACACAACACACTACTGCTAAAACCAAGTCTTTTTTTTTTAAATTTTACTTAAATACTTGATTGACAAATATCAATTATCAAACAAGGTTGTTAACTATAATAATAAAGCTAGTTTTAAGTACAGTATTTATGAATCATGGTGTCTTCAAGAGCATTTTAAAGTACTTAAATTACATTACTGCAGCATATCTTGGGTTAACATTACATCATGTAGCCAGAAGAAACTGCACCGTAGCTGCTATGAAAAAATACCCCGTAAATAATACACAGACCACTGCTGTCAATCCCTGCATAAAGAACATTCAGAGTGTTTTTTATAGACCTTTGAAGCATATTATGGACAAAACGTTTCAACAATGGATTTTTATGTGTCACACACACACATGGGCTTTCTTGTTGGCACTCACCCACAAGCCAACCCTGAGTTACCATCTGTTCATCGTGATGAGAGCCGACTGACCAGCCATCTCCCTGTCATGTCTCTACAGCACACCTAAACCTCACGTCTGCTCACAACCAGCCCCGACACACAAACGTACGCTGTTATTCACCGATTCGCTTGGCTTGTTACATTTAGTTAAGTTTCAGTGCGGCACTGTTGGGCACCAATTTGGGTATTTTATTGCTTTAAATGAAAGGAAACAGCTAAAGTTGCAATATGTATGATATTTCTAACTGCAGTTTCTGGACTTACATGAATATAAATCTGTGGGTAAAAGATTGCCAATAAACACCAGATTACATACATTTTGTGTTTTATACAGTAGATCAGCTTTGTACAATTACATGAGCCTCTGCTTTATGAATATTATGGTGTTCAATGTAAGTGTTTCAACTGAATAAGCTAAAATAAGGTATCAACTTGGTTTGTTAAATTCAAACAATTCTGTAACTGTGCAGTAAGGAAATAGCCTAGCCGCGCTAGACAACCCACGGCAACGAATTTAATTCTCTGCCAGGGTCGACCACAAAAACAACAACAGTCGTTGAGCTCCATTAGCACCGACTCTGAATAATCTTTCTGTTAACATGTCTGTAATATACTTGAGCTTCACCCATTGACTGTATAAATAAGGCTTCACCGAACTACCGCATCCTCTGATTTCCGGCGCTCTAGGAACTACGTCAGCCTATTCATTGCCCTGATTGATTGTATACCTACCCAACTGCTGCAGAGTGATTTGAAAGACAACCTTTTAGCCCGCCTCCCTCCCTGTCGAGAGTTCCTAGACTCTTCTGTCTTCAGACCTGGGTCTAGCGCGGCTAGGCTAGTAAGAAAATGTACCGAAAGCATTTTTTAAATGTGCTATTACCTCTATACTAGCTGTTCTGCTACTACTGAGACCTTGGTCACTAAACTCTAACTGATGGCTGAATGTCAGTATTATAAAATACAATCTGTAACCTATATTATGCAATCAGAAGCAAATTTTGCACCATTTGTTCCAATACAAGAGAAAGAAATTATGACTATTTTGTATGGAAATGACGATACGATGGGATAAGGCACTAAACTGGAGGAAAAATAAACTTTAATCCATGTTACTTTAAGTCTTCTTAGCTCTCTAAGCTTAAATGAATGAAGTGAGGCATCAGCAAGTCAGAAAGACCCTTGGTGAGACTTAATTTCATTATATAGTGTGAAAACATCCAGAGTAGTTTACCACAATCGATCTGTCTCAAACAGAGTCCAAGCTTTCAGACATTAATGGATATGAACAGCAGCTGTCTGTTCCTCATCTAATAATGTTGCATAAAGAATTATGAATGGGTCTGCATGTTAAAAGAGCCCTGTGGATGTTACCGTAGAGGTCTCTGGAGGGATGCTACAGCAAACTTACATAAATGTCACACAAGATGTATAAAATATATGAATTAATGATGTAGGAATGACAGGTAAAGCCACTACTGACCAACACACACCAAAACACTCCACATACCAAAGCTTTTCTTGAACTAAACCTTAAATCAGACGGATCAGAGGCCAAAACATAAACTCACAGAGGAGACGTGTTTAGTTATTTGTTAGAATTAGAGGACAAGACATCTTGACTCAGTAAATACATGCTTTCCTTCCTTTACTCATCTTCATGGTCTAGGGCTCCTTCTCAATAGAGGGACTAGAGCACAAGTAGAGAACCACATGCCACATACTGTCTCCATGGCTACAGCACACAGCAAAGAAACCATTAAAGGCTCCTCCAGTTGCACGCTGAGGGCTAAAAATCTCAGTCTGAAAAAAGAAACGACCGATAATGTGCAATGGAGGGTAAATCTATATTAAAATCACAGGATGGAAAGATGATATTACAGATACGAACTCTGTATTTTATTTTGACACTGTTTATGCCAGAGGTTTGAACAACTGGGCGCATATTCATGTGATTTCTAACTAAACTTCGAAGCTCTCCCTGCTGTTTTTTTTAAAATTATTACTATTATTGCAGACGATAACAAATGTGATGCGGATTTGCCTGCAGCCTCCCCGCGGGCCTATCACACCGATCCATCCTCGAAGCGTTACCGAACACTTCTTGTAACGCTCCCAGGCACCTTTCTCGTTTTTTTCTTGTATTTTTTTTATTATTATTATGGTGCTGCGGCACGATGATCGGCCCTCCATCCCCTTTGTGGCTGACCTGATGCCTTTGAGCCCGGGATGACATCATTAGAAAAAAGAAACAGGGTTCAGATTAGGACAGAGCCCGCTGAAGGGAAAGAGCTGCTGAAAGGAATAGGGACGAGTTCGGCTAAGTTTGGACATTTTGGGGGTTTTCTTTTAGAGAGAGACAAAACGAGAGGCCCTTACCGTCTCTCCGGTGAGGAGTTGCTCAGATGCGGTGGGCATGGTGAAGCCTGGTTCTCCATCCGATCAGACGCAGCTTCATCCCGGCCGCACCTGCTGGCAGCCTCCCGGAGAAGCACAGTCGTCCTTCATGCTGCCTTTACATGTTGTCTGCTTCACCCAGCGATGCTCTCACACTCCCCCGTGTGCGTGTGTGTGTGATGGTGTGTGTGTGTTTGTGTGTGATGGAGGAGGAGGTGTGTCCGAGCCTGCGCCTGTGCTCGTGCCTCTGGAGGCGTGGTTGTGCGTGTTTTTATGAGGGAGGAGGAGGAAGGAGGGATGGAGGAAGGAGGGAAGGGTATCTGGGTGTTCAGAGTCTGAGCAGCAATGCGGTCTCTCTCTCTCTATCTGTGTGTGTGTGTGTGTGTTTATCTCTGACTAACTGCTGGTCGTTGGTTCATCCTGCAGTGTAACAGTGATGAGCGCCGTGCGTAATGAGGAGACGCTCATCCGACAAGTTGCATTTTTAGAAAGTTTACAGACAGTACAGGCTGCAGGATTCGAGCCTCTCCTACACTGATCACTGCTAATGTTCCTCCCACGCTGTTGGACGTGAGGTGGACATGGCGATGAGAGGGAGAGAGAGGGAGAAAAAAATCAGTTTTGTGCCAATGTGATATAATTTTTTTGTTCTATTACTCAGCTGTGGTGGAAGTAGGTATTCCATGTAGGGCAGCAATTGTTCTGATCTGTTAGCCTAATGCTGCTGTTGTTTTCTTGGTCTGTAAAATTGAAAATGATCAAGAAAAAGGTTGAGCCCAAAAGGACATATCTTGTTTTATTTGTTCCAAAAGACATTAAATTTACTACCATGTATGACACAAAAGAGCAACAAATGAGGGTTTTTGGGAGGACTTGTTCTGCAATTTTTTTTTGGCATTTTTATTGAATTTTTTTTTTACATTTTTGTTAAGCAACCAGCCCAAACGGGCTAATTGATGGACTGTTTATTCAAACTGTTTGAAAAATATAATCAGGAGTCCAACCATTTCAGAATCAGAAATAATCTACTGATCCCTAGGGGGAAATTACTTACATTCAGTCAAGGCTTTAAAGAAAAAAATATAAACATTAGCAGAAAAATAGGTCCTACAAATATAAATGTAAGTAGAAAAGTATAGGCATAAAATGTTGAAATGTACATTGTACTAAGAATCTGAAATATTTTATTGATCCCTAGGGGGAAATTACTTACATTGAATCAAAACTTAAAAAAAACGATAAACATGAGTCGAAAAATATGTCCTAAAAATATAAATATAAGTAGAAAAGTAAAAGCATAAAATGCTGAAATATACATAGTACTAAGAATCTAAGAATCGGAAATGTTTTATTGATTCCTAGGGGGTAATTACTTACATGACATTCAAGACTTTTCAAAAAGATAAACATGAATAGAAAAATACATCCTAGAACTATAAATGTAAGGAGAAAGGTGTAAGCAGAATATTGTTAAAAATGTACATTGTACTAAGAAAACAAAAACAGAAGTTTACAATGTAACAAATAGAGGAGTTATAATTTTCCTTACCTTTAGATCCTACACTCTTAAAAATGACCCGTATAAGAATCAATGTGTTTTTATGCCATTTTTGCCATTTTCATTCAAAATAACAATTTATATTATTGTTTGTATTGTTTTTCTTGTCCACAGAACAACAATTTCATGTTTGGAATATGTTTATTTTTCACTTTATTTCAAATTTTGAACATTTTGATAAATGTAAAAGAAGAATATTACACAAAATAGCAATAGACGAATGTCAACATCCATTTTGTTGAAATTTTCTCTCTCTTTTCCTCCAGCTGCTGCTACTTTCCGTCCCTCCAACTTTTTGCACTTCATCATTTCTTGTATGATATCATCAGTGATTTAGAGATTGAGGTAGTAATACAAATATTACAATTATTTAAAAATATGAAAAGGAACTTAAAAATAGAAATGGAATGATATCAAAGACATGTTTTTGAGGAATAGCTGGAATATGAAATGACTAAAACGTTTCATTACAAAGATATTGCAAGAAAACAACCTCAGTGGGGTCATTTTTGATGCATTTAGGCATCTAAGGGTTAAGAGACAAGTATTTCATAATAGTACATGAAAATGCATAATCACATGAGTGAAATATAATAATTTGAAATAATAAGATGGTTGAAAGCCATAATGTGCGATGAAGGTCCGTGTCTGAACTGTCCAAGAGAGGTTTAATAAGTTTTGTAAGCTGCACTGTTTCATTTCACATGCTCAGACAGGATCGATGAAGCGCGGGTTGCATGAGGTTTTGATGTAAAGATGAGAGGAGGAGACGTTTAGGGAGCATCTATAGTGCATTTGTGTGCCTGTGATTCATGTTGGGCAGGATAAAAAGTTATTTGCATTCTGTGACAATTTGTAGTAGCTCTGGAGACCAGCTGGGTTTGTACTCTCTGTGTTGTGTACAATAAACCTAGTGGACCAAACATCACTGACTCTGTTTATTTCCTTCTTCTTAAGTGTGCAGAATAATTTACAATGCTTCAGGAAAAGTGGTAGTCAGAGGAATTCTCCACCACAAGACTTGAGCTGTATGGCTTGGTAGTCTGTTTACTGCTGTGACTGGCATCTAAAAAGGATCTTGTAATCCATGAAGTTCCTACATAAAAGATGATGATACAACTAAATGATCTCTTGCTCGCAGCTCCTTGTTGTTTATAATCTGGCATTAAGCCTTTCATAGCTTGGCCTGTGCCAAACACATCTGCCCTAAAGTCTCACCTCTCGCCACATCCCTCTGCATTGTCTGAATTGATGATGGGGACAGCTGGCTGTGAGCCCCAGCCCGAAGCATGTGACTGCTGCAGAAGAACTGCTTACTGAAGCACTCTCAGGGCAGATAGAAATCACTACCGACAAACTGTGCTGATCAGGCTGAAGATCGCAATGATACTTAGCTTTGACAGAGCTCATTTCGTTACGGGAAAGATGGCTTTCCACTGCTTGAACACAGCAAATGATGACCACTTTTTTTCCCGTTTTTATTATTATCTCCACTTTTCCTGCCTGCACACTGGTTACAAAACACCACAGTTAACCGAGACTCCATCTGTGACACACCACGTGTACGATATGATTCAGAATACAGTGGATCTCACATTGTGCGGCATCCAGCATCTCTGAGAGTGGGATCTATCTGAGCATGTGTGACTCACTCTCTCCAGCACAGTGCGCTGGCATCAGTTTGTGTCAGCTGTCGGTTAGCCGGCATAAGTGTCTGTCAGCTGGCTGCTAGCAGGTGTCTTAGGCACCTCGTAGACTCTGCGAAGAGGAAATCAATGGCTCTGTGTTGATTAGAGGCCACTCTGACGGGGATCAATTAGGCTTACACCACCACAAAATGACAACATTAAAGCAAAGCATTGCTTCACTCTGCCTCGAATGCTCAAACAAGCTTTCATGCAACTCAGTAAACAACCTTCAGCTCTCCAGCTGTCTCCAATTAACTCTATTCAAGATTAAGTCACTCTCTGCAAACTTTCCTTCTGATTTCTGTGCTCCTATTGGTGGGAATTACATAAGAGATGTGGGGATGCACAGCCAGGCCCCATTGCTTTCAAAGTCCGGCCCAAAATAGCCAGTGTGGCAGGCTAATACACAGCATCTCTCAGCTTTTTTTTCTACGCTGTAATGATACGTCAGAGGAAACAAGGGAAAGACATTAGAAAGAGATGTTGAGGCAAACAAATTCAGTTGGACTGTTTCACAAGAATCCCCAGGGGAGCTCCGGATGTTGCCCCTGCAGTGCTGAATATTTCACACAGCCAAAATTAGACCTCTTAGATAGACATATGGCAGAATGTGGTTGGTTCCTTTCGATCCACCCACACTCGTATGTACACTTTCGATGCAGTGAACTCACATTCAGAAGGGACTAAAAGTGCAGCTGAAGTGAATCTGGAGGCGCAGTGGGAGATGCACCCAGTCTTCCCTTAATTCCAAAAGAACCTCGATTAAGTCTCCAGCCAAATTAAACCACTCAATCCTCTCTGTTCAACTGTGCTGCCCCAGATGTAAGTTATGGTTGTGGCAGTCCATGCCGCACAGACCATGTGCCTTCTGTGAGGATTTAGAAGCAGCAAAGTATTTAGATGCTGTTGGACGCTCAGTGGGGCTTTCTAGAATCCACACTGGCGTAGCTTTGATTCCTAGTGGATCAGACAAGATTATATGCAAAGTGTTGTGAGGCTTTTCCAGACTGGAGTAGAGCTGCCAGGAGCGCTTTTGGTGGTGTCCCCAGGTAGCTGATGCTGCATGTTGGAAAAGTTGCAGCTGTTTGGAAAAAGAAGTGATTTTATGATTTCTCCCTGTAGAAACATTATTTTAAGACTCATAGAGGAGAGTAAAATAATAGTAATAGTAATATAATGGGCATTACATACAGTTTCCCTGTGCTTAATTTAAAAAAAAATTACCTTTGCTGCACAAAAAAAGAACATTACAGTCTACTCCAAGTAACACTTATAAACAAATTCATGTGCAAGCCAAACCATTTGGGAGCGGTATCCATGGTAACCCACGTTGAGTAGGAGCAAAAGAGAATGAATTGATTTCAAAGGGAATGAAGTAAAGTGCTGATGGGAGTCTTCCACGGGGACCATAAAAATCTACGTCATCACGATGAGATGCCTGGAGGTGAGAATTGTAATGTACACCTGCAACAATCTGCAAATGCACAACGGCACGAGGTTCGGCAGCACAGCCTCACACCGACTGTACGTTGTGTAGAGACACATAACCTCTCTTACACCCGCAGATTATCTCCAGTCGAGATTGACAGCTTAGAGTTAGCATAAGGTTTACCATAAGGAGACCCCCTCTGGCAGCCCTACGGTGAAAATAAGATCGGAAGAAAAACCTGCACTCATGTGGGCTTATTCTCACATCCTCCTCTCAGTACATGTAGGTCAGAGTAAGAATAGTGTAGATATTATTCACAGCTGCACTGAGCAAACACAAACTCCTCTATCCTGGTCTCTGGAGTCCCAGTAAGACATCCCATGGTGAGACTTAATTAAATCTTTATTACACACTCCTCTCTCATCCTTCATCATCTGCCATTTTGGCCGAAGAATCACTCAGTCATGTGTGCAAGTTTATTAAAGGGGAAACACATTTGGAGGGATGAGGTAGGCCTCACAGTGGGTGTCGCCTCTTGCTCTCCACAATGTGAATTATTTGTGGTAGCTCATTGTCGCCATGATATTGTTATGTAACATCACAGACACAGGAATGCGGCTGTATCACATTTTGAGCGAACTGCTGGAGCTCAGAGTTTCAAGAGATTTTCCAACGCTGATTAAGGTCAGCAGGAGGGTTTATAATGCAGGACTGTCATTAAGGTCCCGCTATTCAAGACTGGACAGACAACAAATCTTTTGTGCCTCAGTTAGGAAGAATCAATGAGGGCCTTCTAAATATGGATATCATTCACCCTCGATCCCGCAGCAGCACAATGCAAAGCAGTACTGGGTTGCACTAATTGTGCAGGGCTGTAGGCCATGCATAATAGCTGTAACAGCCACTGTTTACCATTCAGAGACACACATCTTAGAGTTGAATTAAACAACTGAATTATAGAAAGACTTCAGATTTTTTTTCCTGCATAAAAGAGTAAGTGACATCACTTCTCACATGTATCCTGAAATAATTATTAGCTCAGCTTTTGAAATGAATGGAGCAGATATGATTCGACCCCAGTACTTGGAATTCCTCCCATTCAGATCCTGCAGAGTTTGCACAGCCACCCATCAAATTACCCCTTGCAAATCAGTTGTGACACTTGCTTCAATTTGTGAATAAATAGCAATCTTAATGTATGTAATTACGCATTCTGGTTGAAGCCATCCAGATGCACCTGTGCTTGCAGCTTCTCCGGGCTGTTTAAATGGGTCAGCTCTAGAAATATCCTGGCTCGGAGAAGAAGTTGTGCGTGCCCCTCCCCTTTTTTCTCCTCTCTTGTCTGTAACAGAACAGGCCTATTGCTGGCAGTACCCTTGAGTCCTTTATCTGTGACCAGCAAAGTCATAAAAGTTCTATCAGGATGATTACACAACTGTGTGGGAGAAAGATCACAATTTCTGTAGCTTTCTTGTGAATGGATTTGCCAAGCAGCGATCAACTCCAGTAATAGCTACTTTCTTCTGCTAGGAAACTAAAGTCTTTCTTTTTGCTAATGTTATTCGATACCAGAAAAGTACCATTCAGTATGATTATATGAGCATCCTACCTGCCCTTTTAGGAGAGAACAGGATGGCCCACTGGACAGCCAGATAGGAAATGCAAGCAAGCAGACAGAGCTTTAAAAACCCACGGTGACCTTTCATGAGCGAGCAGCTATATAACATCCTGCCTGCAAATTGGATTTTGCACCCCGGACACTTTTGTCTGCAATGAAAACTTTCCAGGGAAGAAGAAATTGATCCATTTGGTGATTAAAATTGAACCCTCTCTTCACACTGCATAGCATCGACCAGCCAAAATATTTAGACGGTGCGAGTGGTTTTATAGTTGAAAGAGGGAAAGTAAAATATCCCAGTTTTATTGTATTTGTTTCAGCTGAAGATGCTCTCATTGATTTGTACAAGACAAGGCAATGAAACACATCATTCTCCAGACTCTGGGGTGGGATGGTGGGGTGGTGGGGTGGGATGGTGGGGTGGGGGTTGCGTGCACGATACTATTGGTCTTCTCAGCTGCAGCTGCTGCATTCAGATTTGAGCTCTAATGAAAGTTCTGAATACATGAGACATAATATGTGTATTTTTTTCCTCCCAAGCCATGAATCAGGCCACTATTCTAAAGGAAAGATGGGCTAAACAGTGATGAGGGGTGTTCAGGCGTTCCTTTGTTGATATTCGTCAGATTAGTTTTGTTAAATAGGATTATGCACACTTTGGTCTTTGTGTTTTCTGTGTGACTCAAACTTGTATAATTAAAATTTGAGTCTCAGTCGTCAATGAAAATGACACCTCATTGCTTTTCATAATGCAGTAGCAGACAAAACTACAATAAAACTGCTGTTTATGCAGCATAATAGCTATCATAATCATTGAATAGTCAGTCGGAAATCAATAAAAATGAAATCTAAACCACATAGCACTTAGCATGCCTTTTTGTTTGACCTGAATGTGCTTCCTGTTTTATAATAAATAGATTTTGCTCTTATCATATATATGGACACTATTACAAGTTAACAGCACTTGCCACATTGATGTAATACGGTGTGAAGTGATGCAATGAATATTTCTGTGCTGCAGGCTGTAGGCGATAGCAGTCAGGCTGTCGGCCCGCACCACCTTGTGGTCACATTAGAATGGCTGCTATTAAAACTGCTACACAAAACTGTTCAGCTCAGCACAGCGCTCAGTTTACAGTTTGTAACATGCATTCAGTTAAGTTCATTACATGCTTTATTGCTTTGAAATGTTTTAATTGAAATGGAAAGAGCTACGGGCTGCACAGTGGTGTTGTGGTTAGCACTTTCGCCTTGCAGCAAGAAGATCCCCGCTTCAAATCCCAGCCTGGGATCCTTCTGCATGGAGTTTGCATGTTCTCCCTGTGCATGTGTGGGTTTTCTCCGGGTACTCCGGCTTCCTCCCACAGTCCAAAAATATGCTGAGGTTAATTGGTTACTCTAAATTGCCCGTAGGTGTGAATGTGACTGTGATTGTTTGTCTGTATATGTAGCCCTGTGACAGACTGGTGACCTGTCCAGGGTGTCCCCTGCCTTCGCCCGAGTCAGCTGGGATAGGCTCCAGCACCCCCCATGACCCTAGTGAGGATGAAGCGGTGTATAGAGAATGGATGGATGGATGGAAAGAGCTACAACTCTGTCAGCTCCTCCATGACCTCATAGTTTTTAATTCTTCACATCTTAGCTTCCACCCACATACAGAACTATGAATATACCGACCTAATAAATGAGCAGTGCTACAGGACATTGCAAAATCTGTTTAACTTTGAAAGTGTTTAATTTCTTGAAGTGAATGTACTAAGTTATGCCAGATAAAGACAGTATTATCTAAAAAACTCGGGGTCTATTTTATCTCGAAGAGCTTTGAATTTTTGCAAAAACGTGCTTTGGAATTTGGGAAGAAAACAGAAGCAACATCCTGAGGAGTGACAGACATGAAATTAACATGATTAATTAAACTTAAACTCAAAGAACTCAAGCATCACTATTCTACATTTGGTCAACAATAACGAACTAAACAGTCACTATTGGTCATAGACTTTATTAGACTTGTGCATGTTTTAATAACATACTCATTTTCACATAATATAGCTACATTGCATATAACATCAATCTTTTACAATTAATTCAATAATCCACCATGATTTACATTATGCAGTATGTTATTTTCGATTAACAAAAACCTCTGCTAAATTTTTGCACTTACATTTATGATGTACGTTTTTAAATCTGGCAGGCATCGACTGACAATCAGTTTCACTCAAACTTGTAAGGACTTCATCTTTTCACGATGATTATACGGTGCATTTTAGAAAACAAGAAAACAAGCTGGAAAAAAGAGAAAACAATGTACATTCACAGTCAAATATAGCCACCATAAATAATGTAAACTTTTAAAAAGAAAGAACATATCTGTGAATATTAAAAAACAGAAATACAAATCTGCGTCTTTGCATCGCTGTTGGCTCAGTCTGTCAGCGCCATGGCAAATGTTATGTCTTAATATAGCCAAGAGGCTTCTGAGTGACAGAGTGACATTTCTCAAAATTAACCATCCATGCTAAATGTGATGGCTCATTTTCACAAATTACACACTCAGTGTAACAATTACTGCTCCTACTGATTCTCCTGACAGTAGGCTGTGCTGTGATAAATCTGACAATTATGCACTGACACTGAGTTACTGTAAGTTTTAAAAATGCAGCCCTCAAATACTAATGTATAAACTCACAAGCCCCAGGTAGTGATGCTTCATAGAAGAAAATTATGCAAAGAATTGCAAAATAATGTTAAAAAGTAAAAAAAAAAAAGTTAGACACACACATAATATCAACAAGCACAGGTAGCAGCAGGGGGAGAAAGGTGACAATCTGTATCGCTCAGAGCTCTGTACAACACATCTATTTGGTTAGACCAGTTACAGAACAACATTCACACATTTATGCACCATTGAGCACAAGGGGTCACTGTGGCGACACAAACAGACTGATAAACACAGGCAGCATGAAGAATCTGCAGGGGAACCAGGACTCCTTTATACTTTTGGCCATTGCGTCTTCTCTATAAAGCATGATATTGCCATACTACATAAACATTCACGTCTAATGCACTCCTTCTGGAAGACGTTTTTAGTGCCTTGAAAGAGAATAGCTTGGATTTTTCAGAGTCGTGATCAAAGAAAGATTTGTCAGTGCAAAGGATGAGTGGCAGTACGAGCTACTGCAGAGGAGCATCCCACGGTCGACATTCCTATACCTTTACATTGTTTTCCTTTCGTTATTGTACAGATGATGCTCAAAAATGTATCATTCCTTGGCTGAGTACGCTTTGGAGAATGAAATCTTCTTACAGACTATGAAGCCATTGAAAGCGGAGAAGAATATGTGAAAGCAGAAACTCTGCAGCGCCGCACGACACAGACTCCAGGTTGAAGTTCAGTGCAAAATCCCAACGCACTGACCTACCGCTCAAGTCTACCTGACATAATGTTGAACGTATTGTAAATCCACTAAATTCACAAGCTGGTTTTAAGTCTTTCTCTTTGCATTGCATTGAAATCATGGGACTACGAGATGAAACTTGAAATAATGTCATTTTTCTTCTAACTGTACCCGAACAGTTGCCAACCCTGTCTCTGCTGTATCATGCCATTGGACCTCACCTGTCACAGACACAGCAGCACCCCAGAGTGGGAACGGTGAGTTGTTGCTTTGTCACGTGGCAGATGAATAAAACCTGAAAATGTAGACTTCATACGTCAGTCCATGTCTTTGTATTCAAGTATAATTTTGCAGTGTACTCTGTGTGCAAAATGTATCTGAAATAATAAAACATTCTACCTCATTATAATGCATGCTTTTCCCTCATGATTTGTAAACAACCACAATAAGACTGTAATGGAAGACCCTCACCCACACGCAAGTGTCACAATCAATTGGACATCCCTGAGACAGCTCCATTTGATTTGACCTTCTTGTCTGCGTAAGGCATGCTTTCAAAAGGTGGAGAGCTTTTGGGCTTTTGTTCTTGTGCGACGAGAAAATGGGAAGAAACGTGGGAGCAACAAGATACTCACGACACCTACTAGGCTACTTTACTAATTCAACTACGTGTGACGACACAGTTACAAGCGCCAAAGTCAGGGGTTGGAAAATGCAACCATTGCCTCCTGTTGACATGCAGCTAAGACATCACCATGAGCGGTCAACATCTCGAACAGATCTAGCGTTTGCTAACACTGGACATTCTATGTGTGCAGCTGTTGTGAATAAGGTACTGTACAAAAACTATCCAGGAGGGAGGGTGTCAGGAAAGGATGGAGTGTTGGGTAAGTTGTGTTTTTGCTGGAGGAAACATTATTGGGAGAGCATGAGAGGAACTTTTTTTTAAATCTACATATGTGCTCGATGTCAAATGTACAAATAAAAAAAAAGATATTTAATAAAAAATGGTTCATGTGTGCTACGGAGGTGCATTTTGCCACATGTGGAGGACATGGATTGGGGTGAAACTAATGCACTTCACAAGCCCTTCAGCACAGAGTTGTTGCTCGTTCTGTTCTGTGGCTGTACTATTCGTTTAACAGCTCTTTATTCAAAAATAGAGTAGCTGTAGCTTCACACTTTCAGTATGATTGCCGTAAATATATCATTTTGAGACAACTGCAGGCAATAACCCTGAGGAGGGGCTTGTTCTTTTTAAAATAAAATTCTGTAATCCTCCCTACCCCATTAACTTTCATACAGTTCCTCAATTTATATGAACATAAAGACCACAATGACTGTACGGCACCAACATAACAAGTGGCAGAAGTGTTGCTTTGCGTCTTCTTTTTTGTGTATGTGTGCTCATGCATATACGGGATTCTGTGTGGTGTGCACGTGATTTCAGTAGATGACTGGCTAAAGCTTGAGGCAAGGCAAGGAATGTTTCAGACATCAGTGCCCTACTGTATTCTACTGTTTGTTCATTTGAAAAGATTTTGACTGTTTAGGCAGTGGGTGTCAAGTGTGTACATTTTCATATTGGACTCAATGTACATGAATTGGAGATCCTGTTGGTCCTTGGTCGCTGTGGGGGGAGAAGGGGTCTGTCCTTCAGTTTGCCTGTCCATGTTTCTGTCAGTAGGAGGAGGGAAGGGGGAGCTTATGCCGTCTCAGTCTGAGAAGAGACTGGCAAAAGATTTGCGTAGATTGCGTATGGTTTCAGCCTTCACCTCGTCCTGGCTAAGGCTGGCTCGTGGTGTTGGGGTTTCTGGAATGTTGAAGGTATTGGTAAGAGACTGGGACTTGCTATAAAGAGAGGAAAATGGCAATAGAGGAGAAAAGGAGGCTATTAAAGTCATGCAGCAAACCCATGGAATGAAAAGACTGGAGCACGGCAAGACAGAAACAGAGAGAGAGAGAGACAGGAAAGGCTCAGTAAAAGATGATAAAAGCGCATTCCTTCTCGACGGTCATTCAGTATTTCTTTATCATTTCAGCTCAGCTTTGATATGATAGGAATAGTGAATGACGTTTCAGGATGCAAAGTGATGCATGTTTTTAACTGGGATAGATGATTTCAAGACAGCATAATGGAAAATCGATAGTTTAATCCCAAATTAGAATTCTGAGTCCTTTTTGTGCGTTTGCTCTTCTATTTGTTCATGTATAGGATTAGAGCCCATAATATTAAAACTCTCGAGTTCTTAAACTTTGTATATTTTACAAGTGGGTGTACATTCGCTCTGATTTTAAAATTTGATTCTGCAAACCCTTGAACTTGGAAAACCCTTTAAAATGCAATAAAAATAAAAGCATTATCCTTATTTTTACGATGTTTCTGTGAAAATCTTCTGAAAATCGATCATACTTTTCTTGGAAGTAAAAACTTCTCACTAAACTTCTAGAGAGTTCAGCAAGTGCAAAACAAATGTAAATATACTTTTAAAGCTTTGAGTTTCCAAATCTAAATAGATCATACGTTTTCAGCAGGAATGAATTTAAACATCGTGGTTAATATATTGATTTAAATTCCTTTGTGTTATTAGAGATACTCAGTTTATGTCTACCCCTTCAGAATATGACAATAATAAACTATAATGGTATTGTTTCACCATCTTTTTAAGCAATTTCTAGATGTTACTTAATGCATATATATCGTAATTCGATATATCAGCTACAGTATATGTTTCTGTCCGTCCCTGCTACTCAGAGAAAACTGATCTAAAATGTAGAGAATTTGGTTTCCTGAGTCCCACAACATGGATTGTGACCGATGTCACAGACTCATTAAGGCTTCTGCTTG
This sequence comes from Acanthochromis polyacanthus, assembly GCF_021347895.1. Taxonomy (NCBI): domain Eukaryota; kingdom Metazoa; phylum Chordata; class Actinopteri; family Pomacentridae; genus Acanthochromis; species Acanthochromis polyacanthus. Next base: position 27,511,003 of record NC_067119.1, on the reverse strand, counting down.
TTGTTTTAATGTGTCACAATCTCAAATGTTATGTTTTGTGAAACTGCCATTGAAATACTAAAAAAAATATAACAATCAATACACCATGCACATTCAGGTGGATCTTCTGTCGGTACAGATTTCCCATGTGGCATGCATGTCTTAATGCAGGCAAAAAGTAAGAGAGGATCTTCTGTTCTCGTCAGCTGTAGAGTTCAATTCATGAAAAATGAGATGAAACTGATCCTAAATCATTTATCACACACGACTACTTACTTTAGTTGAGGGGAGCCGCCCATAGCCGGGCTGTCCTGACTGGGCTTCTGTGGGGGCTGAGGCTTCTGTTGCAGAGGGGGGCGCCCTCCTGGGCCCCCCTGGCCTTGAGCAGCCGGGCGTGGCTGCTGGGTGGTGGGTGCTCCAGGACGGCCTGGCGGGCCCCCAGCCTTCTGTGACCCACCCTGAGACAGCTGCCTGGGTGGAGCGGGCCTCTGCTGCGGTGGAGGTTTCTGGCCCCCTGCACCGGGTTTCTGTTGCTGTGTCACAGACTGTTGCCTCTGAGTTTGAGGGGAACCTCCTTGGCTCCTCTGAGGAGAACCCTGACCAGCAGCAGGTCTCTGGCCTTGAGGAGCACCCTGACCTGCTGGCCGTGGTTGGCCTGCAGGTCCTTGGTTAGGCTTAGCCTGGGTGCTGGAGTCACCAGACGCAGGACTGGCAGCAGGTTGCTGAGCCTGTGCAGGAGGCTGGCCTTGAGGCTGTGGACGCTGCTGAGATGGTGGGCTTTGCTGAGGACCACCTATGGGAGATAAATGAAAGCAGCACTCACACTTAAATATTTTAATTATATTCTTGTCGAAACTTTTCAAATAAATAAAAAGTTCAAAAACCATAACAAGTATCATTAGTTCACTTAGCATTTTACTGTGCTAAAGTCCAGTTCTTACCCTGAGGTGAGGGACGCTGCTGACTCTGTGGTACTCTGGGCTGAGAGACAGGCTGAGGAGACATTGCCTTCTACAAAACATACATAAGTGAAGTGGGCAGAAATTAAACATTCATCAAGCATTAAAGGAAAAAAAGCGGCTGAAGATAAAATATAATATTCCCTAAAAGTATTAAAATACTAACTATCGAAATTGCCCTAATTTGTTTTGAAAATGGTCTGCCAAAAGATGATCTGATAAGCCTAGTGTCAAACAAAATCATATTCTCTGCCAACTACGCAGAGAAATCTTCAGGCATAAAAAATTAGCATCATGACTTTGTGAAAAACTGTAGAACGTTTTAGGAATGCTAATGATACCAGTGCAGGATGGTTGTCTCTTTGGCTGCTGTGGTCCATTTCCTTTGAATTGTTATTTGATGCCTCCAATGAGACGACCTGAGATTACTTTACTATTAAGTCTGGAGAGTCCCGGGGATGCGTGCTGTGACCGTTACAATTGTTAGCATCTCTCCTTTAAATATGACATAACTCTCAACCTCAATGATGATGGTGATCAAATACATGTCTGTTTATTTTTACATAGGCATGATATATTTGTATTTGTTTACAGACGTGGAGATTAACCACATACAGTGCCTATCATAAGTATTCACCCCCTTTGATGTTTTACCCTTTTAGTGCTTTCATAAATCAATCATGGTCAATAAAATTTTGCTTTTTTAACAAAAAAATTATTGGAAAAAACTCTTTAATGTCAAAGTGAAAACAGATTTCTATAAAGTAATGTCAATGAAAGAAAATTACATAAATGAAAATAATTGTTTGCATAATTATTTACCCCCTTCAAGTCAGTATTTAGTAGATGCACCTTTGGCTGCAATCACAGCAGTGAGTCTGTGTGGATAGGTCTCAATCAGTCTTGCACATCTGCCCACTGCAATTTTGCTCCATTCTTCTTTGCAAAACTGCTCAAGCTCTGTCAGGTTGCGCGGGTATCGGGCATGAACAGCCCTTTTCAAGTCCAGCCACAAATTCTCTATAGGATTGAGGTCTGGGCTTTGACTCGGCCACTCCAGAACATTTACTTGGTTCTTTTTAACCATTCCTGTGTAGCTTTTGCAGTATGTTTTGGATCATTGTCTTGCTGGAAAATAAATCTTCTCCCAAGACGTAGTTCTCTTGCAGACTGAAAAAGATTGTCCCCCAGGATTTCAGTGTATTTTGCAGCATTCATTCTGCCCTCTATCTTTACAAGACTTCCAGGTCCAGTTGCTGATTAACATCCCCACAGCATGATGCTGCCACCACCATGCTTCACAGTGGGGCTGGTGTGTTTTTGGTGATGTGCAGTGTTTGGTTTCCGCCAAACATGACGTCTTGTCTGATGGCCAAAAAGCTCAATTTTGGTCTCATCAGACCAAAGAATCTTCTTCCACTTGACCATGGAGTCTTCCACGTGCTTTTTGGCAAACTCTAGTCGAGATCTAATATGACTTTTCTTCAACAGTGGCTTTCTCATTGCCACTCTCCCATAAAGCTTTGACCGGTGAAGAACCCGGGCAGCAGTTGCTACATGCACAGTCTCTCCCATCTCAGCAGCTGAAGCTTGTAACTCCTTCAGAGTAATTGTAGGAGTCTTGGTGGCTTCTCTCACTAGTCTCCTACTTGCACAGTCACTCAGTTTACGAGGGCGGCCTGATCTAGGCAGATTCACACAAGTCCCATATTCCTTCCTTTTCTTGATAATTGATTTCACTGAACTCCGGGGAATGTTCAGTGCCTTGGAAATTTTTTTGTAACTATCCCCTGAATTGTACTTCTCAATAACCCTTTCCCTGAGTTGCTTAGAGTGTTCTTCTGTCTTCATGGTGTAATGGTAGCCAGGAATACTGATCAACCACTCTCTGGACCCTTCAGACACAGGTGTTTTACAACTCAGTCACTTGAAACACACACACACCACTCAGGTGATCTTCATTTCACTCAGTGTGAGACTATTGGCAACAATTTGATGGACCTCTATTGAATTAGACCATTAAATTAAAAAGGGGGTGAATAATTATGCAAACAATTATTTTCATTTATATAATTTTCTTTCATTAACATTGCTTTATAGAAATCTGTTTTCACTTTGACAAAGAGTTTTTTTCCAATATTTATTTTGTTAAAAAAGCAAAATTTTATTGACCATGATTGATTTATGAAAGCACTAAAAGGGTAAACCATCAAAGGGGGTGAATACTTATGATAGGCACTGTAACAGTTCCTCTCTCAAGAACAGACTCTGCCCATTGACTTCTATCATGTGATGTAAGATGGCACCATGATTTGTAGCTTTGCTTGACAATGAGCACTGGTTTTTAAAATGTCGGATTTTTCTGTGAAACAAATGTGAAAATTGGAGCCCCACAGTGTTCAAGCTGTTCATTGTTCCTTTTTTATATGCCCCCATTTGAATCAGTAATTACAAGAACTGCATTCTTCCTTTTTGCAACATTTCTATGGTCTGTACATCACTGTCTCTTGCAGTGCCAGTGCACAGTACCACCAATTCTCAAACTCTACACTTATTTCAGTAACTGCTGACTTGAAGGTAATTGCTTTAATATATAAAGTTTTGCTTTTATTGTCATCATCTGTGTTTTACGCCCACTATTCCTGTTGTAAGATGTGCACACTAAATAAAAAAATGCACCTGATTTGACATCTGTTCCTAAAACAAGAGAGGAACACGAAAAGGCCAGAACTTGTTGGTGCATAGTGTTCCATGGTTTGGTCACCTGTGCTGGCTGTCCCGCAGTGGCTCGGACTGTGGAAGAGCTTGAAGTGCGTGGAACAGACTCGTTCATCTTAGAAATCACCAACTCTGCGATCTGAACACGATCCTCGTCCTGCTGGTCTCCAATCAGTGGCATCGAACAGTCATCAACCTAAAACACAACACATGATGGAATCAGTGGACTCCCCTCATAATCACAAACTTAAAATATCATGATGATGTTGTTTACTAGTACCTCTATTATATAGTCTCTTCCGTCTTTACCATGTAAAGCTTCTACAGCACAGATATCCAACCCTCCAAAGATGTCTGCACAAGAATCCACCCACATTCTGTACCTGCAATCATGTTTTAAATGCAGACATTATAGCAAAGTGAGACATCACACGAGTTGCACTTTCATTTTAGAAGCAATTATGAGCCCTTACTTGTCTGACATGGCCACCTGCTCAAGCATAGATGAGCCAGTGTTAGTTTTCCAGTTGCCAGAAATTGATGTTCTCCTGTTAATTAAAGAAAAAAAAATCACTTTGCATGTTTTCCCCCACTTTTATCATCCATGACATGCCAGTGTGTCGGCTCTTTGGGCGAGGTTTTTGTAATTACGTTTAATAGAGTGAAATTCTGAGAACTGAGGAGAACAGAATGTTAATTTCACTCACATGTAAGCCTTGTAATTGTTACCAATTTTCTGGATGCGAACGTCATACTTTGCATCAATGAAAGGCTCAGATGTGGCATAAGTCTTGGTCAGCGCCACGACACTCGCAATATCTTGAAAATCATACTGATTGTCCACTTTCACCTGGAGTAGCAAGAGTCAAGATGTAAATATATGATGACGTATTATGTCCCTCAGAGTGAAATTAATAAATACTGGAGCACTCCAACACTACCTTCCCCATTCCTGAGTGAGCATGGCCCATCTTTACCACCACAGGGAATCGAGGGGAGGTGATCTGTAACAAGAACAATATCAGTGAGCTCCATCATTGTACTCTCAGCAATGTGTTCATCCATTTCAAACAAAACACAAAGGGCACAGAGCTCCTCTCTGTCTACAGAAATTCTGTTTCATATTGGTGACTTCAAAGCCAGAAAGGCACTGTCAGCCTGTGACTGCAGGGGTGGAGATAACTGCTCTGCACCAAGTCTTACTTTAGCTGTACTGACGCCACAAACATCAAAAACTCAGCCTCTACCCATAGTGGAAAAAAAAAAGCCAGGAAGGCACTCTCTGGAAAATTACATTGGACTCAGCCGCTACATAAGACAGAATATTGACGTGGAGGTGAATTAGTCTCCTAACATGTGACCTGTCCAGAGGGATGACCTGTCTGTGTGTGTCTTTAAGGATCACTTGTCACAAAGACTTACCCATCAAGACAACTGAAAGAGAACAGCAGAAGGTAAAGAACTCACCATTTCCTTGTGGTTTGGATAGTAAACCTGCTCAATCAGTGGGAACTCCTCTGGGCCCAGCTGCTTGTGAAGTCTAGACATCTGAGCAAACTGAAATAGACACACAAAGATTTATGATGCCACTTTAAAATCTGTGTAGCTGAATTTAATGGGTTTTTAATTTAAATGAACACATTCATTAAATCCTACTTACCACCCAGGGTTTGTCACAGAAATTGTAGACAGAGTGCAAAGAGTTCACACTTGGTACTCCAGCATACTGCAACCCAATCACTATGTTCCGGTGGTCTCCGTTCTTGTCCATGCTGAAAGCATGCTGTCTGATCAGCACAAAGTCAGGCTTAAACGATCTGGTACAGAAGACATGAGAAAAATGTTAAACAAACCGATCAGTTGTGATTCACTGCTGCTCAGGGCAGAGTGGGATTTCAGCAAAAAAAACAAAAAAACAACACAACTTCAGCAGCAGTGTCATTATTTTTACCTAGAAATATTCAGCAGAGCACTTACTTAGTAACCTTATGGCCACTCCTGATCGCATCAATGTCCACATTGTAGCTGCCTGTGGCGTTGGCCACCAGGTTGATCTCAGAGAATTCTGCCTGAAAGGACAAGATCAAGTTCAGTCCCTAAAGAAAACTAAATAAGTCACAGTGATCATGAGGACAGGAGGCCATCACACAAGATGTCTACATCAGTCAGGTACAACAGAGCACAATTACTGTATAAGATATCAGATTTCATCTGAAGTGTGTTCTTGCCGTTAAGAGGCCACAGTGGAAATAATGGAATGCTAGTGCAACATAAAGTGGAGAGATTAAAATAGGAAGAGAGGAAGATGCCTGAGGCAGAGGAGAAGATTTTATAATGTTTGGGGGCTTCTCTGCTCTTAAAGTGCTACAGAGTGGATTACACCATGAACAGCCACTGTCTAACACTGTATTAATAAATATTCTTGTAAAGCTACATATTCCAAAAATGTGTTTAGTCAGTTATTAGGCTACACAAACAGCTGGTATATCTGCATGAGGGATTACATCAAAGTTTGCATCATCATTAATCAGATATCAATAGAGTGCATTTCAGTGTGAGAATGAATGCAGCAGTTGCAGTTGCCATCAATAATCACTCAATAGAGGAGTGGACGCTGGGACATTTGTCATTCTGAGGGCTTCGTATGAACAGAGTTAATGCTTTCTGTGAGAATGAGGCAGCAGTAAAGCTAATTTTCCCCTTTGTGCCGATGGCAATGCTTTTATCACAGAGAGAAATAAACCAGGCACCATGTCTATTTCTGTTATATGGCTTTGATATAAATAGATCACAGACAGTGTTGTCCATACGCAAAACAGAAAATACCAAAGTCTGGTGAAAAATATCATGTGACATCCCTCCCAAAGAGGTTCCCATCAAAGCTGGCTGCTTTCTTTTAACTAGTCCGGTCTCTGTGGTCTTATTTCGGCAAGTTTATTGCTCTCCTTGTAGGAAGCATATATGAACACTAACTCAGAGTAATAGCTACATATGTGAAACCTACCTGTTCTACTTTGATGTCAAATTCACCGTGGACCTTTCTTCCTCTGAAGACTTTTACCCTGAATGCGAAACAAGAAGTTAAATCCAATTGTTGCTCATATTCTGAAACAAATATGAATGTGATTCAGCAGATTTCTCTGTAATTGACAGCAGACTTGTCCTCCAGCACCAGCAGAACATTTTGAAATTGAGAATAATCTTGTTCAGTGAAAACATGTTGACAAAAAACTGGCATCGATCCTATCCATGGATACAATACTGCATTCTGTTAGCACTGCTGATAATGCACCAGGCTAGGCAGCTTGTGAATAACAACCCTGTTTTCAGTGTTTCCCGGTGAATATAACATAATTCTGAGTTTATTATCACCTTTGGTGGTATTTTGAATTAACAGTGCAGCTTATCATCACCTTTGACTTGATAAAGATGCATGACGTGTACCAGTGAGGAGGCTTCACTAACCTGCTAAATGCATGTTTTCATGTGCACAATTGCCCCCAATGCAGCTACTCCATTTGAAAATACCTGCATCATCTTGGAGGCATCAGCTCGGCCAAAATCAGTGCAGTGGCATCATTTTAAAACGTTTTACAGGCAGAATGCAACACGAATTTGTCACAGAAAAAAAAGAGAGCAGCTCGCCAAATGAAAATGGCTCCTCTGCCTCCAGACTGTTGCGCCTTTGCCATGGCACTGTCAGCGCACATCTGCAAGGTGTTTCTGACCTGAGCAAGACGCCCACGGCCTGCTACACGTGATACCTCTCGGCACCAGATGAATCATACGACCTTCTGGATGTTAGGCCACTGCAACCCACGGGCTGGCACACATTTCTGTCTAGACGAGGCGCCGCGCTGCCGATGCGCACTGCTCTTACCAGTCGGTCTGCTGGTCGTCGACAACCAGGAGGATCTTGGCGGTGCTGGTGACTCCTGCCCGGTCCGCTGCCTCGGATAAGGTCGCGGCCGCAGCAGCTGTGGTCTGTTTGACGGCATTGGATATGGATGAGAAGAAGCCGGAGCCTCCTCCTCCTCCTCCTCCGCCTCCAGACTGCTGCTGGCTGGTGGACTGGCGCCTCTCCGACGGCCCGGGCGACACTGCGGGGCTCTGCTGCGGCGGGTCGGGCCGTTGGAGGTCGGTCATGTAGCCATTGGGGAGGTTGGACATGAAATTGCTGTCCGAGAGTCGTCGACGCAGGTAGTTCATGATGGAGGTTTACTGAAATTACCGAGGGGGGTCCGAATATCCTCACACTGAATGCGGCTTACAACTTGGTGCTCAGGAGGGAAAAAATGAATGACTAGGCTGATTTCCCGCGTGGAAAAGCAGGGATCAACGTTACCTAAAGAGAAACAAATCCCGTGTTATTAATTAAGAGGAGATTTAATTAGAGAGGTGAGAAATCGTGACTGTGGAGCCCAAAGAATTTGAGCATCACTCAGCCTCCTGATTACAGCTGAGGAATAAGAACTGGCTCAAACGAAACCACTCATTGTCATATTTATCCTACAATCCGACGGATGCAGTTAATAAATCCACCTATCAAAGCAGTCAGTCTAGCAGTGAAGGCACCATGGAGCCTACCTGGGAGTGATGAATCCACACTGATCCGCCCCAAGTGGATGATTCCTGATTAGCTGTTAAGGTCTCACAGGAAAGTCTGCATGCAGGTGACTCTCATGTCCTCTGTGCAGGCGGCCAGGTCGTGCGTCGGGCTTGAACCTGCTAAATAAATAAAGCTACAGTCCTTCCTGCATCACCGCCGTCCTTCCCCTCAAGCCCCAGTTTTTTCCGTCTGCCCTGCGTCACTCCCAGTCATCCTGAGGGAGAGGAGCCTGAGAGGCTGGAGCACCGTCAAGTTCCGCAGTGTGGGGAGGCGCACTTCCAGGCGCAGCTTTAAAAATAAATGCGCGCTAAAGGGGCTGCTATTAGATGCTTTAGTGGTTGTTTGCTTTAACTGTTACATAATTTACTTCAGATGGTGACATCCAAGAGGATAATGCATCAAATTCAATTCATTTTTAAATATGGTGCACCAATTCAAAACATAGGTCATGTCAACATTCACATACAGAGGTCACAGTGCTACAGTGGCCACAGTATAAAGCTTTTTAATTCGGAATTAACTCATTCGGAATTAAAGCTTTGTGCTTCACGTTTACATGAAAATATTAATTCCGAATTAAGGTTTACGTGGACCCCAAGTTTATTCCCCTTCCTTAATTCCGCTTTGACGCTTGGGCGTTGGAAAGGATTCTGATTGGACAGGGAGTGGACTTGACGTATCCCTGTTTACCGGAAGAAAACAAACTCCATTTGTAGTGGCATTTCAACAACTAATAAGCACGCTTTTCGCTTTGCTTTTTATTGTCGTTTTCAAACAGCAACTGGACAATGGCGTACTACTTCTGTTGTGCCAGTCAGCTCGCAGAACGTGTACGTCGCTACATCATCGAGGAGCCAAGCATGCGCAGAATGACCGGAATTAACTAAAGTAGAATTAACTGTATACATGAATAGGACGTACACAGGAATTACTTTATTCGGAATTAACATCGGAATAAACCAGGTAGTTTATTCAGAATTAAGTTTTTAATTCGGAATTAAGTGTTTACAAGGCAATTTTAAGTGGAATTAACTTTAATTCTGAATTAAAGAGGAATTAAAGGTCTAATGTAAACATGCTGAGTGTTTTATTGGATTATAGGTCAAACAAATCCAAAAATTCCCTTTGAACAGCTCGTTGGTCAGAGTGGGAAGAAAAAAAACAACAACCTTTCAACAGGAAGAATCCTCTAGCAGAACCAGGCCCAGTTAGGGTGGTCATCTGCCTCGACCGGTTAGAGGAAGGTAGAAGGATGGCAGAGAGAAGTCAGACAGGCAAAACACACGACAACAAAAATTAAACTAACAGATACATAAAAGCAACACATGTTCATTTCTATCCATCTATTTGCCCTTCTTGCTTCTTGGTACATCCTGGACATGAAGCCAGTCCATTACATCACTAACACAGAGAGACAGACAGACAACCATACATGCTAATATTCACACTTAAAGCCAACTTTGAATCACTACGTAACCTACGATACATGTCTTTGGACTGTGGGAGGAAGCTGGAGAAACCTCATACAGACACAAAGAGAACTGCAATGCGAACTCCAAGCAGAAAGGTCCCAGCTGTCCCAGGGCCAATTATGGCACCACTGGGGTACAAATGTAATTCTGCAGTGCCGTTTTTTTTAAAAAGTATCACAGTCACTTGATTCTTTACCTTTATATTGTATCATCAACATTTTTGCTGGTCATGTGAAGCAATAAGCCAGCAGTTCATTTACTTTCACTAAGTGCCACATCAAAGTTCAGCAACTTCAACAAGATCAACAACAAACTGAAAGATGTTTGAACTGACTGTTCAAGGTTAAGTATATCAAGTTAAAATGCCAAACATTTCCTCGATCCACCTTCTGAAATGTGAATTGGCTAAATTAAATTAAGTAATCTGTCAACTAGAATGAAAATAAATAAATCGGGGTTTCTATATCAGTGGATCATGCAAATGACGAAACACTACAAATCTAAAGTCTGTGGCAAAAGTTAGAAAGGGGTTCAATTTAACTATTTGTGCAAATTTTTTTCAGGTTTGAATCTCGTTAAAATTCTTGACCACTGAGTTCATCTGTAGTCTGGTCAAGTGTGGCTTCACCGGACATGATTAGATAGTTTGACTAGAACATGGGAACACCTTTGACTATAAAATGTCTTTAAAATGCAGCTTTCCATCATTTGTTGTGTGAGAAATCATTCAGAGTGCATGGTACAATATACACTCTGCCACATGATGCACAGGATGGATGTGTCTCGGCCGTGATATTGTCCCCAAAAATGTCCATCAATACCACCAAATCCTAGCCTAGCCGCGCTAGACCCAGGTCTGAAGACGCAAGGGTCTAGGAACTCTCGACAGGGAGGGAGGCGGGCTAAAAGGTTGTCTTTCAAATCCCTCTGCAGCAATTGGGTAGGTATACAACCAATCAGCGCAACAAATAGGCTGACGTAGTTCCTAGAGCGCCGGAAATCAGAGGATGCGGTAGTTCGGTGAAGCCTTATTTATACAGTCAATGTGTGAAGCTCACTCTTTAATCTTTAAGGGCTGTGGCCAAAGCCGAGTCGAAAGATAACTGTTTATTGTACGCAGCCATCTTCTTGTCTATCCTTGTTTCTATGGTTGTTTCCGGTTGTTTCTGTCAGAATCGTCGCACCTCTGTTGTCACTTAGTTACGCCCGCCTTCTAACTCTACACTTCATGGTGATTCGTCGGCCAGTTTAAGGAGCATCCAACCTCGAGGCTTACCGAGGGTAACTAGACCCACCCTGGCAGAGAATTAAATTTGCTGCCGTGGGTTGTCTAGCGCGGCTAGGCTAACCAAATCCTTCAAGTTGACAACAATCCACAAGCAGCATCAGCAATCTCATTAACCTACAGATGTGTGACACATTACTGACTTCTGGTCGGTGTCCCTACTGTTGATCTGCTCATTATTATTTCCGGTATAATGTGTATTTGGTTGCTCCATTACATCCATTCTGCTGTAAAGATACTGTGTGTTGGAATAACAAATGCTCATTCCGTATTTTACACAGAATAGATGTTTTTAAGTAGAATATTCCATGCTGCGTTTATATTTTTGTTTGGTGTGTGTTGCTGCTGTCTTGTGAAATCTAATAAGCTATTAAAGGAGAGATCATCTCACTTCCTGTGCTGTCCTGGCTGTGTGTGTGTGGCTTGACGCAGCTCTGTGATGGGTTATGAGGGTGGTGCTGATGAGAGCAGAGTGACAGGGGCGTCGCTCTCTGTCAGCCTGCTGTTGATTCCTCAGGACACCCGTGGGTGTTGATGACATATGGCGCCCTGCTGCCTCCAATAAAACAGCAGCGGCACACTTTCTGTTCTCCTCTCGGGCCGCTGACATGCAGTGTTACTTTTGATTTTCCACAGAGTCGACGCAGATTGTGAGAGATGCGCCATCTGTTGGTGATAGCCAGAGCTAATGATCAACACAGACCCCCCGGGAGTCCCAGGCTCCACTATGGAAACTACACTGTAGGTGGTAACATCATCAACACAGACACCCTGCTGTGGGCATTTCTTATCTGGATTAAACATGACCAGCAGAGAGAGAAAACAGCCTATTTATGCTGATAATAAATGAAAATATGGAGCTGCTATTCATAATAGATGACTTCTGTTTTATTTTGTGTCCTTAATTACAGGATGTTTCAGCTTCATGTTAAACCGCCTTCTTTGAATAAGACACTAAGTGTGATTTAAATTTGTTTTAATGAGACACTCGTGAAATATTATGTTTGACTTAAGCCATGCTTTTTTTTGTCAGTTTACGTATTTATTTATTAATTTATTGGCTTACAGTTTTTAAGTCCAGTCATATATTTATGCCTTTCTAAATTGTACATATGGACAGTATAGAAACAACGCAAACAACTGAAAAGCACTCCAATCTTTAAAGGTTCTGATAAAGTATTTGTTGAATATCTGTCTAATTTTAAAATCTTTCTTAAAACCCACCCCTTCATTTGGCATTTCACGCCATGTAGGTTTGTTGTTTTCATGTGCACGTATATTTGATCTGGAATGGGCAGTCCTGTCTGTTTAGTCTATTTATTGTTTATGTTTTTATTGTTCATTTTGCTTTACTCCTATTATTTTATCTAATTCTATTGTTTTTATCTTAGTTTTATTATCTTTTGATCATGTTTTTCGCTTCTGTACAGCACCATGGTCAACTCTGGTTGTGTAAAAGTGCTTTATAAATAAATTTGATTTGATTTCGTGATCATTATTAACTTTATAAAAAGGCACACCATTTTGTTTTGTCTTGCTGAGTGCTCGTTTCAGTCACAGTTTGATAGAACGTAACAGCCCTTTCTTTATTTAGCCATTTTTAGGAATCCGTTTACCACATGAAAATCAGTTACAATGCTGTTATTCATTTTGAGCCACTCCCTACTTCACATACACGTTACACATTTATTTGTGCAGGGAGCCACACTTAAAGCACTACAACTAGTATTCAGGCCATTTTCGATCAATTACACTTGCTCATACGGGAGTACTACATTATCCCTTTTAATATCATATCACATTAGTAGCTGGTATAGGCAGCTATCTCCTGTGTATAGATGCAAAATCAAATTGGAAACGAACCTAAAAAAATCCATAAACACTCAAATGAATAAAATATATTTGTGGCTACTGCAATGACAAAGTCTGTTATCTTTTGCCGTGCAGTGACAGTCATCTCTTTTTTTAGCTGAAAGGGAAATGTAAATGACATTAACACAGTAATACATAACATGCAGAAGCTCCATACTTTCTAAGAAGAAAACATGAGACAATTGTTACAAAACCAAAACTCGACTGACCACTTACAGATTCCGAGCATTTTATAGCCAGATTCTTTGCAGTCTTCTTTGCAAGGAATTTATCACTTAGCAAACATGTTTTTCAAGAGGTGTGTTTTGTAAATACAATTTTTCTTTTCATTCAAAATGCTTATAGACAATACCAGAATACAGGTTTTGGTGCCATGCTATGGCGGCGTATGACTTAAGGGGTCAGTGTTGAGCTTAAATTAAACCCTACATGATATTTTCATGCCTGTTTGAACAGCAAGACCTTCACATGATCAGCTCTTTCTTATTTTAAATCAAACTTCATCTGTAGTTTATATCACTCTAATAGGCCGATATTCACCAAATAGCAAATATATCAGCCAAAACCAGAGCAGCACAAACATTTCATTTTTTAAATCTCAAAGGACTGATGTGCAAACACATAATAGGTACACTCCTAATGATTTTTCTCAGCAGGATAAATGCCACAGTATCTGAATGAGTGACTTCCAAAGACTCTATGTGTGGCCAAACTCCCCGGTACGCTCAGACGAGATTGTTCTCATGGCAGCAGCATTTTCAGGACTTAGGAGTCTTTGTCTGGCCATCAACAAAAGCCTTTGGATTACTGGTGAGGCAGGCTCAGAGTACAGCTGCATGCGTGTATGGGCAGGTCAGTGGAATGACTGCAGCCGCGGTGGGCTAAGCACTCAGAAAAATGCAGTTTGGTGAGATTTCAGATTAGGAGGGAGGGAGGGAGGTGGGACAGGTGCTGAGTCCATGGAGGGAAACAAAAGACACACTTCACCCACAGGCATTCACTGGGAGAAATTTTAAAAAAAAAAAGCTGTGTAAAATAGTGATTCATGGCTAAAGATGTTATGTTCTTGTTCTGTTTTTTAAAAATATAATCTTGTTTACAAAAGAAAGTTTTGAATAAGGCGTAAACTTCTCTATCCAGTGTGAAGTGTGCAGCACTGTGACATTTAAAAACTCCACTTTCTGCTTCTGAGACAGGCCTACCTGTGAGTCCATTCCTCCTGCAACACAATAACAACACTGAGTGAATGATGGCTCTCCATTGGCCCGGGCAGCAGCCAATCTGGATGCAGGGAATGAGTCACAGGGAAGCTACTGTGCCTATCTGCACTCACCTGATACTTTACCTGACCGAGCTCAGACACAGCATCTCATTACCGTTCCAATACAATCTATCACTGAGGCTCATTGTGTCCCGTAAACTCCAGCAGTCAAGGTGTTCCTCTGTGTTTGGCTCCACTCAGACAAAGACAGGAAACCATGGCTGTGGCTAATTTCCAGTACATTACTCGGATGAGCAGTGGCTTCAAGGTGTACATTTTAGAAGGTAAGAGTGGTTTTTGCTTTGCTTTTATTTCTTCATGCTGCCTGGTGTCTGTGAATCCTTGTATTTGTATTTACTTAAAGTCTCTGATACTGTTATACTAAAACATTTTACTAATATGACTTTATATGTATTGATCTTATGTCATGTCAAACCTTTTATTACATGTGTTCAATATAGAGGCACTGACCTTTGTTTTGTCCATGATATTTATGTAAATGCTGCATCAGATTGAAAGAGCCTGATATGATGGCAATTAAATGGAAGAAGAACAAGGAGAGCCTTTAAAATAAACTTGTGAAATATATTTTTTTTAGAAATTGATTTAGACAGAAGGTCTTCTTCCATAAAGAATAAAGGGCTCACTGTGAAAAACATGCTCTTTCAAGGTCCTCAAGCTTCAACTGAGGCTCTATGAATTATGAATATATGTTGGATGTCAATAAAATCTTATTAAATGCAGCAAACAAGAAGGTCAGGCAGCATATTCCCTCTGATAACAAGGAAGAAATATCCATGCCCGAGGCATTAGAAAATCAGCATAGGTGTGGTTATACCTGCCCCCCTCCACAATGGCACTCCGTGTGAAGGAGTAACTCACAGGTGTTGGAGTCTTTAGGCACTAGGAAATGTGAATTCGAGTGAGCAATTTGCAAGTGAAACAACTAAACATTTGTTTTTTTAGAATGCAAAACGGATAATCAAGTATTGCTTGCCATCACTAAGGCAGTAGACCTTATTGTCTCTAAACTGAATGGTGGATTTGAATACAGTTGAACACTCCTGCCGTTCCATCAATGTGGATTTCCAAATGTTAACTGAGCATACAGTCAAACAATAGATCGCAGTGCGATTACGCTGCCATTACATTTTCAAACAGTGCTGCTGTTTTGACGTGAGCTTGTGGATGTGACTGCAGATTGATCTGGTGAAACAATCCTCGTGTGGCTTCAACTCAAATTTTGTCACCTGGATTTATAAAAGCACTTGTCATCTAAATCAGCATGCGAGTTCAGCTTGCAGACTGTATTGTGCTCAGCTCTCCTTTTATTCACCACAGCAGTGACATCAGCTTGTTGATGAGTTTCAACTTGTGCAACTGCAGAAATCCTGCGTACGTGCATGTGTGTGTTCACCTTAATGGCCTTTTCATCAATGGGTGCCGCCCAAATCAGGGTCTTTAAACTCTAAGATCTGCTTGATGTTTGGGAACCCGTCCTGTCAAAAAGCGTTGATTGCGCCCTTTGGAGTGTGTGATTGGGCTGAACGCCAACATTAGGCAGAAAAACAACATTTACCGTTAGCATTGAATCAGCTGTGTAGTGTTGTAACCCTCACTGATCAGGTTGATCGAGTTCTACAGCTTAACGGAGTTTACGATTAACGGTGGCCAAAAAAAAAAAAAAGCGTTTTCCCACGAACAGCAGTCATGCAGGTTGATGTCATTGATCAAAACAAGCCGTTACTCATCACTGAGTGCCATACACCATTGTCGCTTTAGTAAAATCATCACTGCCAGTAGCAGATGAATCATAGAGGAAACATACGGTAAACCTACAACTTTAAAAGAATTGGTGCCCAATCTAATTCTGCTGTTTAATATTGTCTTTTAGGTCAACCCCACTGCAGAAGCGAGGACAGATACAGACATATGACGAATGACCGGGCTCGAGCCCCTGTAGTGTATCCAATGAAGCGTAAACGCAGCCACGAGAGAGGGCTAACATTGGAGGAAAGGTTGGTAGAATGATTTATTCTCGTTTCCATTAAATTCTGTATTAAACCATGACAAATGTAATGCAAAGTCTGCCAGAGAGATGTGACATTTTCTGGTACTTTACTGTTCCAGGCGAGAGCGGGCGATGAGCAGAAGCAATGCTAAAGTGGCTCAGAGAGCAGCAGCACCACCACCAGTGATGTTCACCAGCCGGCACAGTTCAACATCCACCCAGAGTCCAGCACCCAGCCCCACCAGCCCTCTGCCCACACATGTGTACTACACACCAGTCATGGACGAACCCCTTGCCCTCATCAAGAAACCAAGAAAAGACCCTGAAAGCTCAGTGGAAAAGACCCAAAGCACTGCCACCAATCAGATCCAGGTAATTCAGCAGACCAAGCAAGGGCTGGTCATGTCTTCAACAAGCTGATTTCATGAGAGATAAAGGGTGTTAGGGAGCACATAACTTAGGAAACGTGGCAGTACTGTGTGTCCCTTTGTAGTCTCAGTGTAGCTCCAGGCTACCCACAGCGGTGGTACATCTTCCATCTGTAGTTAGCGAATCCAACTGCACAGGCATTCTACTTCCAAGCGTGCATGCAGGCCTGAGCTTGCCTGAGCTATGCAATCCAGCAGGATTCAGGAAGAAAATGTGAGCAATGGAGGGAGGAATGCCATCAACAAGACCAAACAGACTGCTTTCTCTTTGACCTGTTTATGCCACCACACTGGGAGTGATCTGACTTCCATGGGCAAACCCAACCAGTTTAATCAGTTTTCAAATCATTTTGTTTTCACATTAAAGTCGGTTGTAGTCGCTGCTGTTTTATTGTTGTAGAGTGCACAGTCAGGTTGCACAGGAATAGACACTGTGGATTAAAAAGTTAACGCAAAGTAGGGCGACTGTTAAAATACAGATCCATTTTTTAGTGCCTTTCATCTCATTAATGATCTGCTTCTTTTTTGTTTTCCAGGTGCGCCCCACTGTGATCACCTGTGTCTCGTCATCCAGAAACCCCTCCTGCAGATCTGAGGTCCACAGAAGCTCCTCATCAGGTCAGTCTCACACTCTTGTGAATGAGCTCACTCACCAGACGGTCACTCCCTAGTCGTCACGCACACATCATAGTGAGGCCAGCCACTCACTTTTACTGACTCACTGAGGTGTGTATTTGATGTTTGTCATCCATCCTTTCTCCTCCAGTGGCTTCCAAAAGCAACTACGATCACGTCCTCGAGGAGCATTTCCAGAGGAGCCTCGGAGTGAACTACCAGAGAGCTCCCAACCAGCAGCTCTCCATCAGCGTCTCCGTCGATGACCACTTTGCCAAGGCTTTGGGAGACAAGTGGCTGCAGATTAAGTCCAAGTCTTCCTCCTGTTCCTCCACACCTCCCAGCAGCCCAAGTGTTACTCACTCCCCAACCTACAGCCACAGCCCCAACCAGTGCCACAAAGAGTCCACCAGCAGCTCATCGCCGACTCCCAGCCACTGGCCCGTCAATTAAAGCAGAAACGACCTCTGATTCTGGTGGAAACTGGACTTTGAGACTTGTAACATTTCAGTGCGAACAGCTCTGCTTGTCCATGCAATGGAAATGCCAGCACTAGAGTGGAGAGAGCGAGCTTGCAGACGCAGGAGTGCGGTCACTTTGGACCTCTGTGTGTCCAGACGTAATACACAAAGATGCAGACAAATGTAGCAGTAACTGGGACACCCTTGTTTTGTTACATTTCTGTCCTCTGCTTGTTGATAGCATCTGAATACTGAGATACTGTAGATGGTGATGAGGGAGGATTGAAAAATCAGTCAAATATTCCTTTACATTTCCTCTTATTTTGTGTCATTCTTATAAGGGAATGCCACAATTTCATTGTATTATATTTATATTCTGATATGCCTGGGATATGCCTTAAAGTCTAAATGACTAGATTATCTGCTGTATAATATTATGCTTATGAGTTGAGACTTTTGAAAAAAACTTTGAAAGAATAAAAATCTCATAAATTCTGTAAAAATAAATGTTTGTGTTTTTTTATTATAATAGCATGATGTATTGTGCCACTGTAAAAAACAAACAAAAAAATACAACAGACAGCCAAAAACAAATTATTTTTGATTTAAAAAATTACCTGAGCTTGTCACAAAATAAGTAAAACACATCTTAAACTAGAACATCGTGACCACAGACAGCCTGTAAAAACTGGGCAGGGTGCTCTACCAGACAGCCTAATTTCAGTTGTGAGTCAGTGCACGTCTACAGCGCATCCGGCACACACTCATGGCATTTTTCACACTGAAGGCTGTTGCCACACAGTGAGTGTAACTTAAACAGAAGCGTGAACGACTCATTCTGGGCATTTTCCTGTAAGTTGGAGAGAATGTAGGGAGCATGTCCCAGCAGGCACGAGGCCTTGTGTTCTGACATTCCTGTCTCCTGAGAAAATGACTCTGTAAGATCCTACAGATCCTGTTTGGCAAGGGATAGGAGGGAGGGAAGAGGGGAAGGAAGGGTTGGGCTAACATAAGCCTGAGCATGAGAACCAGCCATGCTCTTCAGTTACTTATTTGCATGTTCTATCTTGTCTAATTTTAAATATGATAGGTAACACTAAAAAAAAAATCGAAAGCACGAAATTAGAGAGTTGAGCAATTTTACAGAACGTTAAACCTGATTGTTCAGACAAGTTGAGCAATTTAAAGAAGGAAATGTACATCAGGGGTGGCAAAAAAAAAAGTGAATTAAACATATTCTTACATTAAAATAAAAATGATTAAGGACTACTACAATTCAAGTAAAAGCAAATGCCATTAAGGATGTGATTTCAAATGTCTGCACACAACTTCTTAAATTCCACCAAACAGTAACATTATATTTACACCAAACACACTGTGCAGCCAGCCCAAACATACAGGAGCAAATAGCGACCAAACTGCTGATTACTACTACTCCTCATTAAGTCACAAACTGGTATTTCGACATGGAGACGCTCACCAGTCAGTGTAACCTGAACAGGGGCATTGATGCCACCTAGAGGCCCTGAGGTAAACCAAAAACAGCCGACATTGTCACTGACAAATGGTCTCATGTTCCAATGATGAACAGCACAAACAGCGAAAAACACAGCTCTGTGGGTAAACAGGTTGTCATATAAGAGCTCTGGTTTGACAGAAAGACCTTTAGAAATTCAAAATACTTTGCTCAGCTCACCACTGGGAGGCGACTGCACACAGATCTGCATTCATAAGCTTTAAGGATGTGAAAGTGAGTTGTGAAATAATGCATGATATAATTCTGTGAGGAGGCCATTATTGCACCAGATAAAGTTCAAATTTAGCTTTAGGTTTTGCATATAATGAAATGCATTACTGTGTTTACAGATACACCGTGTCCCACCGCAGCAACAAGTTCAATAAAATCTGTTGTCTATCGGGCACAGCTTTAGTTCAGGACATCTAAATGTCAAATGATAGATAGTTCCAATTATGTAGATCAACTTGCCATGAGAATGTCAAGAGAAAAACTTCTCATGCTGTTGCAAAACAAATGCACATTGTTGTGTGAGGCGACAGTGAGGGATAATTACAATCCTGAATACCTCCAACATGACAGAAAACAGCATTTAACTCATGGCAATAATAATTAGGTGCGCTTCACAATACAGAATCCTTCTGGGAAAGTTCTTGGACTTTCTCTGGTCTTTCAAACGTTAGATCACTATCAACAAATCGAGATTCATTCTGCAAATAATTGAAATTATAGCTCTAATCCCATGAGAACAAGATTGCGTGTGATTCATTTTTCAAGCTTCTTTTTCAAACTCCTTAAATTATCAAAGACAATCATGGAGGATAAACTGCTGAAATGACAATTCAGGTTCAGACATCTGGGTGTTCACAATCCCTAACTGGCAGCCTCCTTTATTCTGTTGTAGCAACCGAATACGATATGAAAGAAGCCCTTTAACGCAGCTTAATGTTTGATTATGTTTATGGAGTTGCATTACTTGTAACCTGAACTTTAAGATTTTAATAGACAACAAACTCTGACAAACATTGCTCACAGGTAATTTCAATTTTGTGTTAGTAAAGTGATATAACAGCACACAAAAGTCCTTGGTGCTCAGATTTAAAAAAAAAAAAAAATGCCTCAAAGTGTAGAAAATTTTAGCTACATTCAACAAAAATATAAACACAACACTTTTGTTTTTGCCCCCATTTTTTATGAGATGAACTCAAAGATCTAAAACTTTTTCCACATACACAATATCACCATTTCTCTCAAATATTGTTCACAAATCTTGCCACATCTGTGGCATTGTGCTGTGTGATAAAACTGCACCTTTCAGAGTGACCTTTTATTGTGGGCAGTCTGAGGCACACCTGTGCACTAATCATGGTGTCTAATCAGCATCTTGATATGGCACACCTGTGAGGTGGGATGGATGATCTCAGCAAAGGAGAAGTGCTCACTATCACAGATTTGTGATCAATATTTGAGAAAAATGGTGATATTGTGTATGTGGAAAAAGTTTTAGATCTTTGAGTTCATCTCATAAAAAATGGGAGCAAAAACAAAAGTGTTGCGTTTATATTTTTGTTAAGTGTAAATTAGAAGAGCCTGCAAATTAAAAACTAACATTTCCCCCCTTTTTTATTTCATGGTTACAAGGACACAAATGGAATAATTTACATTGCAAGAATTCTCCTCTTATTATCATAATACATCAAGGCATCATTCATACATTATTGTATGTAAAGCAGCTAAAGAAACTGTCAGACAAAGACACTATATCATCCAGGCTGAGGGTAGATAAAGGACATTAATCCATAATGTTACTCATTAAAGGCAGCTGCTGTATTTTATTTAGATTTGTTGCATTTTAATGCAATGTGTGATGCCTGTATGGACACGTGTGAGCAGGTCAGCACAGACAATTTGCAGCTGGTTAATGAGCTATAGAGAGTGTGGCATGGCTACATATAAACGGATGCACAGCTATGTACACTAACAGTCAAAAGTTTGGACACACCTTCTCATTTAATGGTTTTTCTTTATTTTCATGACTATTTACATTGTAGATTCTCACTGAAGACATTAAACTATGAATGAACGCATATGGAATTATGTAGAAAACAAAAAATGTGAAATAGGTAAAACATGTTTTATATTTTAGATTCTTCAAAACAGCCACCCTTTGCTTCGATTACTGCTTTGCACACTCCTGGCATTCTCTGGATGAGTTTCATTAGGTAGTCACCTAAAATGGTCTTCCAATAGTCCCAAACCATCTGGATTGGGTTTAGGTCAGGTTTGGGATGAGATGGACCGCAGTGTGAAGGCAAAAGGGCCAACAAGTGCTCAGCATCTCTGGAAACTCCTTCAAGACTGTTGAAACCCATCATTACTAAATCTAAAATGTAAAACATATATTGACTTATTTCACTTTTTTTTGGTTTACTACATAATTCCATATGTGTTCATTCATAGCTTTGATGCCTTCAGTGAGAATCTACGATTGAAAATAATTAAAAACCATTAAATGAAAATTGTGTCCAAACTTTTGACTGGTAGTGTATCTATGAGTCTTGTGCATATCTACATGGACTAGTACTTTCCTTAAGTCAAAAATGGTACATGTAAGTGATCTGACTGCATCTGCCATCCTCACATTTCTGAGTTCTTCTCAGTCCATTTGGACTTGTGACATGCGTCACAGGTCAAAATATTCCACACAGCTGGCACTTATGTGCACATGTCACAGATCTGAACTACATCACCCAACAAGAACTACATAAATAAGTAATGAAGAGGAACTTATCAGCAGATTTGGAGGCACTGTAGCATTTCAGAACAGAATCAGTTCTGCTGACTTTGAAGGCAGCCTGACACTCTCCTGGAGTTTCTCAGTGAATGGAAAGTAACCGGTTGATGAGTAACTCAGTTGTTGCTTCACATTCTGCTCAGCTACACAGATGATCCTCCTCAACTTTACTTTATTGAGGTGGGAACTCTTTAAAGACCTCCAAAAAATCAAGTTTGTTTAATTTAGCCTTGTTAACATGTCTATACGGTGTTTTTTATATGGTACAAGACACATGATGAGTTAAATAAACAGCCAACGACATGGCTGACCATTTTCATCTTTAAGTCACACTTATAGTTTCAAAAATATGAATTCAGACTTTCAGGGCTTCATATGGTTGTAGGATTAAGTTTTCTGGACTATTGCTGTAACTCAGAATATGTCACCAAATTACTACAGCCTGCTAGCTCAAAAATGTTCATCATGTCTTCTTACTGATGTAGTAGTTTTGAGTTCTTTTGTTCAGACATAAAGTAAATAGACAGATGTTGATTGCCTCAGGTAGTTTCTCACTGTTGGTCAGTGAGATACTTCTGAAGAAAGCGAGAGCTCAAAACTGTCAAGGTAATCAACATCTATCTATTCACTTTATGTTTGAACAAAAGAACTCAAAACTACTGTTACGGCCTGCTATTGTGTAGCGTAAAGTAGTTTTAAAGTGTTTGAGCGGAGTTGTAGGTGAGCTTAAGAGGAAGCAACAGTGTTGAGCTACATCTAAGCCATTTTAAGGCAGGAAGGGATTATTTTAATGTAAAAAAAATATCTAAAAACGTAACTTTGATACACAGAGATGAGTGCTTAGTGGGTAAATTAATGACTGAAGGGGGTCTTTAGTACTAGCACATTGTGTGACTAATGTGGCTGATGTTACCATTAGCTTTGATCATGTGTCATCTCTGATTTGAACCTACTAAACAAGGACTAGGTGTGGGTTACTGTGTTACCATGTCATCGACTGTGCTTCAATGAAACCTAAATTTGACCAGTATTTACATCTGTCTATTTATCTCCTCTTGTGCTCACATATTCTGAATTTCAATGCAGCTCAATTCCAAATAAAGCTGTTACTCTTTACATATTCTTCTGTTTCTGTTGTTAGACAACAGAATGAATATAAAATGCTGCTGAAATGTAGCCCATTAAGATTTTATGTTCACCAGCAGTGACTTCAGATGCTCTGCACAACTACAATATAGGTTCAAACTCACCATAAAAATGAATTGAAAACGACTGTGCTGTGAATTGCGCCATGTTTCCATGTAAAATAACCGCTGAGAGAGAAACTTACAAGCAACAGAAAGCCATGCCATGTCTCCATGCTGTCAACCACAGACTCAGTCTTCTTCCTGAAAGGGGCGTGGTCAACAGCAGCTCACCTGCATTAAAGCTACAGACACTGAAACAGTCTCTTTAGAACCAGACTGAATCCAAACGTTATACAGGCATAAAGTGAACCATCTATGCAGTATTTTTAGCTGAAAAATGGAAAGATGCATTCTGCAAACGTGTGATTTTTAAGAATTTCCTGAAAAAGGGTACAATATGGGACCTTTAACAGTGAATTCCCTAAATCAACAGAGAAACTGCGAGAAACTGGAAGGGAAACAATAACAAGTCTACAGCTGTGCTTATGATCTGAAGCAGTAATGCAATAATAAAGCTGGTGGATGGATGACAAATGTCAAATTCTTATGACCTTGGTGGAGATTATGTTAAATTTGACCAGCAGGTGGCACCAGAGTAAACGCCATGTTGTTATTGGCTCCTCTCAAGTTATTTAAACATTTTAATGTCACACTGACTGTATGTAGTATCCAGGAATAAGGTGAACACTACACTGATTACATAAAAATAACAAAACACTAATTACTATAAACACAATCTGACCTGAAATATGTTCCTTCTGTTTCTTTACTACTAAAGCAGAAGAAGATATATTTAGGCAAAACAATAGATATTTCTGTTTCTTCACGGTAGGTGGGGAAAAACCCAATTTGAGGATAAAGCAAAGCAGCATAATGAGGAGACAACTGTAATTTTTTCCACCCTGTCAACAAACAAGCTAAACATTAGCGTCTGTGCAGCTTCTGTCTCATGACCGGACTTTAAAGGCGTGTTCAGCTCACTCGGTTCGATATATAAACCAAACCTCCAACTGGAGCCTCCAAACCCTGCAGGCCGCTGATCCGTCCTCCTCTCACATCCTCTGAACCAGTTGAAGCTGCTCCAAGCTGACAGCAGGACGCACAGCGGGACGCACAGCAGAGTGCACAGGACTCCAGGACGCAGTGGACAACTCTCTTCTCACCTGTAAGCCTCACTTACTTTTGTTAACTCTCTTTTCTCACTTTTGCCTCATTTGGTATTTTCACCGTGTCATGGCTGCATTTGAATTATGTAAGAGCAACATAAGGAGATTAACATGCCTCTATTTTCCATACTGATGCTGCTCCAAACTACTGACTGCCGACAGTCCTGAATAGGCCAATTATTCGCAGCTCTAAAATCCCTTTTTTTGAAGTTTTAAGTGGATTTCTTTGTGATTTTGCCACATAACTGGGGTTTTAGAGGCTACTATAATTGCGCAACACCCTCAGTGCACCTGCTTAATGTTTGTGTGAGTAAAACAGAAACTAGATTTCATTACATGGATCGATTTTATTTAAATGTCATTTTGAATCCTATTAAGACACCTCCAGGTGGTTAAATGGCTGCAAAACAGTCAGTAAAGTCACTAAAAATAAAGTTAAACCAATGAGATTTCCTACAGGGCAATTTAAGTGTGAGTTCTTTTCGAAAATACGAACATAACAACACTGAAAAATACACATTTGAACATGATTCACTCTTGAAATACAAGCGCACATTTTAAAGTAGGTGAGATATACTTATGTGTGTATTTTCTATCTTTATTTGACGTTGAGAAGCTAAAACCTAAACTGTATTCTTAACATGAAGACTGATGTGGTGTCCATAGTATCCTGCTCTACAGTATTGTTATTTTCCAGCAATTTTATGCCAAAGTTTTGTTCTTCACACCACTGTCGCACCAGTGTGTTTTATATAACTGATATGAAACACTTCCCTCTGCTGCCATGACTCAGTAAATCATGCATGCCGAACAAAATATTTCAAGCTGTTTGGTCATTTCAGGTAGTTTGAGCTTGTTAATATATAACTCGGCTTAGCCTTTGTTTAAGATGCAGTAAATAGGGACCATTATCCAGTAACTGGTGTATCTGTGTGTTTTTGCAGTGTGTATCATCAGAGGATTGCTGTCACCATGGATGTCTCTCCCATCTTTATAGTCTCTCACTTTATGATGAAGCCGACAAACAAACGCTGCATACCCAGCTAGCAATAAATTTCACTTTTTAGCACTTTCAGAGCTGAACTGAAAGGTTTTTACAATTATTTTTGTGTTAGAAATTTATTTATAAACACATATTACCTCATAAGTCACTGTCAATAATACAATAAATTATATTTTAAGTAGTGATGGATACAACTACACTAGCCACCCTGGCTACTGCCACCACCATGGCTGTGGCCGCTCAGTCTGACATGTCAGGATACATGTGGCTGCTGGTGCTCGGCTTCATCATCGCCTTCGTCCTGGCTTTCTCTGTGGGAGCCAACGATGTGGCCAACTCCTTCGGTACAGCGGTGGGCTCCGGGGTGGTCACTTTGCGGCAGGCCTGCATCCTGGCTACTGTCTTTGAGACGGTGGGCTCAGTGCTGCTGGGAGCCAAAGTCAGCGAGACCATCCGGCAGGGGATCATCGACGTGCAGATGTATAACGGATCAGAGCACGTCTTGATGGCAGGATCCATAAGTGCAATGTGTGGTAAGCATTCACACAGAGATTGCTTCTTATTGTGTGGTGAAGGGTGACGTTAGGAGTTCAGGGTTGTTGTTGTTTTTTGCGCTACAGGCTCGGCTGTGTGGCAGCTGGCTGCATCGTTCCTGAAGCTCCCCATTTCTGGAACCCACTGTATTGTTGGAGCCACAATTGGTTTCTCCATGGTGGCCAGAGGTCACCAAGGGGTCAAATGGATGGAACTGCTACGCATCGGTGAACACACGTTGCTTTTCCCCATTTGACAACTAATACTTGTTTTATCTGAAACATGGATGTGGATAAAGGTTCAATCAATGTACCTCCTAATGTCTATTCATAGTGGCATCCTGGTTCCTGTCACCTGTGCTGTCCGGCATCATGTCAGGAATTCTCTTCTACTTTGTCCGTAAATTCATTCTGAACAAGGTGAGTGCTTTCCTTCCATTGTGCGTGATTTATTTGCAACTTTAACCTGCAAGTAGAAGAAGTTTTCATTCAGTAACAGTACAGAAATACTCCTTTACAAATAAAGTACCTGCATTCAAATGATTTTTAATTAAAAGTACAGAGGTAATACTTAAAGGATCAAAAGGAATAGTACCTTTTCTGCAGTTAAATAACTTATACGACTTCTTATTATGCATTAGTATAATTTGTATCATTACATGTTTTACACTAAGCATTGGTATAACAATAAGTTAAGTCTAGGGCTTTCCAGCTGAAGATCTTGGCCGTCCCAAGTGTCACAAAATAAATCTAGTGGGTCGTGAAGTGATTAAAGGGAGAGTAAAGGAGAAACAGAAACGTTCTGATTCACACTCAGTGATCTAATGTAGTTTTTGAAGTAACTTTATAATGAATTATTCCATAGCTTGACCTCTGTGGATTTTGAACAATCATTTAAAAGAAACCCTGTAAAAAAATTCAAGCCATATGTGGTCCTTGCTGGAACTGGAGCACAGAAAAGGTGACAAGGATTACACATTGTTTGTTTTAAGTTGGGAAAGATTTTGAATCTCTGGTTTTATTCTTACAAATGGACTAGGTATTATGAGCTTTTTTATCCCATTTTTTCTTCTTAAGTTCTCGGCTGACTCAGACAGGTGTATTTTCACAGGCTAACCCTGTTCCCAACGGCCTGAGAGCCCTTCCTGTCTTCTACGCCATCACCATGGGCATCAACCTTTTCTCCATCATGTTTACAGGAGCACCAAGTGAGTATCACATCCAAACACCACACCTGTGTGTCTTGTGATTGTCACTTCATGTGCTGCACTACCACAGCAACAGTTGAAATGCCTGGAGCAAGGTGGGATGAGTAAATATCAAAAGTAGGTGATAAATAGTGAGGAGACTGTTTTATACATATGTGAACACCGTTCATTCTCAACCAAAAGAAACATTTTTTTTTGTCCCTGCCACTCTAGGTTCAAAACAAAGTATAAAAAAAGGAACTTAAAGCAAGCAAGAGTGAACACAACAAGAATAAAATAAACCTGAGTAAGAATCTCCAAAAGGCCCAGCTATTAAATGGAAAATTTCCATTCGTTTTTGTTTTGTTTGCAGGATTGAACTTAAGAAGTCAACTGGCCTGAGCCCTTAATTGAAGGCTGCAGGCCGGTGTGTGTGTGTCTCAAGGACTTTAACACACCATTACTCCTGCTGTGTAAAATTACATCATAATACAGCAGAATGCACTTCTCACACTGATGCTACATGCATGATCCAGTTCAAGCATTTTAATATCTCACATGAAGTTACAGAAAACCATTAGTTAGTGTTATTTTCTCCATTTAAAAATGGCATCTTCTGCCTACACACCTTAACAGTCTATGCAGTTAACAATGTCTGAGTCTTCGTATAAATGTTCGAAAGGGGCTTACACTCACAGTTTTTACTCTGTGATGCTTTTATTTGTTGTTAAACTGCTGTTGAATTCAAGAAAAGCAGGTAAGTTGTGTCATTTAGGGGGGATTAAATGTTGCTGTACTAAGCTACATTAAACCTAATTCTAGCAGCAAGAGACAAATATCAGCAGCAGTTTAGCTGTTCCTGCGTAAAAGAAAGGGGAAATTACTAGAACTGTCCCCAACTGACTGTAGTGTTTTATCACTGTGCAGCAAGACGGGTCTCTTTCACACTATCTGACTGGATGAGCGTGTTCTCCCACTGATACTGTTCTCTGTAAGAGCACACTGAAATGTTGGAGCAGCCAGTTGAGTAATCTTGTACAATCTTTAACAAATCACATGACCACAACTTACAAAATGAGACAAGAAGGACTGGCTTCTAAGCTGTGGTGATATTTCTAAAAAAAAAGGGGGAGGGGGGGGGGGCAAAATGCACAGAAATGGACCGTTTTTTTCTCTATATTTTCAAAGGAGCAGCACCAGTTTGTGACCAAAGAAAGACGCAGTTAACTTTCTGTTTTATTTGATCTGAGACAGAGTTCTCTCTCATGTCCCTGTCTTGTGTGCGCAGTGCTGGGTTTTGACAGACTGCCATGGTGGGGTACGCTGTGCATTTCTCTGGGCTGTGCCGTCGTCACAGCTCTGGTCGTTTGGTTTGTTGTCTGTCCACGCCTCAAGAAGAAAATCAAACGTGAGTAAATTTGTCATTTCATGATTAGATTTACCAAGCATTTTGAATTGAGAATCAACATTATGCATATTGGTCAGCATTATAAAGACATTATGGGTAGAACTACATAAAACTCCTGAGTTGCACTCATTAGCCTTGCCTACAGTGTTCTACTCAAGTAGTGTAGTTGAGTACAATTTTGAGATTCTTTTACTTTACTTGAGTGTTTCCATTTCTTTATACACTTTTTTGGTACTTCATGCTTCTATACTGCTGCACTGTGGAGTAAAAACATTTAAGTATTTACTCCACTACATTAATTTCATAGCTTTAGTTACCAGTTAGGAGAGTTTAAAAACTTTGATCAAAAATACAAAATAAATCTGAAAGGTAAAGCTTTTATTTAAGTTTTTGTACCATTTTATCTTTTAAGTTTCTCAACTGACTCAGACAGTTGTATTTTCACAGACTAACCCTGTACCCAATGAAAAATAGACACAAATGTAGTATTATAGGTTTAGAAAAGACTTTGTTGATTTGCTACCAAGCAGAAATACATCATTGATTTAGCCCCAGCATTACCACTTGTAACATTAAGTGATGTAGACAGTAATGCACTTATACAGGGTGACACAATAAAAGGGAACTTTTTAACAATCCAATAAAACCAAGAGTGATGGAAGGGAAATATTTTATTCATAGTAATTGAAACCTTAAAACATGCCATTTAAGAAACAATGATGGAATTTTTCATTTTTTAAACATTACTTCCTGTAGATGGCGTCCTCCTGTACGAATGCATTCTTGAAATCTACCTGGGGCTATCTCAAGAGTTCACGACTCGAGCAAGAACTCTGGATGAGTTAAAACAGAGCATTCATTATGAAATTCACAGTATCCCAGCTGAGATGTTGCAGCGGTCAATGAGGAATCTCAACAGCAGATTTCAAGAATGCGTTCGTACAGGAGGATGGATTGTTAAAAAGTTCCCTTTTTTTGTGTCACCCTGTACTTGTAGCAGATTATTAGTGTTTTCTCCTTTTACTTTAGTTTAAGATCTGACTCTTTCATCTTTCATCTCTGACTGTAATGCACTTCAGAAGAAATAGCCGCTGCTCCCTGTGAGACTCCGCTGATGGAGAAGAACTCCAGCAAACCTGCACCTGCTGAGCTGCCCTCGTTGCCTGAACCCCACATGCCTCCAGCAGACAGTCAGAAGGTGGCTTTCAAACTGGGAGGCTCAGAGGAGACGGATTTAGACAACAGTGACATAGAAACCAAAGACCTGGATGTTGCCAACGGTGAGGGGGGAAAAAAAGCTTGAAAGCATGCTTCTAGTACTGTAAATCTTCAAATGTTTCACCTCAGTGATTATATTGATAAAGGTGTATTATATCTGGGCTGAACAATGGATTGGTGGTTAGAACTCTCACCTTGCAGTTAGAAGATCCCTAGTTCATGTCCCGGCCTTTCTGGGATCTTTCTGCATGGAGAGTACATGCTCCCCCTGTGTGGGTTTTCTCCAGCTACTCCATCTTCCTCCTACAGTCCAAAAACATGCTGAGGTTAACTGGTGATTGTAAATTGTCAGTAGGTGTGAATGTGAGTGTGATTGATTGTCTCTATATGTAACCCTGTGATTGACTGATCTGTCCAGGTGTCTTCTGTCTTCACCCTAAGTCAGCTGGGATAGACTCCAGCCCCTCCATGAGGATTAAGTGGTGTATAGATAATGGATGGATGTATTATATCTGAATGACGGAATGCTTTATTATCTCAGGTCTGAACGGCACTGTTGGCCCCATGATGATCACTGATCCTCACAGCGGACGCTCCCACACAATCCACAAAGACTCGGGCCTTTACAAAGACCTGCTACACAAGCTGCACATGGCCAAGGTTGGCGACTGCATCGGGGAAGAAGAAGAGCGGCCGATCCGCAGGAACAACAGCTACACCTCCTACACCATGGCTATCTACGGAATCCAAGGAGATCCCAGATACAAAGACGTGGACGGCGGCGCCGGGCTGCAGAGAAGATCGAGGGTGGACAGCTACAGCAGCTACAGCTCAGCGTTGAGCAGTGGGAGTGCAGCTCAGGACGGGAGTGTGACTCAGGAAGCTGGCGGGGATCTGGCTCTGGAGGAGGATGAGCTGGAGGTCGACCAGCCTGCTGTTTCTTTGCTCTTCCAGTTCCTGCAGATACTCACGGCCTGCTTTGGCTCTTTTGCTCATGGAGGGAACGACGTGAGGTAGGAAGAGGGGGTTTCCTTCTGAGGAATTTATGTATCTGCGTGCATTCATATGGCTTAAATGAGCATGTTTCATCACTAGCAATGCTATCGGTCCACTGGTGGCTCTCTGGCTTCTGTACGAGAGCGGCTCCGTGGTTTCAAATGCACCGACGCCCATCTGGTTGCTACTGTATGGGGGAGTGGGCATCTGCGCTGGACTGTGGGTGTGGGGTCGGAGGGTGATCCAGACCATGGGCAAAGATCTTACCCCCATTACACCCTCCAGGTATGTCATATACAGTGGAGAAATGCTCCTCTCAAAACAAGAAAAAAAAACTTATTTCAAGGAACTTTTACCTGAAATAAGTGAAAAAAAATCTGCCAATAGAACAAATGAATAAGGGCTTGGTAAGATTTATTGAAATAAGATGTGATGTTTAGAATATTGAGATCTTAAAATTAGTTTGGAAAACTTATTTTAAGCTTTATTTTACCAGGATTGTCAAGCTTAGGTGTCTTAACCCTTCTGTTATCCTTGTTTATGGCACCAAAAAATATTGCTGTCTTGTTTGAAAAAAATCCAAAAATTCAGCCAAAAAAATACCCAAATTTATAAAAATTTGGAAAATCTTCAGGAAGACAATTCCTTAAAAGTTTCTTTTAAAAGTTTTGTTTTTAAAAAAATCCCCAAATTTTTCAATAAAAATAATAAAAATAATAAAAAAAAATAGAAAATTGTGAATATTTTCAAAAAATTAATGCAAATTTTCCCCAAAAAACTCCTAAAAATATCTAAAGTGATTCCATATTTATCAGTAAAACATCAAATATTTTCTTTGAGAACATTCAGAAAAAAAATCCACTGGATTTTGGTTGATTTTTTTTCTGAATGTTCTTAAAGAAACATTTTTTTAAAATTTCTTTGTTCATAGCTTTCCCAACAAATTGAAAATGTGGAAGTTTTCGCTGTGGATTTTTCCCCCCACATTTTCAAATTGTAAAACAGTTCAACTTGACCTGCAGGACGACACGAGGGTAAAAACAAGATAATATCAAGATTGTTTGACTCAACAAGATATTTAAGATGCATTGTCTTAAAACAAGTCCCTCTATCTCGCTGAAATGTCACTTGTTAAGTAAATTTATCTTAAATCAGGTGAGATGAGACATTTCGACTAAAAGTAGGATGAAAAAACTTGGTAAGATTTTGAATTTTTGCAGTCTATCTATATCCCATAACAGCTAAAATTCAGACTTTCCTTTTCGTCGCATCATACTAACAATTTCTTCTGTTTCAGTGGATTCAGCATTGAGCTGGCTTCAGCAATCACAGTTGTTGTGGCGTCCAACATCGGCCTTCCTGTCAGCACAACCCACTGCAAGGTAATCCCACTAAGGTTTAAATGCAGATTCACGTGGTAATTAAAAAGTAGGGTCAGATTTAAACGCATGCAAGTACTGTGTATTCCTGAACCCCAGGGCAGATCCACTGAAAAACTCTCGTGTCGTGTGAACTCAGGTGGGGTCTGTGGTATCTGTGGGATGGCTGCGCTCCAGGAAGTCAGTAGACTGGCGTTTGTTCAGGAACATCTTCATCGCCTGGTTTGTCACAGTCCCCATCTCTGGGCTGATCAGTGCCGCCATCATGGCTCTCTTCATCTACGTCGTTCTGTGAGCCTCCTACTATGCAGCTACACTGTTACTTGAACCGATGGACTGCTGCCAACAGCTTTTGTTTGCTTCTGTGATAAAACTGTGCTAATAGATGTGTTCCAGCTGTTCTCTGTTAATGATTTATATTATGTCATTCAGTGTAATTCTAAATTCTGATAATACTGTGTAAATGTCTAAACGACTGTGATCCTGTATATCCTTTTGTATATTTGTATAAAAGCAATATGTATTAAATCAAACCAGCCAATTTTGATAGAAGCAGAATGGGCAACAGCCATATTTTATGTTTGCATATTTGAAGATGGAGTTGCTTGATTTGAAGGGATTTCCATGTATTTTATTCACCATTAAACCTTTTTTGTCACTGAATGTTCTCGATTTATTTGCATGTGGGATAGATGAGTCCTAAAAACAACAAATATAAGCATTATCATGACAGAGATTTGCTCTGAAATATCTTAATTTAGCTATGTTTTCTTAAAAAAGTTTCAATGGTATATGTTAAATTTAAAATAACCACATATGCATATTATGGTAGAAATTTGCTGCTCTTTTTATTTGCATCAAAAACAATGACTTTTTAAAAAAATTGTACATTAATCCTACTTCACAAAATGAAAGTGGTTAATCCTGGTATATTTTAACAAACCCCACCAGGTGTATGTAATCAACAATTAATTTTAAAAAAGCCGTAAGCAGCTTATATTTCACAATTTGTATTCTACGGAGCCCCTATATGGAGCCCCTATACGGAGCCCCTAAGGTGCCACGGAGGGAAAAAAATATAAATCGTGCGCGCGTGATCCTAAAACGTGCGTACGAGATACTTATTCGTGCGTGCGTTTTAGCTTAAACGTGCGCACGATATATTAAAACGTGTGCATGTTTTAAGATAAACGTGGTAATGTGGTAAATAACTTTATTTCGAGTGCATGTTTTATCTTAAAACGTGCACACATTTTAATATATTGTGAGCATGTTTTAGTATCTCGTGTGCACGTTTTAGTATCACGCGCGCACAAATAAGTATCTCGTGCGCCCGTTTTGTATTTTTTTTTCCTCTGTGGCACCTTAGGGGCTCCGTAGATATTCAAATTATTGTCTATCTTAAAGCCAGTGACAATAACCACTGTACATTAGCCAGGTGATAAAAACATTAGCATCCTATATTAGCATTTTGTAAAACTTAATTCTGCTGTGTATTTATATGGTTGCTTAAATGAACAGGATTTCCTAATAAGGGAACGGTGGTATACTTCTGAGTGTAGCCAAAGTATTTAAAATGGTTAATTTTATTGTTAAATGTTTTTGTTTCTTACTGATACATTAATTGGACTAGAATTAGACATTAATTGTGTTAAACTGAAAATAGTTTGCACTCTTGGTGTAAGGTACAAAATTACACCAAGAATAAAATGAGAATAAAGTCTTATATCAAAGAACAAGACAAAAATCTAAGGTTAAATATGAACTTTTAAAACTAAGTGAGATGATTTCTTTTGCTTTGCAGTTATATAAATGAAAGCACGTGTTTTGCACTGATTGTCAGGATCCGTTGGCTGCAGTTTCTAAAGTAGCAGTTTGATGGAATATCTTTTTCAGTGAATTCTTCACTATGAAGACAAATAACAAAGGAAGCAAAGAAAAAAATAACCGCTTTTCTCTCTCCAGAGGTTAATTTGCACACAGTCACTGAATTCAATTTGCGCACAACATTTTAGTGACTAATAACAAGCCACTGTGGCTTAGATGCAGATATACACACGTGGACAAAATTGTTGGTACCCCTCAGTTCAAGAAGGAAAAACCCACAATTCTCACTGAAATCACTTGAAACTCACAAAAGTAACAATAAATAAAAATTTATTGAAAATTAAATAATCAAAAACAGCCATCACTTTTGAATTGTTGATTAACATAATTATTTAAAAAAAACAAACTAATGAAACAGGCCTGGACAAAAATGATGGTACCTCTATAAAAGATTGAAAACTATTTGACCAGAGTGACATGATTAACTCAGGTGTGTCATTTAATTGACATCACAGGTGTTTCCAAACTCATAATCAGTCAGTCTGCCTATTTAAAGGGAGACAAGTAGTCACCCTGCTGTTTGGTGAAAAGGTGTGTACCACACTGAACATGGACAACAGAAAGCGAAGCAGAGAATTGTCCCAGGACATCCGAAAAAAAATTATAGACAAACATCTTAAAGGTAAAGGCTATAAGACCATCTCTAAACAGCTTGAAGTTCCTGTGACAACAATGGCTCATATTATTCAGAAGTTCAAGACCCACGGGACAGTAGCCAACCTCCCTGGACGTGGCCGCAAGAGGAAAATTGATGACAAATTGAAGAGACGGATCGTTGGAATTGTATCCAAAGAACCCAGAGCAACCTCCAAAGAAATTAAAGGTGAACTCCAAGGCCAAGGTACATCAGTGTCAGATCGCACCATTCGTCGTTGTTTGAGCCAAAGTGGACTTCATGGGAGACGACCAAGGAGGACACCACTGCTGAAAAAAACTCATAAAAAAGCCAGACTGGAATTTGCAAAAATGCATGTTGACAAGCCACAAAGCTTCTGGGAGAATGTCCTTTGGACAGATGAGACCAAACTGGAGCTTTTTGGTAAGGCACATCAACTCTATGTTCATAGACTCAAAAACCAAGCATACGAAGAAAAGAACACTGTCCCTACGGTGAAACATGGAGGAGGCTCAGTAATGTTTTGGGGCTGCTTTGCTGCATCTGGCACAGGGTGTCTTGAAAGTGTGCAAGGTACGATGAAATCTGAAGACTATCAAGGCATTCTGGAGAGAAATGTGCTGCCTAGTGTCAGAAAGCTTGGTCTCACTCGCAGGTCATGGGTCTTCCAACAGGACAACCATCCAAAACACACAGCCAAAAACACCCAAGAATGGCTGAGAGAAAAGCGTTGGACTATTCTAAAGTGGTCTTCTATGAGCCCAGATCTGAATCCCATTGAACATATGTGGAAGGAGCTGAAACATGCCATTTGGAGAAGACACCCATCAAACCTGAGACAACTGGAGCTGTTTGCTCATGAGGAGTGGGCCAAAATACCTGTTGACAGCTGCAGAACGCTCATTGACAAATACAGAAATCGTTTAATTGCAGTGATTGCCTCAAAAGGTTGTGCAACAAAATATTAAGTTATGGGTACCATCATTTTTGTCCAGCCCTATTTCATTAGTTTGTTTTTTTAAATAATTATGTTAATCAACAATTCAAAAGTAATGGCTGATTTTGATTATTTAATTTTCAATAAATTTTTATTTATTGTTAATTTTGTGAGTTTCAAGTGATTTCAGTGAGAATTGTGGGTTTTTCCTTCTTTAACTGAGGGGTACCAACAATTTTGTCCACGTGTGTAAAAGAGGATCCATGGTTGCTTTGTTTTGTTACCATGAGTAACACTGAATATTAGTAAGACTCTCCTTTACCTACTGGCAAGCTGGGCCTTGTGTGGTTTAAATGTTCTCCTTAGAGAAGGCGTTGGTTTCCTCCAGCTGCTCCGGTTTCCTCCCACAGTTCAAAGACATGCAGCTGGGGTTAATTTGTGTCTCTAAGTTGCCTGAAGCTGAAAGCATGAGTGTAAATGTTTTGTCTGTTTCTACATCTCAACCCTGTTATGGACGGTTGAGAAGGTTCATACTTCATACTTCACTGCCTTCTCTTTTCATCTTGTCTGTTGTTTATCTCCTTTCTTTCACATTACCTCCTCCATGTAGCACTGAAATTCATACTATTTCACCCTGAAGTCAAATTACACTGAAAATAAAAACAAAAAGAAAACAAGAAGTTTTACCAAACTTGGACCGCCCGGTGACAAAGATGACCCCTGTGACCTTGAAAATGAGGTCACGGTCACCAAATGCGAACTTGACCTGTGTCTTATTATGGTACACCTGTGTACCAAATATGGTGAGGCTACATCAATATTTTATCGAGTTATCGCGCAGAAACCAAATTGTTACAGACAAAAAAGCAAGCAAGCAAGACCATGCAGCTGAAAACAATACCTTCCGGAAAACGCAGTTTTGCCGGGCAGTAAAAATAAATGAAAACAATGAAAAATGTAACCTACAGCATACAAAAATGGAAGGAAAACCAAAATCTGACTGTACTGAAAAGTACAAAAAAAGTAGAACATAATAAAATGTATACTAAATTTTAAAAGAAAACTGATAATTAAATTACATTTCATTACAATAATGTAAAGTTGAATTATACTACAACACATAGAGGCAAATATAAATCAAAACATCTTCCACATAAAAAGGTATAAATTAAATTGAACATGAAAATATAATGAAATACAATGCAATGAGTGAGAAGAAACAATAGAGGGTAACATAAACCAAAATGATGGAACAATATTTAAGGATAAAACAAAAGACATTTTAAAATGAAATGAAAATTATTTTAAAGGCAATGTGCAATATTTTAAAGATATGCCTTGGAATACAAAACAGTTAAATAAACAAAAGTCAAATATAAATTCTCCATAAAATAAAACACAGAAAATTAAACAGTAAAAAAAACACAACATTAAATGAAAATAGAAATGTGCAATTAGAGTAATGAAGTAAAATTTATAAATGAAAACCCAGGAAAGTACAATCTTAAATTACACTCCGATAGTATAAATATAAAGATAAAAATAGATCAAAACTGAAACACAATAAAATAACACTGAAGAAAATAAAATGAAACAATGTGCAACACAAGAAACAGACAGGAGAAAATTACAACAAACCAGATTTTAGGACATCGCAACATAAAAAGCAATGTGTGTGTGTGTGTGTGTGTGTGTGTGTGTGTGTGTGTGTGTGTGTGTGTGTGTGCGCGTGCGTGTGCGTGTGTGTGTGCGCTTGCGCGTGCTTGTGTGTGTGTGTGGTCAGGTGCTGGCTATACTTGTGGGGACCAAATGTCCCCACAACAGTAGGAAAACCAAAAACAATGTCACTTGTGGGGACTGAAATGAGGTCCCCACAAGTTTACAGTGTTTTCTTGGCCATGTTGTTGTTACTGAAAAAAGTAAAAGTGCAAAAACGTTTCTTTAGGGTTAGCCATTGTTTTGGTTTAGCTCAAGAACACTACTTCAGCAGAGAGCTTCATGGAATGGGTTTCCATGGCCGAGCAGCTGCATCCAAGCCATACACCACCAAGTGCAATGCAAAGCGTCGGATGCAGTGATGTCACATCAGTGTGTGACCTCACAAATGCGCTTCTGGAAGAATGGTCAAAAGTTCCCATAAACACACTCCTAAACCAGAAGAGTTGAAGCTGTTCTAGCTGCAAAGGGTGGACCGACGTCATATTGAACCCTATGGATTAGGAATGGGATGTCACTTACATTCATATGCAAGTCAAGGCAGGTGAGCGAATACTTTTGGATATATATATATATATATATATATGTGTGTGTGTGTGTGTGTGTGTGTGTGTGTGTGTGTGTGTGTGTGTGTGTGTGTGTGTGTGTGTGTGTGTGTGTGTGATAAGTGCAGAGAAACTTTATTACTTGATCATTGGGGGTGTGGAGGACAGGTAGGTGTGTTGTAGCCTTAAATATTTAAACAGGCCAACAGATGAGATGCTGGAGTGTACTTAATGGGAGATGTTTTGTGTGTGTGTAAACTGTGTATACACATCAAAAGCTGCTTCAGTAAGCAGCTTACATGCAGTTAACAAAGTTTCTGTGTTGTCTCTCCATTTCTTTCTTTGTTTTTCCTGATTAGTGCAGATGTGTCACAACAAAAGGTTTGCATTAGTTCAGAGTGCAGCACTGGACACACAGCTGTTTGATTTTAAATTGAAATTCACATTCCAGATTCAAATGTACCCAATTAGGTTGTATCATTTGTTCCTGCTTTTACACTGTGGAATAACCAGTAAGTCTGGAAAACAGGATTCCTCAGTAGCTTGAAGGTTGTTTACACAGAGATGACTGTTCTCCTCATTAACACCATCAGGCCTCAGGATGGCGCTGTTCACCCAGTAACTGACATCAGTGGGTTTTAAAGCGGACTAGTGTTCATTAATGTGCTTCCTCTCAGATTCCCTCTCAGATATTTTTCTTTTCAGCTTTCTTTGATCTAACATTCATCATATGCAAAGTGAGATGTAAAGCTGACTAGTGAACTTCTCTGACTGAGACAAATTCAAAGCATAGCCTGGGTTTAAACACAGGAAAATAATCCTTAACATATTTTTTTTTAAATTAAATTCGTATGATTTGCTTTTCTTCATTTATATCTCAGGTCAGACTGATTCCACTGAGATCATTTAACAGCTTCACATCGGTCTTAAAATTCTTCTGCTCAGTAAATTTAAGCTGAAATTGAGGATTATGTTTGCTGACTAAGTAATGAAGTCCACATAAACTACAAATATGATAGATCCTTTTATGTTCTTAGCACTTTCATGATAAAAAGAAAGGACTAATAGTTATTTCCTAATGCCACAAGTGCACACTGAGTGAATTCATTTACTGAAGATTAATTTTTTTTCTCAGGGTTTTACCTCCATAAGGAGAAGAAAAATTGCAGCAGATCGGCAGATGAGTTATTAAAGCTCTGCCTGATTTTAGAGAGAAGACACCACTGTAATTCAAACAACCTCTGCATCAGTGTCGGATAACGTGTTCGGAAGGAAGCAGCACACTGTTATGTAATTCCAGCAAGACACAGCTTTTATCTCAGGAGTCTTTCTCTCAGAGGAGCACCAGCTATTCCACTGCAGGTACAACGTTTTGGCAGCAGATGATACTCTCGTTCCATTCTGCAGGATTTAGCCTGAAGCTACTCAGCTGTGTTATGCACACAGTTTACCTTGAGCATACAGACCCTGACATCAGTTTAACATGTGTGAGGTTTCCAACAGTGTCTTTCACCCATGAAAGCATCTATAAAATTTAGACTCAAACATTTGACCTTTCTGCCGCCCTGAAGGTATCATTACACTGAAGAATCATTTTATTACTCGTTTTGGCAGTGGATGGATGCTGCAGTGGAACTGCTGCAAGTCAACAAGTGCTCCAGACCAGCAGTTATGATAATAACATTATGGATAATAACATCCTGCCTGCCTAACTCAGTTTAAAAGAGACACAGCACTGCCCTACTAAAACCTTGTGACATCATCTGATTCTAATAGAGAAAAACATTTTAGAATAACCTCTGAAAGGATGATATTTATATCATCAAGACGTTAAAAGTATGGATTTGCATCTACGAAACATACAAGCCAGTGTGTTTAAGTATATATACACACAGTTGGGTTTTTTTTTCCATTATAGTGAGAGCTATATGGAGGGTATTCATTAGTTTGAACACAAGAAAACAAATGCATTTCTTTAGTTTTTGATTTTTTAGGGGAAAGTGTAATGGTGCGGCTATTGATTTTTGCATCAGGAATTCAAATGTCAGTGGTAATCAAAGTAAAGTAACTCTAATTGTGATCTGTCATAGGCCCATTTTATTTTAATAATTTGTCAATAACCAAACTGTAGTTTGGTTATTGACAAACTACATAATAATTTCTGCATGTGCATCTGTTAGCAACAATTAAACTAAGAACAATACCAAATTTGAAATCGAAGTTAATCTTTTACAGTGTTTGCATAACCCTCTGAATCCAGAAAGTCATTCAAATGACCTGTTCCTGTCATTTAAGCAAATGCGTAGTTGTAGAATTAAAAAATAATAAATAAATAAAATCTAACTGGCTGATTTAGATAACCCTTTTAAGCTATAGACAAGACATAATTTTAATGGGTTGTACTGACAGAATAATGCTGGCAGTTGCATCAAGTTAACATTGTGTATAACTTAAACCTGAACTTCTGCTAGCTGTTTTAAAGCTAAATTCAAATTGAGGTAACATGATGAAAAATGACTTATTTTTCTTCAGGATTTTAATTCCACTCATTTTGATGATCAAAAGTAAACACAACTTTGATTGTAGAAGAAAAGCTAATTCACCTAGCTCAGTGTAGTTTGTTCAGCACCATTTTATTTTAAGTTGTCATAACTGAAAACAAATTGGTTCAAATAAAACAAGAAAAGCACTCGGAGCGCAGTACTCTGCCAAGGCTGCTCAGTCGTATGATTTCCTGCAGATCCACAGCAGTTGATTTGTAGTAGGATTATAATCATGTGATTGTCTGCAGGCAGCTGACATAGCATTAACTTGTTGTCATAGTTACAGTGACACTGTGCTGTTTCACAATGATACAGAAATATTTTACAAATCTCCACATTTGTTCAAAATTATTAGAAATTTGTCCAAAACTTGCTCAAAAAAATATTTTTTCCTGTTCACAATCTGTCCAAAATGAGTTAAACATCTAGGATGACTTAATAAAAACATGTCCAAAATTATTCAAATTTCACCTCAGAATGTAAGTGTGTTCTCTAAATGTGGTCAAAATTTGTCAGAAATGACCCGAAATATGTGCTAAATGGCTAGAAATGACTCAAATTAGTTCAGAACTTGTTCAAAAAATCCTCCTTAACTGTTTAGAACCTGTCCAAAATGAGTTTGTCTAGTATGGCTGAAAATAGGTCCAAAATGGGTCCAAAATTACATTAAAATGTCTTCAGATTCTTAAGATTGTCTTTAAAAAGTGGGAATTAGTCACAGTTTCAGCTGTATAAACATTCGTGGTCTGTGGTGGTGGATTTGTAGTAGGATTGCAATCATGTGATCGTCAGCAGGCAGTTGACGTAGCCTTAACTTGTTATAGTGACACCATGCAGCTATTTCGCTATGATACAGAAATCTTTAACAAATCAATGGATCCAGACTATAAGCTACATCACTATCAAAATCTAATCATGTGGTCCTTGTGTCATCTCTGACCTTCCCTGAAAATTTCATTTTAATCCATCTCTCTGTTTTTGAGTAATGTTACGTACAGACAAGCAGACAAACCAACGCTGATCGTCACATAACTCAGCCTCTTTCCTTGGCGGAGTAATAAAAAAAAACACACGACTTTGATGCTGGTCCAAAGGGGTTTTATTTTGAAACAGGATACCGGAAATTGCACTCTTGTGTTTTTTTTCTCTGCTCTTGACACTTTGGATGGTTCTGTCTTTCCATACAGGTGTGCCTGGATATTTCTTTGCCAGGCGGTGAGCGTTGCGTGTTTTGCTGTGTGGATGCACGAAGCTGCAGCGGAGCGGCTTCTCACACTGACAGCCGAGCAGCTGGGGCATGCATCCTGTGAGCACAGCGGACCAACAAGCTGCTGTAGTCTGTGGCACGTCCACGGGAATAAAACGACGTCTTTTGCTGTATATACATGAAAACAGTGGATTACTGGAGCTGCAGGAGGTGGCTTTGAAGCAAGATCTCAGTCTGAAGGATCAGGGGGAATCACAGATGTGAGAGGAGGAGGCAGGTGCGTTTCGAGATTCGCATCTTTTTTTTCTTTTTTTAAAATCTGATTTTCGTCCGGATCCTGTGAAATGCAGCCTCTACCTGACAGATGTGTGACACCACAGCTGCAGCCTACAGGTCTGTATCGCCACAATCAATACGAGCGTTGCTTTTTTTTGTGCTCTGCAAAATCGTTCAATGCCAGCCTCTAACACAGAACACTGTAGAGAATTAATAGAAGCAACAGAGACAGTGTCGCTTGTGAGGCTTTCACTGCATCTGAACATCTTTCTGTGTAAGTGATCTTCTGTCTGCTGTGATTATAGTAGGATCTGTCTGTGCACACCGCTCTGCTCCTTCCACACTCATCTGCTGAGGCAGCTCACACACTCATACCCAGTTTTCGTTTCTACATTCTGAGTAAACAGAATCCCCCAGAGCTACAGGCCACTGTTGGGCTCTCTACCACAGAACAGGTTGTGTCATCTCCTCTGGAGCTGGGAAATAACTCCTGGGATAAACAGCAGCGTTTGTTTACCGGTGTCTCTGTGCTCTGCTTGTCTTTTGTTCAGAGAGAGTCTCCTGTCTACCTGCTGCTGATCTGCTGTGGTTGGCTGTGGAGGACTGAGACTCCTGCAGCTGCAAATCTCCTCATCAGCAGCATCTGTCACTTCAAACGCAACAAGACGCAAGGGGACGGAGGCTGCTTTTTGCCTGATCAAAGTGGCAGCTAGTCAGAAAGTACCTGTAGACGATGACTCCGGTGGAGCTGTTTGCTTGACAGCAGCATGAGATAATTGAGGACTGTCATACTAATCGCTGATTCAAGCTTTTTCTTTCTGTTTGACGCTGATGAAGATGTTCCAGGGTGTCGTCAGTTGACTGACAGGGTGGCAGTGGTGCTCTAGTACGGGACACAGCCAGCAGCTGAAGGCACAGACACCACCAAGGAGATGGCTCGTCCGGGATCAGGGTTGCTGGTGCCCATGAACGGGTTGGGGTACCCGCCTCAGAACCTGGCCAGGGTGGTGGTCTGGGAGTGGCTGAACGAACACGGGCGCTGGAGGCCCTACAGCGCGGCGGTTTGCCATCATATCGAGAATGTACTGAAAGGTGATGCCCGCGGAAGTGTGGTTCTGGGACAGGTGGATGCCCAGCTGTCCCCTTACATCATCGACCTGCAGTCCATGCATCAGTTTCGACAAGACACAGGTAGGTGACGTAGAAGTTTCCTGCACAGGTGGAAGTAAACTAAGCTACACACCAGGCAGTTCTCAGCTCTGAAGTACTTTAAATGAATCAATGAATGATTTCTGTTTGTATCTAGAGAACAAATGATGTCATGTTTGCTCTGTGGACACAGTTACGACACACTCAG
This sequence comes from Acanthochromis polyacanthus, assembly GCF_021347895.1. Lineage (NCBI taxonomy): Eukaryota > Metazoa > Chordata > Actinopteri > Pomacentridae > Acanthochromis > Acanthochromis polyacanthus. Next base: position 27,467,862 of record NC_067119.1, on the reverse strand, counting down.
CCTCTGTGTGGTTGCTACACAAACGCTCTGTAACTTTCTAGGGAATAAATGAGAGTCCTGAATGCCCCCATGTCTGCTTTGGGGCTCATGCAAATGAGCCACAGGTAGAGCTGAGAGGAAACAGAACACGAAGCACAAAGATGACAAAAGTGCAGCAATTATTTATTCATCTAGGAGAGTCTTTACGCAGCCGCTGGGATGCCGTGACCTTGCCAAAGGTCATTACGTTGGAGAGGCTGTGAATCCATCAGGCAAATGAGAGCTGTAGCTCAGAGCACTGCTCCTCCCTCTTCTCAGCTCACTGTATTCATCCACTGTGTTATTTGTTTGTTCCTATTGTGGCTTTGTGATTTAGTAACTGGACACCGTAGTTTCTGCTGCATTATCTCGGTTTATTGAACTTTTCACACAATGGAAAGAATACGCCTCATATGGAAAAATGGGGCTGGAAATTAGGCATTGAATCAATATCCTGCTATGTGTGAACAGCTGAGTGTTGAATCACAAAGTTTGCCTTTAGTTTTGTGTTTTATGTTGCTGCTCTGAGACAGCATGAGACCAACATTATCTTGATTGAAGGATCGATCGCCGGCGGCCACAACATGCAAACAGTAAAAGCTCTTGAACTCCCCCCTCCTGCTGCTGCATGTCGCTTTAGAGTGAAATCCACCCTGCACAGCCTTTGTTTGGTTCGCTGTAATCCTCTCTGATGACGGCTACCTTTTAAAACACGACCAGATGTTTTTGTTATGCTCCACCAGGGCTCAATACTCTGTGTTTGTCTCGATGTGTGGATTCACCTTCCTGCTGTCCCTGTGTTTGAAGCAATGATATGGGGGAGGTTGTAGACATCTGTTTAGACCAGCCTCGGAGATTCTCAGCTTTCTGAATTATTCTGCACGATTCAGCTGCACATCGCTGTGTTGTAGTCAATTATGAGCCATTCATTCTGATGTCTTTGTTGGATGCTCTGGGGAGCAGGTTGATCCCATCTGAAGATGTTTTGTCATCTCATTGATCAGGTAAAGCATGAAGAGTACGACTATTCACACTTTTAAGTCTGAGGCAGGGGTCTCTCTGTATATGAGGGCGTTATGTAACATCAGAGCATCAAGAGGTGCAGCCAGATACACACAGAAGGTGACCTCACTGTGCATGGATCTACACTCTGTCACCTTTCATTAATTTTCATTTGCATTAATGCATATTTATTGGGTTTATCTTGGACTGTTATGCAAAAAACAAAATAAGAAGAGTCTGTGGAGCATCTGTCAAACCAATAACTCGCTTATTTTTGGGGGGGGGGGGGGGGATTCTTAAAATGTAATGAAATGTCTAATTGTAAATGGTTACAATCTGCCAAAATTTGTGCATGTGCACTAAGCAGTAGCTGTATATGTGCTGTCTTGTTAGACTGCATGTGTTTTTCTACAGATGGGTGTTGTAAAACTGTTGAAGCTATAAATTCTGGGGAATGTGGCAGCAGTGGAAGGCCCCTTTAAAAATAGATTTGAGCAGTAACAAAAATACATTAAAAACAGTTAGTAATGGATGGACTGTAAAAATATCATGTCATTATGCTGTCAAAGCTGCTGTGAAAGCTACTGAAGGCATGAAAAGGGCCTCATATGGAGAATATGGACTACACTGAACGACCACTTTTTGTATTGGTTCTGTATAAGAGATAGTATGTAACACATGACATATCGGCGTTCTCTGTTTGGAAACAGTTTTCCGATGTCTGAAATGCTGAATATGAACACAGCTGTGTTCCCGAACGACTGTCAGGTGGGTTGTAGTATAAAGAGCCGCCTGGCTGGGCTTCTGCTGTTCTCGTTGGCGTTTTCCCCTGTGATAGAACATAACGCAGAGCAGCACGTGTCGGGGTCGACTGGCTGTGAGATGAGCCACTGAGCCGTTTGTCGGCCATTACCACGGTGCAGGGGCCAGGCCTGACGTTAATCGCCCCTCGTTGTGCCGGTCGGTGTGCTGCCTTCCCCCTTGGCTGGGATAAACCTGTCACAGCAGGGCCTGACGGACAGCAGCCCAGATGTCTGCTCTCCCTTCCCTCTGGTCATCATCTCCACTCTCTGTCCCAGTCCCCAAACAGGGACTAAACTTCACCACACCGCCGCCATCGATCCGAGCTCCCATAAGGCCTAGCTTCCAGGATGTTGTGATGTTTTCGCACTACTGTTTTTCACAAAAGGCCTTCAGTAAGCTTGCTATAATGTGGATTGTGATGCATCTGTTTCACATCGGATGTTTGCTATATTTGTAACTCAGCAGGTCACCCACAGCCACTCGCTCTGTTGCAGGCTTATGGAGTGTCCCTGTGGGGAAACCCCATTTTGTCGCAGAGCCAGTGATCTCGTCCTCGGAGGCTGTTTTTTTTGGCAAGAGCTGCAAAGAGAGTTGAGCGTACTTGACATCCATCGTGTATGCGTGTGTGTGTGTGTGTATACGTCCTTGTGTGTGAGTGAATTGCTGACGTGTGTGTGTGTGTGTGTGTGTGACGGTGCCCTTTGCCAGCTGTGGTGTTGGTGTCCCGTCCCTGGAGGCGGTGTGAGGGTACCCTGCTCTCCTGTGGGTTTGGGAGGATCTCCTGTGGGTGGCAACCGGGCAGAGTTACTCCGGCTAATGAGGCAGCAGCTATAGTTTATCTCCATGGTTCCCTCTAATCAGAGCATCATGACGACAACACGCACCGCAGCAGGGCCCCTCGATGGAGGGAGCGCCCTAAACACATCTGTATTTAATTGGCTTTCAAAAGCACAGGGCATGGGTTTCTTCCCAGTACAGCTGCTAGTGAGTTCCACCAGTCTGTGGTGAGATCCTGAGCCCCAGTGCTGTGTGAGTGAAGGCTGAGAGGCTCGTATATGTATAGTTTGGATGAATATCTGGCTGAAGGCAGGGAGAGGATTGGCTCCCAGCCAAGAAGGATCGATCCGTTCTCCTCCCCAGAGGGGCATTTGAACCTCTAAACACTGCTGTGGACTGATCCCCTTTCACTACACCCACTCCCAAAGCAAAACACATGGGCTTATCTGCCATTTCCATCATATACCAGCACTCCTGGTGTGTCTGATGGATTTCACAGCTACTTGCTGCTACTGCCTGACTTTTAGGCACCTTAGACATTTTATATCTTTCTTTGTGGTAGAGAGCTGACACAAATCAGAAATCATCTGCTGTAATCTGCATTGTTGTGGCGTCACTACATGTTACTGGAAGAGAAACTTGCTTTGTAGGAAGCAGTGACAAATAGGTCAAAAGTACAACTACCATAGCAAAATGCTATGCCCTAACTGTAATGTTGATCTAAAATGATATGAGTTGCACGTTTATTATGAATATATCCTCTGTTTTTACCCATTTTGTTAATTGAAGTTTTATTTACTGAAGCATAGTAGGCTTTTTTTATTCAATATATGGTCAGAATTAACAACTGAATGCACAGATGTCTATAGATTTCAGTCAGATAAGGTAACAGACACATTGTTTTTGCTATACATGGATTGATCATGCTTACTGTCGTGTGTCATGAGGCCTCACAAGTCCATTCTGTGCCAGGAAAAACCCTGCAGTGTTGGTATTGGTGATTGGATGGACGCCATGTCTGCATAAGCAGTCACTAAAAATAGTTCCTAATCACTTATATTCTAACAGACACACATGCGGTTACCTCAATAGTTTCAATCAGTAGTAATGTTTGCTGCTTGCCAAAACTAAAATCGCTCACATTTAAAAATCTAGACCCAGAGGATTTAGGATTTAGATTTCAGAGAAAAAAATGCACAAACTGATTAAGTAATTATCAAAATAGTTTGCGATAAATGTAGTAGTTGACAACTCAGTAAATCGTTGCAGAGTAGTTTGCTGAGTAGACATGATGGATCCTGCATTATCACTACTTTTTTCATTTTTCCTCGCATGCTGTGAAGAAAATTGAAATTTAGCTTTGACATCAGACAAACAGAATGTAGCATGCCGTTACCTTCTGCATCTGCGCCGCATGTGTTTGTGGAGTTGTAAAGGGCCATTACAGGGCCTTTGTGCTCACTGTTGTGAGATGGCCCATGTGTGACTGCAGAGATAACCCCTATCAGCAGCTGTTGGCTGCTGTTTTGCAGGATTGAGTCTCTGTTTGTTTTGGTTCCAGAGGCGTGAGAACCTCCTCTGCTCTGGTCTGTTTCCCTCAGCTAAGTGCCCTCTCTGACTAATTACAGTAAAAAACGAATGAAGACAAAGATCTCATCTTCTGTTATGTGTTGAGCTGCCAACCAACAGTAGCCTTGGTGATGATTTCAAAGCTACCTGTAAGCTTGTGGAGCGTATGTACTGCTGCAGATCGTCGGGGAGGGCGGCAGATTTGCTTTTTTTTTTTCCTTTAATGTAGTTTAGTGTGTAGTAAGTGCGTGTGGGAACTGTTTTGGTGGTCTGTGGGAGGAAGCTGTAAAAAGGATTTCTGCTATGTACGTGCTAAAGGTCAGGTGCTGTATGTATCAGCTCTGACTGTGAAATCCCACTTGCGTCAGAAGAAAGCACAATGAGCAAAGAGAGGAGCCCAACGAGTCAAGAAATGGGCTTAAGAAGTAGAAATAGAAACAAGACAGAGCCAGGTAGTCAGGTATGACTGTAGTATGTGTGAATGTGTTTTTGAATGTGTGTAATGGTGCAAACTCAGCAGCACTGTGATGTTAGCTGACATACAGTGATACGTGTGTGTGTGTGTGTGTGTCTATATATATATATATATATATATATATATATATATATAAATCTGTTTTGCATTTCAAAAGGTGTGGCTGCATTAGACAGACACAAATGAATAGAAATTATATTTGTTTATTGTTTTTACAAGAAAAACTAACAAAACTAAATTCTTGACAGTTTCAATATGTCAGTTCTCAACATTATTATTGTTGTTGTTGTTGTTGTTTTTTGTTGTTTAGACATGGTAGTATTTTGAAGCAGCAAAATTAATAGATTTACAATCACTGTGTCAAAAGAAGGGGTGGGATTAGAATAGCTTTAGCTTCTTCTTGCTCCTTTTTGAGCAACTTATCCATTATCTTTTTTTGTTGTTCTCTTTTTATGTTGAAATGTTGAAAATAAACTTTCAAAACAACAACAAAAAAATGTCAGTGTCAAAGTCGACAAATAACAGAATGTGTTCAAAACTGAACAAAAAAAACATTAAAATTATATTTAGTAGTCCTGCCATCAGCAGCAGTAGAGCTCTAATCCTGGCTGGCATGTTCCCCATGAGCCTTTCACACCTTTGAGGGATGATCTTGTCCCATTTTTCTTGAATTACTGCTCTTAATTCTTCTAAATTCTTTGGTTTACGCTTTGAAACAGATCTTTTGATAATCCACCGCATATTTTCAATGGGGCTCATGTCCGGGGATTGAGCTGCCACTGTAAGACCTGAATACAGTGCTCTGGTAGCCAAGTTCTACTGGTCCTGGATGTGTTCAAGAAGCATTGTCTTGTTGAAACATCCAGTTTGGACCTGGATGGAACAGTGCATATGCATAAGGCAGAATGTGGGTTTTGAGAATGGCACAATACTTGGCAGAGTTCAGCGTGCTGTCACAGACAGTGAGATGACCAACACCAGCAGCACTCGTGCATCCCTAAACCATGATACTGCCTCCACCATGCTTGACAGTAGGTACTGTACATGCTGGAGATAATGCTTCACCTGGCCTTCTGCATACCCTCACATTAGCAGGAGGAAGATAAAGCTGGAAATTGTACTCATCTGACCATAAAATCTTCTTCCAGTTCCTTGCTGTCCAGTTCTTGTGTGTTTGGACCCAACAACGCCGGGCTAACCTCTGTTTCTTATTGATCAGGGGCTTCTTGACAGCCTTGTTGGACCTTAAGCTATGATCTAAAAGTCGGCCACGTACAGTGCGGGTTTGGTTGCTGCTGAAGCTCCTGTGATGTCATTCAGTGGTTTTCCCTGCACATGAGGATCAACATGTGGTCATTTCTTGCTGAAAAAAACCCTTGGATGCCCAGATCTTGGTTTGTCTTTCAAGTTGTTGGTTCGTCTGCATTTCTGCAGAGTCTATCCAACTGCTGAAGGAATGCATCTACACTTCCTGGCTATCTGGCAGCAGCTGTACCCTTCCTGGCTGAGAATGCGTATCTTCAGGCATGTTTCCTGCATTTGATTCCTTGTTTTGGCCATTTCTGTCTCTGAAAAACTTTCAAATGTGCTGTGTTTATATAGACTCGAAGCACGGCAACAAAAATTGTGTTTTTAATAAAAAGCACGACCTTCATTGGTGGATCATTGGTACCAAAATGAGCCGATACTCAAAATGTCTTCTGTATTTTTATGGAACCAATCAATTTTAAGTTTTTTAATGGCTTTTTAAGGATTTGTTTAGTATTTTGGCTGTAACTGTACTAAAAGAAATTACACTTGAAAACCTTAGAGTGATTCTTAATGAAATATTTCACAAATGCAGTGGGAGTCTGAAAACTTTTTTTCAACTACCGATGTAGTCCCATAAAGTTATACTCACAATAATAACTCTATTTGTATAGCACCTTTCTGAAATAAAGTTTCAAGATACTGCACAAAACAGACATTAAAATACAGGAGAGGAAACTAAGTGAGCAAAACACCTAATACATCAAAGAACCAAATTAAATAAAGCATAATGCAAATAACAAAAGCAAATGGACCAACATAATAAAATACTTGAATTATGAATATAGATTAAAATGTAAAACAGTAAAATTAGTCACTACAATAAAACCAATTGAAAGAAGACCTTATGATAAAAGAAAGTTTTCAGTGTGATTCTGTAGCTTTGGTGCAAGAATAGTGATTGCCTTATCTCTGATCACAAGTAGAGATTCAGGAACAGTCAGAAGGTTCCTTCCAGAGGATCTCAAACAGCAATAAACCTCATCAGATCAGCCATACAGTCTTAAAATCATTTGTTAATCTGACTGGTAATTAGTGAAGTCCAGCAAGAACTGGAGTGATGTAGAGAAGCCTTCTGGAGAGAAATGTTCTACACTAATTGAGTCTACAAGTGATGAACGCCTCAATGACCTTTTCTACGTCCGAAACTGAAAAATATGATCTGACCTTAGAGATTGGGCTGAATAAAAACCACACTCTATGACCTTTGTCAACCAAACATTTAGAGAAAAACATGAATCAAAAACCACTCTGAGATTTCGGTCCTCTTGTTGAATGTAGATGGCTAATGGACCCAAAGCAGGCACAGAATGATACTTCTAGAAGGAGAAGGTGTGATTATAGTGATTTCAGTTATCCATTATGACTTTTACCATGCAAGTGTTTGGACTGTAGGAGGACACCCACACATGCAGAGGTTCAAACCAAGCTTATTTTGACTTCGACACCGTGAGACTGTTGTGATAGGATGTGTAGATCCCGCGAAGGACCACAAACTCTGTAGATATTCAACAAGGATACTGTGACATCCAACCACATCCCCAGTGATGTGGACAAAACAAAAAAAGATAGAGGTGAACAGATATGAAATAATGACAGAAATTGTTTTTCCCTTAAAGCATGTTGTAATTGGCGTCATTAGTCAAAGAGGCTCTTTAGTGAAAATCAAAATGGTGCTTAGCCGATCCAGTGCCGACGTGTCACTGCACTCAGGGGTCCATTTTAGCACCAACCAGCTGGCTGGGTTCCACTTGGATGTCGACAGGAAAGGGAGCGACGCTGCAGGGAGGGAGGGAGGGAGGAGCACACAGAGGTGAGGAGAGAAGAGGAACAGAGGGAGAGGTGGAACGTTTTCCTGATGGAAAGTGACAGTCAGAATGGAGGGAGGGATAATGACACTGGAAAGACCCTCAGCTGTGCACATTCCCCTGTTCCTTTACTCTCACACACATCCAGCTTCAGTGTTGCTGCTGTGAAGTCTCCCACCCGGACCCCGAAAGTGGTAATTGTGAATAAATCTGCCATGATTTGTCATCCATTATCTGACAGAATATTTTGTTCATATAATATAATGAACAGAGACAGAAGCCTGCCAAAGCTACCAGAGTCAAAAAGTCACTTACACACGTGGACAAAATTGTTGGTACCCCTCAGTTAAAGAAGGAAAAACCCACAATTCTCACTGAAATCACTTGAAACTCACAAAAGTAACAATAAATAAAAAATTATTGAAAATTAAATAATCAAAATCAGCCATCACTTTTGAATTGTTGATTAACATAATTATTTAAAAAAAACAAACTAATGAAATAGGGCTGGACAAAAATGATGGTACCCATAACTTAATATTTTGTTGCACAACCTTTTGAGGCAATCACTGCAATTAAACGATTTCTGTATTTGTCAATGAGCGTTCTGCAGCTGTCAACAGGTATTTTGGCCCACTCCTCATGAGCAAACAGCTCCAGTTGTCTCAGGTTTGATGGGTGTCTTCTCCAAATGGCATGTTTCAGCTCCTTCCACATATGTTCAATGGGATTCAGATCTGGGCTCATAGAAGGCCACTTTAGAATAGTCCAACGCTTTTCTCTCAGCCATTCTTGGGTGTTTTTGGCTGTGTGTTTTGGATCGTTGTCCTGTTGGAAGACCCATGACCTGCGACTGAGACCAAGCTTTCTGACACTAGGCAGCACATTTCTCTCCAGAATGCCTTGATAGTCTTCAGATTTCATCGTATCTTGCACACTTTCAAGACACCCTGTGCCAGATGCAGCAAAGCAGCCCCAAAACATTACTGAGCCTCCTCCATGTTTCACCGTAGGGACAGTGTTCTTTTCTTCGTATGCTTGGTTTTTGAGTCTATGAACATAGAGTTGATGTGCCTTACCAAAAAGCTCCAGTTTGGTCTCATCTGTCCAAAGGACATTCTCCCAGAAGCTTTGTGGCTTGTCAACATGCATTTTTGCAAATCCCAGTCTCGCTTTTTTATGAGTTTTTTTCAGCAGTGGTGTCCTCCTTGGTCGTCTCCCATGAAGTCCACTTTGGCTCAAACAACGACGAATGGTGCGATCTGACACTGATGTACCTTGGCCTTGGAGTTCACCTTTAATTTCTTTGGAGGTTGCTCTGGGCTCTTTGGATACAATTCCAACGATCCGTCTCTTCAATTTGTCATCAATTTTCCTCTCGTGGCCACGTCCAGGGAGGTTGGCTACTGTCCCGTGGGTCTTGAACTTCTGAATAATATGAGCCACTGTTGTCACAGGAACTTCAAGCTGTTTAGAGATGGTCTTATAGCCCTTACCTTTAAGATGTTTGTCTATAATTTTTTTTCGGATGTCCTGGGACAATTCTCTCCTTCGCTTTCTGTTGTCCATGTTCAGTGTGGTACACACCTTTTCACCAAACAGCAGGGTGACTACTTGTCTCCCTTTAAGTAGGCAGACTGACTGATTATGAGTTTGGAAACACCTGTGATGTCAATTAAATGACACACCTGAGTTAATCTTGTCACTCTGGTCAAATAGTTTTCAATCTTTTATAGAGGTACCATCATTTTTGTCCAGGCCTGTTTCATTAGTTTGTTTTTTTAAATAATTATGTTAATCAACAATTCAAAAGTAATGGCTGTTTTTGATTATTTAATTTTCAATAAATTTTTATTTATTGTTACTTTTGTGAGTTTCAAGTGATTTCAGTGAGAATTGTGGGTTTTTCCTTCTTTAACTGAGGGGTACCAACAATTTTGTCCACGTGTGTATATGGTGTGACCAGCAGCTGGAATTGTAGCAATGCATGTGGTTCTCTGCTACTGGTGACACAAAATCTAGAAGTCAAATTCATTTTAGCATTTGTGAAACTGAGCATGTTTTTGTAATTTTACTTTAAAATGCAGGTAAATCTATCAACAGAGAAAGAAGGCACAGTTTTAAAAAGATTGTTTTTTCAAGCTACATCTAAAAGATATCTTTATTATTGATTAGTTTTCAGAGTTTCAACATTAAGCATGCAAAATATACGAAATTATCAACATGAACCCAAGTTGACATCTTCATACTACTTGTTTCGTTATTTAACCAACAGTCCAAAAACAGAAGATTTGCAAGTAAAAATTGTCCAGAACAGACAAAAAGTAGAAAATATTAATGCTCTATAGAGATGAACCAGCAGATGGTTTTCTTTAAAAAGACTCCATTTTTAGTGTTTGCGTGCATGACATTTCTGTCCATTAACGAATTGACTGATAATTTAAACTCAATACCTCTTCATTTCTCAGTTTCTTCATTGTTAAGCATCATCCTGGGTGTTGTTCCCTCATAGTGTGACCTCGTTTGCAGGGTCATGGTGCTTTGGTCTGCCCGATCCACATCCTTATTTCATTACAGCTATGATCTGGCTGTGCAGCCTCTGGCGTCGGTAGCAGTAGCATCTCTGTGCATCTCCTTTTGACTTCTAATCCGGCAAGCCACCACTTTTAACTTCTAAAGTGGATATCTTACGTTCTCATCATGGAAGCGGCTTTAAAGCTGCTCTCTGCACCACTCGCTTATCAGGCCTCTCTGGGAGGTCACTCAGATCAGAGGCTGTTGTCTGCCTCAGCCCATCAGCCCGCTGCTGAGAGAATAAGAATGAGGCATCGTCACAGCGTTGTTTGGGTACAATCCACCACCTGGTTCCCTATATTGACTGATCTGTTGACTTACTATCGCATGTCTTTAAGTATCCTCACTCTCATCTTGTGTGCTTTGTTTGCAATATATCATTCTTCCAGTCTGTCCCAAAGATTTTCATTCATAAAAACGTCACTCATCATCACCACTCAAGTCAACGGAGCTGTTACAAAACGTGATAAAGTGAATGTTGATCCATCTGTTGTGCTAAAAGACGAGTTCTGCGTACTTTTATAGCACACTGGCTCTCAAGCATACAAACCAAATGTTAGCTGCCATGTTTAAAAGGGACACAGTGTTCCTGCTGTAACCAGTGAGGTGGCTTTGATCTGCACGAGCATATGGTCATAACATTTACTGAAAACATCTTTTGACTGAAACCAGAGCTGCACTGATGCAACTCAGGCTGCTGACAGTTGCACCGAGCCAAACTCAGAGTTCCCTTGATCAACCTCGACAAGTGCAGAAACAGAGCGGGACTTTTTACTTTTGGTCTCAGCATTTTTGCTCATTTTACAGAATAAAAAGTAAAAAGCTCTCCCCACTCTTATCCCGCCTTAGCACTATGGAGGCATGACAAATTGCTAAAGCCGCAATGGGATGGTTTTCTCAAAAGCATCTTAGCGGTAAGACAGTTGTCATTGTTCCAGTGTAAGCTACTGTAGTGGACAAAAAACATCTGACAAAGTCAGGACACACAGGCAGGAGTTTGCTCAAAGGCTGTCTGAACAATCAAATACACTTGCTGCAAGTTTGGTAAACGACCTTAGTTTACTCTGAGATTTGGCTTTACTGCATTCACAGTAAAGTTTTTTTTGTATTCATGGGCCAATTAAACCTACTATGAGTGGTGGGAGAAGTACTCAGAATCTTCAATTAATGTAATGCAATGTATAAATACAATTACAAGTAAAAGTTCTGCATGAAAAATCCTACTTAAAGTACAGGAGTATTACCAGCAAATTGCAGTTGAAGTAAAAGCCCTGATTGTTCACCCTGCCACTGACAAATACTGAAGCATCAGTGTCAGCAGCATATTCTTAAAGTGTTTTATATACAGGGACAGCAGATCAATCTGAGGCCTCCTTGATTAATGGGAGAGGAAAGAAGGAAAACACTTCTGATCCACTAATCTGTTCTCAGCTTTTGGACTTTTCCCTCTAATCTTTTAATTTTCAATGAGATATCTGATCATTTCAGGATTTACTGAAATGAAACCATGTCAGAAGTTTAAATGGAAAAAAAATCAGTATTTGTTGGAGCTGTTAGCAAATCTTTGACATCTTGTAAAGACAACAAAAGCCAAAATGATTGATTTATTATTTAACAATGAGTTGTGTTTTAAAAGCTTTTCATATCATTCATTTTGAAAGATCTTCCACTTTAAGGTAACTAAAGCTGACAGATAAATGTGCTGCAGTAGAAAGTACAATACTTCTTGCTGAAAGCTAGTGGACAAGCAGTGATATTCAAGTACTTCAGTAAATGTATACTGGACGACTTGCAATGAGAGCTTAAAGGTCAGCTTGAAGGGCTACACGAGCATTCTAATGACATCATCTTTCATTGTACTCTTTGTTTTATGCTAATTAATAAATAGAACCTCACTAATAGACAAAACTACAACAGTAGACGTGGTAATGCAGATTATACATGCCTCAGTGGCTACTTATCCAGTTGTGGTCATGTTAGCATTTTGACGCTACAGTTTAGCTCAAAGCAATGCTGTGCCTCAGTGAGACACTAGCTTATCTGTGTACTCTGAGGAAGAAAATTGTCATTTGTTGTTATCACATCATTGTGTATTGAATATCTTTAAGGGCTTTACGAAGTTGTAGCACACTTTTTTCACTGTTCACAGATTAAAAAGTTACTCACATTTTAAAAAATGCTTGCATACAATCATTAATGGCTTACTGCAGGCGCTGTTATTCTCGAGTTTTTGTGTGGACTTTTGTTCCTACAGTGAAGTTGGAGACCGTTCAGACTGATGAAAACCAGAGGAGGAGTTACAGCAACGAGCACAGGCCTCCTTTTCACCCATATAAAGAGCATCACTTATTTTGATTGTTTGCTGTCTGGGCGCGCCGCAGAATATCAACGTGATCCACTCTCACCCTCTCCTCTTGTCTCGGTGTCACCTGTAAATACTCCTAAATCATTGCTCTTGGTGAGAGTCCAAGTTCTGCGACTGGTCAGTTTGCGCATCCTGCAGCAGCTTGCGAGGTGAAGAGTTTTTGGCCAGGTGCTGCTGGCAACCAACCTCTTTTTTGTTGCTCAGAAGAGCTGCTCCCACCCCGTCCCTTTTTTCCTTTTTAGACATTTCACCATGAATGAGAGCGTGTAAGCTCTCTAAGGATTTATACCTCTGGTGCTTCAAGGTCAATTTTACTCTGTTATTTCCTTTGCATGGATGCATTTTTGTCAGTGAGACATTTTTCAGTCGAAATGGGAATGAAAGTCATTGCAATAATCTCTCAAGCTGAAAGGTTGATGTCTGAAGCTGTCAAGTTTTTTTTTAATCACGTGCAGTTTTTCTGTTTTGGAGGCAGATTTATTAAGGTAAATAGAGCAAACTGCTCTTCCTGAAGGACAGCGTAAACATTAAATACCTTCCTGACAATAAAACGTGTAAAAAGCAATAAATCGTTGAAGTCAACCTGATGGAACTCGTGCCCCAAGTTGTCGTCATCATCTGTATCATTAATTATTTGGCACAATACTCACTTATGTTGTCTCTGATTTACATTTGAGCATTGTTTCAGGCAAAATGTCATTGTAAAGAATAATAACTCTGATTGGCATTAAATGCTGCCTCCAAATCCTCTTCTTTAAGTGCAGGTTTCTAAACACCCTCGTTACAAGTGTTGTTAAGCAGCTCATTACTTTATCTTGTATTTTTGCTTTGTCTCATAGCTCAGCTGCTGTCATTTGAGAGACAGTGCTGGAGAGTTGAGGCAGCAGGTGGACGGTTCGATTAGACTGGTGTGACCAAATGTGAATGTGCTAGCTTTTCAAACGGTGGGAAATTGGAGGTGTTTGTCTGAAAGTGAATCTTTTTTGTGAGAGCTGCACTTAGTGTGTGATATTTGGAAGCTCATTGTAAATGTCACATGTAATAATTATAATCAAAAAGACTTCATTGTTCCCCACAGGAACATTGCTTTGTAACAGTTGCTCAAGATTGTGGAAGCTATAAAATTATACAACTTCAGCAGAAAGAGGAGGAATTATGTAACCGCATGGCCACAGGAAGGACCTCCTGATGTTCAGTGGAGCATTTAGTCATTCTTAGTCTCTTGCTGAACATGCTTTACTGGCTAACCAGAACTCTGTAGAGGCTGGGTAACATTTTCCATGATGGAGAGGAGTTTTGACAACATCCTCGTTGCTTCTCTGCATCTGCATGCAAATTGTTCACTGGCCTTCTGGAAAAAGTCGTTGAGTCTTTTGGTGTCATGCACGCTCAGTCTTCAGCCCTGAAATCAAATAACAGAGTAGAAAATAGCAGCGACACCACAGACTAATAAAATATACACAGCGTGGTGCCACAACCACTAAAGAGGCAGAAGCTCAGTGGGAAAAAGAGCAGATTCTGAATGGTTCTGTACAGAATTTTGGGGTGAAGGAGAGAGAACTAGTATGAATCTTACACCTCCTGAAGTTTAATTTTTTTTTTACGGCAGCAAGTCTCAGTGTTGCATCTAAAATCCAAAGTATGAGAGGAAAGGTGAGTAGAAAATACCCTGTTCAGTACAGTTCCTGTCACACAGTTCTGAAGGTGCACATCCAGTAGAGTTGTCCACGATCCAGGATACTACAGGAGCACGACAGTCATCTTCCTCCTCAACAGAGGAGGCGAATAGTGTTAAAGGTGCTGAGGAAGTCAAAGACATTAGTTCCAGTGGTGTCATCTGGCCTGTCCAGATGTTTGTAGGGACAGTGGAATAGGTATTGATGGTATCATCAGCTGCTGTAGGGGGTTGAATGAAGGCTTGACTAGTTGCCAAACAGTATCCAGGACAAGCCTTTCAAAACCCTTCCAGCCCGTAGACCTTGGTGGTGTTGTGACAGGCCTTCTTTAGTACAGGGACCAGGCTGGATGTCTCCTCCAGATGTAAGCTGAGAGTTTAGGTAGTGCCCTCCTTACCTGTTCAGCAGGGGTGGTCAGTGGGTTGGAGGTGTCTTTGTTGCTGGGTTGCTGCTGATCAATGGGATGCTGTGTGTTAAATCTACTGAAGAAAAGGTCCAGCTCGTTGGCTCTGTCCTGTTCCCGTCAAGCTTAGAACCACTGATGATCTTCAAGCCTCTTTAGATCTATCTGGTGTTGTTCTGCTGCAGTCGCTGCTCCAGCTTCATCCTATAGGCCTCCTTTCCACTGATATTTGTTTCTGCACCATGTTTGTTGCCTCTTTAGAGCAAAAGGGTTTAAAAATGTAACCATCATGTTTCAGACAGAAAATATCTGATAAATGTGTTTTTTCTACAAGAAATTCTAATCACCAATTTATTAATTCTTAATATCACTTTTTTTTAGGTCTCCCAAATCGACAAAGATGCAAATACTGCATTTCAAATTTTACCTGCTTCCACTTTGCCCCTTCAGCATGAACAGCAAAACAACCTTCTAACATCAGTTTCTGTACACAGTGCAGGGAGACTTAAACCTCCAAGTCAAGCAACATGTAAGGCACTTTTTTAGTGGAGGATGAAGGTGATTCACGAGAATTTCAGTATCAAACAGTCGCCCATGTTTACTTGAAATGTGTTTGCAATTATGTTTTGTGGTTAGCTTGACTTTACACCAGTTAAAGAATATCAAACCATCAACTGAAATGTATCAGACTACCCCTGTGTAGTATAAGTTGTTCTCTTTGCTGGCCTCTTTTGTGGTGAATATGATCCAAACAGCTGTCGAAAATACAGTTAAATACTCTTCCCACAGCTGAGCTTTAGAGCTTTGGACCTTTAAGGTGGGAAGCAAAAGCACAGAGAAGCTGCAGATTTTCGGCTATCATTGTAAGCTCAGATATCCCACCCCTCCAATAGCCCTGAGAGTGCAACACAAATTGAACTTCAAAGTTGAATATCATCTGTTCTAGAGTAATTACACCTTCATAGAAAGTCATGAATGATTTATTCACTATAGTTCCATATAAATTATGAACATTTCCTCCAGCTGTGAGAGCCCCGAGAGCATGAAGTCATCTTCTCCAACCCATACTACACTTAAAACAGCTTTCGTTATGATATCAGTGCACCGCAAAGCAGCGCAGTTTCCAAGAACAACTTTTCAGCAGCTTCCCCTTCCTCCTCCCGCGCTGCAACAGAGATGACGACTTTGAAAAGTGGATTTGTGAAATGAGTGTCTCTGCGTGCTTTGACCCTCCAGACTCGGTGTACCGCTGTTTTACCCGTGTAGGCTCTGATGAGGTCCATTGAACCTGCGGTCATGCTTTAAGCTTGATAAAAGCTTTTAGCAACTTTGCAACAAGGACACGACCCTGATTTTATTCAGCCTCGACATTTAGCCTCGTCAAGCATGAGTTGGTTCCCTGAATATCCTCTTTACCTCACACCTAATGGTCAGTTTAGGGAAAACGTACGAATGCGGCAGTAAAAATAACTGAGCTTTTACAATGAGTGATTAATACTGAAAAAAGGAATGTCTCTTCATTAATTCTGAGGTATGAACACACCAGAAATGTGATTACACTTGTGATTCAGCAGGGAAAAGGTCCAGGCCTAATAATAAAAACTCCCTGGGAAAGTAGAACGTACTTAAGGTAAAGCTGTGTTTGGTAAATCCGTCACAGTGGACATTAGCTGAAGCGTTCGTCTCCTGGTCTGATGCCCGATGACCTCTCTTACACCATGTGCAGTTTACTGCTGATCAAAGCTGACCAGTGTAGTCTGGCACACTGACAATTTGCTTCAATGTAGCCAGACGTTTCCTCTGATAAGACCTGACTGCGTCTGACAGCCATGAAGTGGGTTATAAAAGCCCGTCTCAGCAAACTCATTTACTGCATGCTGTTCATCTCAATGAGTCAGACTCCTTTTATTTGTCAGATGTAATATTTCAGAGCAGCTTTACCTTTTTTGGTAACAAGAGCCTTGCCTCGGATCATCTGATATCATTTGTTCGAAGTTAATATTGCAACTAGTGGTTGAGCATCCATAAGAAGCTGGAGGTGGCTGCGTGAAAAGGGAAGTGAGTCAGACATGTTTGACGTCTGAACACTGACCAGACAATAAGGGATGAGGTGGCGGTCATGTGGGAAGCTTCCTTAATGTACAGCCTGATTTGATGCTGCTGGTGTTTGTTCAGATTGTGATCGGCAGCTGGGATCCGGTCGTGTAGCAGTAAGTGTTGCATGTTGCAGTGTGGCAGAGGTCACCTGATGGAGAACCGCGTGAGCTATTCTTCAAAGTGTTACAGCTATCAGTCAGGTTTCTGCTGAACACGCAAAATGCTTTTACTGTTTCACACTCTGTCGTTGCGGCGTGACGCCTGACGTGAAATATCGCATCTTCACAGAAAAGTACTGCACCAAGTTGGGGTGTGTGTGTGTGTGTGTGTGTGTGTGTGTGTGTGTGTGTGTGTGTGTGTGTGTGTGTGTGTGTGTGTGTGTGTGTGTGTGTGTGTGTGTGTGTGTGTGTGTGTGTGTGTGTGTGTGTGTGTTCTTGTACTTGCTGCATTGTGAGGACCATTTTCTGCTTTTAACTATCAAAGTGAGGACATTTTTACAAAGTGAGGACATTTTGGCTGGTCCTCACTTTGAAACAGCCATATTTGAGGGTGAAGACTTGTTTTTAGAGAACAGGTATGAATTGAGGTTTGGGTAGGGTTAGGGTAAGGATTAAGTTTAGGCCATCAGTTGTGATGGTTAAGGTTAGGGTAAGGCTCTAGGAAATGCATTACGCTTTAGTACAAACATGTGTGTGTGTGTGTGTGTGTGTGTGTGTGTGTGTGTGTGTGTGTGTGTGTGTGTGTGTGTGTGTGTGAGTGACGTTCTCCTGCCGAATGGAGGAATCTGCAACGTAAGATCAGGTGGAAGATCTTTGCAGTTTGTTTAGAATCATTCCCGGCAATAAAACTGATAACATTAGCGCCACAACAGAGTATGAATATGCTATTAATATCAATCACTTTATTGGATATACCTGTGCAATATGATGCCGTCCACTAAAACCGTTCTGCCACAGCTTTTAGATATATTCTTTTTTTGACAGAGGTATCTAATATAGTACACAGTACATAATAACTTGGGAAATGTATCACCAGGTGAGCTCCATCACACTTTGGGTGTGTTGCTGGGAAGCCATGATAGTACAGTAGGAGTCGGCCCATTATCAGCTTGGCCAGGTTGCCAATCCAATATCGGCATTTCTCTGGGCGTCGTGATTGCTTTTAACTTGTTCCCAATGAAGTTAAAAATTCTAAATTGTGCTGTACGGCTCTGATGCAGCCATCTCTCCATCTGCAGTCACCTCTCTGTGGTCTTAATATTCCCCCCACAGCACTGTCTGCCTGACTACTTGTCACAGGTAATGTCCAGGCAACACAACACAAAAACAATAAAATTCTGCTTTAATTTAATTTATAAAACAAAAGTAGACAAAGACTTTTCAACAAGGTTTGTTAGTTTGTGTTGTTCTAAATTTTGAGATTTTCTTTTTACTGGAAATCTATTATCTAACATTGGGTATTGCTCTCCTTGATTACTCATAATTGTATGTTATGTTTTATAACCCCTGTATAACCGCTTTAGCTTCTTAGTGAGCAACAGCTGGAAAACCATGAATCCAAAATGAAATCACCTTGAGCCCTGTGGATATGAAGCACTTGGAAGAATTTTTGAAATAATAAATCTCCTTATCCTTCCCACCAGGCCAAAGTCAGATCTGAAAAACTCCAGAAGAAATTGACATTTTTACTCCCACTTGATCAAAACCGTGAATTAGTGAGTAAATTAAAACCTCAGAACAATCAGTCAGTGTCACGGACGTTATTGAAGTGCAGACAATATGTGAAGATGGATGAACCCTCTGTTACGTCAGTGCCAGATTCTCCAGGTTAATCCAAAAATGAGCAATGAGGTGGAGTGTGAGGGAATATGAGCCATGGATCGCCCAGACACGGTTGTCAATTAAAGTGGCCACACTCTTAATTCCATCCAACTTTAGGACTTAATAGACTTTTAATGGTTGAGCTATATAAAAATTCACTCCCCATACAGTTGGCAGGAATAGGACAAGTAGCTTTAAAAACCCAAACCATTTTTGTACCAGGCTGTAAACACATCTGTTTCTGCTCTAAGTCTGACAATTTTGACATTGGAGTCTATAGGGATTGACTCACTTTTGGTGCCATCCCCAAGTGGCCAATCGAGAAACTGCAGGTTCATTATTGGTTTAATTGTTTGGGCCCTGAGGTTGCACTTGGTGGAAAACAAAACCTTTCATTTCTGATTTGTCAACACTTTTAGCCTTGAAGAAAGTCTTTAGAACTTGGGGAAAGTTTTTAAAATGTTTACCAAGTTTAAAAAACTAATTTAGTTTTTTAACAGCTGCAGAGCTGTGCAGCCAAAATGAACCACCATGAGCCTTATCGCTAAGAGACGTGTGGGAACGTTTCCATATCTCCAGGCTGCAGTGAGATTTTTTTAATTTAATCTGCAAAAAATGACATTTTTATTACTCCTACTTATTCACAAAATAGTGAATTAGATGGTTAATAAAAGAAAACAATGAGTCAGTGACACAGATGTTCTAAAAATTCTTCGCTGCAATGGAACTAAATCTGATGCAACAGAAATGAAGCACTACATCCACTGTAGTCATACTTTAGTCATAGTAGTTCATGGCAGCCTCTCTATTGAGCGTGTCAACCTTCAAAAAGGGCTAGCATTTGTGTTTTTACAACAGATACATCATGGTTCCACTAGTGAGACCTGCAGGCTGGCAGGTGTTAACTGCAATTAACACAGAACTGTAATTTTTATCACATAAATGTGTAGAATAATATGATAACATCATCATGTGATGACCGTAAAATTGATGAGTAGTTTATATTCTTCAGGCAGACTTGTGGTTTTTCAGCTAAAATACTGGACTCCATGTTTTTACATAACAATTAGCATGCCTCAAGACTTAGCATTGGTGTTCAATAAAATGACAACTTAAGGGAAAAGCAGAACCTAAAGTTTTAATATAACTTATGTAAAGGGGATTTAAAAAAAAAAATCAAATACGCATGTTTTATATTTACAATATGTTTGGAAAAAAAATGGTATGTTGTATTTTTGTTGGAAAGTCAGTGATACATGGTAGATATAAAAGCTATCGTCAGTCTCCCGTGGTTACAAAATGTTAAACGTTCGTGTTCATGTAGACTTTTACCTTTCATATATTAATTTCACACCTTCATACTACACATCCACTCACCATAATGTATAATCCAAGTGTGCTCATAGTGCCATTCACTCAGCAAGATGGTACTGATTAGTTTAACACCATGTAATGGTTTGGGCGTCTTTTTAGCTGACCTTACCTTCTACAAAATATTAATGAATTTATTTGTTAAGGCTGAATCTTTTTCAAAAAAGAATGTTTTGATGCAGTGCATATTTCAAAGGTTTGTCATTTTCATTTTCACATTTTTTATTACTTTTTTAATATGTTGTGCAGTACTATTTGGCAACACTGTGCTCAAATTGGACTGATGTCAGGATAAAAAAGCTCAGCAGTACCCAGGCATAAGAAGTCTTCAGCTGGCAGCTACCGGGAGTGAGAAGAAATGCTGTGATAAAAAAAATAAGCCTTAGTAGCGCACGTGATGGAAGCAGGCAAAAATCCCAGAAAATTAGTCAATCTCATACCTCAGAGGGAAAAGGTTGTCAGAGGCTGCATCGGCGTATAAGTTGTCTGTTTTTCAGTGTTGTCAGTCTGTGAGGCAGAGCTGCTGTCTTTCCTGGAAACATTAACGCGACAGGATTTTAGTTTGACGTGTGAAAGTGGCTCCTCTCTGCTAACAAGAAACCTGTTTCACTGTAACACTGACACTGCGCTTTGGTAGCACCGGGCCATGTCATGTGAAGACTGCAGGTTCGTGTATGTGTGTGTGTGTGTGTGCATGTGCCTGGAGCCGTGCCTCCTACTCCCAGGCCTCGGTGACGTGACGGCACGGCGCTGACACACTAATGAGGTTCCTGCTGGACATGATGAGGCTGGAGTGGTGTGAAGTGGAAGCGATTGTGCGTTGAAACACACACATATGCGCGCGCCGTGCATTCAGACACACTCGCCTCTTCAACGTGCCACTCCTGCTGGTTCCCTCGTACACAAACACACACTCGCGTGAAGTGTGCGCACACGGTGAGTCAGAGAGCATCCTCAGCAGAGCCGGAGCTGCTCAGCCGAGGACGGTCACGACACCGTCAGAAGGTTGTTTCAGGGTCTGTTGCTGCAGTACAGGAGCTGGCAGATGGACAGGAGTGTAACTTAATTTTCTCAAGATTTTTTTTTTATCCACTCTGTCTTTTTGTGGTGCCTCAGTAAGTGCAAACTCTGCACAAGTGCAGGGTAACTGGCCAGCTCTCCGGTCCAGGGTGTGGGAGAGTTTGGAGAGTTGAAAGGGGCTGAGGATGAGGATGGCTGCAGTGGGAGTTAAGCCACTTTTCTTCACCACTTTGTCTTGCTGGCAGCAAAAACTGTATTAGTTGGGCTGCTTTTACTGCAGTGTTCACTTTCTTTGCTCGGGCAGAAGTGAGACATCCTCTTTTTTTATTGTTTTTTGGCAGCAAACCTCCACTCATCACATGCCTCCTATCCACTCCCTCCCTCCTTGTATACTCGCGCTACTTCTATCCTCCCTCCTCCCCTTTTGTCTGGCCCTTTTCCATCCTCCCTATCTTCCGTTTGCATCTTCTTTCTCTCCTCCCTCCTTCCTACCTGCACGTCTTTCCTTCCCTCCCCTCTTTCCTGTTTCCTCCTCCATCATTTTTCTCCGTCCTTCTCCCCATGCCCCCCAAACCATCAGCAGCTCCGCCGCCTTTGTTCATCCATCACGTTTGTCGACAGAGAGGAGGATGCTTAGGAGAATCCACGTCACCGTTCACTCCTGTAGCTCATTATAAAGAAGTGCATCCTGGGAAAACCAAAGTGTCATCTCAGTATAGAAAATGAGCCTTAATGTGTGATTTTTGAGAGAGAGGAGCAGAGGAGCTGCGATATTGTAACATATAATGCTGCTAAACCAGCTTAATGCCAGACTGTCATGCTCATTATTATGGTCTCTGATCTCTGGGTATTCGTTAATGAGCAGATAATGCTCTTACAGATCTCTCAGACTTTGATGTGCAGGTATGACAACAGCTTTTGAAATGAAGAGATTTTTTATTTTCATCCAAAGCCTCAGTGGGTCATGCATTTAAATGAAAAGTTCACTTCTTATCATATTTCTATCCTTCAGTATCAGATGTTTTCGAGACAGATGCTCTCTCTCAGCCTGCGATGCATTTAAACCACTCTGTCTCTTTATCATCCCTAATAGCCAGCTTGGGTTTATTGTTTGTGAAGGCCCTTTTTGGGAGATGAAAGTCTTTTTTTTTTTTTTCCCCCCAAGCTGTGCTCTGGGGTTTATGGGAAAACATCAAACGCGCTTCAATTATTTTATTTCCCCCATACTGTAGAATTTATTTGCATATTCATCATGTGTTCACTATTCATATGTAGGACATTATGAAGTCTGTATGATAATAATTCATGATGCTTGCACTGATGTAGTCGTGCTTTACAGCTCTGTTCTGTAGGTAGGTTTGTTAACTCTTAAACAAAATGAATGTCTACTTCTGTACTTCTGGAAAAACGTAAGAATCTTATGTGCTTATATGGTTGCTGGAATTCAGCTTGTGTTAATTAAAAACGGTGGGCCGGCGGTGCAGTGAACGGTGCAGCTCTAGTGGGTGCATGTTGTTTAAGGCATCAGCGGGACAATGAAGACTAATCCAGAAAACACTGTTTAAGTAAAAGATTAGTGCGTTTAGCAGCGTATTAAAAGCTGCTAATGTCTCTAATAACAGCAGTTTGTAATACTCACAGACAGAATTTAACTCTCGAAAGCTAACATGACAACAAAGATTTCATATTGTATAACAATTATGAAGTAAACGGCAGAAATACAGTATTTAGTGTGTTGTTTTACGCATCACCTTCTTTTGGAAAAAAATCTATAGCCACGCTAGAGGTTCAATGAGGCATGCAATTATGTGTATTTTCTGACCTTTCAGAGTTAAGATATTAGAATATTCATATGTGTAAAAACAGTGAAGTTAACTATAATATACAATGTGTATATATACATGCATAATGTATCATATAAGAGATTTACCAATGTTTATAGCTTTTATACACTGAAGAAAAATTCTGCAACATTTTTTGTGATAGATTCTGTAATAATCCAAGATGTCTTTCATTTAACAAACAAATCAGTCAAATTATAGAACCAGCACTTATTTTTCAGTTAATGTCACTAATTATATTAAATGTAAGAAACATATTGAAAGTATAAGACTTTAATTTGACTCTTTCATCTTTTAAATAAAAGGCAAATATTTGTATTTTGACAGGCTTGTCATGTAAAAAAAAAAGTCCATTCTCTTTTTAAAAAAATCAGTTTGTGATTGTTCATAGATATAATTTTTAACTTCTTTTGACATTCGACATGTAAATTCATGGTCTGTTTTTGTAGTTTTGACATATTTTTATATCTTTACAAATTAGTAAAATGAAATGGTAAAATTCCATAATTTTTTTCTTTTTTACGGAGCATGGCCTGCATGCTGAGCAGATGTCCTCTCTTTGTGTCATTTTAGATACTTCTGTTGGTACACTTCCATCTAGTACACTATTATTTACTGGCATAGTACATGAATTTCAACAGGGCAGTGGGGTCACACGTCAAATACAGCAAGTTGCACGCTTACTGGAGATAGCAATCATTACGATTTACTGGAATTATCACCAACAAAAATATCTTCCAGCTTTGTTTGGTCACATTTATGCATCTCTAACGTACATTTGAATGGTGCTGCGTTCACTGTTCCAACTGCAGCTTCCTCGGCCGCATTTTCACAACTTTTAAATTTGATTGGTGGCCAACATGGCAACAATTGAGGGTGGGAAGCGTGCAGCATTTCACACTCGAAGTTTTGACCGTTATAAGCGTGCCATCCGTGCACAGCATGCTGCTATAATTGTCAGTGTGAACACACTTAGAAAAGTGATTCTAAGTAACATAATTTGAAACATAGCAACTGTTAACCAGTGTGTACCAAACGCCGTTTACACCCGAGGCTGATGGAATGTCATTAGTTTTGAAGCTAGAAAGTAAACCCAGCCATTAAGCAAATTTGGGGTAATATAAATTTTGACCTGAAAAAGATCACCAAAGCTAAAACTCATCACTAAAATCAATGGGATTCATAGTCTGCACAATGTGAATGTTTGAACTAAACTTCACCTCAATTTGTTCAGTAGTTGTTGACATATTTATTCATTATAAGGCAAAAATGTTCAGCTAAATATATTTTACCTTTGCCCCAGAATGAGGATTGTGGGCCTGTGTCACGCTTTGCGGTTGTTTTGTTCAATTTATACCATCAAAATGAATGAAACAGAAATGGTTTAGAAATATTAATCGTCTGTTTTTATTTTGTTCGTTTTTTGGCTTACCTGACAAATGGATAATGATCTCAATTTACTTTTCTAATCAGTCATGTTTGCTTTGTTGCTTCAGAATTAGATTTTTGAACAAAAATCCAAAATGACTCCATTTCTGTGTTTTCTATGTCAGATTGGACTGTACCATTAGCATCCGGGGGAGTTTACAGAAAGCCTCGGACACAGTAGCATGTTTTATGTGGGGGCTGGGGGAAGAGTTACTCTCAAAGGGGGATTTAAAAGGTGCGCATCTCAATAAAAATGTAAAGCTCCAGTCTGTGTAATGTTCACATATGCCCCCAATCCCTCCCAAAATAGGTTAACGGATGAATGATTGCATGGTCAGATGTGCTCTACATAATGTGGTGAGGTTACTGGGTCTGTGGTTGGCTGAGCACTAATGGTACAGCTCGCCCACAGGTGCAACACACTTTTTACATTTTTGCTCAAAACTCTAATTCTGAAGCAACAGTCCAGACGTGAACGATTAACAAATAAAACGGCAGACAATAATCTATTTTGTGTAGTAATCGTAAAAAATGGATAATGAAAGTTTCAAACCAATCGTTCCCCAGGAGGAATGATGACAGCAAATCATTGCTTTTTCACTGTGGGCACCATAGCTGCTACTTGCCTGGAAAATCCAGACTGACTTTATTTATGTATTAATATAAATACAAATAAAGGCAGTCTGGGATTGTGATGATAGGAGACGATTTCAAAAAGGAGGGGCTAACGAATGCAGCTTGAACGAGAAAGAACCAATCAGCGTAACACGGATGTGACGCCCAAACAAATCGACCTTGAAGTCCATGTAGTCCAAACAACAATGGCATGCCGCCGAGAAAGCGTCACGGTGAATGATTACTGCCGTTTTTGTCACAAAATCTGCGAATACATGGGGTACTCTCAAGTACAACACTTATTTTTGAAAAGGCTACGCAACAAAAGACTCCTTCCGAACGATTAGCGGTGTTAGGAATAACTTTAAATCGGAGCCAAACCAAGTCGGTGCGTATGTGTAAAAGTTGCTTAAATTTACTCACACGTTCGGAACGGGATTTTCCTCTGTACAAACAATGGCAAGAAGCCGAAAGTAACGAGCCATCCACTGCCTCCTCATCGTCGGAAATGTCAAGTGAAAAGAGGCAACAACTAACGCCATCCAAAACGCCAAGAGACCACAAAAAGATTCGCTTTGGCCCCCCTCCTCCTCCTCCGGCATCAGCTTCGAGGCGCTGAAGATGAAGCAGCATTAACTCCCGCCTCCCGTGCTATGATTGGTCGTACCAAACTGTACCGGGAGGGAAACGCGATTCAATTCGCACAATGCCAAACGGACTCTCCTGTATCTCCTAACATGGAGATAGGAGATTACAAGAGATTCAGTTCCAAGCTAAGCTGCTACTGTGAGGAAAACTTGAAAAAAAAAGAACCTTTTCACAAAAGTCTACTCATAAATATTGTATAATTGCAAAGTTTCCTTCAATTCAGCATGAATACATTTTAAATATGCTTGCTGTCTTCACTCGTCTCATCCTTATCAGTTCTGATCTGTCTTCCAGCAGCTCTTTATAAATCTCAGGGCCTCTCTGCTTTATGCGCACTGAGACAGATCAGCTACAATGTTAGAACAATATAAAAGGCTTTCTGGCAAAGTGAGAAAAGTGAGAGAAGGGCATGAACAATGCTGCGGTGTACTTTGCCCTGCTGTTAAAATAACACAAAGCCACTGAAAGAGGAGTTGTGTTCCACACCAGCGACTAGCTGTGGTAACATCTCTGCTGCAGGAACTCGAGTAGAAATTGACTTTCCTTTGTTTGCTTTGATGAGTCTGTTTGTGTGCTCGCTGAGAATGGTTGCAAATTAGTGAGTCTAGAAGGAAACAGTTACAGATTAACTTGAGATAGTCTGAATATTAAGGTTCCAGATCCACATCAACAACACATTGCCTAGTGTAAGTGTATTCAGATTCTCGTAAATCATGATTGTCTTTTACAGTGTCCTCCTTCGTCACACATTTTCATAACCTCATTGAAAAACATAAGGTCTAGAAAAATGTTTAGGATATGCTTTTTTGATATTCTTCTCCAACTCATGTTTGCTTAAATGCCTTTGTCAGCTTCTCGAGAAGCAAACAAGCAGAAATATCTTTTTCTAACCTTCGGAAGAGTTCATTTAAACCTCTGAACCCAAAACTCTGCTGGTGGGTTTGAAAGGCATGTCGTCTTTAACAAATTCACCAACATGACACCATTTATGAGAAAGTACAAAAGCAGAAAAAAATCTGTTTATTTTGAACTTTCCAAAAGTCTTTGAACTATTCCTCTTTGAATGCTGTTCTGTTGGGAAAATCAACCAAAAGCTCAAAATTGGAATATTTCATCACACCACGTTGTAAATATCTCATTTTTAAAAATTTGCGAAAATAAAATGTTTACTCAAACTCAGTCAATCAAGTGCCATGCCTTTCAGCCTAGGCGATCATTTCTTTCCATCTAATCCGATCCTTTGATTTCTGAATTGACTTTTGCCCGTTCCATGTGTAGCCGTGATGTAAGGCCATCTATCATTTTTATTCTCTGTTTGCCTCGTCCTCTTTTCCAGTTATTTTTTCTAGTTATGACGATATATTGCAGTTTCCTAATTTTGTTAGTGTATAATTTGTGTTTAGTAATTTTAAAACATCTTCATATATGTAGCATGTAAAACCACATCTCTGCTGCAGTGATTTTGTTGACATTTTAGTATTTATGTTCCAAGATTCACATCTGTACATCAGAACTGGTAACAGATCAGAGTCACTCAAGCTAGATTACGTTAATGCTCCCCAAAAAATCTCCTTGGTAAAACTGAGACTCGCCTGCACCAAACATTTGTGACAAAAATTCATCGACTTTTCAGCTGAACTGAGCTGAACTGCAGGCGGTGTAAATATTTCTATCTATAGCATGTAGAGTCACCTGTTTTCTCCAGTATGTTTAATCCCTGAGGGCACTGGATTTCAGGTGTTTTCAATTTCTGTAAAATAAAAAATGGAAGGCATTCAGCTTTTGTTTTTTCTTCGTTTGATTTATGGCACTATAGCTGTGTCATACCACACAGAAAACATTTCTGAGAGTTCTCTCTATTTCTACTTGTGGTTGTGCCGTTTCCACAGAGGTGCAGGACTTTATATAACAGTGAGAAATGAGCCCATAGTGAGAAAAAATGTGACAGGAGCTTGAAAACGCCCAGAGACTGCTTGGGGCTCAGGGTGTTAATGCCATCAGTTAGGTTTCACACACTGCGTAGCACTCAATGTGACATGTAAACTGAACTTGACTGTATATTAACCTCCTTCTTCGGTGCCCCCTGGAGTGTCGACATCTTCATTTGCATTTGATTCACATGTTAAACAGGTTGCTCATGAACCACATCCGTATCGTACAAAAGCAGGCCTCAAATTAATTCCTTCTTTTGTAGCATTCCCTGTTTCGTACTATACATATGAGTTATCTCCTCTCTGGCAGAGGTCTGCCTGCTTTCCAGCAGAGGCCATAGATTAGCCGGCTCTAAATACCTCTCAGACAGCATTGAGACATATGATGCTGGACCTGTTACTGGCCTCTCTCCTTCTGTAGTTAAATGAAAAAAAAAAAATGCAGCAGTATGTTTTAATAGGCTCAACGCTGCCTCGGGGAAATAGGAGAGGCTTGTCAATTATAGGGATGTATTACAGAGCCTGATCCGGGTGCTTCTCACTGCTTTTTCCTTCTACAGCAGCAGCACAAGGAAGAGTATTAACTGCAAGGTGATGTGGGTGTTAATTCAATGACACAGATTTCGACTCTCTATCCAAGAGTCAAGTGTTGTGTGAGAGCAGAACGGGGTCCAGTGAGTGACAGAGTGGAAAATGTGAAGAATGGCTCAGCGTGTTGGTCAGGATCCAGGAGAGACGGCGTGGAGCGAGGGGAAAGCTGGCGTCAGCAGCAGATGAGATGAGCGAAGAGATCAGGATTTGACTGTGCCGGTGCAGTTCTCAGGGAAAGGAGTAGTAGGAAGGTTCACATGCAGACGAACCTTCCCCCTGCCTCAGCCCCAGGGACGGCTTGCATGACAGCAAAGGCTTTTCCTCAGTGTTTTTTGTGACAACCGAGCCTGGATCTCATGCGTTTCGGAGCAGTTGTTCAGGTATTACCTGTGGCCACAGATTCTGTTAAGGGTGTTTTCATCACACTTTCTTGGACGAGCACAGCGCAAGGGTGTTGGTGTGACATAACCTCAGTGACAGATTTAGACGCTCACAGTGTGGAGTGAAGCAGTTTCATGCTCTAGATGAGCTTTAAAGAGGTAGAACTAAATGTGGTCCCTATAGAGTCAAAGCAGGATTTTTTACTCCGCCAAGGAACGCAGCAGAGTTATGTGACAATCAGCGTACGGGAATCTGTCTGTCTGTCTGTGCGCAACATTACTCAAAAACTGACTAACTTATTTGGATGAAATTTTCAGGGAAGGTCTGAAATGACACAATGACCACCTGATTAGATTTTGGCAGTGATGCGACTTATAGTCTGGATTCAAGGATTTGTTAAAGATTTCTCATTGCCGGATATAGCAGCACAGCGTCACTGTAACTATGACAAGTGAATGCTGTCAGCTGCCTGCTTACGATCACATGATTGCGATCCTACTACAAAGCCGCCACTGCGAACTTATCCGTCGGAAACAATCGATTAAATTGTGGAAGTGTTTCCGAGTCCCATCAGTTCCAGTCGCCTGCTACATATTTAGGTCCCGGGTTCAGTATCCGTACATAACATACACATGCCTGTGCTCAGTGCAAGGTCATTTTGTTTGTGGTTACATCTATATGAAATGGCTACATTCAATGTTACTGTGATTTCTTATCAGTAGCTAATAAAAAAATGCTGCGCTTCTACAAAATATGCTGCATTTCTGACAATGCCACATGAGGGAATGAACAGCCTTGGCAGAGTATTGTGCTCTCTGAGTGCTTTTCTTGTTGATTATATAGTTTTTTCCTTATCCCTTATTTGAAGATGTAAATGGTAGAGTTCGTTCCGGTGATATAGTGGTCTGCCAATGTTATCAACTGATAGTTTCACAGATAACGCCATCGAAACAAGCATGGTCCAGTATGTGCTGATATGAAAACATTTTTTCTTTTTTTACATAACTAAATGCATTAAGATACTTGTGATCATTTTTGGAATTGTGTCACAAATACTTAATTACCCCAAGTATCTTTTTCATATATATGAAGTTTGTCCAGTTGAGCCACTAACTCAGTTGTTTACATTAATCTCAGGACTGTCTGCAGCAAATGTAGCAGAGTAGATATCTCAGCCGACCAAATAGGATAAGCCACAAACTTATTTGTGAAATACACTACTGTTCAAAAGTTTGGGGTCACCCAGGCAATTTTGTGTTTTCCATGTAAACTCACACTTTTATTCTTGTGCCAACATAACTGCACAAGGGTTTTCTAATCATTGATTAGCTTTTCAGCACCATTAGCTAACACAATGTAGCATTAAAACACAGGAGCGATGTTTGCTGGAAATGTTCCTTTGTACCCCTATGGAGATATTCTGTTAAAAATCAGTATTTTCCAGATAGAATAGTCATTTACCACATTAACAATATCGACACTGTGTTTCTGATTAATTCAATGTTATCTTTATTGAAAAAAACCCCTTTCTTTCAAAAAATAAGGGCATTTCTAGGTGACTCCAATGTTTTGCATGGTATTGTACATTTACAGAAAACTCAATATAACTCTAATATATGTCCCATGTATATAAAATCAGCCAATCTATTGATACAGGGATTTTTCACTTCCCAAAAATCGGCATCAGCCCTTAAAATCCAGTACTGGCTCTGAGTATCACAGGATATACAATGCAATATCAGCAAATCCGATTTAGACTGCTTTGTGTGTAGGAAAAAAATGTGTTTGAGTTCTGCTTTGAGATTAAATCACATCTTTACGCCACACTTCTTGTATACAGTTTGTACAGTAATTGCACAGTTCTGATAAAAGCATCCAGTAAAAATAACTACAGAGCATCATGTTGCCAGTCTGCTATCGTTCCCCGCAGTATGCCTCCGAGGGCAGTCAAGGATGTTGCAATTTAATGATGCATGTCCTCCCATTTGAAAGACTGATTCAGACAGGCCTTTTCTTCGCTTCCAGAGGAAAACACAGCTATTAACGATGGAGACTGGCATGGCCTCACATGGCAAACACACTGCAGGAAGCTTCCCCTCAGCTATGATGTGAGAGGGCGACCCGGCTCACCCTGAACCCACCTGGCCCCACATGACAGCGGGGTTAGCGTCCCACAGCGAGGCCCGATGTGGCAATACATCACACAGCCACAGCTTGCTCAAGGGGAACCACGCTGGTGTTGGGAAAGGACAGCTGGAGGACGTCGTGGGAGGGAGATAAGAGATGAGAAGGGAGGGCAGGAAAGATGGCTGCCAGAGGAACACGGGGCCAATCGGGAAGTGGCCACTCTCGCTAAGTTTCCTGTGAGGAAGACCATGAGGGGTCAGAGCGAGAACATCAACTGAGTGCTGATTTTTTATTTGGCAGAGGCAGCCGTATTATACACAGCAGTAAATTACAGCAGAATAAGAGGCAGGGAGCAGAGTTTCAGACTGCATGTTTTGAGTAAAGCTTCCCTCATGAGGCCTAGGGGCTCTTGTGTTGTTGTGGCCTCTGGTATTTCCTTCCAGGGTCACTCATCAGCAACTTCTGCAGACCCTGCATAAGAATGCAAATATTTTTTTAAATGCTTTTGCTTCATTAGATCTTGGCTCTTAATTTTGTAGTTGTGGCCATCAATAACATCATAAACAAGAGTGTTGTACGTATGAAGTTGACTAATTAGATGTGAGGGATTCAGCATCTCTAAAATTAAAATTAAAACAAGCGATCCAACAGAATTATACAGGTTCAGTGAAACACATTTAAAAGACAAAGCAAAGGCAAAAAGTTAACTCGTGAAAACTTTTTAGTTACAACTCTAAAAGTACAGACTGACCTCTGTAAAGGAATAGTTGTTCGTGTAAAAGTGTACTTTTGTCCGCAGAGACGAGAACATTGCTCTTCATTTAACCATCTGTTCAGTTAGACTCAGGAAACGGCTCAGTTTGACATGAAAGCGAGTACAGACAACACGTCTGGCTCATTCCCAGGTTAGAAATATACAATTTTTTTTAATAGGATAAAAATGTCAGTCTCTGATTTTCAACAGCTCTCGTCAAATCATTTTTTCACCTTGTTACCATGTTCATGTGGTGTTTTTTTAATTTGCTGGATGACACATCATGAGTGAAATAAGCAGCCAACATAATGATGGAGCCTTAAGTTTACTGATGAGTCCCAAAAACACGGATTCAGACCTCCAGGGTTTCATATGCAACAAATCTGAGGAACCAATCCTGTCAGCTTGCCAGTAAAGGGGATTTCTGGATCATTATTCCTCAGAATCGGTTTCCAGTTCAAAATTGTATGCTTCAAATACTATTTGATCTTGTGTCTCGTAGAGTAGATTTACCGTGTTTTAGCAGATTAATAGGTGAGCTGGTGTGCTCAGAGATCTACAGATCTAAAAGTAGCATCAGTGTAGAGTTACATAAAAGTGATTTTAAGGCAGGAAGGGATTATTTTAATTTAAAAAAATGTAAATTTGGCACACAAATTTGTTTTTTAGGGGTGACTTTGAGGAGATAGCTGCCCCTATAACTATCTCACTTTGCCTGCTAGCTCCAGGACATAACTTCCCATAAAGCCACAATTTTCTTCATTCTTCTCAATACATCATCCAGACAGCAGTATAGCCAAACTGATACTGGTTTTTAGGGGGGGTACAGCTTCTTATATTGGCATGTCAGCTGTTTTTCCTTGTTACTATATGTTTACAGATTATATACATCTGTAAACACACAATATGTTGGTTTTATGTTGATTAATAGGAAATCTTATGGGGCTGTTGCTTTGTAACTGTCCAATAATGAGGCATTCTCCACCATCTGCTCCTCCCTGATGAGTGCTCTGCTGCATGTGCTGCAGGCATCATCGAGAGTATTGTAAAGAATAGAGCAGCTCTGCTGAACAAACTGTGTGATGACACCATTTCTAAATGACCCCAAGCTTCTTTTTTTTGCCTTTATGTTTTCATATCAACACGTATCAAACAACACATATGCCACAGGCCATTTGGATAGGGCTGTGAAGGCTGTGCAGCTCTTTGTCCTCACTTCATTTTAATTACACTCAAGAAATCCGACTGCCAAACAGCCGTCCCTCGAAGCCCGCTGAACTGTTTACAGAAATCTCTTTCAGCCGAGCACATTTCATGCATCAGGCGCCATCAGTGCACTCATGAACAATTAACAGTGCTAATAGGCCTTCATGAAGAGACACCGTTCATCTTTCCTCAACCAAGGTGAGATGTTTAAATTGATGCCTGGGAATAAAGCATCTCCACATGTTCAAATATTCATGAAGCCCGTGTTAAACTTGCCGCTTAGCAAGACTGTGTGAAGCTGCGCTGCTACTGATCGTGGCCAAAAGCTTGCAGCGGTGGTGAAAGTGCTGGACGTTACGGATCCCTCGAGAGCTGCAGTGATGAAGAGTTCAGATGTGTGGCTCACCATCACAGAAAGCTCCACTTCTATGGAAAAAGTCAAGAAAATGACTAATTTGAAGAAGATCTGAGGGTGTTTTATTTTGAGCTACGTTGCGGGAAACCATTCTTCACTATTATCTCCTGTGAAAACAGATGAAATCAGGCCAGCAAGCTGTGAGCAGGCACGCATGCAACTGGCTGAGAAAGTTGTGCATGGCTGCCTGACGTGAGAGACACAGGCAGCTGGCTCACTGAGCAGTCATCTGTGAGTGTGTGTGTGTGTGTGTGTGTGTGTGTGTGTGTGTGTGTGTGTGTGTGTGTGTGTGTGTGTGTGTGTGTGTGTGTGTGTGTGTGTGTGTGTGTGTGTGTGTGTGTGTGTGTGTGTGTGTGTGTGTGTGTGTGTGTGTGTGTGTGTGTTTCTCAAGCAGCTCCAAATGAAATTAGCCGTCAAGCCAAGTCCTTTAGCAGCAGTCTGCAGCAGCGACTCAAGGTCGGACTTGCTGATTCTGCTGATGCATTTTATTCTCCGGAGCCAGCACCAAGCAGCCAGATGCGGGGTTACCGCTGCCCACCGGCCCCCCTACTCATTCCCCACTCCCATTCATCCTCTGCACACACTCCCCGTCCCTCCATTATCTCTCTGGTCCTCCCTGGCATGGGAGTGTGCATTTACCCGTTAAATTAGGTGGGGGAAGGAGGGGGGGGGGGGGTGATGCTTTCTGCCGGAGCCTGGATATCCTTGCTGACGTACGGCTCGGAGATGGATAGGCTAAGGTGTCCTGATTTCCCATGTGACCACAGTAATTGTGTTATAATGAAGGTGGGAGCTGAGTGGCCATCAGCAGAGGGACAGAAGCACAAAGCCACCAGCTCCTGTCTGTCGTCATGTGGAATAGAGTGCAGACAGCATGGCATTATGGGTATCGTGTCTGTTCCTGAAGTTCCGTGTGTGCAGTTTAATACACAGCAGGAGCTTGTTGGGGTGAGGGCGTTTTCCTAACGTGTGCACCCCTGCTTGTTATTCCCTCAAGCAAGTGGTGAATGTTAGAGCTCATCTCCATCAGCCGGCCATGTTGCTGTCTCAATGTTTGTTAGCTTACCCGCCGAGCTTGAAACCGGAGAACCATTAAAACTGCGTCTTGCCTCAGGCTAATGTCACCAGCAGTTTGTCTTTTGTTTTTTATTTCTAATTTACACAGTTTTTCCATTTACTTTAATTGTCAAATGTAATGAAAAAGTCAAATCTCAAGCTCACATAGTTTTAGTTAAAATAGCTGCCGTAAAGTAAGTAATGCTCTCCATTTGTACAATCTACCCAGAATTTATCTTGTATCTTTTTTCTCATTAAATTACCACCCTGTCATTTTCTGTCTATGGTTAATGTAATTAATTAGAGTAAATTAACCCTCTGAACCCTAACCGGTTTCTGGGTGTTTTTTGCGCCCGTCACATTAACTCACTGTGAGCTCATTTTGCACTGCAATATAAAATGCTGTACCTTTTATTGGAACAGCACAACCATGACTGGAAGCAGGAAGCACTCAGAAATGTATTCTGTGCAGTTACAATAAC
Source organism: Acanthochromis polyacanthus (assembly GCF_021347895.1). Classification (NCBI taxonomy): domain Eukaryota; kingdom Metazoa; phylum Chordata; class Actinopteri; family Pomacentridae; genus Acanthochromis; species Acanthochromis polyacanthus. Next base: position 27,433,300 of record NC_067119.1, on the reverse strand, counting down.
ATAATTCATAGAAGAGAAAAAACAAAGTTATATTTCTTTGAATATTCATTTAAAAAATTGAAAATGAATGGAATTAACATGTAGATTTTTCTAAATGCCCACAGGTGTTACCAGTATTAGGAGAAAATAGCGACTCGTATCATTGATTTTTTTTTTTTTTTAACATAGATTTTGAATTTCTTTCTATACTTGTCTCCTATCTGTTTTCTGGAAACACATCCTGCCCAGTTCAGTCAAAGTCCCTGCATTTTTGTCATGTGACTGTTAGTCTTAGCTGAGTCATGAATGGATTCACATTTGCAAAAAAATTTGCAGATTTTTTTTGCTTTTACAGACTCTGGTTGCTGCTGCTGATTTATTTTTGATGAGATACAGCAATTGTCTTTGTTTAAATGGTGTGATTTTGGCAATTTTTAAAAAAGATGACAGACACTGCACATATTTTCCACATGAAGTTCCCTCTACTCATCATGAGGAGCTCCACTCTGCCTGTGAGAAGTGCGACTCATGATAAGTAGCTCTGATTACATCATTTGGCATTTCTTGGCTCAGGCTTGAGACTTCTTGCTTTTCAAACTGGAAGTGTGGCATTTAAAAGAATTTGGCATTTAGGAGGGAGGGAGTTGGAATGAAAGATGCTACTCAGTTGTGTTACAGAAAATGTAATGCATTATAGGATGTAGGAGTTTTTGGGTCTTGCTCCACGTTAGAGGCTGAAAGTAAATTCCTTCTTTAATCTATTTCTTTCAAGTCCCCCAGCTTTAGTTGTGGCATGCTAAATTACAACGAGTGAAATGCTTTAACAGCTTTCTAGACAAAAACCCATCCTCACTTTCTCCTCTGTTCTTTATTTTTAGGCACCATGAGACCAGTGCAGAGGAACTTCTATGAACCATCGTCCGCCCCGGGGAAAGGCGTTGTGTGGGAATGGGAGAACGACAACGGCTCGTGGACGCCGTACGACATGGAGATCTGTGTGACCATCCAGAATGCGTACGAGAAGCAGCACCCCTGGCTGGACCTGACCTCTCTGGGCTTCTGCTACCTCATCGACTTTAACAGCATGTCTCAGACCAACAGGCAGAGCCAGCGCAAGCGACGCCTGCGGAGACGAATGGACCTGGCCTACCCGCTCATCATGGGCTCCATCCCCAAGTCCCAGTCCTGGCCCGTGGGAGCCAGCTCCGGCCAGCCCTGTTCCTGCCAGCAGTGCATCCTAGTGAACAGTACGAGAGCTGCCTCCAACGCTATTCTGGCCTCTCAGCGGCGGAAGCTCTACGGTGGAACGGCGGGCAACCCGGGTGCTACAGGAACCCTCACTGTAGTGCGGCAGAGCAACACCTTTGCGGGGACCTCCCTCTGGTCTCCAACATCCGGCTCCTCCGGCACCAACAACAATAACATAAGTGTAGGAGGCGGGCAAGCTAAAGCGGAACAGGTGCAGCTGCCTCTGTCCACTGCCAACTTCCCCTGTTCCCCCGTGATGCCATCTCTTTCATCCGCCCATGGCCACCACGCTCTCACCATCAACGGACAGAACAACCTGAACCGGCCGGGCACTCAACGCATTTCCATGGGAACTGCCAGAGGAGCCATCCCACCAGGGTAATGATGTCTGCCAACAAATCATGCATTCCCTTTTTTTTTTTCTTATTTTCAAGAGTCTGCAGTAGCCTTTTACTTGCTATAGCCGTGGCATTATTCTCAGACTGAGTTGAATTTACAGTTCCGCTGAGGCAGTGGGTGGATATAAAAAGCCAGGACTCTATCTCCATGTCCGCTTTACCCTGAATGTGTCGGGCTGGCTGTACTCATTTTCTTTCTCCCCTTTGCCCTCTGCTGATTTGTGGCTACTCTTGTTAACATGTTGATCAATGCATCTGCAGAAAAACTCAGGCTCAGTTCCCTTTGCACGATTTTCCTGTGCAAGAAGCCTTTTCTTCCATATATGTGTCTGCCATGGATACTGCTCCATAATGAGCTTATGTTGGCCCCGATAGGCGTGAAATAATGCAGCTCTTTTGGATCATTCTGTTGCCTCTGCTTTGAACTAATTTGTTGCTATCACACGTGGCCGCAGTCGTCATGTCATGGGATGTGAAACAGTCGGACATTGTATGCAGAATATCTGGAAGTGTGTGAGTTTGACGGCATCTTTGTTTCATGCTGGGTGTGTGTGAGTGTGAACGCACGGTCAGACATGTGAAACGGGCTCTGGTGTAGCTGTGGAAACCTATTTGCCATGGAGGCAGAGCTCCACTGGGGAAGAATGAATAATGGATCAAGGAAAAATGGGAGCTTCAGCAGAGCGCTCTGACCTCAGAGCGATTCAGAGAAAGGATCCAAGGAAAAGAAGTGTGTTAGCGTTGTAACCGATACTTCAGTCCCCTATCCTGCTTTCTTTTACTAAAATAAACCCTCTCCTGATCTAATTTGATTCCATTTTGTTCTCGCCGCTCATGGGGAGAGACACACTTACTGCATGTTTGAATAATGCCGTCCTTCACCCAGGCACAGACGCTTTCACTTTCTGTGGCCTAATTCATTGTCACTGAACTGTACAGCGGATTGTGCTCGCCGTAGCAGGCCGTGACGTTTGTTTTGTGCATCGAGTAGGTGGGAGATGATGCATCTCTGTGTCTGTGGTGTCTGTGGTAGAGAAAGTCAGCATAAGATGACCTACTCAGGGATGTTTCTTCTGTATTTTAGGAATGCAGCAAAGGCTCAGGTGCGCGGAGTTGTGGATGAATTGTGACTTTTTCACCTCGCAGCACAAAGGCTTCTGTGGAGACGGTGTGAGCGAGAGAGAGGAAGAGACGGGGGGGGGGGGGGGGGGGGGGGCGGAGTGCACCGGTTCCCAGGCGAGTGGCTCGACATACAGGATGACTGTGGTTACCATACACACAGCAGGACATGAGAGCTCGCAAACACACACACACACACGAACTGAAATGTGAACTCCCTCGCACAGCCCCACAAGCGTGCTACAGACAGATAACAGAGGAACCCACACAGAATGTAAAACATCAGATCTGTTTTTTCACACACCCACGCCCTAATATAACCGGTGTTTGGTACAAGGAAGGTATTTGGCACGTTGTGGATTGTTTACGTGAGTTTATTCAGCTGCTTTACATACATAAACAAGCGAGCTGTGTCTGGAATAATGTACAAATGTTTAAGTTAATCTCACATGTGATTGATTTCACCTTTACAGCAGGCAGCGTGTTTTTATGACCTGTGTATCATTGATGATGAAGGCTGCATTCAGATATTGATCTTTGTATTGCTTCTAGGGGCCCTTGGTAGTGGGCTGTGACGGGGGTGGGGGTTGTACTGCTTCATGCATCTGTCTTACATGCACAAATATTAGAAGTGGCACCATCTGCTGGTTTGTGTCAACACATCAGTTTATCTTATTACCGAGCAGCCCACATATCACCACCTGCACAGCGTAGTAGCAACAGATGCAGACTGCTATGGGTTTGTTTTTCACATCATTGCACTCAAACACTGTTGCATTTGTTCAAAGCAGGGCGTAACAAAAGATAACTCAAAAATCAACTCCTAATCATTAATTCTTCAGTATTTTCTTGAATAATTGGTTGAATTGGTTCACACTGGTTGAATCTAGGAAAAGAGTTACTGACATTTCTGCTTAAAAAAATAACAAACGAATTTTTCTGTCAGTTGACCGGTTAATGAATCCGCTGTTTGTTTCAGGTCTACAAGAAAGCAGAAAACTAAACGGTACTATATTTTACATTTTTGAAATTCTTAAAAATGACCAGATAAAAAGTTGCTCATGTTTTGAATCTAATGTTTTTGTGGCAAACATAATACATAGCTGTACACAGTTACATATAAGTATAAATTAAGGATGCACGATATTGGATTTTTGCTGATAGTCTGGTTTTGTTTTTATTTCCTTAATTTTGGCCAGTTGGACACTGCCATTCAAAAGTTGGGGGTCACCCAGGCAGTTTCATGTTTTCCATGAAAACTCACACTTTCATTCATGTGCTAACATAACTCCCCAAAGGTTTTCTAATCATCAATTAGCCTTTCAACACCATTAGCTAACACAATGTAGCATTAGAACACAGGAGTGATGGTTGCTGGAAATGTTCCTCTGTGCCCCTATATAGATATTCTTTTAAAAATCAATCATTTCCAGCTAGAATAGCCATTTACCACATTAACAATGTCTAGACTGTATTTCTGATTAACTTAATGTTATCTTCATTAAAAAATCTGCTTTTCTTTTAAAAAGAAGGACCCCAAACTTTTGAGTTGTAGTGTATATTCTGTTGTATTCACATCCTTTTTCAATCAATTGCAGGAATCAGGTCTCTCCTGTAGTGGAATTAACATGTTAACATGCCCTCTCTTATGGCACTGACCCACTTATGTCATTTTATCACCAATAATGATGCTGATATCATTGGGCAGTCCTAGCATATACAGTGATTATAAATATGTAGTGTTCATCAGCAGTTATCCAGTCTATTCATCCATTAGCTGTACCTCCTTTATCCTGTAGAAGGTGACCGCTGACATTAGGTAAGAGGCAGCGCACATCCTGGACAGCTTCTCAGTCCGTTGTGGGCCAAACAAACAGAGAAAAACAACCATGCACGCTCACATTCACACCGACAGTCAAATCTGTGGGAGGAAGCTGAAAAACCCCACATAGGCTCAGACAAAACATGCAAACATGAACCCAGGTTTCAACCCAGACTCTCTTGTTGTGAGGTGTCAGCGTTAGCCACTGTAACACCGTGTGAACTCAGTTTGCCCACTGAAGACATGTTTTCTCTTATAAGTGCTATAATGTCATTGACAATCTGTTTTTACATTTGCTTCCATTTCAGAGTGCCCCACAACAGTAGACAAAACCAATAAAGCTTAAATCTGCATACAATCACATTAGTTGTAAACGTTAATGTTTATTACACATGTTAAAGGGGGGCTAAAAATACTATTTACAATGAAGTGCAAAATTATATGAACAACACAGGTAAATGTAAATGTCCTCAGTTATTTAATCTGCAGATCAAACTTGTAATGAAATGTGAATCAAAGTTCTCAATATGAGATTTGCTGTCACGACATGGAGCGTAGTGATGATATCGAATCATCTGCCTGTTTAGAAGGCAAAGAAAAGAGCCATATGTTGTGGTGGAGTGAACACAAAGAATTTCACTCTCTAACCACTTCCTCTTGTGCGCTTTCTCTCTGTGTTTAACAGACTCGAGGCCGGCTCTGTGTGTCTCTAGACAGACTTGTTAAATATGACTTTCTGTCCTCTGAGAGGTGAAATATGAAGGGTAACAAAAACAACTGTCCAGTCTCGATCAGCTGAAAGAAAAAGCTTTTGAATAGCGTGTGTTTGCACACTGCTGCAGAGCTCCTTGTGTTTCGAACTCTAGTCTGGCTGTTGACTGGAGGGCTGCGAGTGTATCGAGTGCAGAGATCATTAGCCCTCAGTGGGCTGCTTCAACGCTCTGCTCTGGCACTCCCCTTATGATAAAAATTAATACTGAACTAAATGAATAAATCATGAGAGCTCATGTGAACCAAACTGGGGCGATTTGGGAATTACTCGTTTTATTGCTGATTTTCGGGGCATTTCAGGTACATTTTGACACATATTCCCCCCTACAACCACCTTCATTGGAGCAGGAGGGGAGCAGGGCTTACCTCTGCCTGCTGCTCCCCACATCAATATGTAATTAAGCGCTCGTGGAGTTCTCTCCAACCGACCCCCCTCCCACTGTCTTTACAGCGCATAATAAACAGATGAGGAGATATTAGCCTTCTGTCAGCACTTTCTCAACTAGGCTTAATGTGGTGTCTCTATTTGGGGAATCACATCTGATTAAGTCCTCAAGGCACGCTGGAGATTCCCCGAGGAGAAGACGGATGATGCAGAGCGGGAGACAGAAGAGGGACAGAGACCCTCAAGACCTAACTAACCAGGGGTCACAATTAATGTGGTGTTAATGGATTAGATATGTGGGGCGGCTGCATGTATTACTTGATAATGGCACTGTTTTTTTGGTCAGAGATTGCAGCATTTGGGTGTAGCCAGGCTTAACTTTTTTCATGCAGAGGAGCTGGAGAGAAGGGAGAAGTCCAGAGGAAGAGAAAAATTAGAGTTGGCAGCATAAAGGAAACGCAGAGGTTGTGGTTTGCGGAATGTGTCTCATCAAAGCTGGAGTGCAGAAAGGCACAAGGTTTCTGCTTGTTTACATTGATGATGAGGTGTAATTGCTTGAAAAATCTGAGCAGAAGCCAACAGAGCCTATTGTTCAGAATCACTGATTTTTTTTAACCCTAAAAATGCCAGTTTCATAAGAACAACAGACTCTGATGTCGGTCTTTTAGCATGAATGATGGATGAAAGGATTCTGCAGAAGGGAAAAGTTAAATCCAGAGTCAAACCCTGGAAGCCATCCGGCGTCGGGGGTTGTCAGCACAGTGGGAGGAGGTGACATGTGTCTCCAACCCAAGCGCTTCAGGCGTCAGCCATGACGGAGAGGGTCACCGCCTCCAGAAGTGCACATTTCCAAAACAAAGAACAAGTCAAGAGAATCAGAATTAGATGGAAGGCAGCAGCTGCTCACCAGCTACAGGTTGCCTGGCTGGTTCAGGACGCGGCCTCGTGAGAGAGCAATTTCTGCCGCACATAGATACAGTAAACGATCACAAACATTACAGAAATAACAAAACGGGATGAGAGATTGTTTGCAAGATATGCATCTGTCTACCCCAAACACAGCAGAGATAAGTGCGTTGGCTCGTTTCCTTCCGTCTGACTGATAAGGATCATAAGTAGCTGCTCCTCCTTCTGTGTTTTCTTCTTCTTCTGCTTCTTTTTTTGGTGTTGCAGCTGTTTTTATCAACGTATTCATTATGCTGTACACTCTGCAGCTGATAGCAGGATCTTTGCGAGAATTGGAAAGCAATAAAGATGAAAGGCATTTCTAATTAATGTTATGTTACAGATCCTTGACAGATCTGCTGTACTGTGAGCTTCCAGTTGGTGCAAAATGTGCAGACGGCACACAATGAGGATGGTGTTGAGGGCTCTTGTGGTGTGTCGTCCCATTTCTTCTCCTTATGAAAAGAATTTGTTTGATCACGGCGCTCTCTGTGAAATTATACTTGCACTCATAAAGGGAGGCATCTTGTTGATGGCGTGTTGTGATTTGATTTAGGCCTAAGTGCATGTTTAAACCAAAGACAGACTCTCCCACCGGCTTCTGCTTTAGTTGATCACGTGTATTTCTGATATTTCTTTTTAATAACATTTTCCTCTTTCTTCCACGCTCTTCTCAGAGGCAAAAACAAGCTCTGCCTTCATTTTCCAGTCAGACAGAAGAGACTGCAAACCTCTGACTCAAGTTGCTACTTTTATCGGGTGAAGGGCAGCTGTGAGCCGTGAGACTTGCAGGAGGTGAGCTCACCCGATCCTCTGCTGCGGTTGAAGGTGTGAAGTTACCCGCTGTCATCTTTGCTTCGAAAAAAATCTCAAATAAATCAAGCCTTTCGTGGTTTCCTGAACTCGACATTCTTGCGTTTACCAGAGCTGCACAGCACATGTACTTACATTTTGACACATCAGTCCAGACACGCAACAGGAGTCAGCTGATCCGGGTTTCTGGTCCACTGGTGGGAGATGCAGTGTGTCTGAGTCCTTTCCAAAGATGCGATAGGACACATCAGTCTCAGCCAGCCCTCGCGTCCCTTTTTGTTATTGCACTCAGCTTATTGAAGGGCTTCCCCTGGCACAGGAACAGAGGCTCTCACTAATATCAAAGCCGTCTGTCTGAGGCGGATTTGTGCAGCGCTGCAGGGCCAAAGACCTCAGTCGCTTCATGGTCAAAGAGATTTAAAAGTATATGTGCAGTCGTGTCTGTCTGTTGTTGATTAACTGAGAGAGCAGAGCAGTGTGCATCTAGACTTTTGTTACTTTGATCTGCTCATTATCTGACACGCAAAGGGCAGTTGTTTGTACACCAAAATTACTTTTTAAACAAAAGGCTATTGTGAAGGAGCCTGCGTGTGTGTGTTATTTCTGTTTTCACATGACAAAGCTGTATTATGTGATGAATCTAGACGAGGTGTGAATGAAATGTCTCAGAAAACCTCAAGTGGTTTAGGCTATTATAAACTTGACCACTGGTGGTGTTGCGTGCAGCATCTTTTCAAAACCATGTTTGTTCGTTTTTTTGGGACGACCACAAGCCACTGAGTGACATAATGCTGCCTACTTCACAGGACACTAATGCAAATGTGAGTATTTTAACAAAATATTTCATCAGTGTGTCGGAAACAGCTCACTTTTTTCACCTTTTCGGGGTCAGAAACAACAGATGCAACATTTAAAAAGCCCTTTATTTACCATCTTTAATCACTATGCCTAATGATAAGAATAGAAGTGAGTGAGGTTTATATCACACCGCCACACTTCAATCCTAAAAACAACAGCATGCATGTTGGCGTCTTTTCAGTTAGTAATAAATCACTCTGAAGCATAAAGAATACATCAATAACCTCATCTGAAAGCATAGATAAGCTAGTCACATGGTAAAAATAGTCTATTGTCAATATTTTAAAGACCACCAGGAAAATGTTACCCATCGTGTTTTCCGTGAAGCTCATGTCTTATTTTATCTTCATCATGTCTGAGCCAGGCTCTCCTGCAGATCACACTGTTCGCCTTAAAAGATCTGTGACATGAATGCACTGAGAAAAAAACGAGTTTATTGCTGTCTCCATGCTGAGTTGATGTCTTTACACATTTCATCTTAAAAGGCTAATTGAGCTCTTGCATTTGGTGTTTTTAAAATATTCTTTCTTTGGCCTTGACAGACTTCATTATGTTAGAATGTTGGTTCCTTCAGAGCAACCCCGTCTACCAAATGAAAGGGACAAGAACAGCTTCATAATGGCTCTCAGTTTAATGTGCTTTCGCATATTGACAGCAGGCAGCAGTATTAAGCCATAAAGCAGCACATCGACACATTAAAACAATCTGCTTTGGTAACATTTCATTAGGTGGGAAATACACTGAACGTATTTGTCAGGCCTCCATTAACTGATTGTTTTACCATTTGGTGGTGGCGCAAAAAGCTGTAAATACAGCTCTGACATATTCTCATCTTATAAAGCTGATCTGGGACACAGTTGTCTGTTTACTAGCAGACACTGAGCCAAAGATGCTCTTATTTACACAGAGTTTATAGCACTTTGTTTTGGTCTCACTAACTCCTATGGGATATCGTTGCTAAATGCTCCGCTACGAGCTAATTGCTAACTTTTTCCATTTCACAACACAGCATCAATCTAGCCCAAAGACACTGACAACAACCAGCTGAAAGCTACACATTGACTGGAATCATTTTCAGTCCAGTTAGAAAGCAGTAGCATGGTTATTACACACTTTGCAGCTTTAATCTGGATGCTTATTTCCGGTGTAAATGGGGTCGCTTTATCCTGAAGTTTACATTTAACTTCCTTTTGGGGTTGTCCAGCTGCTTCACATCTAAACCACATCGGGTGTGATTTAATACAAGCTTTAATGACTGCAGTGTTTCTGTCAAATAACAGCTTTTTCTTGCTGTGACTCAAGTTGCTGCAGAGTCCTGGTTGTAACCCGCTGTGCTGTGGGATGCTGGTCGAGTCGAGGCTCCAGTCCAGTGAAAAGAGAAACTAACTGACTTGTGTGCTCATATTCGTGCCCCGAGTGCTTTTGTCTGCTCTGCTCCACAGATCTCGAAGAGCGCGCAAGTCAACTGTCTTTGTCGTCTGTGTTTCCCGTGAACTCCAACCCGTCCAAATGTCATCCTGAATCAGGCTCTGCTGCAGTGCTTTGTACATGAGTCAAGCTGTCTCATCCCGTTGCAGTCGTCTCTGTCTCTGCCGTGAAGCACATGTGACATTTTAACTTGAGTGTTTTTCATGGCGTGCAGAGCAGAACTATCTGCCGCTCTCAGGATTTTTCAGCCGTGGCGTAAAAAGCGGCGGGACAATTTACTGTCCGTTTTAGAGGTCACAGTGCCATTTAAGGGGTATAAAAAATGTAAATTTTGAATGGACCGGCATGACGAGAAGCTCCCCCTGCTCACATAGAGAGGGGATGTGGATGTATGATGTGAGCAGGGACACACTGAATAACTTAATTCTTTATTACTGCTTTGTTTCACTCTCCATTTCTTTTCTCTTATAGTGTTCCTGCCCTCCCAGTGAAGAACTTGACTGGCTCTGGACCAGTGCACCCAGCGCTAGCAGGTTAGACCACATCACCAGCATCTGTTTGGCTAAAAAAATTATCATGTCTGTGAAGAAATTCTAAATCCTATGTTTGCTCTTATTTCTCTTGTCTTCTATGTGTGTGTGTGTGTATGTGTGTCTCTGCTCTGCATATGCATCAGGTATGACAGGTATCCTGATGTGCGCTGCAGGTCTGCCGGTTTGCCTGACTCGAGCCCCGAAGCCTATACTACACCCACCACCCATCAACAAGAGCGACATGAAGCCGGTGCCAGGGATCAATGGCATGCGCCGCAAAACTAAGAAAAAGCACCTAAGGAGAGGTGAGACGGAGGTTATGAAGAGAAGAATGTACACAGAGGACAAATAATGTGAAACACCACCACTGTGCAGTTTTAGCGAAAGCATGATTTAATATGAAATGCACTGAGGAGAGGATTAGGCCAACCGCTGACAGGCAGCAGACTGTCTTTGTCCTGCCAAGCTTTGCGATGGTCTCCGTATCAGCTGTCTGTGAGTCTGTTGTTTAGCGTGCAAACAAAACTACCAGATAAACTGTTAGAGGATTCTTAATTGTCGTGTGAATGCCTCCAATTTAAGCTCTTTAAAGACGACATTAATTATAACCTCTCCAAGGTTGTTGAGGATTAGTTAGAAAAGCATTTTTTTTACCTTCCAGAAAACTCATATAAAATGTAATCATGATTTCTGTTTCAGATTTATGATTAAATAGGGTGAGGGTTTGATTAACAAGTTTATAGATGTAACACCGGCAGAGACAGTTGTAAAGAAAGTAATTAACAAGGGTCTGTTGCACTGAGCTGGTCTGAGACGAGATCTGGTGTTAAGCTGGACGGCTCTGGGCTTGAATAAGTGCTGGTCGATGCAGGCTGTGGATTCTGCTGCCCTCCCAAGGGAGCCTTTGTCCCAGTCGATCAGTGAGGCTTCGGGTTTCCATCTCCGCAGCGTACATGTCCTCTCAGTCAACCCTTAAAAGCTTTTCTTTACGGTAGACACAAACGTAATTGTGTGAAGATGACGTGATAACACTTTATTCTAAACTTTAATCTAATTTCTTAAGAAGGAAATGATATATATGTAAATTTGCAGAAAGTTCCCTGCAAAGGAAAAGGTTATTTGGTGCTAATTATAGGGAAATTGAGACGGTATTCAGATGGTGGAACTGTATTATGAAGTAACTGCTCATGTAGCCTGGAGCTTGCCTCTATAGAGGCACACATGTCATTCCATATACTCTGTATAAAGAGCAAAGTTAAATATTTTGGTGAGTTTAAATAGAATTATTTCTTGAAATGAAATTTCCCCTGAAAATCTGCAACTTATGATGAGCTCCACTAAACTAAATAATCTCAAACTATAAGAGAGCGTATAGTCATGCTTTGAGCTGCATGAGACTGTAGGCACAGCTGGGCTAAATGCTAACATATCTGGTAGCGCTAGATATAGAATGCATTCATTTTGTAAGCATTTGAAACTTTGACATTGAAACATAATGACGCATGAAATGCAAAGTTAAGCAATCACAAAAGCTATTAGAATGAAACTCTAGTGATGAACGTTGTCTGTGTGTGCTTAAAATATTGCATTAAAATGCTCAAATTCATATCCAAATATTTTTTGCAGTCAAGACCATGGCTGTAAACTCAGACAGATGCTATCTGTCTGAATATTCCCCCCTAATTTGTTTTTAGAATAATTCCTGAAAAGGTAAATAGAAATTATGAACCTATTAAATGTTGAGTGAATAAAGCAGCAGCTAAATGTGCAACCTATATGTACTTTTTTGCAGAAAGGGCATAAACTCAAACATATTGGAGAGTTGTGAGAGTAATAGTATTCTGCGGGGTTTTTTTTTTTTTACTTGTTCAGGGAGATTTAGATTTATCCTGCTCTGCTTTCGGCACAGAAAACCGTCAGAGATTCTTGATCTGGCTAATGAAGCCATCAAATGACAGTAGCACAAAATGCATATTCCAGTCTCTTTCTGTTTTTCTCCTCCTTTTTGCTGTTTTCTCTAATCTCTCGCTTCACAACTGTCTGCTACCTCTGCCCATCCTTTGTACCTCGATATATTTTTTTGGTCTCTTTCCACTGCTCTCAGTGCCTCTGTTCACTGGCTGTCCCTCAAATGAACAAACAAAGGCCCCGGGGGAAAGGAGGTTGCCTGTAAGCATATTAGGGGTGTAAGCTGTGGGTGTGCTCTCAGCCATGCTAGCCTGATTGCACACGGGGATTATCAGAGTGTGTGGGGACGGCGAGTTGTTGTGTGCCAGTTTGAAGGTGACCTCCTCTTCAACATCACAGAGATCTATAGTGTATAACATGCACACTCACACACTTTTATCTGACAAAAAAAAAGGTAGCCAGGCCAGAGTGGTCACTGAGCCGATTGATCAAGGTCTAGCTTTTATTGTCTGTGTTCACATGACAATTAAATGCCAGGCAGAGATCCATCTTTATTCAGTTTCACTTGTGGTTTCTGGATTTAAATGTGTTTGCCTTTTCTTTGATGGCCATTTCATTTCTTGCATGTTTTATTTTGCGACAAGGGAAAAACCCAGAGGATGTGGTGCGAAGATACACAGAGAAGATTAAAGTGTTGCCAGATGAGGTAAGAAAAAGACACAAAAAGGCGCACGCACACGGAGGACTTCAAAGTTTCGTGGCCACCAAGAGTTGCAATCTGTCGCCGTTCAGCGTCCGAACCAAGTCTCACAAATACAGTCATGCACGAGTCGAATGGCAGCTGAAGTATTTTGGTTGGCTATTCCAGGACTGTACCATCTGCATGGAGAGGCTGGTCATGTCATCAGGCTATGAAGGCGTCCTGCAGCACAAAGGCATCAAGCCAGAACTGGTGGGCAAACTTGGCAAGTGCGGGCACATGTACCATCTGCTGTGCCTGGTGGCCATGTACAACAATGGCAATAAGGTGGGTAAACGCTTGTGAGCCAGACGTTGTTATGATGTCACTCTAGGCTCAAATTCTAAACTCGCGATGTCTTCCAGCTTGACTGCGTTACTGGCTCTGGTGCTTGATCGGGCCCCAATATTGTTGCACACAGATGGGGATGTAATATAGTCTCATCAGATCAGTCAAATCAAACTTGACAGCACAGTGCTTCGTAAAATCAACCACTTACTTGAGTCCACTTGCATGGAATACAGATGTACTTACTTACATTTTGTATCGGGGCATGTATATCGTTTTGGTTTTATTCATCCAGATTTAGAAATATCCATTTTTGAGATTGCTGCTTTTACCCCTTCATGTTGATCAAAGCATTTGTAAACTACATTTGAAGGTTTAAACTGCACCTTTCCGGAAATGATATCCTCACATTGCGTATAAACAGTTTTTAATTAAGACGTGCATTTGTTTTAAATCCACAAATTGTGATCTTTGTGTCCCGCTTACTAATACCAGTTGTATTAAGACTTTTGTGGCTCCAGAGAGAATGAAAGTTTCAACCAAACAAACAAACAAACAAAAATTAGCTACACATTAGGAACAAGAAAAGCACTCAGAGAGCATAGTTCTTCGCCAAGGCTGCTCAGTCATTGTATGATTTCTGATGGGTAAGTCCACAGCGGTGGATTTGTAGTAGAATCGGAATTATGTGATCATCTGCAGGCAGCTGACTGATGTAGTGTTCACTTGTTGTCATAGTTAGTGATGCCGTGACGCTATCTCGCAATAATACAGAAATCTTTAATAAATCTGTGGATCCAGACTATAAACCACATCACTGCCAAAATCTAATCAATTTGTTCTTCTGACATTTCTGACATTCCCTAAAACTTTAATCCAAACCCGTTGGTCCCTTTTTATAGTAATGTTGCACACAGACAGACGAACCGACAAACATGCATTCCTTGGTGGAGTAATAATTTCATCAGCTGCTACTACCAAAACCTAAACCTATTCAAGTTGTATTGTGGGTAGTCTCAGTCTCAGTCATAGCCAGACTATTCTCTAGCACCGACACAATGCTGTGAAGAATGGTCTGACTCATCATCGTCATCCAGCTCTGGCATGTTTGTATTTCTTAAACCACAATCACCCTGGGTGGGACAAAGAATAGGAAGCACAGGCAGTTCCCTCACAATGCAGGGGAATTGTATTAGTGATATATTTTCATGCAGTAAAAAATAGCACAGCTGCTTTAGTGTACAATCCTAAACTTCAGCAAACCTTAGAATTGCCAGTGTGAAACATTGCTACCCTGAGGTTGTTGTTTCCTGTAGTGAAGGGGTTTTGAAATGGAGACCAGAAAGCTGTGAAATGCACGGCCAATGGCAGGCTCACACCCACAACCTACATCCAATTATACGTATGTTGTGGGTAATGTAAGGACAAGATATTTGGAAAGCAAAAGAATGCATTAAAAATACCCGTGGTGCATTTTTAGTCTTTAGTAGCTGTCCACATAGTGAGTCTGACACTATTACAAGAAAGCAGTGCTAAATAGGTGTTTATAAGGAAATTGTTATGTAGCACTCAAACATTAACATAAGCATTAATTTGGTGTTACGTTTCTGGCTTCGCGACCAAATGCTTTCTGCTCAATTATGTTCAGTAGCTTGTTGCTAACGTCAACAGTTAAACCCAAAGACACAAAGCTCTGTAAGTGACTCCAGCACAAACTTGAATAATCGTGAACACAAGATGATTGATTAATGCTGCTTTAAATTCATGTTTTTATAGCTTTAAGCATCACAAATTAAATGTCATTTACATTAACTGAGATGGGTTATCATTAAACAGTTGAAAAAAATGTTCTTGTCACTGGAGATAAGATAATTTTTTACTTTTTGAAAAAAAAACTTAGCCAATTATTGTCACAAATTCTGTGCATTTCTCTTCAAGCAGGATGGCAGTCTTCAGTGCCCAACATGTAAAACCATCTATGGGGAGAAAACGGGCACCCAGCCCCCTGGGAAGATGGAGTACCACGTCATCCCCCACTGCCTGCCCGGCTACCCAGACTCCAAGACCATCCGCATTGTCTATGACATTCCTGCCGGGATCCAGGTGAGAGCGGTCTCCCTTTACTAAATCCACCGTGCCGCCTCTGTGCCCTGATCCACTGTCTCCCACACCGTCTCTCTAAATCTGTGAACTTTCTACAACTGCTTATCCGCTTAAGCCTGACGGGCAGTTGTTCGTGCAGGAAGTTGAGGTGTTGGGGAACTGCACTCTCAGGGATCACACAGCAGCTCTGGCAAAGACGGACCATTTTTTAAAATGTGCGACACGTGTAATACTCATATTGGGCCATTTTCTTGTCCTTACCTTTATCTTTATGTATATGATATGCACTACTGTTTGAAACTTTGGGGTCAACAGACAGAAATGTTCTTATTTTTAAAAGAAAGGCAGTTTTTTTTCATTGAAGATAACATTGAATTAATCGGAATCGGCAGTCTAGACATTGTCAATGTGGTAAATGACTATTCTGGCTGGAAATGGCTGATTTTTAATGGAATATCTCCATAGGGGTACAGAGGAACGTTTCCTGCAACTATCACTCCTGTGTTCTAATGCTACATTGTGTTAGCTAACGGTGTTGAAATGCTAATTGATGATTAGAAAACCCTTGTGCAATTCTGTTAGCACATGAATAAAAGTGTGAGTTTTCATGGAAAACATTAAACTGCCTGGGTAACCCCAAACTTTTGAATGGTAGTGTCCAACTGGCCAAAATTAAAGAAATAAAAACAAAATATAGGTTATTTGCAGCTGAATGTTTTGAAGTCTGAGTTTGAGCTGGTGGGTTGGTAGAGATGAGAGGGCTGCGTTTTTTTTTTTCATCCTCACTGCTGAGATGAGCTTTAATGAAGTCAATAAACTGACCTTTTTACGCTAGCAGAGCAGGATTAGCGTCCCCTGGGTCAGAGAATACCAGGGGTCATCTGACCACTCAGTTCAGCACAGCAGCACAATGAATTATTGCCAGAGAGAATTACTCTTCCTCAGTTCACCCTCTAAACATGCTGACAAAAGTGTAATACTCTCAATGGACAACAGTAAAATAACATTCGGTCGGATTAAAGTAGTTTTATATTCACCAGATGAATGGTGATTAACGCAGCAGTCTATCTTGGTGGAATAGTGTAGGCGTGATGACAAATTTACAATCAAAAACTTATTAGATGTCACTTTTAAATACACAATTGTACTGCTGATTTGCACTGAGATTGGCTTGTTAGTGGAAGATGTGTATGCACACATTTCTCTCTTAATAAAGAGAGGAAGACAGTCAATGGAGAAAATAGGACATTTAACCCATCCAGGGAGCTTAATAGAGGCAGAAAGAACACAAAACAGGCTTGAAATAGCAGTTAGTCGACACTGAGGCGCTATAACTGTAACTGTACCATACCTCCTCTATTAATAGGGTTTTGGGTTTTCTGTCCCCATTCTGACCCATGTGTAGACCTGATTTATTCAACCTGAGGTGGGTTTTTTTTTTAACATTGGAGGCTTGAAACAGCCAATCTAAAATAAGATCATTAAAGAGATAATTGGATGTTTACAGTAGCATATTTCAGATAATTTTTACAAAAGGCCATTGTAAGCAATGTCAACAATAAAGCTTGTCCTGTGGGTGCTGGTGACATTTCCCACACAATTATGTCGTAATTGGAAGGGAAGGAGTTGTAACGTTTGTTTTTGTTGTTGACATTTTGCCAGACCAATGAGCACCCCAACCCCGGGAAGAAGTTCAGTGCGAGAGGGTTCCCTCGACACTGCTACCTCCCCGACAACGAGAAAGGCAGGAAGGTGAGCTCTGACACCAGGCCCAGGAAACAGTGAACCTGCATGTGGTCTGTTTATTTATTCATTTGCTGTACAGACATTTTTCAAAACCCTTCTTTTTGTTTGTGTGTCTCCAGGTTCTGAAGCTACTGATCATGGCCTGGGACAGACGCCTCATCTTCACCATCGGCACGTCCAGCACCACAGGCGAGTCAGACACTGTGGTGTGGAACGAGATTCACCACAAGACAGAATTTGGCTCCAACCTGACCGGTCACGGCTACCCCGACCCCAACTACTTGGACAATGTCCTGACAGAGCTGTCGGCCCAGGGGGTCGGCGAGGACAACCTGAAGGACTGACGGCCAGCTGAGCTGGTGCACAGGAACTCAAAGCCCGCCATCTCTAGAGAACAGGGACACTGCATGAGGGGCCAACACGCAGTCGACAATTCTTTACTCCCCACAAACAAAAATATCCTACAGAAGTGGTGGCACGAGAGCAATGGAAGCAAAACTAATGGTTCTAATCGATGTTATGGTTTGTATAACCTAGAATTCCCCCCTGCTGTCTCTTTATTCATGCCTTGTGCATGGTGCGTCCATGGCACGTGATGAAAGTTGATGGTGATAGGTGCGGTTAAATGGTATTAAACCTGTTTTTGGTTCAACTGAAACCGTTCGGCTGTACTTGCAGTAAACCGACAAGGGGCCAGAAATAAACACAGGCATATTTGTAAATGCTGATCTCCAGAATGCATGGTCCCGACTAACGCTGCGTAATGAATGTCGAGCAAATACCTGCAGAAGGGTGAGCTGTCAGCGGATCAGCTGTTGCTTGATGTTGTTGAGATACATTTAAGAGAATTTCAGCTTCTCAATTGATTGAAAATTGATTACTTGCTCCCCCTTTTACTATTATTTATAATTATTGACCTGTTGTGAAACCTGGCTTTGTGATTTGAAGGAGAGGATCTTGGCTCTGATGATGTCATTTAAAGGTTGCACTGGGCATCTCTGACTTTTTCCACTTGTGGTACGACAGATCAGTTATTCTGTGTGTTCTGTAGTGCATGACGTAGATTCCAGAGAGCTACAGGCTGTGAAATATTGATGTTTGGTAATAAATGTATGTTGTACGGTTAACCTTGTAGACTGTCCGTGAGAGGAGACATGAAATGGATGAAACAAGCGTCTGACCAGTCAGTTTACTGCTTGTTGTGAGGTGTTGTAACTTGAAAGGCTGAGGTTGTGAAGTGGGATTTGCGCCTACGCTCCAAGGTTAAACTCGTTTGTTTTGTTGACACACTGATGACGCTGACCTCTGTGAATATAAAGCCTGCATTATTATTCTCCCGGTTGGAGCGAACCCAGGCGTTGGCACGATCCATCATGCTGACCATACGTGAGGGGTGAGCGCCGCGATTGCATGCAAGGAGGCGTTATTATGCCGGCTTTGAGTCCTTGAGGAGAAAAGCTGAACACACAGATGGGTGTTCCTCTTTCAAACCTCAACGGTTTTCCCACTGGAGATCCATCTTGGCCAGCGCTCCTGCTCGCCCCGAGATCTACAAGTCTCTCGTGAGCCTGTTTGCTGTTATTCACTCTGCTGGGTTCATCTGCTTGTACAGCGAGTGGTGAAACATCTCATTCCCTGCGTGAGCTCTCTCTTAGTCATTAGGTTGATCCTGATGTATGGCTTCGGCCTCACTCACCGCCTCCTCCTCTTCAGCTGCAGAGTGCATCATTCTAGAAACCATGCAAATGCTGGTCTAGTATGTTGCTGGTTGAGGCTTTTTTCCCCTCCTCTTTCCCACCTTGATTTCATGCCTGCGAGCTAAAGACTATTTGAAGGTCCTTGCTGGAGATCCTGTGATGTTTCTTTACCCAGAGATTAAAGATAGCCCAGTGCTGCATAATTCTCCATAAGTATATCTGATCAATTTTAATGAGCGGGGGTGTCGGTGGAAAGTTTATCATGTGGGCACCCAGCTGTGGGCTTAATTTGGGGGTGAATCATAGTCTTCCATAGCACTTTGAGGCAACATTTTTGTTCAATCAGTCATTTAATTTTTAGGAAAATGTCTTATATTGCAAAGAAAACCTGTCTTTTTTTATGTTGATGTTTATAAAATGGCTTGCAATGCTTTAAAAATATATATATAATATACATTTGCAGATGTGATATACCTTTAAATTCAAGCTCAATTTGAGTCAATGGTGTAAGTTTAATTTATTTTTATACTCTTCTATGTAGAAAATATAAAGACTGTCCCACATATCTATACACAGGCACATATTAACATGAATACATAAAATCTGGCAAAATTTGTCAGTATGTCAGGGACTGAAACATGTATGACTTGTTATGGACGTCTTATATTACAAGTAGTCTTAGCGTATGCTGCTGTTGTTACCTTAATGTAGAATCTGTGTAGTTGATCCCCTGTGGGACACCAATAAATACAGTAAATGTGTCTTTATTATTGGTGGGGAAGCTTTAGCAGCATGAAGATGGCTGTTTCCCCCCAAATGGGCAATTTCTCTTTTTTCTACTTGTCCAGAAAATGGGAATGGATGCAGTCAGGCATTTTTGTTGAGTCTGAAGGTGAAAACAGCCTGGGTTAAATATCAAACAGCAAATCATCTTAAGAGTTTGTTTTAGCTCACTGGAACAAGAAATTGGTGGGATTTGCTTCAGTTAATCAGTAAACAGGACAAAGGATGCTGATTTAAGGACCCTAAAGAAATGTTTTCCTTCTTAAAATCACTTTCTGACATCAAAGCACCACAGATATATGCACACACATGCTACATTCATACAGATAACCATGTTGCACATGTCTATCAGGTATATTGACGGCTAGAATAATCACAGACCACTTAAATTTTTCCGCTGATTTCCAGCTGCTTGGTTTCAAAAACAATATTTTTCAGTGATATGTGATGATGAATGATGCATCGGTAGATGACAATTGTGAGTTGTTCCAAAAATACATTATCCTCTGTAGATCATAATATTTACTTAATGTAATAATTAAGCAAACATACCCGCCTTAATTTATTTCTAAGTGTATCGGTCTTTGCTTTTGCTATAGATTGGCTTCGTGTACGTTTGTTTGGAAATTTTCATATGAATTTCTTAAAGATCTATGTAACCATACCCAGCTCAATTTATTTCCAAGTATATTTTTTTATTGTTTTGGCTGTAAATAGACTTTGTGTGTGTTGGTTTGGAAATTTATATGTAAATTACTTAAAGATACATGTAAAAAATTAAGCACATTTCTGACACGCCTCACAATTCAGTTGCAATTGCATTTCAGGTAAATTATTATATACACATATTCTGTATATGTATAAATATGAATATATATTTTACATAAGTAAATATTTCCACTAAGATATACATTATTTTCAGAAATTATACATTCAGTGTATCAGCTGGGTTTTCCTGAGTTACACACAGCTTAACTTAGTGTGTCCTTACCGTGATATCAAATCAACGCATTTGGAATACTAAGATACTGTAATTATTATGCAATTTCTTGGCGTAAGCATTCATTTCATCCCAAAACAGCACAAACAACTGGTGTTTTGTAGTATTTCAGCTGGCTTGAATCCCTCTGCAAAATGGCAGCCAAGCAGAGACACGTTCACAAGCTGGTAAGAGGTGTTTCTCCCAAAATTAGAACTGTGACGATTTTATTTTTTAGATTTATATTTACCTGTCTGTCATTTTTTTCTGCGAACTCCACCACCGGATGATTAGTGCAGTTCATATTGATATTTTATAATCACAAAGGATATTTTGTCCAACATTAGCTTCGATTACTGTTCATTTCATCATGAATGTTTCACTTTAAAGATGCTTAAAATGCAATTCTATTCAGCATTTTTAAAATAATTGTGTATCAAATGAGAAAGTGGAAGCAATGAGAAACATCACCTGAACCTGCAGCTCCCCTGCTTAGTCGTCCAGCTTTTAACTTCACTGTTTGGGTTCCCTCTCACACTGTGTTCAGACAGAAGGTGAAGAGAGAAAAGTGCATTAGCAGAACATGGAAAACCCAAGATGCTAAAATCACAGAGCAGCAGCTTCAGTCTTTCATCTGTTTCTACACAGAATACATGCAGCCACAGCTAGGAGGTGTAGCTCACCAGCATACATGACAACACATTCTGATGCCAACCTCTATCACCCAGTGGAAAAATCATAAATATCCATGGATATATGCATATATTCATATATTTCCACTTTATTTTAAAAGTATATTAACTGTTTTTGTTTAACTTTAGGTGTTTATGATGCAAAAACACAGGAAACTACCATATATCTGACTGAACTTTCGCCAAACGTATGTTAATATTGATATTTTATCAACCATATGATTCAATCTATGCATCCATTTGAAAGTTGTATTGGGGAAATTCATGTAATTTATGTGCTTTCTGTTTAAGTTGACATATTTGCAGCTGGAGGAGAATGCACAGTCACTGCTATTATGGATAAAGAAGAAAGAAAAAAAGGCCTGAGGCTTGGTTTGAGTGTGTAGCATGATTGCTACATGAGAAAAACATCTTAGCTGGAAGCGCGCATGCCTTCATTGTGACATTTTTGTCCACACACAGCTAAAATCCCACAGTGTACAAAATTAGGTTATAATTTAACGAGTAGCTCGATGCATTTAGCAGCTAAAAAGCCAAATATTTCCTCCAGGAATGTGCAAACAGCAAAAACAGATCAAAAAGTGAATTAATATTGGAGTAGGAATTCAACAGGTGAACCAAAACTGAATGCTAAAGAAATGCTAATCTGTTTATGAGTTGACTAAATGTGGCATTCCCTGCTTCCACTGCAACCAAAAAACACGCACTGTAAACATTAGTTGTTCCACAGTTAAGCATTTACTGAAATACTTCAAGCCGCTAATAAGGTTGTATTTCGTTTAAACTGCTGTTCTGTGTTTTTAGGCTGTTCCCTACAGAAGCTAAAACAAACTGCTTCAAGTCATTTGAAGTTTGATTTTGACCCAGGTGGTAAATTCTTTTCGCCCTGCTCCATTTCAAGTTCTCCCCTTCACACCTTTTTGACACCCTTTATAAAAATGGGACAGCAAGAGAGAATGCTTCCGATCTATCAGGGATTCTTTTTCCATGTTGAATGAAGTTTCATGAACTAGAGAAATCCAAATGTTTGCTTCTTCAACGTTTCCTTTCCGTGTGTCGGTCTCGCGGTGTGAACGATGCAGGCCCTTTAGACTTTTCAGGTGTGTACAGACGTCTATGGGAACGACGGCTAAAACGGGCTTTGGTGTTTGTGCGAATTCAAGAAGAGAGAGATGGTTTTTATGCAATCTACTATTTTTAAGATCCAATACATGATTTACTGTGTAGCAAGAAGGTGGATTCTTGGTTTAAATGACAATGGATGTTTTCTTCATGGGGTGCCTACCTCCAGGATTCTAAACAGAAAGGGGTTGCAATCGGAGAACGTTCACATGCTATGTATTAGAAAACATATATTTTTGATGTCTTTTTTGAATGATTGTCTCTAAAAAAAAGAACTATAACATAACATTTATTGTATTACTCTTATTAAGATTCATTCCATACTATCCATTTGAGTAGAAGCAGGATAAGGGATTAAATGGCTTTGTCCTGACATATGAAGTATTTACAGTTGTACCCTCTCGTAGTGTCTACTGCAAACTGTACTTCTGTCTCTAAATGATACCTTAACATTTTGTGTGGATATACTGTGTGTTTGTATCCGTCTGTCTGTGTGGGTGTGTGTGAGTGTGTCGCTGAAGTGGGCGTCTAGTAGACAAAGCTTAGGTTCATGTCCTTTAAAGATACAGTGATGTTCTCCTAGAGGTGCATGTTAACCAAACTGTGAGCGAGTTTATTGACAATGCATAGCTTTTTCTTTTCTTTTTTTTTTTTTTAATGTACGAAAACATCATTGGCTTCTTTAAAAGCGTCACCCTGGTTTTCTGGTGATTTAGCACTGTGGTTTTGCAACTTACTCCAGTTAGTTAGAGCGGTCTATTTTCTTTTATTTCTCCTCTATCGGCTTTGATTTACACAGATGGGGACGTGATGGCGTTTGGCTGCCCTCCTCACTCTTTTGACGACATGTAAAACATCTGAATGTTTTGCATTTAAGTGCCCATTTTAATTGACATCTTGGAATCATGACTTTTGCGGTTTGATTTCTCTTCAGCAGCGTCTGCGCATTGCTATTTAAAATGGTTCACACGAGGAGAAATTGAAACAAACTAAAAGCGAGATATAGAGAGACATTGATTAAACTATAAAGGGCTTCTTAAACTATCGGTCTTTATTGAATTGTGATGACCTTGTTGCATGTTTGTGTGTTTCTTGTGGAAAAATAAATGTGCCCTCGATCGGGGTAGTTTGTTTGACCTTTTGTCACCTTGGCTCTTCCTCGTTTTTTTTTGTTTTTTTTCTCCCCCAGTCGGTGGCATGTCCACCTTCATTCAGCTCCACCGTTTCCTCCTCCCTGTGCAGCTCTGTGCTCTCGTTATATGGATATAAATGAGCTTTGCTGGAGCTGTGGAGTGCAGCAGACACTGTTCTCTCTGGCAGTAAATTTGCTTTATGGCCATTTTCTGTCTTTGGCTGCTGTGTGTTGGTGCTGCTGGTTGACGCATATTAAAGCAGGCCTTGGGATGTGTCGAAGGCCTGAGGAGATCAGGCTCCCCTCCAGCACTGACCCAGCAGCTCGGAGGTCAGTCCCCCTCCTGGTTCTGGTGCTTAAACCCCACCGCCCTGCCTCCTGTCATCGCTCACCTCTCAGGCCTAATGAGAGTGCTGGCGGGGAGAGTGCTGCATCATTGCAGGTAGGTCTGCTCTCATTAGCATTTAAATAAGGCCTGGAGGTAGAATGGCTGCACACTTTGTTTGTGTGGCGTAATTTAACATTAGATTCTGACTCTTGTTGGATCATGAAGTCTCTGGTTATGGCGGTTTGATTAAATTATTCATTTGAATGAAGGGGCGGCGTGGTAACCATGACACTGTGAGCCTGCTCTGGCATCTATCAGACATGATGGGATGTTTCCTGTAATTTAATGAACGAATGCCGAGTCAGACCTTCTACTTCAATAGAGCTGGATGCATACAATACAGTAAGTTAGATATTTAGCAGTAATCATTTTTGCACTTAATTCAACCCAAGTTAACAAGAATGAGAAAAGGCTCTTAATATATTTCTTGCTAATTCAGATTAATTTTTCTAGAAACGAATTTCACGCTAGACTTGAGAGCTGAATTAAAAGTTTATTGAATAATACAGCTGTGTTCACAGTAACAATCCACTTGGAACAAACCATTATGGTGAATTTGCAAAATAAGGTACAGGCAGTGTGTTTTTTTGTTCTTTTCACAACATGAGTCCTCATTTAGAGAACATGAAGTTCACAAGTCAGTGATGTTCACTCTGAAAAGACTCAAGTGGCAAATCAATGAATTTTGAAAAGCTGCAAATATCAAAACAGACTACTGTTCAAAAGTATGGGGTCACTTAGAAATGTCCTTATTTTTGAAAGAAAAGCAGTTTTTTTTCAATGAAGATAACATTAAATTAATCAGAACTACAGTCTAGATATTGTTAATGTGGTAAATGACTATTCTAGCTGGAAACGGCTGATTTTTAATGGAATATCTCCACAGGGGTACAGAGGAACATTTCCAGCAACCATCACTCCTGTGTTCTAATGCTACATTGTGTTAGCTAATGGTGTTGAAAGGCTAACTGATTATTAGAAAACCCTTGTGCAGTTATGTTAGCACATGAATAGAAGTGTGAGTTTTCATGGAAAACATGAAATTGTCTGGATGACCCCAAACTTTTGAACGGTAGTGTATAATAACTGGATCAAAGTAGCGTGTTCATTGTTAAATTATTGGCATGTGTGCTGTAGTTTATTCCACACAGTTGAACCAGAATAAGATCTAAACAGCTCCAGAGGCAGAGCGACCTGCTGAGGTTATCTCAGAGATTACAGATCTGATTTCATTACAATCACTGCCCTTCTCTGTTTAAGGGACAGATACTGAACAACACTTGCTCAACGGGGAACATTTTTCAGCTTGTTTGTGTGTCTAATGGATAACTAAAGAAAACTGACTGATTTCAAAGCTTTAAATAACATTTTTAAAAGCAAATTTGGCATCTTAAACCCACCCTGACACTTGTGAGCCAAATCTAGTGGCACCAAATTATCAAGAAAAGTCAAATGGGAGTATTTCATATATTTTGTTACTTCTGCTGTCTCAACTATATTGAAGATTGACTCTCTGTACATATGAACATTATACAAATAACAGGTAAATATTACCTATATGACTTCAGGAATGGCTACAACAGGACATTTTAAATATGCAATTTACATCAGAACCAAACATTTAAGTTGGCTGGCCATAGCACCAAACAAAAGCACATTGTTTTGTATAAAGGGACCAAAGCAACATATAACATAATATTCATTTTGCTCACTTTAAAAGGCAGTGTTATACTGTGGCATGTGCACCACCATTTCATAATCTCACGGTGGAGAAACTTGGAATGTTAATGTCACTGCTACATTGCTGCCATGGTGATAAATTGCCTCAAAGAAAAAATACAAAACGTTGATAACAGCAGTATCAAAACACCTCACCTTCAGGTACTGTAGATTACACTACAACAAGCTCTTTGCATAAAAATGTGTGACTGAGGTCCTTTATATATATATATATATATATATATATCTCAAAATATAAAAGCTCCTTTTCACATTTCACAACAAGTGGATGCAGGCCATGCAACAGATTGCTTGTTATCTACAAAAAAAATATCAAAGTCAGATCATGCTTCAAAGTCCCTTGCGCCCCTTTATCGTCAAGTTTCATAATCTCTCCCCGGCACTGTTGACGGTGGCACTCAGAGAATACAAAAAGATTACAAGTGGCAGAATTCCCTCCGCTCTTTACAGCCAGCGGGGGAAAGTAGTAAAAGGCTGGAAGAGGTTGTACTGTGCAGCCACATTTTCCTCCTGGCAATCAGGAGAGTGGAATAGCTGATGATGTTGGTACAGGACGCCCCGACCCACCCCACAACCCCCCACCCTCTGGGCATTAATGGATCCCAGTCCGTGTGTAGTCTAGGGCTTCAGAATGACACTGGTGGCGTCCTCTTTCTCTCGGCGCTGGAAGGTGGTGTGAGCCTGCTCCAGGTCCTCTATCACCGCCAGCAGTCGAGCAGCAACACTTTGACCTGGCTTCGTCAGCTGAGCGTTGCATTCGGCGCCATCTACCAGACGGAAATGTACAGATTGTTGATGCGGTTTGCTCTTTATCAATATGAACATCATGTAAATGTTACACCCACATACACCGTGTCGTTCTAAAATGGAGCATTTGTCTGAACACTATCAGAATACTGTAGATAATTATGGTGAGAACATAACATAACACAGAAAAAATATTTCTATCAGAAGTGAGGAAGTTACAGTTTAGTCTCACCTGGATGAATGTCAGAGTTGATCTTCTTTTCCTTATTGCTCGATGTCTGATCAACATCTGGCACCTCCACATATTTTTTCCTGCAGCATCAGTCAGAATCATATCAAATGATCACTGCTTCTTCTCTGCTTTGTCGTTTCATCCAGTGACAGACAGATAAATATTTGATTCATTGTATTGTCAAGAAGCAGCAGCAGCAAAGCGGTGCATTCCTGTGCTGCAACATAGACCTCTAGTGTCTGGTAGATTAACTGCATCGAGGCGGAGGATGCTGACAGACACTTACCTGAGTTTATCTCTGCCCTGGAGAAGCTGCTTGTATATCGTCTGAGTCTCTACATCAGGATCCAGCGGGTCGCTCCAGTCACCCAGAGTCACAGCTGAGTGGGTTCTACTGCAGCCTGTAACTGAGAATCAGCCTTTGATTAGACAGTATTGCTCTACTTATGAGGCTCACACAAGTACGAATCCTGCAGTCATTCATAGTGCTACAGGCTTGTATGCTGTTCAGCGTAAACAAGGCTAATGGCAATTAAACCCTAAACTCTCACACTGCATTTTACTCCCCGTTTTATGGGACTTCAGGGAATTTGAATTATAAAAGCACCGGCGACGAATAAAATTACGATCAGGAGTGTGAAAACCCACACAAGAAATGTAATCACATGTGGCTTTCTGACAGCGACTAAATGTAATTGGTCAGAGAAAATCGCATTATGATACTCAGAGCACATTCTCCATTGAAGCAACAAAAACATGGCAGCCACAAACTGAGCATTTAGTCATGAAATATGAATCACATGAAATGTATTCACTTAGCTATAAGTTAGTCGACCTGGAGGGAAGTCAAAACAAAACAAAAAAGTAAACATGCATGTTGTTAGACAATACTGCTTATTCCCTGGGAAGCTGTTAATTCCCCACAATCCTTCCAGTGCCTGGGGGTGTCATTGTAAATCCGAGCTACATTTTCCATATGTGCTTATAAACAGCACAATAAAAAATAGGTGTGACAGTCAGGCAGCATCCTGAGTCCTAAGAGAAGCTTTCACAGTATTAGAAGCAATAACAGCAGGATTACCAGCACGGTCTGCCTGCAGGCAGCAGGTCCACTTGCCACTGCGATGAGCCCCCGGGTGGAAAGAGGGCAGCATGCGCTCATTGTCGATGCTGACTTTCCTGATCGCAGACAGCCACTGGTTTAGTTCATTCACATTCTATTAAGACCAAAAATAACAGGAACTATGATTTCAGCCATCAGAACACAAACGGAAAAATGACTTTCTAATCAAAAGATATACCATTCTTTTCCTTTTAAAAGAAAACACATTGTCATTAGTGCTCTATTTGGTATAAATGCTAATCTAAGAAGACTGCCAACAAATTAAGAAATCAAATAAAATTAATAACTTATACACTGGCTGGTACCAACGTGCCTTGCACTGGATGTACATGGTGTGCAGCTGTCCATCGTTGTCCTGGGTGATGACCTGCATTACATTCTGCTGCTGAAAGGCATTTTCATCCACCCTCTCCACAGCACACACACACTGAATAGGGATTGAAGAGCGCACCTGCAACAATTCAACCACAAACCACAACACCAATTAACACAAGTAAGTACAAGCTGGTCATGATGCATGATGCTTTTGCCTCAGGCTGTTTCACTCTAAAGTTTAAGTGAAATAAAGGTGACATTTGATCACAGAGCAAATTAATGAAGCGTTTTCTGATACTGAAATATCTTGCACGCATTAAGCAACAAGGAACAGCGTGAGACAAGAAAGAAGTGAAGATGAGATCACTGTGGCAGCACAGGCTACTTTAAAGTGTAAATCAGCCACTTCCAACAGGAGCTCGCCTCACTGAGACTGGAGTGCTCCAGCATGGAGGAAAGGGGCCAGGACATTGTCTGCAATCTGATTTGCAATGTTAGCATGAATATCCACCGCCTTCAATTAACCCTCGCCTTTATTCCAGTCACACAAAGCAGAGACTGGCTCAAAAAGAGGAAGAGCTTTTAATTGGGTAAGGTGCTGCTGCCCTCTCCGTCTCCCTCGGTTAGTAAGTGAGAGGAGATCATCATCATGAGGCAAGGCACCACATGGTAACAACACTAATGATGATTTCACAGGGGGATCAACACAGATGCATTAAAGCAAGCTGGGGATGACTAAAATGTTTCCTCTTTGTGTGATGAATGTCCTTCAAAGGGCACACACTGGGACTAATTTATCATAATAAGGCATATCACCTTCGAATAATGGATGATTCACTTTCACATGACTTTGATTCAGACTTTACTCATCTGTTTGTGGCTGGTGGTAAACAAAGAGAACAGATCATCATTTATCCAGCAGATAATTATTAGTATTGATCCCAGATGTCATACAAGAACGCTAGATAGCAAAAATACAAAAATAAAACACAACACAGTGGCTGGTAGTAGATAGTATATACACATGTGCTGTGTACTGGTGGATTTGAAACTCCAGGCCGCTTTTTCAGTACCAACCTGCCAATCAGGAGTCTTGGCATAAGAGAGCGTCTCACTTGTCAGCCAGAAGTAGCGTTTCTTGAAGGCAAAGCGGGACAGAAGTTGGGGTCCCTCTGCTTTGTGTTTGTTGAGGTAACCCTCTTTGACTGTGACTGAAGGCATGAATACAGCCCTCTGAGGCACTTCAGACACTGCAGCAAGAAGGGGAAGACAAATGTAAGTGAATTTGCGTGCATATATGTAGAGGCATGTTCATCCAGACAGACACAAGGTGGTGCTGTGTTAATAAACAAACAGCATACATTCTATTGTTTAAGTGCTGCGCATGTGTTTATTATCAGTGCTCTTCAGTGTCCTACCATCACTGCTTTAGACAGCTTCAAAGAGGAATAACAAGAGTCCACTTCTGTCCAACAAACCCACCTGAAGAGCATTAAATGTCAAAGTGTCCTTCAAGAGAAATGAGTGGGTGTGATGGGAAGGAGGAGGCTGAAACATGATATGTCAGAGGGGGAAGATGTCTCACAACAACAGCCACATGACACATGACAGTGAGAAAGCCGCCAAGACACATTGGGTAACCAGTGTGGCGTGTACAAACGCCTGCAGCTTCTCACTCCAGCTCCCCGCCAGCTCATTAACCATGTCATCTCTTTTCTAGACTTCTAGCTAGTTATGAATATTTCACTACAGGGCTACAGTACTGTTTCTCTTAATCCCGACATCAGCTGGCAGCTGGCCTGTGGCTGATGCATGACCTCTGGACTTTGCTATTGGTTACAAGTTCAGCGGTGTGTTTGGCGTTATTGGCCTTACCAACATCATGATCTATGTCGATTAACTTGTCCAGGAAGTCCTTGACAGAGGCCACACTGCGCAGGATGATGGGGTGAAGGGGCGCCATCCACTGCTCCTTTCCGTGACCCAGCTGGAGCCCCAAGTTGCCGACACTTTGTAGTGCCTGGTGACCGTAAAGACACTCAGTCTGCTCTGTGCTCATATCTTCAACACATAAAATCTCCAGCAGCTGATAGAACTCAGCGAGTGACTGCATATCTCAAAGTCGAAGATCAAAAGGGTCCCTGAGGTCAAGCATGCTGTGAGGCCCTTTGTCCAGCCCACACCTGGCCTAGGGAGAGGAGGAAGTCCCTCTCTACATCCCTCTCTGATGCTCGGCTTTGAACCGCAGTCTGGTCGCGGCACACACGGAGGTAAAAATAGCCCGTTCCCTGTCTCTGTAGAAGGCCCATGGCAACAGCACTTCAGCACCACGGACAGCAACCACAAAAGCCACATGTGAGGGAGCAACGAGGTTTTACTCTCCTTCTAGTATGTTCTCATGAGAACCTTGTTTTAATGATATCCAAGGTGGTAATCTGAGTGACCCTTAGTGACTCTTCTGGCTCAATCCAATTAAAAGCGTGACTTGCTCGGGGTTATAACCTGCCAGCTGTGTTTTCTGTCATTCTCAAGGAAACAATTTTCAGTAGAATCTTCCTTCTGTAATTTGATCTATTTCCAGTTGAAACAAGGCATAATAGTGTTTGAAGCTGTGTGACAAACAATGGCACTAAGATCTGCTGCATACTCACTGAAGCTGGTAAAACAATCCACTTGAAAATGTGCTGTATGCGATCCTGACTTGTCATAATATATCTTATTTCTCAGCTGTGATGTGATTTTTTTTTTTAAAGTATATTAGAAAAAGCAGCAGGGATGTTGCTTATTTAACAGCATTACATAATTGCTTAACAAGGTGAAAAAGCAAAGAGCTGCTCTGTGCTGTACGTGCTGTTATTGGCCTTCACTGCATTCAAAAGCACTGCTGCCTGCACACACATTACAGACACTTCATGCTGTATTCTTGCCTGATATTCACGAGTTTTACACCTGGAACCTGGAACATGAAATTCTTTGCATCTGGCAGGCAGCATGCAGCTTCACATCCAATGCATCCACTTCCTGACTGTTTGTTTTTTCTGCTCTTAAATGTGATGTCTGGACGCGGATCAATTATTCATAGCAATGTGTATGTGCACGTCTGTTTGTTGAATCATACCTTGGCCAGTAGTAACAGCGTTCTGCTTGTACGTGTGTCAGCATGCTGGTCTCTCAGCTGGAACAGTTTAGGCGTGAGGATTGCAGGAGCAAAGAAACGCAGGAAGAAGAATCCACTGATGGCCAGGTACTTTACATCCTGTGAACATCAAGGTCAGTTTGACAGGAAAGTCGATGAATGAAGGACAGTCACCGCTCAGGATAATAGCTGTAGTTAAACCACAAAACCTGCAAATACATTGCTGTGTTTTTTTTCCTCTGTGTTTTGCTGCAGACTGACCTCATTCTCAGGCTCAGTAAATTGCTCCTCTACTCTCTTGTGCAGCTGTTTGAAGGCCACTCTCATGACAGGAGGACACTGATCGACCGAGCCCACGATTGATTCAATGATGCTGGTTAAATAGCTCTGCAGCATCTCCACACTGCTGTCCCGCACCTCTGCCTCTGACACTGCACCCTTAAATGAAATTCGTCTTCGGAGACAAAGAAAGATATGTGTCAGCGACTGAACCCCAGAGTTCTACTGAGTAAACACAATCCATGTACCAGCTGTATTGTTCATGGATTTGGCTGAATTATTTAAAGACACACTGGATCCTGCTAACTAATCAAATATACTTCTCTCTACTCTGTATTTATAATCACTTGTACAACATGACTGGTCACCTCCCTGTGCCTGATTTTGTCACTACATGTAAGAGCCTGCTATTTCAGAGACTGGACAGATGAAAAAACAATCAGTGCTTTATTGAAAATTTCCTGAAAGATATATAGACAGGGAGTGTAGAAAACAAACAACATGATCAGAACCAGATCTACTAAAAACGTAGAGGATGTTAGATCCTGGATCTCCCTCCATGTCAGAGATAGACATCTCAGGGGGCTCATGGCAGTTGCCAAGCAACAGCCCCCCCCCCCCCCCCCCCTTTAGATTCCTTTTTTTTCTTTTTCTCACATCGATGTCTTTCTCTCAGGGGTGAAGTGGAAAGAAAGTGGGCAGTCTCTTGCGACAGCTTTGTATTTGACCATTGTAACACATAAATCGTTAACTGAACACATAACTCTATGACACAAAATCCCCACTTATCTTTCAGAGCTTAGGACGAGCACCTGTGAAACAGACCTGGACTATTTTTAGGCTAGGACACGATGATGGCATTGAGGATCTGTTTTACCTTGTGCGGTTCAAGTCAATCTTGCATGGGTCCAACTCAATGTACTTCTTCTCATCAAAGATGCGATTGATGATGGGTTTCAGTACCTCGTGCAGATACAGCATGCCAACAGCCTGACAGCAGAACATGACCATATGGTGAAGACATCCCGTTTACATCTATGCTACAGGGGTTGATTTAGAAATGTGTGCATCTGCATTGTTAAGAGAGCAAATAAGGTACAGTATAATGCAGTAGGGGGTCATAATACATGTGACTAACTCAGTGTACATTTAATAGAGATAGGGATGTTTGGAAAGAAAATAGGAAAGATTGACCTAAAGGTTGGAATAATTATCAGAGAACTTATGTTTCAACGCAGAGACAGAAAATCAATCACATACAACTCGTGGAAAAAGAAAACAACAGACATGTCAGCGCACCTTCATGAACTGTTCCATGGCTTTGGAGGCGAGTGAGTTGGAGCGAAATAAAGTGTTTGGATCAGCTGTAAGAGCAAAACAGAAAAAAAAGTGTTATTTCATTATACTAAACTGTAACACTTGAAGAGCTCAACAGCTACTCAGAATCAAGGAACACACGAATATGACAAATTTAAAGAACTACAAGGAATGTGGATGTTTTCGTACATCTGTCGCTGTCCTATCACATGTCTCTCTGCTCAGCAGTCAACCAAGTTTCTCTTCATCAGAGGGAACTTAAAATGTATTTGTCTTTTAATTGCATGCTTAAGCCAACCACTCACGTTGCAGATTACATCTACATCTGCCCAGAAGTGATCTTTGACTTTTTGGATATAAAATGCCATCACGTACACATTATATGACCAAAACCTGTGTCACAGGTCACAGTGACCTTTGACAACCAAAAGCGCATCAGTTCATCATCCAATCCAGGTTTGTGCTAAATTTAAAGAAAATCAGACAGCATTATTTACTGTAATATAACTATGTAAAACTAAAAGGCCCTCCGAGGCAAGCTTAAATCGATTTCACTGTGCTTAGCAAGCTTTCTCCAGATAATTTTAAACCAAATGAATTTAAAAACAAGGGTTAAGAAGCTCACCATAAATTGCAACAACTCATGGCTCATTTGCTGTCATCTCTCTACTGTTGCACCTAAAAAACACTTTGGTTGATGTATATCTGACAGCAGAAACAGGGAAAAATATCCCACCGCTGCATTAACCACCAATAAATGTAATGAACTCTCAGAGACCCTCATTAGGCGCATAATTATGCTCGACGAAAACCCTTTAAGACTGAAAACATACTTCATTAGAGTGGAAGCTATCGATACAGTTGATGGAGCCTTCATCTGTTCTTGCCTTCAGTTCAGGCTTTTCTTGTGGCTCTTGTATACATTCCTTGGTTATGCATTCTTTCCATTCAGTCTGACACTTGTTTATGAGCCAAGAATCGATCAGCTGCAGAAACAAATAGCTCAGTGTCACAACTGAGGGCAGACTGATCTTGCTGCGATGTCAAATAAATCCTTCAGAATTTTGATACTAAAATATGGATGATGACAGGTCTGAGTTGCCGGGTAAGCCATTCGGTTGGGTTTTCATCGTCGCCCAGTGGCTGTACAGTACATTTCTTAGCCTCGCCTCCTGTTCTCAACTTTAATGTCTGACTGCTCACGGCATCTACTCCTGATCAAGCAGTTAGTGTCTGGATCATGTGGAGTTGCTATGGAAACTTAGGCGCGATGCTTATTATCTCAAACTACACCAACAGAAGCCAAAGACCAGAGCACAGCACAGTGTGAATTATCATGGGAATATGGTGCGGAGGCAAAAACATGACTAATCCAGACCACAGAGAAGCCACAAAAAGATTGCTGGGTGAGTAAATAATTGGCATTGGGGTGGTAAATATAGCGCCAGTAGGCTTTTACTGCCCACATGCAGACCATAACGGCAGCGCTCAGAGACCTTAATGTCAATTCAGAGTTAAACAGCAGCAACCCTCAGAGGGTCCCAGGGGAGCGGAGCAATAACAGCAAACTGGCATGTTCCAAACCCTGACTAATCCAAATACTGACTAATAGAGACAAATTTAGATCTTACGCACAATGTGTATTGTGCAATCACTGTTGTTACATGTTAAATGTTTAGCACTTAACTCAGCAGGAATCACTGTCTGACCAGAATACAGTGCAGCCTCAAAAAGCAGACTGGTAATTTAATACAGGGGTGTCAAACTCATCTTAGTTCAGCCCAATTTGATTACAAGTGGGCCAGACCAGTAAAATAACAGCATAATACCCTATAAATAACGTCAACTTCAAACTTTTCCTTTGTTGTAGTGCAGAAAAGTACATTTTGAAAATGTTCATATTTAAGGAATTATCTTTTTACAAAACATCATGAACAACGTGAAATTTCTTCAGAAAAATAAATTCAATTTCAGCAATGTTATGCCTTAGTTTATCATTTACACATTACAACTAACAGATCACAGAGCATCTACAAAGGAACACAACATTTAATCACAGGTATCTGGAAATAAATGATATAGTATTTTACTTTAAGATCAAAACAAAAGTCAGACCAAAAAAAGACAAAAAACAACAAAAATCAGACAAAATATTACAAAAATGAGACACAAAGCAAAAAAAAAAAATGAATAAAGCTAAATGCAAAATGACAAAATTATGAGAAAAAACACAAGTGAGACAAAAAGGAAACACAAAACTACAAAAACATGAGACAAATGACAAAAGTCAGAAAAAAAAGACAAAAAACAACAAAAACAAGACAAAATACTTCAAAAAATGAGACACAAAATGACAAAAGAACAATAAAAAATCTAGTATTTTACTTTATGGTCAAAACAACTTGTCATGCTCTGGACATTATTGTAAATTTATAGTTTTACAAATTTACACTTTGCACTTCATGTCTTCTCTGCAATTTTTGCACTTTACAAAGCCGTCCCACGGTCCGGATTGGACCGTCTGGCGGGCCAGTTTTGGCCTGCAGACCGCATGTTTGACACCCCTGATTTAATCTCTTCTGACACATTAAATTACGAGTCGGCTATCTGAACTACAACCTATACGTAAATAAAATAAATTCTCTGCAAATCCTAGTTTCCTTCACTTCACATTGGTTCAGACGCACTAATATTAATATTTGAAACCTGTTTTTCCTTTAATCTTACTAGTGTGGTTGACCTCCCGGGTATTAAGGTAATCCAGGAAGGGCACCACCAGGCCTTGTCCCAGGTAAATCTTCACCAGAGTCATCGCCACATCCTGCCTGCTCTCGACTGTGGTCACGTCCTCCAGCATGGTCAGAGCACTGCTATCCTCCACCTGGTGAGAGGAGGACTCAGGTCACAGGGCTAAGAACGCGAGTGTCATCGGAAATCCAGCGTAGGACAAATGAATCAGGTGGAGTGATCGTAAATGTGGAATAGGTGAAAAGAAAACACTACAGAGAGGTGAAGCTAATGTATGCAGCAGTCTCTTGACACGATGGTCGTGAACAAATGAGCCAGTGTTGAGGAGGAGCAGTGATGCTGACCTCTGCAGGGGAGATTACCGACTCAACTAGAAGGTCAATGAGGGGCTGATAGTACATCGACGGCAAGATCCGATCCTCCACCAAGCGCACCTTCAGACGCAGCGCTCCCAGTTTACCGCTGGAAACAAAGGAAGATGTCAGAACACAGAACTTTTCTACATGCCTTTATCTTATACTGAAGTAGATCTTCTTAAAAAAATATAAGCTAAACGATGAAAAAAGAAAATGTCTGTGACAATCACAGTCATTTTGTGGACTGATGAGATACTTGCAGATTTGCAGATTTTATTTTTTTAATTTTCTTTCGAAACTTCAGTAGTATTATACGAAGAAATGCACCTCTTGTGCTCATTGAAGATAACTAACAAAACTGACAGTATGTTTTTAAGCAGTGGTATATTATTCTGTCAGAGGAAATTACATTTTGTAGACACGAGAGTCAGGAAAATTACTTTCCTAAAGCCTCTGCGGTCACAAAATATCCCTGGCAGTGACATTTATTCTCTTTTTTTTTTACTGTTGTGACAATTGGTGTCAAACTTTTACTCATCCGTCTATAAAAAAAACATTAAAACTGTGAATCATTCCCTACAGAACTTGTGAAATTCAATCTTCTTTGACGCTCTGCTTTTGCAGTTCACTCAGCCCTCTTTGTTCTAAAATTATCCCAAGGAACAGATGCTGTTAGAGACCTGGTTATACACCTGCGAATGTTCATTTAAATGCAACAAAGATAGCTTGGAGGAGAGTAAATACTTTCCTTGTTTGCATTTTTAAAAAGACACCCTGATTACTGCTTCACTTTGAGTTTTCAAAAAAATGTTTCCTAGGTATACAAACACACAAACTTGCTACATTGTATAAACAAGCACACTCCTAATCCTCACCCAGTGTCGACCTCATTGTTTCCCAAGGGTAGCAAACGAAACCAGCCCTCTAACAGAGGTGTCTTGTGCAAACAAGCAAAAGGGATTTCCACCTATGGAAAGAAAGAACAAACAAGGATGCAATTTCAGACAAGAACAAAAACTTATTACTTTTTATTTTATCTGGGAAATACTGTACTCATCGATGGAACATATTTTTGTAAGTGATCATAACATCAAATGTAATAAAAATGGAAAACTCTCACCTTTCCCAGAAAGTCATTCTTGCCCACCATATCCCAGTCCCACACCTCCACAGTAACAGCATTGTCCTCGCTCAGCTCCTCTGGATCCAACTCCAGCTCCAGGGTCTCTCCCCAGTGAGGGAAACGGGTCTTCTTGATGATCTAAAACCAAGCATTAATAAGTGTAACAAAATCTTTCAACCACATCCTCTTTGATGCACTTCTTAACACCTTGGCTCTCTTCTGTGTACAATCATATGAAGTAAACTGACAGACAATCACATAATCAGCCATAGATTCCAATGAAATAGCATGTGCTTCTGGCTCCAGTGCAACCAAAATATAGTTTATATGCACACACACGGTGCTCACCGAGGTCTCTGCACTGTGGTTGTTGAAAAGAACTCTTGCAAAGGGATCAGAGGTTCCAGAAATGTCTCTTGGAGCCAAGTCTCTGTGGGTGTTACCAGAGCAAAAGACAAGAGAAGTGATCAATACATGAAAATGCTTAACAAACACGCATTACCTGTTTTGCAAATTAAATTAGTTAGGGTGGTACAGCAAGGAACGAAAGCCAAACCACTGCTTCCCTCTTGACCTTATTCTTTCAAACTAAATTCACATTCATCTGAGAGCGTTTGAATAACACAGTGTCAAGCCCTGATTGACGTGCTCATTAGTGCCCTCGCTGAGGAGGAGAGATTGTAGCCTGGGACACACAGATGGGGAAATGAGTGGTGTGATAGTGGCAGGATGAGCCAGAGGGGAGCGTGGAGGACTGCGGGGTGATGGTGACAAGATTTCAGCTCAGAAATAGAGAAGGGTCTGCCTTACTACGAGGAGCTCAGCTACAGAAACGCAACCCCATATAAGATGACAGCTGTCCTACATTTACACCCGCTTTTCTCATCTATTGCTCAGCCATTGTTGCTATCTCGAAGTGAGCACACATTCTCTCTGAAGTAACAGGATTTCATTTTACCTGGCTTCAATGACTCGACAACGTAGGCTGAATTTTTCTGCATCTTTCAGCAGCGCCAGACTCAGATGGATCTCTCCTTGGACTTCTTCATCAGGGTCGACCCTAGTCAGGTTCAACCAACTATCCAACCCTGACCACACCACGCAGAAAGACATTATTCTCTCATGCTTTAAACACAAAGAGACGATAACAGGCATGACAACTTGGGATTCAAACTGGGGAAGTATGATACTGGAGTTTGGCCAGTGTCAATATTTCCAATTTGTTATCCAATATATGCACATATTTTTTTACCTAATTGCAGAGAACATTAGGCATCTCCTGTAGAGGAATTAACATGTTAATATACCTGCTGTTCTCCTGATGTCTGCTGGTAGGTCAAAACATTTAATACAATGCATTTAAATACAAAAATTGTAAACTTATGTACCTAATAGTGACGGTTTTGGTTGCCAGCAACGGCTGATACTGATGATAACGATGATGCTGATATCACTGATGATCCCTACTTTAAATCATATATTTTTAAACTTAACCGATGAAATGAGTTAATAAGTCTGTCGTGTCCAGCATTCTTTTTTATGCTGTAATTTGCTGGGGAGGGAGCACTAAAATTTAATGTTAATGTTACTGAACTGCCTGACTTGTCTTTCTGCTGTTATATGCAAGCTGCTGAACACTTGAATTTCCCTTGGGATTAAAAAGTATCTATCTATCTATCTATCTATCTATCTATCTATCTATCTATCTATCTATCAAATAATTTCAGCACTAATGTCAAAATAATGTTCTAAATTTTAAGATGACAGTGATACTAGGACACTTGCTAATCTGCAACAATGCCATGTTTATAAATGCCTTATTCCCTACATCCAGCTTCTCAGTTGTGATCATTTGCAAGGAAATGTAGTCTTTGAGGTCTGGATTTGTCTGTCAGAAAAACAAGCAATTTAAATACTTCATCTTAGGGAAATATGTTGGATATGTCACATTTCCTTATGACATTTTCTGCTTTACTCGATCAGTGAATTAATTGATCATTATTATGTATATGAGTAAATAGACAATTAATATAAAGGGCGACTTTTTTGTGCAAGAACACCTATAGTTCTCACGAGTACAATTCCAGGTAAAAGCATGCAGAGTCCTTAGTCTGATACGGTCTACAATCCATTTTCGTTTGTCACAAATATCAAACATGAGAAAAGGTTCAATGTCAAGGCCAGACTGTGAGAAAAATCCTGTGAGGGAGCCACTGACTCAGTGCCGCCATGAAGCAATGAATCACAGGAGCGAAGGCCATGCCAGGTAGCTTTCAAAAGAGAAGCATCAGTATACAGCAAATATATCCTGATAAACACCTCCAGCAATTTATTAAAGCTACCACACCATCAAGACGTGTCATATTTTAAATGACGTGTCTGACCACGGCAGTATAGAAAGTGTTACAGTTAATGCTGAGGTAAACACTGTGACTGATTTCTTGAACATGAAAGCTTCTGTAAGACAAACAGTCATGAAATGGTTCAAGGCTGTTTGAAGCGCTTTGGTTGTTGCTCTTCATTTTACAGCACTACGGGCTCCTGCACAAAAGGCTGGTTTATGATGATAAATCCCACAGAAAGACAAAGTTCAGGGGTCCCATCATGGAAAAAAATCATTAATTATTTGTTGACCCTTAAAAAAGTGATTCACAAACGTGGGCGAATCAAATTAAATGTGTGAAAGACCACTAAGAAACATTCCCAGACCTTAAAAAGCCACATCTCCTCAATCACTCTAAATTTTTGACTCCCTCATGGAAACCCGTGTATGTTTAACCTCTGAGCTCCGGCCATGCAGGTCATCCAGTTATAAACAAATGTTGATTTGCTCAGTCATACCTTTAGCCTGAGATCCGATGGCGTCTTTGCTCAGTGTAATCTTTCCAATAACATCATCGTGTCTGCAAAGGATAAAAAAAGAGATGACCACATATGAGCTATTAAAAATATGATCGAAGTTGTTGAGCTGAATGATTAGAGTAATGGTGGTCAGGAGAGAAGGGGGGAAAAAACAACCTTTAATCACTCAATCTGGGCGACCATCTGCCTGAGGATGTTTGTTTATTCAAAGCTTGGAGGTATTTTCTTCCCAAAACATGCACATGAGGCTTTAACCCAAATATATCAATTCATGAATCAAGCAAAGCAAACAGTGAAGTCTATAAATTTGCTGTTGATCTGTGTCACTTAAGAGTAATGGCTGAATATGGAGTCATTTTACTGTGGATTAAAGTGTTACCCAATCGTGTCCTCGTCCATGACATGGAACGAGAGCGAATGGAACCCCATTGGGAGGTGCAACGTGTACTCTTCACCCCAGAAAGGATTAAGGTTCTTCCACACTGTGGCCGTCCTGAAAAAGACACATTTAGCATGCTTGCTAATAGAACCTTACACAGGAACATATAACAAGAAAAGATGTGACAACAGAAACCAGTAAAGGCAAGGACAAATAATAATAACAATAATAAATTTTATTTGTTAGTTTCTAAACACTCAAGGACAAAAACACAATAATCATAGGGGTCAAACAAAACAAAAAAAGGGTTAGAAATCATTGTAAATGCTGCAGCAGGAAAAGTTCTCACTTACCAGTTTGCAAATGTACCTGATGGGGGCACAGATCACATGTTTTTCATGCAATATACACAAAATCCTAGGTTTGGAGACTTTTCTGAGGGATCACGAGGTTAACAGCACGGGAAAGAAGAAAAATTGCCTGCTACATCAAATTATCTTTCTTTTTTCTTTTTTTTAAAAACTTTTTTCTAGATGATTTACATGTACATATAATGTTGATTATTTTCTTAACAAAGCACAACAGATTTTGTTTACTGTCACAGAGGAGTAATTAAAGCAAACTGGCTTTTATTAAGAAACGCTCAGATCATGGAATCGGTTTTCAAAAAAGTTGATAACTAATTGATTAGTCGTAATCATTGAGATGTTACAGTTTTTTGCCATAGCCTACCGAAAAGTCTTACTTGTAGACGTCAGTAACAACTATTGAAATAAACAATCTGAGAAAACAAAACCTGTCTCTGGTGGAACCGTTCACCACAGTGATAAATGCACCTTCTGACACAGGGCTCTATAAACAGGCATCACTTCATTTTAGTCATTTTATTCGGAAAAAATTATGGATTGCACTCTACTATATACCAGTAATTTCTGATTTAAGCCATTATTTTTCAAATTTTGCATTTTTTGCAAGTTCTAGTACGACCATCATACTTTGAAAACATCTCATTCAAAAAAGGTTTTTATAGAAAAACAGGTTTATAGATGTTATTTTTTGTAATGTCTTGGAATCAACACTAACAATAAATCACAGAATCAAAACAAAGAACTCAAAGAATGCCCCTGGTCCTGCATCATTTTAATAACCCTTTGGCTTTTAAGAGAGTACTGTAGCCATTATTTCCCAGGAACATCACACTCGAGGAGTCAGTTGGCCAGTAACACAACAAGTACAAGATAATTAGTGTGAGTGTCTGCAGTGAATCATTGTGCTACTTTCCCTCACCACGCCAGATGGAACAATAGCCTCTGAATTCATCCCACATTTTTATTGAAGTCCACAATGAGCATTTTTTTAAAAAAGAAATCTCTGTTGCAGTCCAAACACTACACTGTTCATTTCAGCTGCTCTCTAAAATAACCTTCCTTTATTAAAAAACTTGGAGCCTCTGTACTTTTGCACTCAGACTGAAAGCCCCTCTGAACCGGTGTACTCCGCTCCCAGCATTCTCCTTGCTCACACCGGGTGCTCCCTGAAATAATTGATGCACCCTCTCCATGGTTACCTGCGGGTGTTTTAAAGGCCAGACCAGTATCAGGTTCTCTGTGATGGAGGGGCCACGCTGTGGGCACCAACACACTGATCACACACACTCCACTCTGGTTTACATGTGCAGAGTGGCGGGAGCACAGCCTGAAAACTAACCTTACTGAAAATATATACAAACTGTGACACATCTGAGCACTGTGGCTCTAAATAAAACACTTTCCCTTTGCGTATTGTGCAGATTTAATTTAATCAAAAGGAACTCACCTGGCCACAACTTCATTGTCAACTTTCACTATGCAGTATGGATCGCTGGTTCCGGATCTTAATAAGACAAGAAGAAAATAAAACAGACTGAGACATAGCATGGTGGATTTGCCTGGAGGGAGGCTTAATTTAATTCTCCCTTGTCTTTAATTATGCTCAGGTTGAGTTGAGTAGATAGACCTGACTATCTCACCTCTAATTCCTTCAATTAATTTACAGCAGACAGCTTAGCAGACATTGACATTTCAAACGTAGGCTGGATTTTTTTTCTTAGCTAACTTGATAAGTAGCTATTTAAAAATGCAGTGTTTATTCCAATAAACAAGACTTATTGAGCACAGAGTCACGCTACTCAGGTTTTACTTACACGTCTTTGGCCGGGAGGTTCCTGCCCTCGACAATTCGAAAATAAAGAGATGTGTTTCTGGCCATTTTCAGTCGAGTGAGCTATTAATCCGGGTTCTCCTATATGTTCCCATACGCGCTCTTATAAACAGAGCTGTTCTCCTCCGCAACTCAGTTTTCTTCGTTTCATGACACCTTCAGCTCGTGACGGCGCACAGCCCACCAGTAGCGCGCGACTCAAGGGCGCGTGCCGTCCAGTCAGTGGAGCAGGTCAGTGATGAGAGGAAGCAGCTTCACCGCGTCTTCAGCTCCTCTGTTAAACTGATAAATACATACACCATCACAAATGTCAATTCTGGCACAAATATGACCAAATAATATGCACTATAATTTCATTATTGCGTAAATAATTTCATATCTAATAATAATATATTATGCAATCTGTTCACACTTGACGTTATTGAATTTTTTCATATATGCTGTCGCGCTAATTTACAATAGCCACAAATTATAGTCATACCTGATGAGCATGGTCCTCTTAGGAGCGTCTCCTCTTTGACACAATGCGCCATCTGGTGAATATGTAGAGCTACTTCAGGCGTAATTACAGACAGGCATCTTGACGGGCAGCAACTCGGGGTCCTAGTTAGCATGCATGGAGGCAAATGTACGTTAAAACTCCTAAGCTAAAAACAGTCTATTTCTTCCTGTCGAACTGGTTCGGTTACTTTATCTGCGTTTTGTTAACGTACGAAATAAATTACAAACAGACTGGTTAATAATAAATAACCCTTTTCCCGGAAAACCTTTAACTACAAAATAGTTAAATTAGCCGACCGTTGTTCTTAGCTAGCTGGTTGTGTTTACCAACGTCCAGTTCTCATCTAATCAAAGAGATGGACGGTTACTCCGGAGACGTTGACAGCGATTCTACAAAACAACAAGAAAGACATTACTACCTGCTATCGGAACTGCAAACCTTGGTCAAAGACTTACCAAGGTAAGTTACTTTCAGGACTTCCTTCCTACACAAATTTCAGAAAACTGGTTATACTAGAAAAGGTGCCGTTTCAACCGTTTGTGTAATTTATATCTGCATCCTTATGTTACTTCCTTTCTGTGTTTAGTTCCTTCCAGCAGCGTCTGTCCTACAACACACTGAGTGACCTGGCTCTGGCACTCATAGATGGGACAGTATACGAGATTGTGCAGGGCCTCCTGGATATTCAACATCTCACAGAGAAAAATCTGTACAACCAAAGGCAAAAGCTTCACTGTGAACACCAAGGTTGGTGCTGTGTTAAACAGAAATCCAAGAAGGATACCAATGACTGTTACCTGGATATTTGTTGAGTAGCACCAGCAGCCCCCTCAAGTCCAAAACAATAAAAAAATATTAAACCTGCTACTTGAAACAGGTCCTCAGTTTGAGGTTGTAATTTTCAAATGTCACTGTCATACCTGACTGGATCCTTTTGTGTGTAGGACTCAAACAAGATCTTGTACGGAAACACAAAGATGCCCTGCTGTCGTGCAAATCTCACAACCTTGCCCTTCTCAAGTCAAACCAACAAGCAGAGCTAGAGGTGAGCATTGAAATCCCACTATCTCTGATTACTGAAAAGGATATGGAACTCCTATGTTCCTCTTGGCATACTAATAGTTTTCTGGTGTGTTATAAGGCTCTGGAAATCCGAGTGCGAGAGGAACAAAGAATGATGGATAAGAAGATTGTGGCAGAAATCGATCAAAAAGTGATAGACCAGCAGAACACCCTCGAGAAGGCGGGAGTCCCTGGGTTTTATATCACCACTAATCCTCAGGTTAATATCTGTACCTGTCTACTCACTGTATACTATTATCACAAATGTTAGAAGAGCAGAGAGAATGTGCACATTGTTATTAGAAGTGTAACGATTAATCGGTTAGCTGTCAACTAATACTTTCACTACATTTGAGTAATTTTTTTATAAGGCTAAATTTTCTGATTCATTGTATAGATTTAGATGGATATTTTGTGGTTTGTTTTCATCTTTGCGACAGTAAACTGAATATCTTTAGGTTGTAAGCAA
Organism: Acanthochromis polyacanthus; assembly: GCF_021347895.1. Lineage (NCBI taxonomy): Eukaryota > Metazoa > Chordata > Actinopteri > Pomacentridae > Acanthochromis > Acanthochromis polyacanthus. The sequence goes on along the minus strand of NC_067119.1, from coordinate 27,388,835 downwards.
TAGTAGAACTTTGTAAAGACGTCATCTTGGGCTTTAGGATACACTGATCTATATTTTTGTCGCATTTTTTTAGACTGAATAACGATTTATCACCATTAAAGCTGTCAGTAGTTGCAGCCTATTTGTGATGGAGACAAATGTCCAGCAGGTGGCGATGTATGTCCTAAATAACCACTGTTCAACCACTCTGTGTTTCAGGAGCTGACTATGCAGATGAACCTTCTTGAACTGATCCTCAAGCTTCAACAGAAGGAGTCGCAATCTGGAATAATATGAGAAGAATGATACACAGGCCTAAATGTGCCTATTAAGAAACAGAAAAACATGTTGTGGCCACAAACAACACATTCCAGTAACTGTGAGCTACAGCATGATTTGTCAACATGTAACACTGCTGTTTCTAAGCAGCAACAGGTTCAGAAAATGTTGAACATGTGTTGTTCTGAGTGTATCATACTCAAACCTGTGGGAAAAAGCTGGTTCTCAGGTGTTTGAGTAAAATGATCCAAGTCCTAGTGGAGAGCTGTAGCAGGCTGTGGCAACTTAGAAGCCGTTGTGAAATGAGGAGCTTACTTTGTTGCATATTTTTCATCAATACGTTGTAAACATCTTTAGGGACACGATGGAGCAAAAAGAACAGTGGTTTTAACTCAGACTGTAACCGTCAAGTAGTGAGATGGTCTCATGTGAGCTTCTTAAGACTCAGAAGTGTCTCCTGTTGCAACATTTGAGGTGGAAGGGAAATTGTATTGGTTTGTGTGCACACAGAGCAAAATCTGAGCAACTGAAAACAAAGAATTTGCACTTTTCCAAATATTTTTGCTATTTGAAGTAGTGGAAGTTTGTTGTGCAAAAGTCTTGTTTATTGCTGGCATCAAGGTTTAAGATTGAAACAAGCCATATGTTATGGGTCTGTTTGGACCAAACTATTTGGGAATATTCTAATATTTTTCTTACACATTTGCTGTTTATTCTATTTTATTTTTTGTATCTGTTCAGTTTGTTTTGGTTCCGTGGGTCCAAACTAAGTGTTGAGTCAACACAAGTGCATTCGCAGCGATAATGTTAAAATGTCAGTGTTGGTTAATGATTATTGTCTGACAAATAAGTAACCATATACATTTAAATTAGTAATATGGTACATGCATAGAGCTGCCACTTGAGGCTTGCAGTAGCTTCACTGGACATCAAAAATGCATGGATGCATAGGTAAATAAATCTGCAGCTGAACAGATTCTCTTTTTTGTTTCCTTCATTTGTAAAGCCTAACGTACAATTTAAGTCCTACATACTCTACAGTTGCACTCATATCTTTGCTCTTTACATTGGCTGCTGGTTGAATGTAAGATGATCACCTGTAGAGCCTCCATTATCAGGTATCTTGATTACATTGTGAACTAGACAAGTCCCCAGTAGAGGGCAGAACCACGCCCATGCATGATACTCTGTATCAATTTTGAATCATCCTACGTATATCCCTTCCTACTTGATCTGCTGACCTCTAACTCCACAACTGAGCAGGGGACCTTAGACTGATCTTCAGTGCCAAGTTTGATTATCCTGACTTCAACACTTGCAGAGATATCTGACCGGACATACCCACACACATACACATACATACATACTTACCCAGCCAGATACCGAAGCGAATGCAGTAACCCTGCTGACGTACGCCAGGTGTGGTTAATTACTGAAGCTCCTTTTGCAACATGGAGGAGGCTGCAGTTGTGGGACTGCATTTCTAGGATGTTTGTTTTTAGCAGTAGCAACACCTGGTAAATTGGGTAATGACGTGAGAACCGTAACACCCAGAATCTCACTTCCAACCCCATCAAACCTAATCACACTTTACTGTCATTTGGCCAGACAGCAATAGGGCAGAACAAAATTGGGTTTTCATGAGATCTCCTAGTGCAGTAGCATTCAACATTCACCATGTACACGGTGCAAAAAACAGAGATAGAACAGAAGAAGCAAAATCATATTCCTCCTAGAAATGCAGCCCCATAAAACTGTATCTGTGAAACTTCTGCCTCTTCTAGTGCAGACATCATCAACCTGATGATGGCTTGCTTCACTTATAGTGACAGCTCTTTGGACTTCATATTGAGAGTTGACCCCATCAGGTTCCAAATTCAAATATCACACATGAAATGAACTCTAGACCTTTTATCTGCTCTTTGTAAGTGAAATAATGAGGGAATATAACACACCTGGCCATGGAACAGCTGAGCAGCCAACTGTCCAATTACTTTTGGTCCATTAAAAAGGAAGAGGGCACATATAAAATGTGTTGTAATTCCTACACAGTTCACCTGAGTTGGATGTAAATACCCTCAAATTAAAGCTGACAGTCTGCACTTAAAGCACATCTTGATTGTTTCATTTCAGATCCGCTGTATTGGTGTACAGAGACAAAATGCTGGAAATTGTGTCATTATCCAAATCTTTATGGACTTTACTGTATACAGATTACGCTGATGACGGCATTATATACTCCACTTGCCCTGTATTTCACTCTGCTACATCTACCCTTCAACTCAGCCTTACTTCAATCGAGGAGTCTTTTCATAACTTATGCTTGTGCCTTAATTCCAAGAAAACAAAGTGTATGCTATTCAACCGGAAAAACAATGTCTCCAGCCCCTCAAAGATCACCTGTGCAGATGGCTCAGATCTGCAGTTCATCAACTCCTACGAGGTACCTTGGTCTCTGGCTGGACTTTTCACTCCCTTTCACTCCTTATATCAATAACTACAGGCTAAAATCAAATCTAAACTGGGGTTCCTTTACCGTAATAAGGCCTCTTTTACATACTCCAAAAACACTCTTGTGAAGATGACTGACTTCTCCATGTTTGACTACGGCGATGTCATCTATAAAATGGCCACTAAGTGTGCCCTGAGCAGGGCTGATGTCTTCCATCACTCAGCCATCCGTCTTGCTGCCAGTGCACCTTTCTCCACCCACCATTGTGACCTTTACAAATTGATGGGTTGGCCCTCCCCTTACACCACGTGACCCCAGCACTGGCTTCTACTCATCTACAAGACCCTATCAGGAAAAGACACATCAATACCTCTCCAACCTCCTACAGCAACTGCCACCTGAGGTCCAGTGATTTCATAACACTCTCTATCCTCAAGGTTCGCACTGTCTTTGGCTGGCATTCCTTTCGCTTTGCTGCAGAATCCATTGGAATTCCCTCCAAAAATCTCTGAAACTGTCACCTCTTTTATCACTTTATACATGTTTAAGCAGAAGCTGTAGCAGACCCTAGCTGATGACTGCACATGCTGACTGTTTTCACTGAACTGCTAGCATTTATTCAGGTGGTTTTTATTCTCTGTTTAAACATTTGTGCATCCTTTGTTGTATATGTTTATTTGTTATGTTTCTTTCTGCTTGGGCCTCTTGCCAGATCGTCATTGCAAATAAGAAATTGTTCTCAACCGATCTTACCTGGTAAAACAAAGAATAAAAAAAAGATTAAATGTCATTCAGGTCATAGCAATCCTACCACCTCCTATAACCTCTTTGAGGTTTTTGAAGAATTAAATGTAATCAAACGTGGCACTTAAGGCAGGTTGGCACCATTTTCAGTTCTAAATGTACTGTCTGATTTTAGCGTTTTTTTTATATAGTATCCGTTTTATTAGAGCTTTACTGCACCCTGTTAGCTGCTTTCATGACTTATTCTAGAACATGCACACATTTGATATTCACTCTGGGACCCCCCACCACCTCTCTCTGGGACCCTCCTCCTGCCCTGCTGTGCTGTGGGTGTGGTGTGGTGGGGAAGCCCTCCCAGCTCCAGGAGGTGTGTGTGTACCTTTAAGAAGCCGTCCGTCCGTCCGTCCAGGCTGCGCTCGGTGCACCTTCAGCTCCATCAGCAGACGATGCGCCCCGGCAACTTCTAACAGCACCGATGAGAGACCCCGAACAGCAACAACGGTAAACGGTTTGTTAATTTTATCACTCCTAAAGACAACAGCGATCAAATAATCACACCTAACTCGGGCGTTAAAAGTGCGATGCTGCGCAGCGTTTCCATCCAGGAAAGAGGTAGTGTGATGCACGAACAAAAACTAACGATCCTCGTTTCCATTTTGTTCTAAATTATTAATTTGACATTTAAAACGGCGCTCATTGTAATCGTCGTCTGTTCTTGTTCTCTATTATTTGGTCGTGGTTATGTCTGCTTGAACATTTTATTGTACAAAAGACTCCTGACTGAGACGCTCTTATTTCTAGAGGGGGAATAAAGCGTTACGTAATTATCATGGAGACATCCTGTTGTCGCCATATGCCCATCGAGGCTGGGAGTAGGATGCTGCACTGCCCGGACCAGGAGGATGAGCACTGTGTACAACTGATGAAAAGACCAAACTGAACCAACGCACCATTACAGCTTCTGTTGTTATCCAATGCTGCAATCTCCCACATCAGCCGTGGCTTTCAGATGACGTGGACTGGCCTGCTGAGTGTTCAGGGCAGCGCACCTCATCATGGCCTCATAGTGCAAAAACACATACAGATGACAAGGTGGAAAAGCCACACAACCTGCAAAATAACAGTGAAACCAGATATGCAATCAGGCAAAATGGCACACATACAAACATGATCTGGCTGTTCCGTCCACAGTGTTCATCACAACATAAGATGTCTGTAAAGCTGTTTTGTTGTTAAAGGCTCTACCCACAGGGAGTTTGTGTGGGACAGACTAAATACATTCTGCATGGTGAATGCCATGATTGTCCGAAAGACATGTGGATTTTATGAAGTTTTTAACCTCATGATTGTGCTACTTTTAATAAGATCATGCTTTCTGTCATATGGACCCAAGACTCTATGAGTCTCCCAGATCAAATGATTTCATGATTCATGCAAAAGAAATTAAAATACTGTTAAACTGAAATACTGAATATGCCACATAACAACATATTAACACAGTGACAGGAATGCTTTCAACACAAACTTCTCTTAAATCATCTACATGCTGTGACAGTCCACTAAATAATCTCTTAAAATTCAAATCCAGACAAAAATCCATTTGTGGGGAGAATGATTTAAAAAGGCCAGATTGACTGAGTGGTTGTTTCTCTAATCAGTGTGCATGTATTTATATCTCAGGTTGGCCCTGATGTACTGGGACTTGGTGGTGCATGCTGGATGCCACTACGGATTTCGTTATTCATTATGCAGACAAGGATAATTATTTCCGTAGATGCAGAAGTCAAACTTGAAAGACAATTCTGTATGAAAAGTGGCACAGTATCCGTCAGTTCTTCACATATTCTTACAGTATGGGTTAAAGAAGAACCTGCGCAGCATTGTAAAAGAAAGAAAATTATATTGCAATACTTTGTTTTTCTGTGGTATAAATTGCAACTTAAAAAAATCTAGGCTTTTCTTACCAGAACACTTGATTATGTCTGTGTTTGAAGGATAATCATTTGAAAATAATTGAAGTAATTCATTAGGAGGGTGCATCTGTGCAGAAAATAAAGAACTAATTTTTATAAAGGCAGAGAAAAGCTGTTTGGAACCTGTCTCATATGGTGCAACACTCAACAAAGACATCAAAATAGCTCTTTGCTTTGATTTCAGTTGAGATCTGGCTTTGCACGCATCATACAGAGCTTTGTTGGGCTGAAGTAAATGGCCGAACTAATTAGTCATGTTGCCTCCTGTGGTGAAAACAGCTGCCAGCAACTGCGGACAAAATGCCCTTTTTCAGTCAATATCATCCTTTTTGGAGCTGAAATATTTCCAGACAGCTAATGTTTTGTTGTTTTTTGCAACAAAATCTTCCTTTTCAGTGCTACTTTTCTGTTACTCGCTTATTTTGCTTGCACATGAGGAGGCTTGTGTATTTTAAATATAGTTTTAAAAATTCTGTTTGTTTCAAAACCCCTAAATCAGAGAAACAGATTTCCTATCAGGCCGACTTTTCTTGCAGATTAGTCGTAGAAAATTAGAACCGGTTAAGGTTTTTTTCTGTGTCAACCAGAGCAAAAACTTTTAGCAGTGATGTGTGTAGGATAATATGCCTTGCATCTCATTGCACTTGCTGTCATGTGACTATTGCAGATGTGCACATCACAGCGTAGATGCTGAAGTGATATGTCATGCAGCCCTATTATGGGGCTGTTAGCAGCACTCAATAAAACATGGTGAGCCAAATCCCAAAATGCAGACAGCAACAGTGCATCCTGAATGCTGTAGCTGCAGTAGTTTTTCTGCTCTGATGCACCCGTTTGTAAATATTGTGCTCTGCCTTGCAGGTCATCTTCGTAGACAGGTAATGGATCCAGTGTGATTACCACGACACCAACCCACCCAGCTGGCCCGTCTAACTCTGTAGCTATGGCAACTTGTCCAAGAGGCTGTGCGCCAGCAGTGCGCCTTTGTCAGAGACTGAACCGGCTCAAGACACTAGATGACGACATGATGGCAACATCTCTGAAGCGCTGCCTCTCCACCCTGGACCTGACTCTGCTGGGTGTTGGTGGCATGGTGGGCTCTGGGCTTTACGTTCTGACAGGAACAGTGGCTAAAGACACGGCTGGCCCTGCTGTCGTCATATCCTTCCTTTTTGCAGGTATTGCTTCTTTACTGGCTGCCTTTTGTTATGCAGAGTTTGGAGCACGCATTCCCAAAACAGGATCTGCCTACATGTTTACCTACGTCTCCGTGGGAGAGGTCTGGGCCTTTCTCATTGGCTGGAATGTGATTCTGGAGAACATGATTGGTGGTGCAGCCGTAGCACGTGCCTGGAGTGGCTATCTGGACTCCATTTTTAACCACGCTATCCAGAACTTCACGGAGACGCACATTATGCAGTGGAATGTGCCCTTCCTTGCCCACTACCCTGACCTCCTTGCAGCAGGAATTCTAGTAGTTGCCTCCTTCTTCATTTCCTTTGGAGTTCAAGTGTCCTCTTACCTCAACCATATCTTCTCCACCATAAGTATGGGTGTCATTGTTTTCATCCTGGTCTTTGGCTTTGTGCTAGCTGAGCCGGTCAATTGGAGTCAGGAACAAGGAGGCTTTGCACCTTTTGGGATGTCTGGAATACTGGCAGGTTCAGCCACGTGCTTCTACGCATTTGTGGGCTTTGATGTAATTGCTTCCTCAAGTGAGGAGGCAAAGAATCCGCAGAAGGCTATTCCCATTGCGACTGCAATCTCCCTTGGACTGGCAACAACAGCCTACATCCTGGTCTCCACAGTGCTCACACTGATGGTACCCTGGCGTACGCTGGACCCCAACTCTGCTCTGGCAGATGCTTTTTTCCGCCGTGGCTACAGTTGGGCAGGAGTTGTTGTGGCAGTAGGTTCCATCTGTGGTAAGTGTCCACCTTTAAAGGAGGATTACCTTTCATATATGTTTAGTAGTCGTATTGACTTCTCTGTGTTGTATTTTCACTTGTCTTCTCTCTCCAATTTCTAGCCATGAATACTGTACTGCTCTGTAATCTCTTCTCCCTCCCTCGGATCGTGTACGCCATGGCAGAGGATGGATTGTTCTTCTCTGTTTTTGCACGAGTCAATCCCATCACCAAAGTTCCCGTCAATGCTATTCTGGTGTTTGGAATCCTCATGGCCACCATGGCTCTGATCTTTGACCTGGAGGCCTTGGTTCAGTTCTTGTCCATCGGCACCCTCCTGGCGTACACCTTTGTGGCAGCGAGTGTAATTGTGTTGCGTTTCCAACCTGAGAAAACCAACGACAAGGGAACCGCTACCACATCTCCCAACCCCAACACTGAGCCTTCCCCTGCCCCCTCAGAGTCTCAGACCATAACCGAGGACAGCGAGGAGCCGAAGCAGTACGAGTCCTTCTCTGACAAACTTCAGCTGGTCGAAAGACAGAAGACGAAAGAGCGGCGTGGGGTGGGGCAGCTGAAGGCCTGCTGGGAGCCGTACCTGGACAGGCTGCTGGGGGACTGTGACCCGGGCGAGGTGGTGGCCTTCTGTGTGCTGACTCTGATAGTGAGCTCAGTATCCCTCTGCGCTGTGGTGGAGTTTGGATACAAACAGCTACAGCTGCCGGTTTGGAGTTTCACAATGCTGCTGGTTATTTTTAGCTTAGCTTACGTCGTCAGCCTGGCTCTTATATGGGTTCATGAGCCACAAAAAAACAACAAAACTTTCCAGGTGAGCAATAATATCTGTTATTCAAGCTAAGTGTAATATGGTCACATAATGCAATATATTGTTAGATTGCATTCAGAAAAACAACTATTCTAGAATAACTATAAATCTTAATTTTATTGTTATTGCGGTGTAGGTACCTCTGGTTCCACTGACTCCAGGTGCCAGTATCCTCTTTAATGTGTTCCTCATGATGAAGCTCAGCCTCCTAACCTGGATTCGATTCACTGTGTGGATTGCAGTTGGTAAGAAAAACGTCTCTGTTGTGTATTTCTGAAAAAGAAATGCTTTTCCTGCCCAACTTAAAAGGTGATCAAATGGATTTACTGTAAGCAGTAGGCATACAGCTTCCTCTCTACACAAACATAGTCTATAGTTAGCACATGTTGCGATGTGAATATTATCCAGAAAGCAGTTTCCTTGTCAGAAAAAAAACCTGCCCTCTGGTTGCATAAAAATCTTACACTAAAAGATTAAACAAGCATTTTCTGTATTCAAAGAAAACAGAGAAACTTTCCCCATTCGTCTGCAATCCCCTGAAGATGTAGGTGTTGGTCAAACAGTGTTAATGCCCCATCACTGAGAGGGAGGATCACTGGAGAAACATGATTATCTGCATTAGCTTAAGGCTTCTCTGGACCACTAAACCGTTTAAACACCACTGTCAGACTGCTGCAAGTTAACAAGATGCACAATCATTGGGTATTACACTTGACAGGGCCTCTGGCTGGGCTTTCCCTCCCTAGAGACAGAAATGGATACTTCCCTTCCATAATAGCCTTTGAAAAAAAGGCATGAGATTTCACCATTCATCTCAGATTTAATGTGGAGTGATTAGTGATCAATGCTGCACCAGGGTAAACACATATTGACAAACATAATTTCATTGATTCGAGTAAATTTAAAGCTGTTGATAGAGTGAGGGCCTTTTTTTGCCATGCTAGCAGGGTGGCAGTGTTGGTCGTTTGTCTGGTGATCCATTTTGGCACACTTATTTGTGTTTCCCCTAAGAGGAACTGTGCCTGGGGATCCCTCATAGCCACGTGGTTGCGGTGAACACCACATGAGCCCCGGTTTGATTCCCAACCGGCTGTATATTTTTACTACATATAACTCCTTTGCTCTCTTCACCACGTTTCTTATACCTCTCCACTGCATTGCTCTAAATAAAGCTAAATGCAAAATAATAATCTTTAAAAAAAAAAAATAACAGCGATCATCTAATTATTTCTGTGTAGCCCGATCTTCTGGTATAAATTGTGCCATTTAAAACTTTAGTTTAAGGCTAAATACCTGCAAAACTAATGACAGCCTGCTCAGTTTAGTGAGGATATCAGCATGCCCATTTAAGCATACATTTTAAAGTGCTAGCATGCCTGGAAACTAGGTCTACAACTTGCAATTATATCCATTGCCAGTCAGTGTGTCTTAAATGATTATCTTGATTAACTGATCAATCATTTTCTCTGTAAAATGTCAGAAAATGGTGAAAAATGTCAGTTAGTGTCCTCCAAAGTCCATGATGTATTGGAAATTACCTGGCCTGTCTCCAAGCCAAAGATATTCAGTTTACTAGTAAATATTCACATTTAAGAACCTTGAATCAAAGGCACTGTACGCATTCTATTTTTTTTTTAAATAATCAGTTTAGGATTAATTTAATAGTTTGAAAAACGATCAATTCATTGTTCAATCGTTACACCTCTACTGTAAGCTTGTCCTGTCACTTGAGGTGTAACAAAAAGATCTAGCCAATTTGAAAATTGTAACTTCCATCCATCACAACAGTACATGTGTGGGGTTTTGGAATATATTAATTTTCCTCCCCCAACTTTGAGCTGAAAAAAAGAGCAAATCTTTACATCACTTCTCTAAGCACTTACCTGTGTGCGGTGTTATTTTGATGTCAAAGATTGCTCCATTCACAAGTGTTTCGTGATATCTCTTTCCCAGGGCTCTTTGTATATTTTGGCTATGGGATCTGGCACAGTAAGGAGGGAATACGGGAGCTGCAGCCCAAAGACATGGCCGCCCGGTACGTGGTGCTACCCAGCGGCAGCCTGGTAGAGACAGTGCAGTCCATCCAGCCCGAAGGTCAAGTGGACTCCTCACACATCAACGCCTCCACCGCCTCCACTGCCTCCACTGCTGAGGAAAACACAGGAAAGAGATGATATGTGACCAATCTTAGTCATCAGTACAACTGCCTGGTATTATCTGCTGTCTCCCACTCATGCGCTCTACTATTACTAGTGTACTCTTTGTATCTCACTCCCTTTAGCGTGTGACAGTCTGTACTCGTTGCTCTGCAAATGTATGCACACCACGGGATGGGATGCACTCTCTCTGTCTTATTGTGACGCATATTTGTATATCTTGTAATACTCAAATGTACAGTAGAGAGCTTTACTAAAGTCCTGTAAAACTTTCAGCATCAAAGTTGTGTTATATCCTTTAAGACCAGCTCTCTTCTTGCAACCTTGCCACTTTGTCCATGTGGTTGTTTGTTATATATGGTGCTTTCTTTGTTACAGACACTGGAGGATTTTTTAAAATGTTAACGCAGCTCTGGAGCTGAAACAGTTACATTTTTTTGGACGACAACCGACCACATTTTTTTGAAAGATATCAATATGAACAGAGTGAGCATCCATTCGTTGCATGTTTTGTTTTTTTGTTAGTTTTTTTAAATTAGGCAGAGGAATGCACAGAGTTGTGAGTTTACATTTTTGCCTTTTTTCTCAGATTCTTCTCACACATTTTATTAATGTGGATTCATTTAGTTTGTCTGTTTAGTATTCATAGATTTTCCTAATTCAATTGGTTTCTGGCAAAATATTTCATCCTATATTACAAGATAATGTATGCATTTATTTATTTTTCTATCGTTCCTAATCATATTTCTTTTATAAGGGGTCGCAGTAGGTTATTTTCTCTGCATTTGTTTGTTACTTTATCTGTTCTATGTTTTGCATGTACCTCTATTAGTCTGTATCAGTAAATTGTGTTCACTTTTTAAATGGCTGAACACTTCAGTTCTTCGCTTAATCTCCTAAATCTCATCCCATGACCCTGTCCTTTTTTGTGTGTGCCACCGATCTTGCAGTGTTTTTCTCACGGACCTTTAGACAGCAGCTTTTCCTCTTTCTCCCTGTTGGAATGAGATTATATCAAAGCACATTGATTATTGAAATCGTGTGACTGATTTCCTGAGACAACCTGAGAAATAATCAGATAAATGGATATATAAGCAAGCACAAAACTATTGAATGGGAGTCCTTGCACATGAATATTGGCAGGCAGGCAGACATTGGTTGTTCTGTTAAACAGGGATCTGCTTCATCTCTCTGAGGCCGTAGTAATCCCAGCAGATTTGCAGTAGTCCCTGTCGCCGGTCTGCAGCTTGACCTAGATAAGAGAAAGCCACACATGTGAGAATACTCTCACATTATACAACTAACATTCCCGTATTCTGCACTTATGTTGATAAATGAACAGAAATGAGGTTTTATCTTATACCACATATGTTTAAATACTTACAAAGATGTCTATTCTGTTTTCAGTTGTGTGCTTGCATGTGTTACTTAAGAAAACCAATGGCCTTAAACACGTTGTAATCAATGCAGACTGATCTCGAAAGCTTGTGTAGTCAGTCTAAATGATTTAGTTTGTTTCATTTATTTGTCTCTTATATGCTTTCGAACTATTAAACCAAAACACAAACATGGAAGAGAATGTACAGCAGGAGGCATGTTGGCATAGTTTCAAAAAGGAGTCAGGTTTGAGAGAATTTTGTACAACTTTGCACAGTTTGCAAACTATTGTCTGGTAATTTTGTGTCACAGTTATGCTTTTGATGTCGGGGCCAGTGGCAGATATTAATACCGTGGTGCTTTTTTAAGCTGAACGTTCTCTCACTTCTTTCTCTGTCTTCTTTGTGCCAGGAAGCACAGTTATAAATGATCCAATTCTTTATTTCTTTTCTTACTTCTCAACAGTATTGTACTCTGTACTCGCACATCAAAGTCTCAGATCTTTCTGTTATATAGTGTATGTCTGTGTAAAATGCAGCAGATTAAAAATAAATGTTTTGAAGCAGCATTTACAAAAATCTAAATTGTGGAGTATTCTGACATCTGACTTCTCACATCCTAGAAAATTAGGAATTGTCATCTTAGCAGTAGCTTTGCGTACAGAGTGCTGGTCTGAACAACAATACAGCAAATAGCATTCATTAAAAGACAACTACAACAAAAAATTAAAATTAATTCATTGAGGAACCAGCACATATAAATAATGGAATAAGAACTGAATATCGCATACAACTTTAAAAATGATACATGTTTTACTGTATAATGATGCACAGTATATTCAACAATGGCATCTTTTTCCATTTACTTCAATAAAAATTTATAGACCTGTTTTAGAAATTCCCTACAGATTTAGAGGATCTCACATCATGGTGAGCTTTTCTAATAATTGGCCCTTACACATTTAATGCCTAATATTATTCCTATGTAGGTTGCTATTACACTCAGACATCTAAAAATTGTCCACTGCCCAACCACTTAGGCATTTATACACCTTACTTGCTGCTGAATATGGAACTAGTAAAGGAAATATTTACTATTATGATGATTAAAAATGTTTATCTTATAACTGATTCTGTTATTGTAATAGAAACATGTTGCTGTGATGATGGAAAATTACTTTCAATTACACTGTAGCCATACTCATTATTTTCTTGTAATATATAGCTCATCTTCGCACTTAAGTGTACATTATTTAGTCATTATAGTCATATATGTAGCTGCTAAATTCCACATTTTTCATTAACTGCTTTGTCAAGCATAATACGGATATAATTTTCACTGGCATCTGTGATGTTGGTTAAAAGAGCTTAAGACTAACTTCAATTATGTGCTTGATGACACAACCGTATAGTTAACCCATGTCGGGGATTAACCCTCAGGTCATGAGATTTCAGTTACGTGACTTAAACGACAGATCAGGCGTTCATTCAGGTAGAACTAATGTGAGGTCAGTGTTGATTTTAACATGATTATGATTTCTTACTCTGTTTGATTCAGACTACAGAACTGAGCTCATTGCATCTCACACTAGCGCTGCAAAGCAAGCCATATGATGTCAGTTGCAAATACAAAAATGACAAACGAGGCGTAGCTTAAAATAATCTGCAGTGTGTGATCTTAAACCATTTGATGCACAATGTGGGTCAAAGGCCACCCGTATTCCACTGAGTATGGGTCATCAAAGGGTTAATCTGTGTGCACTAAGGATGAGATACTGTAAAATTATACTGGAGAGACTGAACTGAAGGGTTGAAGTGAATCAGCAGACCATGAATCCTCCGAATCCCGCAAGCGCCTGCGTTTCCATGGAAACTCCCACTCTCCACCTTTGTACTTTAGCATACAATGACACAGACATCTGTCTCCATGACGCTATTTGTGCTACATTCAAGGTTGGACAAATTGCCCATTTACTTAGAGCCATGTGATTCGTCTGCTGTGAAGGCTGCCCATTCAGATACATGCAGGTGTGTTGGAGAAACATATCATATATCCTGAAACCTAATATGCAGTCACTGTCAGCCATATGTTAATAACAGTAAAACAATAGCCTTCCGTGTATGTATCCACAACATGTTTATTAAAGACATATTTAACTTAACATAGTAAGAGATGCTACTTTTGTTAATCCACTGTCATACGAACACACAATCGCAATGTATAAAACATTACATGACATTCTCGGCCATGAATCCTTACATAACACTGGGTACCTTCTGTTTTACACCTTCAGGGATTCATTTTTTCTTCACATTGAGTCCTCTGGAGTGAGAGAGCAGAGAAGCACTGCGTATTTGTGTATGTCTAGTAGCAGCAGTGTTGAGGTGGAGGGTTTGAAAGTGAATTTTCAGGGACGAGGGGGAGGCAGACACACGATCCTCTGGCTCGGCCGACTCCAGACCACTTTCTCCTCCACTTGGTTCCTTTCCTGTGTTACTGTATCCCAAACGTGCTGCACTGCTGCTCTGCCTGTGGCACATAGAAGATGAAGGCAACAATGGAAACACAGTATTATGATTACTTATTTATAAAATGTTTGTTTTGTGCTGCTTGTGTTAGAATGTAATATATTTCAGTAAGAGCTGAACACGTACAATAGACCGCTCCATGTCTGCTGTGGTGAGGCTTCCTGTTGATGAAAATGCATCGATACGATTTCTTATAATAGCAAAATAATAGCAGTAACATCCAGAAAATCATGTAGGAGCTGAATGTACAACTATTCACATGTGTATATTACAAATAGATTATTGTATTTTCACAGTTTATACTATTACATATGTCCTACCCCGGTGGCATTATGCTGCGTTCTTTCCCTCAGTTTTTCCAGACTCCGTTGCAGGGTAGCATTTTCCTGTTCCAGAACTTTTATACGCATGCTATTTGCCTGCAGCTGCTGCTCCATATCCAGAAGCACATTTCCTGTACCTTGTAGGCAAAGACCAAAGTAAACATTCAACATGACTTCAGTATTCAAAAAAGAGGTAGGTGGGAAGTAGGTGTCAAAATTTCAGATACAATTCACACTTTACCTATGCAAATAATGCATGTGGAATTATAATGGTAGCATTATAGTTTTATTGCTGTCTTTGCCACATACAAGTGCGCGGGGACAATTTGCAGCCTTATTTTTCACACACTGCTGAACTAGTTTTGTGTACATACATGCAGGTAGTGTTGTTTTTTCAGTGCATGATTCGTTACCCTTACTCTGTGGTTGGGCCTGAGCCAGGGGCGTGAGCTCAGGGAAAGCCACCAGCAGCCTCTCTCTCTCTCTTAAAGCTTTCACAGATTCTTTTAGCTCAGCCACACAGTTTTTTAGCAGGTCGGCATCTGTTTCTAGCATCTGCTTCTCCTTTTGGAGCTGGAAACACAAATCCTGATTGGAGAAAAAAAAAACATAAAAGCATATGCTAGTTTGTTTACAAGGATTGATTACAGGTATTACTATGGATAATGACTAATAATGATATACCTGCTGCTGAGTGAGCTGAGCCTGCAGTTGATCCTTCTCTTCTGATAAGTGTTGTAGCTGATTGTGTAGGTTGATCTGTCTGTCCTCTCTCTCTCCCAACTGCCTCTGCAGCTCTTCACACTCTTCATCGAGGCCGTCAACTCTCTCTAACAAAGATTTCTGTTTTGCCCGCATCGACTAGATGCAAAACCCAAAACAAGTCTATTACACCTGTGTAAATCTATTCAACTACCGCTGTGTGACCAACAAATAATCTGGTGTTTGCTCACCTCTTGCTGACGGCAAGCGCTCTGGTACTTGGCATTCTCCTTGTCAAGAAGCAGCTGACTGTCAGAGATTTCACTCTCTAACTGCTTGATCCTGTGTTGTAGTTTACAACAGACCTCTTCCTCAGTTTGCAAAGTCTTGACTCTCTCCTGCAGCTCATTCTTCTCATACTCTGACACAAAATAAAACTATTCATTACACAGAATAACAGTTTATTTTATGTACACTTTGCAAAACATGATTATTGCAGAAAAAAAGTGGCATGATGGTGAATAAATCATACATTTCCTACCAAGCGCTTGTAAAGTATCTTGTTGCAATGCAACTTCCTCCTGTAGTTTGGAATTCCTCTCCTCCAATGACAAAGTTTCTGTTACAAAAATACGAAAGTAGTAAATGTGATCTCACTGACTTCTCATCTTGTTTACTCCTGCATTTACTCACCTCTCATAAGTTGTTGGTGCTCCTTTTGTAGCCTTTGCTCTGTTTCTTTCATGGATCTCTCTGCTTTGTGTAGTGAAAACTCCAGCTGGACTGTGTTTTGTTGGTGTTTTTCCACCTTTTCCTTGAACTCTTTCTGTAGTCTGTGCAGCAGGGACCTGTACCTTTCTTGTTCTGTTTCTGCTGCTGCCAGTCGATCTTTGAGAGGCTGCACTGTACCCCGTACATCTTGAAGGTGTTTTGCCAGCCGGCGCATGTCCCTGAGCTGCTCATTGGCCCACTGAGCAACATCACCTGCTGTCATATGTCCCAGCTCCACAGTGTCCGCTACAGCTGCTGAGAGAGGCTGCAGAGAAGAGGGCAAGCCCTCACTCTGAAACAGATCTACCAAAGCATCTCCTGTCTTTCTCAACAGGGACTGCACTTGGTGACATGCATTGCAGGGAATGAGGGATGATTCAATTGTCTGGCAGCCTACGTTATGGCTGTCACCTATAGGAAAGTGTGGGGTGTTGTGAGTGGGACTGGAGGATAGGTGATTCTGAGGGGAAAATGTAAATGTACTCGCTGAAGAACTGGCAGATAAACAATGTCTGCAGGAGTCAGACCTTGAGCTCATTTGGGAGGAAGCAGGTGAAACTGTTTTTGTCTCTTCGTCGTTAAATGTCTTTGTTTTTGTCTGTTTTTTAATGTAGTTGCACGCCTCCTAAATGAAGAAAGTCAGCACAACAAATAATGAGATCAAACTGTTAATAATCAGGCATCATTTTAATTTTATTATCGTTACTTCGGTGAAGCAAAGTGCCTACCTTGGTGGTGGCAAATTGAACTAGATTACTCCAATAGCTTCTGACCACAAGCCCAACAGACAAGCATCCTTTCGGCTGGGTCTGCTCTCTCCTGCCCCTTAGTTGCTCAACATAAGCACTAAAGCTTTGCAGAAGAAGCAGCAGCCTAGTTCAAACAGAAAGTGAGAGAAAAGACAAATGTTGGCAGAGGTCTTGAAAGAAGGTTTTCGTAGGTGTAACTTTATATATTACCTGTCAATCACCAGCTCCAATAAAACAATGTGGGAGTGCTGACTGAATGCATCCTCCCCATCCACAAAGTCATACTGCTCCAGCAAAGCCACCATATCCAGACTGCAGGAGAGTTTGTCTGGGAACTTCCAGGAGGAAAAGCGGACCGGTCCGGTTCTAGAAAACACGTCCAGAATCGCACCTTGAAGGTCCACCAGGTCCTTTCGGAGGCTGTCGATACAGTCCTGCCGACCCAAGAACTGACTCATGTCTAGCAAGGTGACTAGCTAGTATATTTTCCAGCTATCACTGCCTTGAAAAATGAGATGTTGGCTTGTTGACGTTCCATCTCCTTGGCAACATCTTGAAAAAGGTACTCAAAGTTCCATAATGCTTTGCGGCTTGTAACCGGAAGTAAAACGCCTCCATTGGGTCAACGAAAGCGCGACGCAGTAAGTGTTTAGCCACCGCGAATTTAGGCTTTTAGGTGTTGTGTGTCATTTTTATATTACAGTATATGCCATAAAAACTATCCTTTACAAATACGTATACTCTTCTTGTGTGTTGGGTGTTTGCAGATAGCCCCTGGTTTTAACACAGAGTCGCAGCCATGCCGCCTGGGCCTGTTCAGATAGTTCAGCCGGAGCCCAACAACAAGGTAACGACCCGTCTTCAAGTTAGCTGATGTTAGCCATGTAGCTCATACACTGCTTCTGTTACCAAACTAACGAACAACCAGGTTAACCTTTACTTTCATTTACTGTGAGACGTATCTTTGAACTTGAGGCTTAGAGTGACTACCAGCTATTTGAGATTATAGTTGAAAGACTAACGAAAAGTTGTGTTAGCTTGTTGTTAGCTGTGCGTGTCAGTTGATCTGAATAACTCTTAAAACGCTTTAACTGTGGCAGACAGATGCTAAGACGCTGCATTCACTTCACTACAACGGAATTTTCCTTCTTTATTAATAGTAAGAGCTTGCATTTATAAAATCTCGTCAGTAATGTTTCTTTTAAGAAACCCTGTCTGACCTGTTATTACTAGTTATTACCACAAGTTAGCAGTAGTCCCTCGTTAGGGCTATTAAAGCGATATACGTTATGTGTAGTATAAATTGCAACAAGGATCCATCCATCCATCCATTCTCTATACACCGCTTTATCCTCACGAGGGTCGCGGGGGGTGCTGGAGTCTATCCCAGCTGACTCGGGCAAAGGCAGGGGACACCCTGGACAGGTCACCAGTCTGTCGCAGGGCTACATATACAGACAAACAATCACACTCACATTCACACCTACGGGCAATTTAGAGTTATCAATTAACCTCAGCATATTTTTGGACTGTGGGAGGAAGCCGGAGTGCCCGGAGAAAACCCACGCATGCACAGGGAGAACATGCAAACTCCATGCAGAAAGATCCCAGGCCGGGATTTGAACCGGGGATCTTCTTGCTGCAAGGCGAAAGTGCTAACCACTATTCACTGTGCAGCCCTGCAACAAGGATATTTTATTTTAAAAAATAACTGTCACGCTTTATTTTTCACAACATGTATTTGAATGGTTGATTGTGTGTGTTTAGTAGCAGCAATAGCAATAATATTTTCTTGCAGCAATCTGGATGCAGTGGGTGCCAATTTAGTGCTCTACTTTGTATTTAATTTATTTTTTAAATCTTGCAAAGTACAGCCTAACAAATGTTAATTTGTCAACAGAATGATGCACCGCCAGAAGAGACCCCAGCTACTAAACCCATTGTTGGGATCATATATCCACCTCCAGAAGTCCGAAACATCGTTGATAAGACTGCCAGCTTTGTTGCCAGGTTGGTTGTGACATAATAGAACAGACACTATCAAATGATTAGTTGTCAGAGCTGTCTAGTAGTAAATTCTGCATCTACATATATTTTAATAATCAATCAGTTGGTTGGAATAATTTTATAAGAGAAAAAGTATAGATTATCAGGTTAGATTCCAGTTTGTTACATTCGAATGTTTTCTAGTCTCTACTTTTCTATGACTGTAAAGTAAATATATTTGGATTATAGACAAACAAGACATTTGAGGATGCTTTGGGAACACTGATGGATTTTTTTTAGACTGAACAGCTAATCATTTAGTTTAAGGATATAAACAATAGATTAATTGACTGTAAATAATCATTACTTGCAGATGTAACTACTTCATTGTCATTTCACAGGAACGGGCCTGAGTTTGAAGCAAGAATCCGGCAGAATGAGATCAACAATCCAAAGTTTAATTTTCTTAACCCCAATGACCCCTACCATGCCTATTACCGCCACAAAGTCAATGAATTTAAGGAGGGGAAAGCACAAGAGCCATCTGCCGCTGTGCCTAAGGTTATGCAGCAGCAGGCTATGCAGCAATCCCAGCAACTTCCTCAAAAAGTAAGACATTGCACTTCAGTCTGCTCTTCCTTTAGTTATTTGCATGGCTCACAATTAGTAGTTTTGTGTACACTAAATATGTTATGTTTATCAATAGGTGCAGTCACAGGTGATTCAGGAGACAGTGGTGCCCAAAGAGCCACCACCCGAGTTCGAATTCATCGCAGATCCTCCATCAATCTCAGCATTTGATTTGGATGTTGTCAAGCTCACTGCCCAGTTTGTTGCTCGCAATGGCCGCCAGTTTCTCACTCAGCTCATGCAGAAAGAACAGAGGAACTACCAGTTTGACTTCTTGCGACCACAGCACAGCCTTTTCAACTACTTCACCAAACTGGTTGAGCAGTACACTAAGGTGACAAATTGTTCCTCTTTGGTATTATTGGTATTGTTTGTTTTGGTGGTGATTCTAAACTGTGTTTTGCTTTTGTCTGTCAACCTTTAGATTCTGATCCCTCCTAAAGGCTTACTGACCAAGCTCAAGAAAGAGGCTGAGAACCCTAAAGAGGTTATGGACCAGGTAATCTCTATTAACAATGACTGTTTCCACAGTAATCTTTTAATAGCATGTTAATCATATGTCTTATTACACATCCATCAGGTGAGGTATCGTGTTGAGTGGGCAAAGTTCCAGGAGCGTGAGAGAAAGAAGGAGGAGGAGGAAAGAGAGAAAGAACGAGTGGCATATGCTCAAATCGACTGGCATGACTTTGTAGTGGTTGAGACGGTTGATTTCCAGCCTAATGAACAAGGTAATTTAACCACAGTAACTGTAGTCTTGAAACTAAATGTGGTTAGAGTCATGTGTCTTAATTGGTATGTGTCTCCTTAGGCCACTTCCCTCCACCTACCACACCAGAGGAGCTCGGTGCTCGCATCCTGATCCAAGAGCGCTACGAGAAGTATGGAGAGAGTGAAGAGGTGGAGATGGAGGTTGAGAGTGAGGACGAAGAGGATGAGCGGGAGAATCGTGGTGAAGGTCAGCCTTCACAGCCTGATCAAGACACACAAGTGCAGGATATGGACGAGGTGAGAACTTAAGAAATAACTCATTTTTGTACATTGTAAACTAACGATAAGTGCTGGTACCAATGTGTTTTTCTTCCCCTGCTGCTTTCTTCAGGGATCTGATGATGATGACGATGGCATGAAGGCTCCACTGCCACCAGACAACCCCATGCCACCCCCGCTGCCCCCAACTCCAGACCAGGTTATTATTCGCAAAGACTACGATCCCAAAGGTGACATGCTTCTGTAGACCAGACAATACCAAGTGGATAACAAGCTGCTACTACATACAGTGTGTGTTAATCTCATGCCACATATTCCTCACATATTCCTCACAGCTTCCAGGCCTCAGCCGTCAGTTGCCGCTCCAGATGAGTACCTCATCTCTCCAATTACTGGTGAGAAGATTCCAGCCAGTAAGATGCAAGAGCACATGCGTATTGGTCTGCTGGATCCACGCTGGTTGGAGCAAAGAGACCGCAGCATCAGAGAGAGGCAAACAGAGGATGAAGTCTATGCTCCTGGTTTGGATATCGAGAGCAGCTTGAAACAACTGGCTGAGAGGCGTACTGATATCTTTGGTGTGGAAGAGACAGCCATCGGTAAGAAGATCGGTGAAGAAGAAATCCAGAAGCCAGAGGAGAAGGTGAGAACAGTTGTGGGTTTATTCTGCACAGTTTAGGTTAAAAGAATCTGAGATTAATGAAGCAAAGTCTGAACAGACATCCTTCTC
The DNA here is from genome assembly GCF_021347895.1 of Acanthochromis polyacanthus. Taxonomy (NCBI): domain Eukaryota; kingdom Metazoa; phylum Chordata; class Actinopteri; family Pomacentridae; genus Acanthochromis; species Acanthochromis polyacanthus. The sequence continues at coordinate 27,367,733 of NC_067119.1, read as the reverse complement.
AAACATTGCATGAAAATTGGTGTTTTTTTTGCCTCCACCAGGTTACCTGGGATGGCCACTCTGGGAGCATGGCTCGCACACAGCAAGCAGCTCAGGCCAACATCACCCTGCAAGAGCAGATCGAAGCCATTCACAAGGCCAAAGGGCTGGTGGGAGAGGATGACACCAAGGAGAAAATTGGCCCAAGCAAGCCAAGTGAAATTCATCACCAGCCTCCCATCCCCTCCTCTGCACCCAGTTTGCCTAAACCTAGTCCTCCTGTCACGACATTGCCTCGTCCGCCCTCCGCTGTAAGTTACTGCATTTGAAAATATATCTATATATTTTTAAAAATCATTTAGATGTCACTCACTAATGTGATTGTTGTACAGGTGGCACCTCCAGTGCGCACCACTCTCCTGTCGGCTGTACCTGTAATTCCAAGGCCGCCTGTAGCTCCTGTGGTGCGCCTTGCACCAGGGCAAGTTATAACACAAATGCCTCCCATGATTCCTGCCCCCCGCATCAACGTGGTTCCCATGCCACCAGCAGCACCTCACATCATGGCCCCCAGACCCCCTCCCATGGTTGTTCCAGCTGGTAAGAGCAAGTTGTACAATAAGTAACATGGGAAAGAAATACTAAGTTCTGAAAACAAATGTACTATTAATATTTAGTAACTGAACCTCCATCTTATAGCCTTGCTTATTTTGTCATTTTAAATTAAAATGACCTGTTTCCTTTTCCAGCCTTTGTCCCTGCTCCTCCAGTACCACAGCCACCAAGTTCTGCTCCAGCACCACCTTCCCACCCACCACCACCTCATGAGGATGAGCCAGTCAGCAAGAAGATGAAGACGGAGGACAACCTCATTCCAGAGGAGGAGTTCCTTCGAAGAAACAAGGTTTGTTGGAGCACTAATGTGTTGCAAATATTCTGCATTGCATTTGTGTTGCACATACAATGCTACTTGTTCATTCTCTATATTAAGTGACCCACATGCAGACAAATGTGACAATACAGAATTTGAGTCTTCTGTTACCATTAAAATTAATTTACCTGTTGTCTAATATATCAGCTGCTAAGACAACAGCTGATATTTTGTAAAAATCAATGTTTGTGGACACAATAGGCCTCTGTTTGTTAAAAAGGGAAAATTTTTTTGTATTTTTTTTAGATTTAGGTGTAATAAAATGCTCAGATTACGGATGGGCTTTTAACACCTATGGTTATATTATACCAATTTTTTTCTTCTCTCCAGGGTCCGGTTGCAGTTAAAGTACAGGTTCCCAACATGCAGGACAAGACCGAATGGAAGCTGAATGGCCAAGTGCTGAATTTCACCGTCCCCCTCACAGACCAGGTATGCAAATGCTGTCTTAGAGTGTCCCTCTGTTTTTGTGAGCATATGCAAGTGTGCCTACTGTGTTCTTATCACTGTGCAAATGCAATGTCATCTTCAGGTGTCTGTTATTAAAGTCAAGATCCACGAAGCTACAGGCATGCCAGCAGGAAAACAGAAGTTACAGTATGAGGTAAACTTTCCTTCTAGCCTTTTTAGAACATTTAATCTCACCCGCATTAATGTAATGACTAATAGAATAAACACTGTGGACTTTTTTGTTCCTTTTTAGGGCATTTTCATCAAGGATTCCAATTCCCTGGCTTATTACAACATGAGCAATGGCTCAATCATTCATCTGGCTCTGAAGGAGAGAGGTGGAAGAAAGAAGTGAGCCAGAGGATGTTTTGTCACTCAAGTCCTGTCATGTCGTTTTCTTTTACTGGTAATTTGTAGGAACTGTAATGCATTTTCATACAGTTTTGTGTGAATGGCATGTTGTTAATTGTTAAATGAAGTGTACACGTCCTGGCAGGCATGATTTCACACTATTGGTTCGACTCCTGATTTGCTAGTGATGACATACAGTAAATGGAAACTTGTAAGAAAACATGTAGAGCCTCATGAGGTTCATTCAATTAAATAAAGAATAAAAAACAGAATCTGCTTTTGTTGCTTTTTCATTATGTGTGAAGTTAGAAATTGGTTGATTATAATCAGAAATAGCCTAAATAGCATGGTTTAGGGCAGACCATGTGCACTGAGACACAAATGAGCAAGTTAACAAAAGGCGTTTATAGACAGCAGAGCCCAGCAGGTGAGATGGTGGTGCAGCCATAAAATTCACTTCCTACTTCCAAGGCAACCACTAGAGGACGCTGCTAACATAAAAATACTAAAACCGACCTGGGACAGGGAGTCTGGTTTGCTGGTCGAGGCAGAAATCTGTCCAGCACACTGGGAATGACAGAACAGCAGCAAGCCACCGTTAACTGAGGACATATTCAATTAGTCTGCTAACCAGTGACCATAGTTAGTAAGTAGCTAACTATGAAAACCGAAAAGACAACGTGGCGTCTGTTTAATTAAGGTAGGGCCAACAGAGGAATAGTTTTGGGTTGTGTTGGCACGAACAGTTAAGGCTAACTTTACGCTAGCAGCGCACCATTAGCCTGCTAATGTTAAATCGAAGAAAGTTAAGCTATCTAACTAGCTAGCGCATAACCTGTTTGATGTGTCCCGATAGTTGTAGCCTAACGCCGGTGTTGGTTAATATTTACAGACGGGGCAGTTGTCGGAAAATTTAACTCACTTCGAGAAATCATGGCGTCGATGCAGTTTGATTCGACAACATATGCAGAGGAGCAGATTTGACTCAGGGCTGTCAACAAGCTCGCTGACGTTAGCTAACCTGGCTAGCTAGCTAGCTCTCTTGCTACCATGGCCAAAATAGAGAACGGCCGTCAATCGGCGGACACCGGGAGTATCAGGACCATCAGCAGCAGTCACGTTGACGATGAAAGCTCTTTGGGATCCGACTCGGAGATCAACGGCTTCACCAGCGACAGGCAAACCGATAAATATGGATTTATTGGCGGGGCGCAGCAGTACTCGGAGGAGTCGTAAGTTTGCCTCAACTCTTTAAACTGATTCATTCCTGTTGACTTCCAGCTGTGTTATTTTGCGCTCTGAAATACGGGTGGTATGTTTTATAGTCCACTTGAGCCAAAGCAGGGTTACAGTGTAGCAGTGAGTCTGGTTGTGATTACACATCTTAGCTTGTGGTGGTGTGTTGTTGTCTGGGTGTCTCTGAACAACACTGAACTCCAAAGCAGCTGCGTGGCACAGGGTTTTTAATCCCCACTGTTTGCCTCTCAGCAGGGCAAATACCAAAGCATGCAGATGAAGATGAACCGATAACAGGAGCATGGCTCTATTGCATTCTGCCATGTAATGTTATAGCATTTTCTGTTTTAGCTGTCATTTGCCACACACTTTTTTTGTGGAAAGCTGAAAGAGCAGCTCAGACTGTCACGTTTTGAATGAATGTATTCATAGCCTTCAAGACAAGATACAGTGTTTTATGTTTTTCTGAGAAGGCCTTTCTTTCTTCCCCTTTTACTGGAGACCAAAACCCTAAATGACAGCACTGAAATAGTGAAGGAGTGGGTGAAAGTTGTGCCAAGCACCGGCTGGCTTGGAGTTTCCTGTTTTCTGGAGTTTTGGCAGACTTCGAGCCGCAGCTCTGGTGCCTCTTTACTAGAGGGCCTCTTTTGGCTCAGTTTTATAGTCACAACCTCAGGGTTTAACTTGCTCTGTTTGCCAATGAAAGTAACTTATCTAAGCCCTGTGGAAGCTGAAGTATAAGATCCTGATGCAATGATCTCCAACATATATCCTACACTTTTAACTGAAAGAGGGTTGCCCCAAAACTTAAAAAAAAAAAAAAACCTCTTTGAAGACATTGAAGCCCTACAATTACAGGCTTGTGCCGATGAGATAATTACATACCTTAGTAAAGCATCAGGCCTCATTCATAATGTAGGTTAGAATTGCCTACGTTTTCATTTTCTGCTGGAGAATATACGGTGAACTCCTTCGTTTTTCTTGCCTGAAAACATCTTGCAGTGAAATTACGTAATAAAGCAGACAAATCCCAAATGCAGCTCTTTGAGGTCCAGCGAGCTTTGTCATTAAATGAGCTACATCTGAGTTTGTTTCTTTTATGGGCTGCTCAAAACAAGTCTGGTAGTTACTATTTTCGAATCATCGCACAGTTTACTGACTGCAAATGAGTGATGGCCACACACGCAGATCTTATGGTGCATGCAGAAAGATAAACTGCCTCTCTGAGGACGTGTTGATGTTTATGTTGCATACTCGTAAAAGAAAAGAGCCTACCCCTAACCCTAACTGCACTTTTAGCCCGTATAATTTGAAGGATTATTTCAGAACTTTATTCCACCTGCTCCATGCTCCTTCTGCAGAATTGAGAAAAGATTTAGGTGTTGTTTGGTCTTATTGGGTTTAACTTTCTCATCTTTTCTCTGCTGTAACAACAGAGCTCAGGATGTGCCTCCAGAGGTGCTCAGGCAAAGGGAGGTGAAGTGGCTGGACATGCTCAGCCACTGGGACAAGTGGATGATCAAGAGATTTAATAAGGTCAGTACCAGTTGTTGGCTCACTTATACAAAACATCATGCGGCTTGTTTGTATGTTTTGCATGTGGGGTTTGCCTGATCGCAATCGGTTGAGTTTCTTCTCAAAGTTTTCTCAGGCTGGTATGTTCACTTTATCTTGTTGCCCCCTGGAAGCAGCTTTCCACTCCTGAGGAGGTTAATACACGTGATTAAACAATGTAAAGGGCATTGCTCAAGTATTTGATTGCACAAGGACAAGACTTTATGGACACATTGTTTTCGGCTCCACTCGTCGAGCTGGTTCTGTGCGAAACGCTCTCAGCGATTCAGCACAGAGCCGCGACTTCATCTCACTTCATGAGTCAGCAGCAAGCCTGTACACAGCCCATCTGTTTATCACCCCACGTACCATGTGACAAATTGACAGTCTCACATTCAGGGTGGGGCTGTATTGACTTCCTATGAGACAGCTGTGTATTAAAGGTGCTATGAGCGTAAACTGTAGACGTTCTCGAGGGCAAGACAGCTTTTCAGAGTGAACAACACATAGTTAGGCAGTCATTCAGGTTTATTTTTAGGGCAGAATCATCATGCAGCAGGCTCCCATACACTTCAAAGTTAAAGAGAATACATGGGACAAAATGGCAATGGACCCAACTAAGTTTTCAATGTTTTCTGTCTTGATTAAGAGATTTTTCTTTAGCGTGCTTCATTATCATGTAATGGAAATTTATTAAAGAGAAAGGGAGCACTGTCAGCGTATGCTCTGAAACCAACTGATTTTTGCTGATGGAATGACCAAAACACCAGCATAGGGAGCTAAGAGGACATGCTGATGTGTGTGGTATAATTATCTCATAGAAGCAATGTGGTGCAAGGCCTTATAGTACAAAGAAAAACCTTTAGAATAAGCTTTAGGTAGCCAGCAAGCAGAGGCCAGCATGGGTGGTTTTTCTTCCTCATGACAGCAACTTCAGCAGTTGTCAGTGAAGGTCAACTTTAAGGTCATGCAGTGAAGGTTTCTGATCCCTTACTGTGCTCCTTTGATTGGTAGTAATCGTGCTGTAAGAACTGTTCTCTCTTTGGGGGAAGTGTGCCAGCTTCATATCAGGTAAAAAAAAACAAACACCACTGCTCAGAAATAGAAATGCAAGTAAAACCAGCATCACAGTCTGTGACATCTTGGAACACTGAATGTGTATTTCAGGTCAACCAATCAGTTGTGTCAATAGTGTCTTGTGACTCTTCATGACAGATTATAGCTGGTCTGCTTGGATACATTGCATGAGTCATATTTTAGTTTTGTCAAGGTGGTGTTTAGCTGCGTACTTCTGTACACTATAACTACATGCTGTACCGTTTGGGCACATGAAGGTCACTGTATTCCTCTTCTAGATTCGGTGACAAGCAAAAAAGAAAGTGCTTTTCCTTACCGTCTGAGAATGGATATTGTTTATTTAAATGATGCAACGTTCCAATCAGTGATTTGCAAAGGCTGAATTTTATGATATATGTTATGTAGCGTGTCTGACCCAGGATTTAAACTGTCATGTTAACGGTTTATCACATTTCCTAACATCCCCGTTGTGCGACAGTCACGCTTTTGATGGTTATCTCGTGCTGTATCACATGTTTTAAATTATACCTCAGTGAATAATGAATTCAAGCCTGACTTGAAATTAGATCAGCAATCACACTGCAAAAACTCTGTCAGTCCATTTTGTTCTTACTGTGTTTTAAATACTCTGTGGCATGCAAGAACTTAGTAGTAATTGTTATGTGCTGTTACATGTCAACACGTCCTACTGAGTGTGAGCTTTTAGCCACCATTTTGAACTAGATGGCTGCATTTCACTTGGTTTCAAGAAAAGGAACCAATACCAAGTAGCAGGTCCATGAATTTAACCATTGACGGTACATGCCAGATGCATGATGCCTTTTTTTGGCTTTTTTTTTAAACCACTGTTGTTCCCTTGGTTTATTTGGTGAGCTCTTGTTCTACTGTGGCTCAGGTGAGGCTGCGATGCCAGAAAGGAATTCCTCCTGCCCTCCGAGGCCGCGCATGGCTCTACCTGTCAGGGGGGAAGGTGAAGAAAGAGCAGAACCAAGGAAAGTTTCAGGTTAGACGGCTTCCTCTTTCACTTCCTCCTTACTGGTCTTTTTATGCTGCATTTTGGGCTCATTTCACTTTTAAATTTTCGTTTGAAATTGTGACTGAAACTGGTCACGCAGCAGTTGCCCTTCTCTTTGTGATCCCTAATGTTTTAGAGCAAGTTCACATTTAGTCACTTTGCAATGTAAAATGTACTTTGTTCTTAATGACTAATAATGCAAAATAGTTTTTTATTTAACTCTTTGGTATGATTTATTACAAATGCTATGAAATCTTTTAAACCAATAAGCTTTCTTGTCATCACTGACTCATAAAATACTCACTCTGAATTTTTTTCATTTAAAAGGACATTGCCCTCAATGCAGTCACGATAAAACAACAAGAAAAGTACTCAGAGAGCACAGCACTCCACCAAGACTGTTCATTCCCTGACCTGAAACACTCCCTCAGTTTAATCAATTGTTCGTTGTATCATTTCCGATAAGTGGGGAGTGGTCGATTTGTTGTAGGATCGCAATCATGTCATCATCACCAGGCAACTGACAAAGCGTTGACCTGTTGTCATGGTTACGGTGATGCCATATATCGCAGTGGAAAATATTTAACAAATCCATTAGGGCTGGACCCGAATATTCGTTCGCTACGCACTATCCGGATATTAATTTCGGTATGCAAATATCCCCCCCCCCGTCACCAGGCGGAAAGAATATGCAGCGTTACTGTCTTCCCTCCGCCTTTGGCCCACATCGGCTCATCTCGTCCTGTGATCACATAAACCAGTGCACATATGTCTATAACATATACACATATGTCCATGTGATCACCCCCTCCTCCCCCCAAACATCTCTTCCCTGTGCCTTTGGCCCATTTCGGCTCATCCCGCCGTGTTCTTCAGCTCATTTCGGCTCCTCCATTCGTGTTTGTAAACACCACCCGAATGGCCGGGTGGCTGCCGATTCTGAAGCCACCCTTCACTTCGTTGCGTAAACACAAGACAAGATGCTGAAGACCGGTGTTTGGGAATTCTTCAGTTTAACTAAAGACTAAACGAGGGCAAAATGTGGACCCGGGAGACCAGACGAACGGATCCGACATTTTCGAGTAATGTTGCTCACAGACGGACAAACAGATTCACAGACAAACATACGCCGATTGTCACACAACTGTCGCGTTCCTTGGCAGAATAATGTCTCACGTCCTCCATGTGTTTTATCAGGAGCTGGATAGCCAGCCAGGAGACCCCAAATGGGTTGATGTGATTGAGAAAGACCTCCATCGACAGTTTCCGTTTCATGAGATGTTTGTGTCACGGGGAGGACATGGGTAAGGCATCCAGCTGACATTAAACACTAGAAGGTATGTCTGTGTCCTTTTTACCATTAAATTTGTCTACATGTTGTGTGTGTGTGTGTGTGTGTGTGTGTGTGTGTGTGTGTTTTGACCCTCTGCAGGCAGCAAGACCTGTTCCGTGTTCTTAAGGCCTACACTCTCTACAGACCAGAGGAGGGGTACTGCCAGGCCCAGGCTCCCATTGCTGCTGTGCTGCTCATGCACATGCCTGCTGAGGTACGACATGTTTACTGTGTACCGTCCGCAGTCACATCACATAGACTGTCTCCTTTGGTGTACACGTGCTGTTCTGATTTCTCATTGTTTTGCTCTTTATAAATGGAATCCTCTATAAAACAGAAATGACATGTCTTGTTTTCTTTAATTTGTAACCTTGGATAAGTCTATTTATAAGCTGTGCAGCACAGAGACACAATGTGCAGATGATGTAAGCTGTAGATAAATGCTAGAGCTGCGCCAGCGAATGAATAATACATGCACCGTTAAAACAGCACGGTAGCAACTAATGTGACTTTATGAGAGTTTTAGATATCTGAACTTGTATACACTCACAACAGTATAGCTGGCAGAGCTCAATAAACCCACAGAGGAAGTCATTATCTTATTATCAGTGTGCGTCAGCGTATTATCTGTCATCAGAGACTTTCTACTGATGCTGTCAAGAATTCTACTCATTTGGTTTAGCATACCTACCAGCCATGTGTGTTTATACAAGTTAACCGCAGATCTGTCACTTTGATGTGAGTTCTTTAATAAGGCCAGTTTATTAGTCGTAACAAAATGTAAGCTACTCATACATTCATGTTCTAAATGCAAATAAAATGCACTGACAGAAATTATAACAGAGTAAAAACAAGCACCTGTATTTTCAAATGTTCTTTTATTGTCATAGACACAGCTTGTGGTTGTTACTGATTTCCATGTGCACTGAGAAATGTCAGTGAGTTTCCTTGCATCATCTATTTCCACAGGATGCTTTCTGGGGACTGGTCCAAATCTGTGAGAAGTATCTTCCTGGCTACTACAGTCCTGGCCTGGTGAGAGCGAAACACATGACAGCATGCATGATGACATCACCAGGTGTTAAAAATGCACAGAGGATGTAACCGTGAAAAATATTTGTAGGGATGCAGCAGCAATTCAGGTGCTCAGTCAGCAATCAATAATAATGAACTCTTCGCTATGATTTAGACAGTTATCAGTTTGTGAAATTCACTTTTTCTGGGGTGAGAATTAGGGTAAAGCTTCCAAATGAAAAACCATCAAAATAGCACAATAATCGCAATTTCTGCTGGAACCGTAAGCGGCACAGTTTCATAAGGAGTCCTCCAAGTGTCCACAAGAGGGCGCTCTCCGTCTCAACAGCAGATCTACTGCATGTATTGTATTTAACTGCCAAACGCAGCAGTAAAAGCAAAACGTCAAAATTGACGTTACTTGATAGTCTACTTAGGAGTGAATGTCAGCACTACCATTAAACTAGAGGTTGTAACAAAACGGTAAACACTGCTGCAAAAAGTCTGTTAATAATGAAATGTCCAGGGTGTCCTAAAAAAATGTACACACCTTTTAGCAGCTGAATACCCTCCATGTTCACCAGACCCGACACCACTAGACTTCTTTTTATGGGGATACCTAAAAGACAAAGTCTACGCAATGAGACCTGCAACAGTCACTGAATTGACTCATTGAACGTGAATGCACGCAAATACCAAGGGAATTGTTTCATGATGTGTGCTGTTCCATCGCTTTGTGTTGTCGGCAGTGTCTGGACCAGAACGGACATCAGTTTGAGAACAGGCGGTGACAAAATAATAGAATGATGTTTGTAAATTATTTTACATGTTGAAAATTAAATGAATTATAATAAACACCTAGTTTACAATTATTTAAGGTGTGTATACATTTTTTGGGACACCCTGTATATATTTATGGACTGTTGTTTAACCATCACAGCATTATCACATTTGTAGGTAGCCTGTAGTAATAAAAACAGGGACGCAGTTTCATTCGAGGACAGCTTCTCACCGACTGCCTATTTAGCTATAAACAGTCGCTCTGATTTTCTTGGTTTAGTGTTGTGCGCGTATTGAGTGACGGAACCGTCCTTTTCCATTTGATGAGCATGCTTAGACTGCCTGAGGGCGAGCCACAGCAAGGAAATTTGCACAACAGCTTCATCTGACTCTTCTCTTACAAGGGCTATTATCCACACAAAGTGGGCTTTCAGTGTGATGACAGTTAAACTGGAATGTGTTTCTGTTGCCCTCAGAGTGTCTGGCACAGGGATGCTGTGGTTAGAGCTTTCTGATGAAACCAGTGGGGTGTTGTCAGTCTTGTTGAGCCATAATTTAACTTTGGTTTACTTTTCGTGGCCAACAGCATGAGTAAACGGTTTTGTGTTATTAATAAAGCCACTTGGTTACTGTTCAGAATTATTGCTTCTGTACTATGAAATTGATTTGCAATGGGGGAAAAGATTTTCTAATAAAATGTTTTCTGACGAAAACATGGCGTAGAGCTGCAAAATAAGATGCTGGTAATCGGGGTAATCCTGCACTGTGGGAACCAATTTGCAGAAATATGAAGCATTTGAACTGTTTGAATTAAATGGCTGAACATCCACTTGCATATTAGGTTTCAGCCCAAACAATACAGAGCACAATGGTTTTTATTTTCTCTGTTAATGCTTTACCTGTATCTCTTTCAGGAAGCTATACAGTTAGATGGAGAGATCCTGTTTGCTCTGCTGCGACGCGTCTCCCCGCTGGCCTTCCGGCATCTGGAGAAACACAAGATTGACCCCATCCTCTACATGACTGAGTGGTTTATGTGTGCCTTCTCCAGAACCCTGCCCTGGGCGTCCGTGCTGCGTGTCTGGGACATGTTCCTCTGTGACGGTAATACAGTCTTTATAGTTCTGTGTCTGCTTGGGTACTGGGTGTTGTGGAACATCTGTCCATCAGAACGTCTTTACACCCAAGCTCACCCTCCTGGTGTTTCTCCCCGCTTCAGGAGTGAAGATAATCTTTCGTGTAGGTTTGGTGCTTCTCAAGTGCATGCTGGGGACTCGGGAGAAGCTGAAGGCCTGCCAGGGTCAGTATGAGACCATGGAGCTGCTCAGGGCCATAGAACCTCGATACATGCAGGAGGGCTTCCTTGTCCGAGAGGTAAGAGCAGACGAGCAGCCACATAGTGGACTGAGAAGAGATGCAAAGAGATGCATCCTTATTAACTGTTAAGGTGTTTCAAATCATATGTTTACAAGTATTCACTCTGCTCAAAAGCAAAATATCCAGTGTCCCATTGGTGTTTGTAACCTGTGATCTCCAGCCAGTATAAGCACAGTCTTGGATAGAACTGAACCCTTTATCACACCAGCAGTATGGATAAGGATGCTTAATACATCCGTTTTCCTTTACATTAAATGTTTCAAGGGGTAACCAGAGCTCAAATTACATTCCCTCCATCATGTCACACTTGAACAGCTATTGACTTCTAAATCTACTTAGATAAGATGACTGGGGGTCCTCGGTTTACGACGTCATCGATCTACAGCGTTTCGTCGTTACGTCAAAACAAGTTATGTGGAAGTAGTTGGAGAACGGAGCGAACGAGTACGTCGCCACACGGCACTATATGATGGCTTTGTTTGAGCTCGCCGGTTGTACGTCGTCGTAGTAAACTTGACTTCACTGTGGCTCGATACACCTTACAGAGTGAAAACCGCAACAAAAGCAGAAAATAACAACGGAAATACACGTAAATTAATCCTTTTGACATAATCAGTAAGTCCAAAAATGAAGTTAACTACTTACGACATTGCCTCTGTGGCGTTTACAAAGTAGAGCATCCAGAAAAGCACGTACACGTGTAAAGCTACACGTCAAAATAGCAGACAGGAAGTGACAACTGTCAACAGACAAATTCAAAATAAAGGCTTTTTCAAAATATAAGTATATTGACAATTCTGCCTTAAGGGCACCACACCACGGAAGTGAAATTAGATTTAATGAAACACTTGGAACAGGGCAAAACACCAACAGGCATCAGTATCATGAGATCAAGTTGTAAAAACGGTGCGGTATATTCTGTTATCTTCTTGTAAAATTACTCATACATGCATGAAATTCATTTCTATTCATGACTTTTATGAAGACCTGACCAATATCATGATGCAGATCATAGCTTTGTTTACATTTTCTCTGGAGTTCCGACTTGCGCCAAAAATCGACTTGCATCGATTTGTAGGAACTGAACTCTGACATAAGTCGAGGACCTCCTGTACATGGCTTACAGAAATAAGGTTTTCTAACCAACTATTCAAGCAGTTAATGAGAAGAAGTCATATTGCATTGGTATAGTCCTGTGGTGACAGAGAGAGTGTTGTCTTGTTGTGGATATAGGGTTGGAGAGAACAATAAGTATTCATGGATGTAGCCCAAGAGAAAGCAAGAAGTCTGAGAGAGTGGCTTAAAGACAAATTGACCAGAGTGCTGGCTGCCCAGTGTCTGCTTCTTGTATCAAGCTTTGTGTGAGTCTCTGTCTACTCCAACAATACCCTCTCTTATGTGTAGGGCTGTCTGGTCTGTGGGTGACGGTGCATCCACGACAGCCCAAAGCCTTTTGGCATTTACAGACAAAGTTCACATTTTTACCACAGTGGTCAAACATGGAGGGAACATATTTTCCAGTAAGGGCTGTTCCTTTGAAAATGATCTGTTTGAGTCCAGCTGTGACCCGGTGACGTGTCTTTTCCTGTTGCAGATCCTTGAGGTGCCGGTGACGGCACGAGACGTGGAAAGAGTGCATCACAGCCAGCTCAAGCGCTGGAAGAAGAACCGCGGAGAGCTGAATTTCAAGCCGCCTCCCAGGATGCATGGCGCTCGGCTCATCATGCTGGCCGAGCCCCCCAGACACCAGGACCTGCAGCAGAACCCAACTATCGTACTTGAGGCGTCTCAGCCTGCCTCGCAGCTGAAGAAGGGCAAGGAGGAGAAGAAGAGCAAGAAGAAGAAGAGCGTGAAGAAACCGCAGCCTGTCAAGGAGATCCCTAACCCTTACCCTCTTCCTAATGACCCTCCACCCTCAGATCCACCTGCCCCGCCTTCAGACAGCACCAGCTCGACACAGGAGCTCAAACCACAAACTGAAACAGACTCACTTCACCAGCAGACAGAGCCTCCTACAGACCTTCCCCCTGCCAAAGAATCTGCTCTTCAGCGATCCACACAAAGCCTTAGCAGCACAGAGCAGGACACATACCTGTAGCTCTATAGCAGTCAGTGTGTGTTTGTGTGTGTGTGTGTGTGTGTGAGTGTGTGGACAAAGCACCAGCACCTCCAGTCAACAACCAGCCAGCCTGGCCAAAGTCTCTTACTGGCCAACATCACTATTGTTGTACTGGACTGTTTTGTATTCATTTAGACACCATTTTGCCTACGATATTATTAGCATACACTAAAGCATCATTGCTGAGTGTAAAACCGCTTTGTTGCTTTTGCCATTTGTCAACACAAAGCTGGTGTTGCCTCCTCGAAATGCTCTTATTCAGACCATAAGTCTTAGTATTCTGTTCACAAGGGAGACAAGTTACTGAGTTATTGGGAACAAAGTGTTTTCTTCAGAAGGTTTAAATGGGACTTAAAGACTAATGAGGTGCCACGTCTTGTGCAGTTTTATATATGTTTTCACCCATATTCAACACTATTGAGTTTATCGGTAATAATGTGCAGGTAAAGGATGTAAACTCCTGATCTAAACTTGATGCGGCTCAACTTCTTGAGCCATTACAGTTCATTATGGGTTTTCGTTCACTAGAGGGCGACCTCGCACAGATTCCAGCTGTAACTCCAATAGCATTCCTGTTAATACGTCAGATCACAGCAAGGAGGGGATTCACTAAGTTTGGGAGGCATTATTCTAAGATTGAGCTTACGTTTTTCTATTCAGGAAATAGTTGCATCATATTTTCTAATCTTAGTTTTGAATCATCTTCTTGAATTTATGGAATTAAGCTGCCCTGTATTGTGTTAAAATCTTTTTCTGCAAGCACTATTTATTTAAAGATCAGTTTGAACCTGGATTTGTTGTTTGTGCACAAGTGGTCACTTATACTGATCTGGTTCAACTCTGTATAAACTCCGCTTCTCATCGTGCCAGGCACTTCCAGCCACTTTAGAGCAGCAGTAATTCTGTTACTTGGGGCGGCAGAGAGGAGCACACTGGACATTCCTCACTGTACGACACATTCCTGCCTTCTTAAAAGCTAATTACTTTAAAAGTTCTGTCTTGCCAAATGCAAATCTGCATAATATTCATATTTGTGCATGCGTTTCCTGTCAACTCTTGGACAGTGAGTGATTGCTAATCACCTAATGGTGCTGATCTTCCTTTTGGCGCTGGTTGAAGTCCATTTGGAGCCAATAAGACGCTGGGTCTATTTTCTTTTACATATATTGATATTTTGCTAGAGCATCCAAAGCAAATCAAGACTGTTCTGAGACGATCTACGACCGCTACCTGTGACAAGACTTATTCTGTGTATATGGTCGAGACAGATCGTGGGATTTCAAGATTTCCTGGGATATTTGTAGGGTTTTTTCTTACCACACCCCACCTCATTTCTTTGGGAAACGTGAAGAGTTGCAGGGGTTGAGGCATTTTCTACAAACTACGACAATCTTTTTTCAAACTTTCGCCACAATGGTAAAGGGAGTTTTGACAACATATATGCACACGTATGAAACGTGCTTGTGTGTATAATTTACAGAAACAAATCTGTGCTAAAAATGCATGTGTAGGTCCGTCATATACAGCACTGGGGTTTAAAGGATGACATTTCACAAGCATGCACTCGCCCGTATGCAATTGTTTTTTAGTTGCTTGCATTATGCACCTCACATTTCGCTTATGTTCTACTTTAATTTAATGCTCTTTGTGTAGATATGACATGTAAAAATAACAATTTGTATTGTAATGAAATTTATTTTTCAGTGTATAATGGTATATATTATTGAGCAGTTACAGAAACTGCAGAGGAGACATCTCTAAATCACTTCCAGTTCAGAGCAGCATATTTTAGATCAACATTTGTAACACTAGAAAAAAAAGTTTGCTAATTTGGAATTTGGAGGTAACTTTTGCCACTAAAAATGTTTGTTCTTGCTCTAAAGACGGATTGGTGTTGTTTTACCTTGTACACAAGAGTTACAAAAGAGATGTTCGACAACCATAGGACATCGTTTTTTTATGTTACAAACATTTTTTTTTTGATGAAGCTAACTTAAACATTTCTGTTGCGTGTTTGCCATCAGCTTGTAGTAATCATGTTGATATTTTGACCTGTTTGGATGCAATGTCTTGTTTTCCCCAGCAGATAGCGCACTGGAGTCATCACTTAGAAATGACAGTGTTTTCTATTCTGGTGGGAAAACAAAAGTCCTTGTGGGAACCTAGATGTCTTCATTACTATATAATTTTCAGAATATTGCACCAGCTGTACCATGACCCAACAGTTACATTAACTGCCTTTTTTCGTTACATTCTAAAACATGCCATACCTGAGAGTGATGTGACAACTCTATACTTATGAATAAAATTCTGCAAATGCATTTAACTTGTCAACATTTTGTTTTTTTTTGTTTATTTTAGGTCCGATATTGATTAGTAAATCTACCCACCAACATAGCTCAAAGCTGCTGACTTACTGTTTCTGAGTGGCCAATACCATGATATCCATTAATGACACATATTTTCCTTAAATGTATTATGTTCTGTTAATTTCTTGAAATAAACTCTTCAAACTATACAAATATAAATAGAAACATGCATAGCAATTTGAAAAATTTGAGGACAGGACTGATACTAGTCACACTAAATAACTGAAGTGAGTTAGCTTAGAATGCTCATTTAGTTGGCACATCTAATTTCTTGTCTACACAAAAATAGGGTTTTGTAGAACTTGATTTTATTATGTGAGCTTTGGGCATGTTGGTAGATGTATTTTGTTACCTAGTTTAGGTTGAGTTGAGCAAGCTGACTATTTTCCTGTAAATATGACATGCTAATCTAATCAGCATACCGGGCTTTGCAAAAGTTCTGTTACACTCGGTTTCATGATCTTTAGAGACGTTTACATGTCGGAGTGAAAAATTCCATTAAATAAACTGAAAGTTCTACCTTATAGGCAGGTGTCCTTAATACAAATTTTTTTCTCCGGTGAAGTTGTATCAAGATGGAAGTCAAAAGAGTTGAGATATCTGCTCTCCTTTGTGCTGATCAGCCGGATGACTGTCCTCAGAGTTGCGGAGAGGCTAAAGAATGGTGAAGATCTTTCAGGTCTTCACCATTCTTGAAAGATCACTGAAAGATCTTTACCATTCTTGAGCCTCTCTGCGACTCTGTGGACGGTCATCCGGCTGATGTTCAGCTGCTTGGCTATGTCAGACTTGTTGTGGCCAGCATGAAGGAGAGCAGATATCTCAACTCTTTTGACTTCCATCTTGATACAACTTCACCGGAGAAAAAAATTATATTAACGACACCTGCCTATAAGGTAGAACTTTCAGTTTATTTAATGGAATTTTTCACTCCGACATGTAAACGTCTCTAAAGATCACGAAACCGTGTAACAGAACTTTTGCAAGGCCCGGTATATAGCATATAGCCATGGGAGCAGTGGTATCAGTCCATCATACAACTTGGCAAACAACCAAATATGCATCTTTTAATCAATTTCATTTGTTCTGTTACTTTCAAAAAATTAATTCCTGTAACAACACAAATTCAAGCCTGTTTGTTGGCTTTGTAAGAGTTTGATGAAAAGATTTATACCACTCTCACATATGTACCTGGAGCTGGTAGCCAGTTAGCTTAGCTCAGAATGCTAATCCTGTTAACATGTTATACCTTGTTTGTTGTTTATGCAAAAACTGTGGGTGTGTTCAGGGCTATTATTTCAGCTTTAGTTAGGGAGCTTCAGGTTTGCTCATAGATGTTTTTGTTACCTTTACCTTTTCATCATTGTCTCCAATACTTGTTGTAGGATAAGCTAGCTAACCACTCGATCAAGCTCCTCATTTGGCATACAGACAACAATCTTCATAAATGACTTAGAAAAAATGAGGGGAATTAGCAATTTTCAGAGGGACTAGTTGCCCAAATATTAATTTTAAAACATGTGGGAGTGCTAAAGTAGTTGTTCCCACTGCAGGTTTAGAGAGATTTAAAAGTGAACTTTTAAACACTTAAGATTAGTACATTTTATCACTGATAGCATAACTGCAGAACTTAGACACTACAATGATAAATTTTCATTCCTATAACAAAGTCACTCTGCACTCTGTCAACTCTATCATGTCAGATAGGAGTTTGTGGTACAAAATCTTATCAAATTGGGAGTCCTTGGTCTGGTGTCTATCTGTCTGAGCTTGAAGCCACTGTAGGAGTCCATCCACAGCATATTTGACCTTTCTCCTTTCGGGCTATATCTTCAGCTTGAACGACTTCCACCCCTAAAGAGGTCATTTCTGCTCCCTCTCCTCGTTAAGACTAATAACAGGTTGCTATTCTTTTCTTAATTCACTGTTTGAACTGCCAAATGCCTCTTTTCTCCACCTTGAGGTGTGGGATATTTGAAGTTTTTGCCTCAGGCTTTAAAGAGTTTACTGCAAATTGCTGCCTTGATGACCCCAGTAAGCCTGCTAACTCATTTCTAATCGTCCAGCAAGGTGTGAGCTGCAGCTGTTGACCTCTGGTCATCAGGGCTTCAGTGCAGAGATAAACAGAACGCAGCAAACTGGGGGTAATTTGGAAATTGTTGCTGTCTTAAAAACTATTTGATGCATTCTAATTTTGTCAGGGTCACTGCAGGTGAACAAAGATATGGCTACTATCTTACGTCTAGTAGAGTACCTCTCAAGAGATAATAGCCATACTCATTCATTGTGTCAATCCACTGAGGCCATTATGGGCCATTATGGGATCTGCTGATGTTTGCCCGCATGAGGCACAGCAACAGTTAATGGTCTAGGTCCCTGAGGAATGCATGCACCGTCACGCTTTCCCTCTTTGCATCGGACACCTGGCCCTCTTTCAGTGCCACCGTGCCATTTACATCTCAAAGGGGGATGACCAAGAAGGCTCTCTCTGTGCTCCCTTCCTTACTCCAGAAATGATCTGATTTATCTCTTCATCAACGGAAATATATGCCTTTGGAGGGCCATCCCGCCTCTCTCATCCCCAGCTAATAGAGATGGGAGCAGGAGCAGTAAAAAGAGAGACTTGTGATCCTCCGTGTGATCCCAGACCCAACGGACCCCTGTCACAGTGCTTGATTCATGTGATGCGGGTGACTTTCTCTCTGCTCCCAGGCTCAATGTGTTAAGGCACTGGAGGTGGCGGTGGTGGTGGGGCATCACGCAAAGCAAAGGCGCCTGTGTTCCTGAGGTATCCGATTCCCACGTTTGATGGAGCATGACAGGTTTGCTCAGGTCAAATTAAAAGGCCGCAGTAACAAATATGAGGGCAGACACTGAGATGGTCTGTGCAGGTGAACTTTCCACGGCAGTGGGAATAAAAAGTTATTTATTGCACCACGGGAAAACATTAGTCTTTGTGCAGGAGGCACTAAGAGGACGGGCCCCTGTGCAAGGACCGGGGTGGATAATTGAATCATCCCTGTGTTGTTCTTTCTGTGTGGACATCCTGTGTTCATCTGCCAAAGGAAAATCCCTCACGTTTATCTTCCTCTCTTAGCATGAATGACTGTGTTCCTTTCCAAATCCAGACCTCTCTGACAAATTACCTATACCTGCATTTAATTCCTGCAGTCCAGAGCAGACGTCATGAATACTGCACTCTGGTCCCCGGCCCTGCAGGTTTCTTATCGATGGAAGCATAACAGTTCGTTTTCCAGACATAGTTTTCTAAATATTTTTCATCCTTTGGCTCCTGAGAGCTATTTTGGACCATCCTCAACTGAGACTGATGTTAAATAATGTGATAAATGCCTGTTCATGGTTTAAGTCTGGAACTGTGCCTGCAGCCTCAACCATCATGTGAAACACAAGAGTCTGCCTGCATTGGAAAAGTAGTTTTGGCACCTATGCTGTTTCCATTGTGTAATTCTGCTTCCATTTAGGCTCTGCAAATGGCTATAGATATGGATAATACTTAGATGGTAAATTTAACATAGAAAAACACCCCAAAAATCTCATGGGTGCATTTAGCAAAGTACTTTAAATGTCATCACGTTTCTCATTCCAGCTACTCCCAGAGGATGCACTGCGCTGCATTAGGGACTGTTTGAAAATGACTGAGGTGGGGAGGGGCAGAGGGGGGCTTAACTTCCCTTAAAAACAAGACCCTCGTGGTTTAGACAGCCCACTTGAATTTGAGAGTAATTCTCAACTTTGATTTAAAGTTATGTACATTAAAGGAGCAATAAATTAGATACAAATGTGAGAAATTATCGACCCTTCTCTGCCTATAAAGTGTAGACCAGCATCCCTTATGTAAAAAGAAAAACAAACCATAACAATTTAATAACACCACATCACTGGTAAGGATTTTCAAAGCACTTAGTCATTTAACTCAGCCTTCAAATCACATCGAGCAATGAGCCTGTCTCTGTCAAATGAGACTCAAACGTGCGGGTGAATGGCAAAAAGGTCAGTGAGGCATAGTAATCGTATCTGCTACGCCCACAGGACATTTTAGCTCCAAACGCTGGGTGTGTGGGGGTTAAGCGGGGGTAAGTACAGCACACCTGTGTGGCTGTCAGACTCCTCGAGGAGTTTTGGGCGTTTCATTTAATCTCCATCGGTTGCCCCCCCACTCCTGCACCCATC
This sequence comes from Acanthochromis polyacanthus, assembly GCF_021347895.1. Taxonomy (NCBI): domain Eukaryota; kingdom Metazoa; phylum Chordata; class Actinopteri; family Pomacentridae; genus Acanthochromis; species Acanthochromis polyacanthus. The sequence goes on along the minus strand of NC_067119.1, from coordinate 27,347,957 downwards.
TTCCTGACCTCTTAACCCTCTACATCCCCTGACTCAGAAGTGCCAGAGGCATGCGCAATTATGACTGTGAAGATCTGTCAAGTAAATGAAGCATAAGCAGCAGCCACATTTTCCCCGATGCTCCTGAAGTCTGTTGACTCGACTCTCTTCATTCCCTGTTGGTGGTAATTAAACCTGTCACAGTGGGGTTTTTTCACGCCCTTGTGTCCAGATTGAGCTATTTTTCTGTTTTGTCTGACACAAATTCCCTCGGTAATGAGGACGATGAAACAGCCTGAAGCTAATGGATCCTATCTCCACAATTGGTTCCCCTTTGTCCCCTCTTACTGCTCTCTGCTCAGTCCTGTCCCCTGCTTTTTGGGTGGCACTGATAATCAGTAATTAACAGAGCCAGGTAGAGAGTTGGCTGTTATATGGCTCTCTGTGTGTTTGTTTACTTGTGTGTGTGCCTGCAGAGGCTGCTGGCTGGTGGGTGATGAGTTACAGACACAGATGGTGGGCATCAGCAGGCCGGCTGGGGGCAGATTAGCAGCCTACCGGTGTCTGAGCAGCCCCGTCCCAGCCCACTCCCACTGAGCCCCAGAGGAGGGCCTGTCTGTAACTCTACTCGAGTTGGAAAGCCTCATGTGTTGATGGAGGCCGACCATGGGCTTATCTCGTCTCATTCCACTACCAGCGGGCCCAGCAGGCTTGGGGCTCCCAGAGAGGAGGGTAGGGATGTCTGCTTGTGAACAGCTTTGTTTTGAAATACTAATGCTGTTGCCTTTAAGTGGCACACATTTTGTAATTAGAAGGTGTTTAACCTTTCTTTTCTTCATTAACTACAAAGCCTTTGTATGATTCATGAACACAGTTTCAAGCTCCAACCCTTTATGTGCTCATGCGTGGGTTGGGGGCTGCCACATGTGCCACCTTCATGAGGATGTGTTGGTAAACCCCCTCCTCCAGAGAATTAAAAATGCCTACTGTGCAGATTTTGCCATGATGCCGTATTCACATTGCACTGGACAGGATGCACAGTTCAAACGGAGCAGGTCAGAGGTCAGCCAGATGCAGAGTAGAGGGCGCAGGGATGGGGGGGTCTGAGCAGGCTGTAGGTTCGCATTCAGGGGACTGTTTATTTTATAAACAGTGGGAGCAGATTAGTATTGGAGCCAGACTCCTTCAGCCATATGGGGAGGATGTCCTCTGTGCTAGTGAGGCTCTTAACAAACCATTGTGTTCAAAGCTGGAGACACACAGTCACTGGCATCATTTCTGGCCACCACTAATGATGAGATGATGTTGTTGCCAATACACATGTGCGAATCCAGGGATGTGGGGTCTGCTTCACTTCCATTCTGGGCATAATAGAGTATTGAATGATTGTGTTAGTAGCACCGCATGAGTTTTGAGTCATTAGTGGTGTTGGCACACGCAGCCACTCGTCATCGCTTAGCTGGGAGGTAAAAACAGGAAATGGATGGATCCCCCCAACCCCAGCGCCAGTCTAATGAATCCTGCTTGAAGATGTTTGTGTGTGGCTCATCTCCTGAAGACTTACAGCCCCTTCCTGCCATTGTTTTGGGTTTTTGTGAGATGTGGCAGCAGTAAAGTCTCTTTGATGACCCAAATTGTCAACTCTCAGTTGGACTGGTGGTTCTTCATCAACATGAAAGCATTAAAGCAAACACGTGCTTGTTTGATGGTTAAAACGTTCTCATCCAAAGCACCTTATTGTACCATCAATACATATAGTTTAGGATGTTTGAATTCAGGAGGAAATTCCAAAAGCTTATCTCAGAATATGCATACATCCAACCATTTACAGCATCACAACTTTTTATTTCTTTTTTAAAAATCTAAACAGGAAGTCCAATTGAGACCAGTCTCTTTTACAAGAGAAGTTCAAATACAAGTAACATACAGACACTGAAAATTCACATACTTAGTCTTTGTTTCATATTGAGAAAGCAATTACACAGAGATTTCATTGCTCTCTTCTGAAATTATTTCTTCCAAGTTCAGTTTTTGATGCAGTTAATGTTCATATGTCATGTGGCCTGTCATTTTATAATTCCTTCAGATGAAGACTGCTGCAGTTTTACATGTAAGATACAACGCAACAGTGAACGAGGAGTTCCAGATGATTTAAGGTGGAGAGAGAAGCATGCATGTGCACAACTTAAAATGCAAATATAGCGTAAGCAACACATTAAAATGTAGAATTTCAGCACACCATTTGGATGATTTATCATCCTCCTAGTTCAAAGTGTCTCCTTCTTGGCTGGCAGCTGGATCCTCCTCCAGACAGGGATGCTGTGAGCCAGATAACATATTAAACTGTGCCAGGACACTGCAGAGCTGCAGACAAGTCTGCTGCAGAGAAACAGATATTAAAGACACATTGACGTAATCCTCTGTAGTAGCAGTGTCAATAAATTCCTTGCTTAAGCAGTGAAATCAGCAGCTTTTACTGTATGACGTACCACCACAGTCTTATCAAACAGAATTCAAGTATTACAAATTATTAGCAATGGCACATAAAGTACATAAATACCAAAGAAGTGTTAAAAATGTTTCTATTGTGCAGTTTAGTTGTAGTAGAGTGGTGGCAAGTCTATTTAACTGTAAAATATCCTATCCTATTTCTTTGTCACTAAGAAATAAAAAATAAAAGGACACTATCAAAAATATTTCTGTGTATGGACTGTACAAAGAAATTTAATATCAACCAATCTATCATCAGTGGTCTATAAATCATCAGATATCAATATTGGTAATCTGTCTCAAAATTTGTGTAATGGTTGGGCCACAGTTTCAGCCATTGTCCAACCCTGTGTCATATTTTCTACCATATAAATATGTACAAACCCTCTGTGTTGTCTATGTTATGTTAGGTGTCCTGAGCAGATGTTTTGAAGCTTTTAGAAACCAAAACCATTACTTTCGCCAGGCTGTAAAATTGTTTATTTCCATCTATTTCTGCAGGCATTTTAACATTAATTTGTATGGGATTTGATTCGCTTTTATAGCCAGACTCAAACAGCCATTTGAGGAACTGCAGTTTTTGGCACTTTCCCAAAAAAAATGTCAGACCTTAAGGATGCTGCTTGGTTTCAGCCTCGCCTCTGGCTTATTAACTAGTCTTCATGTTCTCTCATACATAAGGCATGAAGTGTTAACAGCTGATGTTAGTGGGAGGAATGTACTGGTTGTAATCTAAAGATCAGACAATTTTAATATGATTTCTAGTTTTCAATGAGCTTTCCAGTCCTACGGCAGATTCCATCACTTATTTTGATTCATGATCAACGTGGAAACATGGATTTCTGGAGATGATGGAGATGATGTGATGTTTCTCCTCCAGCCTTCTCCCTCTCCAGTAAGCCAGAGACAGGCCAGCGCTCCTGTAGGTCTGTCTTCACTGCCACTTAATCAGAGCAATAAAAAAGAGCAATGATCCACCATTTATGGACAGATATTCTGGATGTTCCTTTAATTGGGTTTACTGGGTGAATCAGTTTCATATGAATCAGCAGATGTTACATGTAAGGAGGTGTTGTAATAATTTTGGAACCTGCTCTTCATCCTAAATCAGACAGCACAGATTCCCAAGCTGGAGCCATGAATACCCCTTCACAGCTTATGTCTTATGTGGACCAGATGAGGAGAAACCTGAGCGTTACAGAGCAGGAACCATAAACCTAACCAGCAATTTTGATGTTTAGCAGTATAGACGGGACCCCCAGATTCCAGTGCTGTGAGGAAGACAGCCGTGTGGTGCTTGAGCAGGGTAAATATACAGTCCGAGGAACACAAAGCAGGTTTGTTTCCCATGGAAAGAGCTAGGGTTAGGCTTTTCTGTTATTTACAATGAGCTGTGGGGATGAAACAGCAGCTCATATATCAGCACAGAGGGTGTTGTGTCTTCAGAGCTGCACGGACAAAGCCTCTTCATCTGCAGGCCGAGGTAGGACTGAGGAGGATCAGGGCTCGGCGGTGGGACTTGTTAACTCTGCTGTTATAGGTGCCAGTCTTAGCCAGAGGGCTGGATGTGGTCGCAAAATATTGTTAGTTTATACTGGATTATGACTCACAAGCATTGATTGTTGATTAAATCTGTTATGCCAACTTGTTCCCTGTATAAACAAAGATATTAGCAGAGGGTTCAGCAGCAGGGCAATTTCCAGTCTGTCACCTAAATCCCAAATACAAGCAGAATCCTCATAAGTGCATGCTTAAGGCAACACAGGTTTCTTTGTGCAGCACAAAAAGTCAGTTGAGACGGTAGTCCGGAGAAGGATGGGGCCAAAAAACAGTAATTACAGGGATCTAGGCAGAGTGAATCCACCTACTTTAAGTTTACCCTCGCTTTTATTCACTGGAGAATTGTTTTGTCTTTTACATTGGTACAAATCTCCACATTACAAGTTTGTGGCTCATCATGTTAAGCTGTTTCAGCCCTATAATACAACAGACTACATGACAGGGAGGTGCTTTATACCATTTTTAAAAGAAAAACAACAATTATACCTGAATAATTATCTAATTAGTGAACCTCTGTATGGCTACAATGTCTGTTTCCTCTTCTATACGGCAATTACTGACTGGAAATTTTGCTATACGTATGTTTTAATTTAACTTTAATGCAATACATTAGCAACTTTTGACCTTTCATGTAATGAAAATAAACCACCTCTTAATGGGACAAAATGACTTTAATGTAACTGGAGTCAATGAAGCCACATAAGAGCACATCTGGAGTTTGAGCTTCGACTACGGCTCTGTTCATGCATTAATATGAACTCATTATACCATATCATAAATCTTCCTGTGGCCATGATTGCGTGTGTGTGTGTGCTGTTGTCACTTAAACTCAACCCCAGACTTACATCTGCTCCGGGCCTCAGATCATGATAGATGTAAGAACATGATTGCTGCAGATGAGAGGAAAGCACTAATTATAAATCAGCAACAAACACATGAACAAATGATCGAGTCAGAGATGTTTAATTGAGTTTGCCCTTTCTATTTAACTCCAATTATAAGCAGCACTAAATGTATATAGTACATATCTTTTATTACCTTGCTGGTTAAGTGGGGTCAAAAGTGAGTCCACTTTCTCAACATAGAGAGTCCTAAATTTGTTCTATCTGATGCTTTTTAAAGAATTGCAAGGTAATGTGAGAGGATTGCAGGAGGGTCGATGTATGGAGGAGAGGGGCCCTGAGAAAGAGGAGTTATGTGGAGATTGCGTGCAGGCCGTGCTGGCCGTGCTGGCCGTGGAGATTAGAAAGGAAAGTAGAGAGCAAGCAGGCGCTGCCAGTGATAACAGCAGGAAAGATAATAAAGAAGGTGGTTCCTGTGAGCTCCCTCAGGAAAAGTCCTCCTGCATCCATTACTATACAGTAGGTTTGTTGTGGACTACATGCAGGTTCATGTCTTGGTGGCCATCTTACACTGATATGCTGTAGCATCGTAAATCAAATGAAACTTTATTGATTTTTGCTGTCACACATGGACGGATTATGGGACAACAGGCCCCTGGGCACTGACAAGTAAAAGACCCCTACTCTGCTGCATCAGAGCAAGATGCACAGTATGAACAAAGCATAAAATTAAATAAAATACGGGCAGAATCTCTCCTTTTGTCTCTCAGTTATAGCGATGAATAATGACCAGGAAAGGGGTTTTGAAGCTGAACTTTGATCTTTTCGTTATCCTTATTTTATTCTACTGAATGTTTGCATAAACTTTTGTCATGATTAGTGTATGAACTCTTACTGGCACAAATGTATTTTATGGCCGTAACCTTTGACCTTTAGCTCCACAATTCTAATTACTTTATTCTCAAGTCCAAGTTAATGTTTTTGCCAAATGTGGAGAAATTCCGTCTTGCCGTTCCTGAGTTCATGAGAACGGGAAGGACGAACAATTTAAAAATGTAACGCCTCTGGCCACGGCTATCACCGGCACGAAGCATGAAAGCAGATGGACATTCAAGCATATTAATCCAAGCTCTCGAGATCCTGATGTGTTTTCTGTCCTTTACTTGATTCAAGACAAACAATCGTCTTGGCTCCTAGCATGTCCTCACCGGCCGCTCTCCTTCTCACGATGCTATTGTCCAAAAGTTTGGCTCCTCTGGCTGTAAAGATGAACTCGTATGATCAGCTTCAGCCCTTCCAGATGTCACAGGTGCTCTCAATTTCATCACAAATTAGGTGCTTGATGATCACGTTACTTCCAACTTCTGTGAACCCCCATCTGAGGGGAATGTCGCCACTAATAACGCTTAAAACCTCAGGCCCAGCCGGAGCGTGCTGAACAGAGCTTTGTTTGGCCACGCTGTGTTTCCAAGCTGTTGGTTCCAGTTGAAAGAACTGCTAGCATGCTCCAGCTGACTTTTAATCACACTCACCCAGGCACTGGCGCAGTCATAGAGCAGTAGGCCTGTAATTAGATGACAATGGGCCCCTCTCTGTTGCACATATTGATGGCTGACGGGCAGCCACAGAATTATTGATCAAAGACAGGAAGAGTTGGGGGAGCAGCAGGCCTGGTGTGGATGTTTGGCTGTGTGAACAACAGGTGACATGCATCTTACAGGCATGAAACTAACCGTGGTCCTGCTGTGAATAATTACATCTTACAGAGGATTTGCCACCCAGGAGAAGCTGTGCTGGAGGACTGATGTCTGATGGCAAAAAGCTCCTTTGAGACAAGATGAAGCACAAGTGGCCATTATTGCCCAGTTGAAATGGAACTGATGGTGCAGAGCCAATGCCGAAAACAAGCTGTTAATACTAAACGGTACCCTGAAGGGATCATTTGCCATTATTTTCAGGCAGAGGTCAACAAAAGCAGGCCTTTAATTATGTGCAGTGAGGTAGTGCTACTGTGAAAATATCCTCCAAACTTAGTGCAGCCTCATGCTCATCAGCTATAAATCAGAGAAGAACCATAGACAGAGCTTCTTGTTCTAACTAATCTATATTCAGACATGTATAAGCTGCGTTCACCCGCAAAAGTTTCACTAAAGAGAGAAAAAAGCAATTATATTTAGCTCCGTGTTATCTGATACTTGAAGGGATTTACTAAATTGGCCACAGTTAAGTTTCCTTTAACTATTGTAAATCCCACTAAGAGTTGCATCAACATGAACTCTGACCCCGTTTAGCAGAATCACATCAGTTACTTCTTGTTCTGCAGTCATACATGGGCCATAATGTGCAAAATACGGTAGCTCATTCAAGTATGAATAATCCAGTGTTGGTTGGATGGATCCATGGGTGGCTGTACAACACGTGTGTTAGCTCTTTGTAGCACGACCTGGTCCCAGATGGCGAGGTGGAAGTGGTCCAGCTGGGGCTCCACCTCTCTCCTCCCCTGGCCTGCATGCTTCGGATAGCATTCTGATGTCATGGGAGAGGTTGCTTTGGGCAGACCAGGAGGCCCTCCTCACCTCTGAGCGGAGGTGAAAAAGTCACAAGGTGCAGGGGGAGAAGAAGAACTATGCAGTCAGGCTCTTTATTCCAGCCCTGTTCGCAAACATTCAGCACTGTTCGCGAAACAAAGAGATCCTGGTGATAAAAGTGTGAAACCCTCTTTTTTTTTTAGTAATTCTGCTACATTTTCTCATCCTGCAGTGAGCTGTGTGTAAAATCCCCACCTGAGCTGCATCATATGAGCTGATACTGAATGTCTGGCATGTTTTCAGATTTGAGCTGGGCTGAAAGTATGATTATGACTGACTGTAGAGGATCCAGGGGCCCCTCAGGAAGTCATACTCACACAGAATCCGCTTGGTGTGAGGACAGGAGCAGCCTGACCAGCCTGTACAGCGTTCCCACTGCTGAATACTCTACTGTACTCTGCAGATTACTCCCATGTTCGGAGTTTCAACGTACAGTTTTACATTACAGCAGCCTCCTGTGGACAGGATTTCCCCGCCAGTAAAAAAGAGAAAAAGTACCCACAACATACAACTGGGAAAACAGTAGTGACACTTCTCAAGGTTCAGGAAGAGACTTTGCGGCTCTTCTGGTTCACACCGTGACTAATCTACTGTTTTATCATGAGAGGCGCTAATAATCTTCGTCAGAGAGGGACAGTTTTTCCCGAGACACTACTGTAGCAAAACAGAGATGCGGTGTGATTGTCTTTTGATGTGTTCTTCTTTTCACTTCCTGCACTGGGGGCCATTAAAAATCATACACTGCACCCCCTCTGATACATATACTTGAACTTATGGAGCTTTTCATGCTGCTGCAATTATGTGCCAGTATTTCCCCTGCTTTGGAAAATACTTGATGTTGTTGGCATACTCTCTGCACGCCTCGTGTCTGTGGATAAAAGCCAGTGGTTGCAGGCAGCGCTGGCTTCTTTTTCCGCTTTTATGTGGGAAAACTATGAGCTTCGAACATCTAAACTTTGGCTAAGAGTGTATTGGGACCATTACTCAGACATTATGTTACGTGTTTTGCTTTAGCCTCTGTCACCCTATCAGCGCACACTCATATAGTATGGATGTAGTCATCCCTTCTCTTGCTTCTTCTTATCCTTGAGATAGTTTTGTCTCATTATTCTCCCTCCTAAAACATCTATTTTATATCTCTGACACTAGTCATGCTAGGTTTTTCTCTTTTTTCCCCTCAGTTGTGCCCATTATCACTATTTATGTCTGCAGAAAGTTATTTGATATCAGTCAGCAAAGCTGCTCATGCTCACCCCTGATAACCATGATCAGCTGATCCACAATATATTTAGACTTCCTCAGTGTTTGTGCTTCGCAGATGTTTGCCCTTTGAATGTCTCTGTCTCATTTTTATCAAATTTTCTGACCAAAGAAGTTGGGATTTTTGCTTACAAACGGGGCGGTATGGCTCGGTGGGTAGAGTGGCTGTCTTGCAACTGAAGGGTTGCCGGTTCGATCCTCGGCCCGTCAGGCTCATGTCGAGGTGTCCCTGAGCAAGACACCGAACCTCTAATTGCTCCTGGTGGGTCATGGTTAGTGCCTTGCATGGCAGCTCCCGCAATCAGTGTGTGAATGGGTGAATGTGACGTGACGTATCTTGTAAAGCGCTTTGGGTACCTTGCAGGTATAGTAAAGCGCTATATAAATACAGACCATTTACAATGACTGAAACAATACATTGACTATTAATAATAACTGTAATAATCCTGATATGTCCAGACACGATGAACTGCACAGGTTTCTGTCCTCTGCTTGCCTGCTGACAGAGGTGGGTAGAGTAGCCAAAAATTGCACTGAAGTAAGAGTAATGTTACTTCAAAATAGTATCACTCAAGTAGAAGTAAAAATTAGTCATCCAAAAAATTACTCAAGTAAGAATAAAAAAGTATTTGGTAAAAAGACTACTCAAGTACTGAGTAACTGTTTGATGGTAATGTCCGATTTATTTTTTTTAGAAATGATGAGATCAGACAGACAAAAATGTAAAACAATGAGCAAATTCTGGTATTTCCAAATAGTAAAATCAAAAAAATAGCAATAATAAACATCTTTACAAAATGACGAGTTAAGGCACAAGAAACACAAATTTCCAAATCTCAGTTTTTCACAATGTAAAGCTTTTGAAACAAATACCTGTAGTAAGGTAACGTTTGTATGTTTGAACAGTGCAAACTACTTCCAGTGACAAGATACACTGCATGCTCATAGAGTCTATGACATAGAGGACATGTAGGACTGCAGACCTACAGGGCTGCCAACTTATGACCAGACCTTAGAATGAGACTTGGTTTGAGCAGGATACTGACAGGGGGTCAGAAAATTTTCTTAAAATGATTGATCCATTTCCTGCATTCTGGCGTAATTTAAGAGCATTTTGCCTGTTAAAATTTTATTATAGAGATAACATTAAGGAATAATGAAAAAACATTGAGCTTAAAAAAATCAGGAATGATGGAGGGAGGAGCTAGCAGCCAATGGAGTAGGTCACGTTTCCGAGGGCTCTGCTGAATATCTTCGAAAAACGTCTGCATAGTGCTGCCTGATACTCTCCAAACAGGTGCAAATTGGATGTTTTGCGTTTCTGGATGTTTGTGTGACTTTTTATGGCGACCAACTTAAAAAACTTCGCTTACAAACCTAAAAAAGCGGCGAAGAGAAGTACGGCTAAAGCTAACGTTAGCACTAGCACGCCGCCGAGTGCGAGTAACACACCGGACGAAATCGAGACCATGGCCGACACAAAAGCTGAGATTCTTGCTTCAATCAGAGGGGATATTTCGGAGTTAATCCGGTCTGAGCTGGGAAAAGTCCTAGATACTAAGGTAGAGGAAATCAAAAATGAGATTCAAGCGGTGAAGACCGAAGTGGTTGGTAGCATCACGCAGCTCCGCTCAGAGTTGAATGAAGTGAAAGGAAAAATCACAGACATGGAGCACAGCCTGACTGCATGTTCAGATGATGTGGCGGATCTACAATCTACGGTCACTACACTCAAGACGGCGGTGAAAAGGTTGCAAGAGGGACATGTGGATCTGGAAGTAAGGATGAGACGGTCAAACATCCGCATACTGAATGTTCCAGAAGAACATGACCCATCTCCACCCTCCGTCTCGAAGATGTTGAAGACGGTTTTCAACATGGACAGAGATATAATGGTTGACAGATCACACCGGACCCCGCCGTTTCAACGAGGAGCAGGAAAACCCCGTCCTATCATTGCGAAACTTCACTACCATCAAGACTGCGTGGATGTACTACGCCGGGCAAGACAGGCGGGCGGGGCACTCAAATACGGCCAAACATCCATCTCCATCTTTCAGGATTATCCTCCCAGTGTGGCTCGGGCGAGGTCCGCTTACAACCAAGTGAAACAACTGCTAAGAGGACGGGCAGGAGTTCGTTATGGAGTCATACACCCTGCGAAGTTCCGTATCTCTCATGACGGGATTGAAAAGGTCTTCCCAGATCCAGAGACCGCAACTTCCTACGTCAAGATGCACATAATCGCTGCAAATCCAGGCTCTTCTGAGGACTAGAGACTTAGCTGTCCACCTATGGTTGTTGTGACTGGTGAGTAAGAAAACACACAGCACAACTGGTCACTACGGACAAGTCTTTCGCCATTTTTTTTTTCTTTTATTGTTATATATTTTATACATTTTCTTAAAATTATAATGCAAGTTATTGGTTTTGTTTTTGCACCCTTTGGAGTTGGGATGATTAGGCAATTATTAGAAAGCAGCACTTTTCTGTAATTGAATTTTCAGCAGAGCATTAGGTTGAAGTTCCCCTGTCTGAAACAAGCACGTATGTGTGGATTTATACATGTGGGGTTAGGATGTCACCATGTTGTTCCTTCTGGTGATGTAGGGAGGGTTATAGCTGCACCAGTATTCTGTGATATTATGTCCATATATTTGTTGGAAGGCCTTTTTTGTTTTGCTTATGTAAGCACTTACATTTTACAATTTTTTACTTATTTACTTATTTTTAAATAGAGAACATGGCTAAGGTAACTCAAGTACTGAAGGGAGCACCAGGTTGTGAAGTAAATCTTGTAAGCTGGAATGTTAAATCTTTAAATGATCTTGTGAAGCGTAAAAAGGTGCTCGCACATCTTAATAAACTTAATGCAAATATTGCTTTTCTTCAAGAAACGCATTTGCGTACAATTGACCATTTTAGACTAAATGGAGGTTGGATAGGTCAAACATTTCATTCAAATTTTAACAGTAAGTCCAGAGGAACAGCTATCTTAATTCGTAAGAACACTCCGTTCATTTTGTCTAAAATGGTTGCAGATTCCTTAGGTAGATTCATTATTGTAACAGGTAAACTATATGAAACCTCAGTTATTCTGGCAAACGTGTACGCACCAAACTGGGACGATCACACCTTTTTTTCTAATTTCTTCTCTCTGTTACCTGATATGGATTCACACCATCTTATATTGGCAGGAGACTTCAACTGTTGTTTTACCACTTTGGACCGTAGTTCAACCAGTACTCTATCTTCATCTAAAGCTGTTCAGACAATACAATTATTTCTCCGTACCTTTGGTGTATGTGATATCTGGAGATTCCTTAACCCCAGTTCTAGGTCATACTCCTTTTTTTCCCCTGTTCACAAAAGCTATTCACGAATAGACTATTTTTTAATAGACAAGAATCTTATTCCTCTAGTTAGCCAGTGTGATTATAATTCAATAGTAATCTCGGACCATGCCCCATTGTCTCTGACGTTGCGCGTACCAGTCTCCCAAGCCTCATATCACCCTTGGCGCTTTAATAGTCAATTGCTTGCTGATGATAAATTTGTAGAATTTATTTCCTCTGAAATAACATCATTTCTTGAACGTAATAGGACACCAGGTATGTCAACTTCAACAATTTGGGAGGCCCTGAAAGCATATATTCGAGGACAAACTATATCATTCTGTGCCCAAAAAAATAAAATGCAATATGAAAAACTCAAGAAATTATCAGAGGATATTTTAAAAGTGGATACAAGAATCGCTAGCACCCCCTCACAAGATTTGTTAAAGCAAAGAATGTTGCTCCAAACAGAATTCAATCTTTTATCAACCAAGCATACAGTTAATTTGATAACTAGAAGCCGTCATAAGACGTATGAATATGGAGAGAAGACTGGTCGGATTCTTGCACAACAACTACGCCAAAAGACTGCGTCGCAGTGTATTCCTGAAATAAATGATGAGTTAAAAACAAAGCACACTAATCATTCCCAAATTAATGAGGTTTTCTACAAGTTTTACTCTTCACTTTATAAATCTGAGTCTTTAAAAGATGTTAATCTATTCAAATCTTTTTTTGATAAAATAAATGTTCCAACTGTTGATGTACAAATAGCTTCTAATCTTGATAGGCCATTTACAGAGTCAGAGCTCTTGTCAGCTGTGAAATCTATGCAAAATGGGAAAAGTCCAGGCCCTGATGGGTTCCCAAGCGAATTTTTCAAAAAGTTTAGTAAGGAACTAACACCGATTCTCTTATCTGTTTACCAGGAATCCTTTGAGCAAGGCATGCTTCCTCAAACCATGCGACAGGCGACCATTTCTCTCATACTTAAAAAAGATAAACCCCCCTTGGAATGTGGTTCCTATCGTCCCATCTCGTTATTAAATGTGGATAACAAAATACTTGCAAAAATGCTCAGTAAACGTCTAGAGACCATCATGCCAATGCTGATTTCAGACGACCAGACAGGTTTCATTAAAAATAGACAGTTATCTTCAAATATACGAAGACTTCTAAATATTCTTTATTATCCCACTCCACCCAAGGCATCAGAGGTAATAATAGCATTTGATGCTGAAAAGGCCTTTGACCGGGTGGAGTGGGATTACCTTTTCTACACGTTAAGCCGTTTTGGGTTTGGACAAAAGTTTATTCGCTGGATTGAAATTCTCTATTCACTACCTTCTGCAGCCGTGCGCACAAATAATAATATTTCAAACTTTTTTCATCTCCAACGAGGCACCCGACAGGGCTGCCCTCTGTCCCCGCTTCTTTTTGCACTGACAATAGAACCATTGGCCATTGCTCTTCGTGAAGATGTTAATATTAAAGGTATGGTTCGAGGTGGTATTGAAAATAAAGTGTCATTGTATGCCGACGACATGCTTTTATATCTGACCGATCCAAATATAAATTTACCATTAGCTCTGGATTTACTTAAAATCTTCGGACAGATATCTGGATATAAAATTAATATTCAGAAAAGTGAACTGATGCCAGTCAATCCCACATCGCAGCTGGCTTCACTTCACACTCTATCTTTCCCTATCAAAATAAATTTACATAAGATAAAATACTTAGGTATTTGGGTGACTCAGAAGTTTAAAGATCTATATGACGCAAACTTTCCCCCTCTATTGAATAGCTTAAAAAAAGACTTGGAACGCTGGAACTTGCTTTCTCTGTCTTTAGGAGGTAGAATAAACATTGTTAAAATGAACATTATGCCCCGTTTTTTGTTTCTTTTTCAGTGTATCCCACTTTTCTTGTCAAAATCTTTCTTCTCCTCTGTAGATAAGCTCATTACCAGTTTTATTTGGAATAAAAAAATTTCCAGAATAAAGAAAGAAACACTGCAAAGGCACCGTCTACATGGTGGCTTATCCCTACCTAATTTTCAGTTTTATTATTGGTCGGCTAATATCAAAAATGTATTATATTGGATTCATGTACCTCAGGGTGATCGTGGTCCAAAGTGGTTACAACTTGAACATGCATCTTGCTCTCCTGTCTCTCTGCACGCTTTGGCTTGCTCGAAGCTATCCTTGTTGGAGCCGTTATCTTCATACTGCAATAACCCAGTGGTTAAACACTCCTTTAAAATATGGTTCCAGTTTCGACGTGCATTTTCTTTGACTGATATGTTTAAAGATGCTCCTTTAGTTAGGAATAATATGTTCAAACCCTCTGTAAAGGATAATGCTTTTGAAATCTGGGCCAACTGCGGTGTGAGGACGGCTAAAGACTTATACTCCAATGGTACCTTTGTGACATTTGAATATTTGGTAAACCAGTTTGGTATTCCTAGAACCCACTTCTTTAGGTATCTCCAACTCCGTAGCTTCGTATCATCTCAATTTAAAGGCTTTCCATTATTGCCAGCGGATTCCCTCTCAGACAAGATTTTTAAAACACTGCCCTGGTCTAAAGAAACTATTGGTAAAATCTATTTGTTACTCAGTCTAGACAACCTTAGACCTCTTAATATGTTAAAATCTAAATGGGAAGAGGAACTCAATGTTGAAATATCTGATGAGATATGGCAGAAAGCTATAGATGGTATTCACACATCCTCAATATGTCAGCGACATAGGGTTATACAGTTTAAAGTAGTTCACCGCTTACATTGGTCTAAGGTAAAACTTTCTCGGATACATCTAAATACTGATGATGTGTGTGACCGCTGTCGTATAGAATCTGGAACACTGTCGCATATGTTTTGGAAATGCTCGAAGCTGAGTGAATTTTGGACATCAATATTTACCTTTTTCTCAAAAGTATTAAAAACTCCTATTGAACCATCATCGATATCTACAATCTTTGGGATTGTACCAAACAGACTAAGTTTAAATGCTGCAAGTAAAACAGTAATAGCTTTCGGTACTCTGTTGGCAAGAAGACTTATCCTTAGAAAATGGAAGGACAAATCTCCACCCACTTTCAAGCATTGGATAAACGACTTGATGCAACATTTGACACTGGAACAAATTCGTTACTCTATACATGGCAACACTCTGAAATTTGTTGACACTTGGCAACCAGTTCTCATGACTATTGAAGAGATGGACTCTAATGTTTTAATACCATGATTACATATATGTATGTATTTTTTTTTATTTTATTTTTTTTTTAATGCTTCTCCATCATAACTATTGCTGAAATGGACAAAAAATGGCACTTTTCTCTCTAATTTACAATGTTACTGGTCATTTATTAGGGCTGGGACGATACACTTTAGTCACGATCCGACCCATATTGCAATTCTGTAGGTAGCTATAATAAGTAACGCATTTACCTTAAAATGTGTAAACATGAAACAGTAATGTCTTAAAAGTTCACAAAACTAGTGTTTGAAATCCATCATTCTTTTAAGATTGATAAATGCACTAACAGAACAGACTGTAACAAAGTGCTGAAAGTGTTCCTTAAAAATAAAGGAACGCAAAAGTATTGAAAGTATTGCAATACTTGATAAACGATCCGATACTGGTACTGTAGCAACAAGGATCGCGATATATTGCCAAACGATACTTTGTCCCAGCCTTATCATTTATGATATACTGGTGTGGCTGGGCGGGGGGAGGGCAAGGGGGATGTTGTTGTTGTTGTTTTTGTTCTGTTCTAAAAATCAAAAATTAATAAAAAGAATATTCAAAAAAAAAAAAAAAAAAAAAAAAAAATCAGGAAAAAAACAGAGCAAGGGCAGGCAGTATTGAAAATGGTTCTTGATGCCAATATGGAGGGCTGCACAGTGAAATAGTGGTTATCACTTTCGCCTTGCAGCAAGAAGATCCCGGTTCAAATCCCAGGCTGGGCCTGGGATCTTTCTGCATGAAGTTTACATGTTCTCCCTGTGCATGTGTGGGTTTCCGGGCACTCCGGCTTCCTCCCACAGTCCAAAAATATGCTGAGGTTAATAGAATTTTCTAAATTGTCCATAGGTGTGAATGTGAGTGTGATTGTTTGCCTGTATATGTAGCCCTGTGACAGACTGGCGACCTGTCCAGGGTGTCCCCTGCCTTCGCCCGAGTCAGCTGAGATAGGCTCCAGCACCCCCCATGATAAAGCAGTGTATAGAGAATGGATGGATGGATGTCAAATATGGATGAACATTCTGTGGCTGGATGAGCACAACACATTTCAGTATTATTTTTGATAAATCTCTGCATAATTGAAATAAGTCCAGCAACCGCTTTGTAGCATTTGTCTTGGAGGATTTTAATGCAAACACTCAACAGCTTCAAGTTCACCACATCGGCCAAATAAACAATAAAAAGTCCTGAAGCAAAAACAAAAACAAATCTTCATAACTTAAATTATCCATTCCCTGAACAGAATAACAGTCACACACTAAACTCTATTAAATATCAAAACAATCCATGTGACTCTAAAAAGTCAACAGCTTTACAAACTCTAAGACTAAACTCTCCACAAGGATCCAAAATAAGTTGGACTTCTACATGAGAGCTTTAATTATTCTTCATCTACTTCCTGAAAAGTTTGGTCAATAAAAAAGACAAAAACTAATATTTTCAGCTGAACTAAAGAGACTTTGTGATTTTTCTGCTCACATGTTGTGTTGTTGTAAACTTACTCTTTCAAATAAATAGCCGCCTAACCCCCTGGAAACCAGTGTTTGTCCTTTTTATGTTTTGCTCCTCGGCGACCCTAGACAGCCGGTCATAATGTTTTTTGAGCAACACACCATACTGTGATGTTTTTACAGTGAAGGTTCTACTATGGAACCAGTTTGACATGTTCAGGTGTTCTATGTGTGAAAACTCAGAGATTTCAGGTATCAGAAGGTGGTTTTCAACTTTGTTAACTTTCTGTTTCAACTTTAAACTAAATTTCCTTCACTAAGGGGCCGTTTATACGAGGACCATCCTAACAGAAAACGCAAAAGTGGCGTCTTGTCCTTTCACGTTTAGATGAGCAGTTTTGAAGGAAATCTGCGTATATACGGTGACTCTATAGTGTGTGGAATTCGATTGGATATGCATGCCAGGCAGCTGGGTGGCGCTGTGATAAAACTCTGCCATGTCTACGCGCATGCTTACTATCTCCCTTTTCGGATCTCCGCCGCGGTAAATGTTCATGAATGGAATCTGTACAGATTCTGTACGTTTGTTGGTATGACTCCTGTAGTGTACATAGAGCTGCCAGAGTTGCTTGAAGGTAGGAAGGATGGAAATAATCACACATCTTTGTTTACGTCCTTGTACCAGCCGGCAAACCAAAGCACGTATGTGACGTAATCGCGTACGCGACGTGGTCAGATCTCGGCAAAGTTTTGCGTTTTGCTGTTTAGACGGAAACGTAACGGCGGAGCGTTTTCTACTTTTCCACTCTGGAGGCCGGTTTCAAATTTTTGCGTTTTCAAGCCCCCCAAAACGCCGTCCTCGTATAAACGGTAGGGTGTTTTGTTGAAATATTTTGCCGTTTTCACCTGCAAGCGTCCTCGTGTAAACGGCCCCGAAGCCAGTCCTCTGGACTTCCAGTAAACTGTGTTCCTATTGGCTGTTCCAGGTGGCTGCTTGGTGTTATCAGGAACACCTGAGCAGCTCAGTGTCTTCCTGCTTTATGTCTGCAGTCAAACATTTCCTCTGCTTCTCTTCACTGAACCGGGTTTGGCTCTGTTGCTTTAGTTTGTTCTTTAGGCATTGGTTTGCAGCTTCCAGCAGTAAAATCCTCTTTAATGTGTTTCTTGGTGTGTTTTAGGGCTTTGTACTGGATAATTGTCTTGGTAAATGTGGTTCTTTAGCCACAGTTAACACATGGTGCTAACGTGTGCAGTGATTAGTGGATTTGGTGCAGCTGAGTTGTGTCTTTATCTTGGCTGTAGTGAGTCTTTAGAGGTTTTTGGTCAGACACATTCTGTATTCTTGTTTGTGAACCAACGTTGGTTGTCCAGAAGGTAAGAGTTCCTGTTTTAAGAGGCTCTCTGGTAGGCTGCAGGAGACTTTAGCGTTTGGGTCGTGCTAGTTTGGTTTTTTTGTACGGTTTCATTTGGAGGACTATCTTGAGGCCTCTCCATGTGGTTTAGTGAGGTTTTTTGTAACAGTTCTACAAAGCAACCTGCAGCAGAAGAGACTTGGAGAGTTTTTAGGAAGTTCTGGAGACCAGACTTTGGAGCAGCAGAAACATTTGTCAGCAGTTTGAGCAGGAGAAGGTGAGCTTCAGAGTAGAAATGAGAAGGAAACCTTCTTGACCCGTGTGGTGAGGTCCTGTACCAAGAGTTTGAGCAGGTTGTGTGGAGTCTGTAGTTCTTTGGTCTGAAAGCACCAGAAGAGTCGACTCATTAAAGGAGAAAACGGGAAATATTGTTGGTTCTTCAAGTTTCTATTTTAAATGATTTATCGTGTGAGCCCAAGAAGACTTCAATAAACTCTCTCCATCCCCTGAACACATTTTATTACCGTGTTACATCTTTTTTGATATATGTTTTTAAGTTTTAATCATAGTTGTTTGTTTTTTTTTAAGCATAGTTTCTTTTCTCTTTGCTTGTGTAATTTTGTCATCTGTGTGAAAGGTGCTAAACAAAGTTGAATTGATGAACTGAATAACTGACTAACTCATGATTGTGACAACAGAAGTATTTTCATTGTAATTTAAGGGTTTGTTTCATTTTTAAGGTTGGGGTTAAAATCTTGACAGAAAAAAAAGATTAAAGAAATAACGTGCATTAAAAAAGCAATTAAATCAAAGGAAAAAACAATTAATACAATAAAATCTTTAAAAAGAAAATTAAAAATTAAATACAATTAAATTATATTAAACAGATGAAATATTTCATTAGATAAATAAACAGAAGATATAAAACATGTAATTATGAAATTAAACATTTTTGAAAAATATTAAACATTAAAGATGAATTTTTTTTATAATTACACACTGAAAAAATACAATTAAACAAAAAGAATATTAAACATTTAAAAAATACAAAACATTTAATTAGATTATTAAACCTTTTAAAAGACAAAACATTTAATTAAAAAATTAAATGTTTAATTACAAAATTAAATCTTAAAGACAATAAAACTTTAAATAGGAATTAAACAGAAAATACAATGAAGTATTTAAAAAGAAAATTAAACATTGAAAGGTGGTAAAACATTTAAAAAGAAAAACCTTAAAGATTTAATCTAAAAATTAAACATTGGGAAAGAAAAGGACATTTTTCGAGTGAGCCGATAAAACATTTGAAAAAACGACAAACATTAAAAAGACAAAACATTTCTAAATGGAATCAGACACGAGAAAAGACTAAAAGGGGAGAAAAGAGCAAAGCTAAACATTTAAGAAGAATCAAACAGAAGACAAAACATTTGAAAAGACACCAGTTAGACTTTAAAAGATCAAATTAAACAGAAGAGACAATAAAACGATCAAAAAGAGCAAAAACAGATAAAGGTCTTAAAGTGTTTTCTGGTCTGAAATGAAAACATCAAGTTGTTTCTTCAAACATTTCCTCTTTCTATGTTCTTGGTTTGACTGTGGACAGATTTACTAAGAACTCATTTCAGAAAACTGCTTTCCAGATAAAGTCTACTAGTAGTTGAAGGCATCAATCAAACTAATGTTACCTTCTGATCTCCACAAACTTTACTGTTCAGTGAAGAGAATCAAAGTTTGTTCAGGATTTCTAAAGAACCCACAGGTGAAGGTCTGAGAAGAACTCAGATGGATGGTCTAAATGTGAAATCAAGACTCATGGTCACAAGTTTTAAGACTTCTGTTAACCAGAAAGTTCAAACTAACAAAGACGTACTGAGAAGCTTTTAAAATTTCAGCCCTCAGACTGCCAAAAAGTTCAAACTAACAGACATATACTCAGGAACTTCTTAAATTTCAGCCTTCAGACTGTCTAAAGGTTCAAACCAACAGAGATCTACTGTGGGACTTAGGAAAGTTTCAGACCTCAGACTGTGTGAAAGCTCAGGGGCCTCATTTATAAAACATTGTGTAGGATCCATACTAAAAGTTGCCGTATGCCGAAAATCTGAAATGGGCGCATGCCCTTCGCCCCTGATTTATAAAACTGTGCGTAAGCACAGCTGCACGCAATTTCTTGATAAATCTCACACCAACTGGACAGGTGGATCCACCTCACATTCCGCCCAGTGTGCATTTTACCACGAATGGTCAATGCAAAGTAACTCATGAATGTATCTGTATATAAATTAGCTGCTGATCCACGGCATTTTACGCAGCGCCGGCCGGCAGTCTTTGCGTCAGGATGAATGAATCATGTGTTGACCCAGGCCACCGTGCCACTAGATTTGTTATGATCATGTCCGATGTACAAATAATTTGTACACTGACTGAATGTACATTTTTTCGGTTCACATAGACAAATTCATTTTCACTCGGAGCCCTTACAGCGACATGAGTGCAGTCAGTTACGCCAATTACATTTGTGAAACCGGACATCGCTGCAAATTGCCGTTTAACCCTCAAGCGACCGAGTGGGGTCATTTATGACCCCAGCCATATAATTATATTTGCCGTTTTTATATCTTTTATCCGAAAAATGTTTCCTACCATGAATTTGTCAATCTACTTGTCCTACAGCTGCTCATAGTTTTTTGTAGCGATCGGCCAACTGGTGTGACAAGGATAATGGAAACTTGTCTGGGGTCACTTATGACCTCAGAAAGATGTATAAGTTTTTCACTATTGTAGTCCTTAGTTTTATTTATTTCTACCTCTAATCGTTATATTTCAGTGTTTTGCAGTGCACTATAGCTGGCAGACCTACATTTTTAGTCATAGCTGCCCTGGGGCAGACTGACTGGCTGCCAATCCACTCCTACAACCCCTCTGACCACCACCAACATTACACAAAATACACATTCATACACCAGTGTAAGCACTGGAGGTAAGGTGGGTAAAGTGTCTTTCATTGGACGAACGGCTCTGCCACCTGAGCCACAGCCGTCCCTAATCTAAATACCTCTCTGCATGTTACATTGCACACATACAGACAAGATGTTTGTGTAGAATTTGTTTTTATGTACTTTGGATTTACTATTGAGGAAACAAAAGGAGAAAAGTTTTAAAAGAAGTGGCAGACAAAGCGTGTCTAAATAAATGTTATTGTGTTCTTACAATGCATCATATTGTTCATATGGTTTTACTTGGCTCTGAGTCAAAAATCATTAAAATCCATGAATAATTACAGAAGGTTATTTTAGAATATCCATCTTAAAATGCAGTGGAGTGGAATAGGTAAGAAAGCACAAAAAGAGGCACTAATGTAGACATATTCCTGTGTAAAATATAGTGGGGCCATAAATGACCCCAGTCGGTCATTTTAGTCGCTAAAATAGCTTGGTCGCTTGAGGGTTAATGTTGGCCTGTTCACCCAGTGTAAGGAAACCTGATGTATTGACTGGTCATGTTGGACTTCAGCCTTTGTGCTGGAGGGTTGAAGCCTCAGCTCCAAGACTTTCCAGAGCCTCCAGACCTCCCGAGTCCTCAGGACCTGTGGCCTCATTTATAAAGCTTGCATACGCACAAAACAGGGCTAGAAAGTGGCGCACATTCTCACGCCGAGTTTGTTTTTAGAAATCACAACGTACACAGCGTACGCCACTTTCTACGCAAAGGTTGTGATTTACGCCATTTTCTAGCCCTGTTTTGTGTGTACGCAAGCATCAAGCATCAAGGTTGGCGCACCGGTGCGCACATTCTCACGCCAAGTTTGTATTTATAAATCACAACCTTTGCGTAGAAAGTGGCGTATGCTGTGTACGTTGTGATTTCTAAAAACAAACTCAGCGTGAGAATGTGCGCCACTTTCTAGCCCTGTTTTGTGCGTATGCAAGCTTTATAAATGAGGCCACAGGTCCTGAGGACTCGGGAGGTCTGGAGGCTTTGGAAAGTCTTGGAGCTGAGGCTTCAACCCTCCAGCACAAAGGCTGAAGTCCAACCTCCCAAGACAAACGGTCAAGACGAGACTCGAGTTATAAAAAAACTCGAAAATGACAAAAAATAGAAGATAAATGTGCAAAAAAAAGAAGAATTAGTGTCTGAGTGAGGGGGTAAGAAGAGAGACTACCAAGTGGAAGTTAGTAGGTTCAAGACCTACCACTGGGATTTTTCTTTGGTTTTTTCGTCAGGATTTTCAGAAAAATTTAAGAAGGGTCTGGTCTTGAACCAGCAACTCCATAGGCAAACCCTTAACTTACTGAGCTACAGATCAGATAAATAAAAGTAATTTCGTCGTCCCTTTGACATCGTAGTTTCCGTTCCTAATAAAGTCACTACATGGGTGGAGTCAAGGCAGAGTCTGGGTGGAGTCTGGGAGGAGAGGAGGAGAGGAGGTGGGTGGCGGGCTGGATTGTCTGGATTGTACTCAGCTAAATGCCTTCGTCCACCCGGCCTCCGTTGACGTCTCTGGAGCTGAAGCTGGATTGGATCAGACCAAAGTACCGTCCAATCACGATGCCAGCTGCCTCTCAAAAGGCTCCTTCATCTGGCGGCACTTCTTCTGAGGGGAAGCTGAGCTTCAGCAGAACTTTGGAGATGTGTTCCAGTGGTTGGTGTATGTGTGGGGAGATAGAGAGGGTCCTTAATTTATTAGCATGATTTCTTTTTAGATATTTTGTTGTGTACAGACTTATTTATTTCTCTGTCTACTGTTCTTACTCCATGTAGGTTTCCCAGAGACTTATGGGTTGAGGAGGAAGTGGAAGCAGCTCTGAGGAGAGAGGTTTGCTGCAAATGATGAGTGGGTGCTCTGCAGTGGTCATTTTAAACCTGATGAGTTTGACAGGGCAGGGCAGGTTTGCCGGCTTCATTCCATCAGTGTTTAACTTCCCGGCTCATCTTGGAAGAGGAGGTGCATCATTTACAAGGATGCAGCAACTCATTTTTATTGAGTTTCATTATTTTCATGACAATTTACATTTTTACTGTTTCTTTATAGACAACCCACTGTGACCCAATGCACACTTATTACTCACCCTACTTGTGTTTGTATATAAATAAATAATAAATATCTGCTTGTATGCCTGCTTTCTTGCATTTGCATTTGATATGCTCATTATATGTCAGCTGTGTGTATGTCTAAGTATTTAAATAATTTTTGTCATACTTAATGATTCAGTTCAACGTACCTGTTTCTTGTAAATACCAATAAACTCTATTCTGTTCTATTCTAGCGCCATGTTTTTATACATACATATATATATATATATATATATATATATATAACAGCCTATAGCTGGAGAGAGAGAGAGAGAGAGAGAAACAAATTATTATTTGATTAAGTTTACAATTAAATTATTTGATCTCAAAACATTTTCTTTATATGTATATTTTTTATCTGTCTCTTTTTTGTTCATATAGCTATATATCTAATTTTTTACAATGTAAATTTTACATTTCTATATGCTACGGCTGAATGTAGAAAGACTTTTCGTTTTCTTTTTAATCAAATGTTCTGTATTAATAGCACATGTTTTGACGTTGGCACTAAAGTAAACCACATGACAATCGGTTGAGAAATAAGCATATTATGATTTATTTTCACAGTACATGGATTGCTTTTAATGGGAACGTTGCCCCCTCCAAGATGGCTGCCACGGAGGCACGTAGCTTAGCCGGCTGCTACAGCACACCATCATATCTAGTCTTTGAATAGATCTCTCATAGATATATATAGATCTATGACAGATCAAAAGTAGACACTAACTACTGCTGCTGATACTGGCACTGCTACTACAACTTGTAACACTATTACAAATGCTGATACTACTTCTACGACTAGGGTTGCCACCCGTCCCTTAAAAAACGGAATTGTCATTTATTTGACAATTAATCATTGTGTCCGGTATTGAATCAATAGTACTGTTTTTTTCATAAATGTCCCATACACGTCTGTCACACACTCACCAAAACTGTAAAATGAACAAAATAAAAGCACACTAAGATAAAGTTCAGCCAATTTCATCTCTGTAGGACCTATGTAGCGAGGACCCAATGTCAGGTCCAGCAGATAGAGACCTCAGACTTCTCTGTACCCGGTCCTATCCGGTCCTGTCTCTGGTTGCCGACACTGCTGCTCCCGCGCGTTTAAAAATGGCAGAATGACAAATAACATTGGTGACTATGGAGTGAACAGGAACTGTCTGCAAATTGCAAAACTGTTGCAACAGCAAAGAGAGACACAAATATTCAATAACTTCACTCTGATACACTGTAGTTTCGCCAGAATCGTTGTAGCCTTCAACTGGCTCCTGTTGACACCAATGTTATTTCTGCAACTTGAAAGAAAGCTACTTTGGATAAAACTGGGCTTGTAGCATATTGTCTACCTTTCAACGATGGGAAAGAGACAACGTTTATGTTTTGCCAACCTATATCTAATGAGTTGCTGATGCCAGAAGTCCGAATCTGTGAATATCTTTCCAAGTTTACTGAACCGTGGTGGGTGTCCTTTATTTTTATTTCTGAAAGGTGGCAACACTATCTACGACTCTAACAGCTATTTATACTACTATTGCTGCTTGTACTTTTAGTATTACTACTACTGCTTGTACAGCTATACTACAACTACTATTAATTGTCTGGTAGTTGGTTGTCAAGCTGCTAGCTCCCGTTAATGTTTTGCTAGTGGCTAACTAGTTAGCTCTCATAGACTGGAAGCTCTCAACAAGATTTAATAAGGAAAAAAGAGCCAAAAACTATTCTTACCTATGAAAAGTTATTCCAAGTTTCCTTGTCTCAATTGTATGACGTAGTGTGCAACTGTACGCAGCTCAGTGAGACGGCGTACTTGTTTCCGTTTTCACGGAGTTTACATTCACAGAACGCGCTGAAACTTTGCCCCCACTAGCTTAGCCTCGCCCTAGCACACAACTCAAAGGGGTGGGTCCTATCTACCGATTTAAATCTACGGTCCCATCTATTGATTTATATCTATACTCACTAGTCTGGTCCGATGCAGTCTCGATGATGACATTTCACGAGTACTGAGAACGCAAGTACGGACAGTTACGTACTGAGAAAGGGCCACAGTTTTCTTACTGCAAAGGTACAAAGCTGCTCGTCTTCTCATCTGGCATCAGGAAACGTCTTCAAAGCTTCTCGATATCCTAACGAAATACAATCAAAAGATCAAACTGACGTCATTGGTGCATTCAAGTGCAATCAGACAACGAAGTTGCGTTCGGGAGAGTCGGAAATCGGAGTATCAGTAATGTAAATTTCCAACGAAAATTTTGGGGGGACACAGGGGGTGGCCAATCAGATCATGGGGGCAGGGTGGAGCATATTTGGAGTGTGTCATGTGAGAGGACTGAGTTGCGTGTGTCTCACGGCCAAAGCGTGAGAGTTGGCAGCCCTGGGTGACCTATCAAGCCTGAGGTCATGCTTCACTTCGCCCGTGTTAGTAAACAGAAGACACAAGACAGAGAAATCCATGCTAATGCTCTGCTAATGTTTTTGGACTTCGAAGCAAGATGAAATTTCTCGAAAATGCCTCTGTTTTTTCATTCCCTATCTGCTACTTGTGAAGAGTTTGTGCTGCTATATCGTTAATGTGATCACATGTTGCTTCGTCTGATTGGTGAAACACAGTCATGTGGTAGATCCACTGGGCCATCTCTCTGGCAAAATAAAGCATATCTAATGTGGTAAATAAAAAAGTAGCGAGTTGAGTGTAGCCTAGTGTAACGGAGTAAGAGTAGCATTTCTTCTTCACAAGTCTACTCGAGTAAAAGTAAAACGTATGGCAGAGAAAAACTACTCTCAGAAGTATTTTTTTTTCTAAAAGTTACTTAAGTAAATGTAATGGAGTAAATGTAACTCGTTACTACCCAGCTCTGCCTGTTGAGTAATAACACTTAAGTCTCACCTTCACCCTGCTGTGTCTCTCTTCCTCCTCTCCTTTGCTACTCCTGTTTTCTCCTTATAAAAACAGGAAGAGGGTGTGTTTGAAGAAGCAGAGCCCGAGGAGTCAAGCCGTTCTCCACTGACTGACCGTAGTCTTTGTGTGACTGTGTGTATGCATGCCAGGATAATTGCTTACAGCCCCTCAATGACTTGCCCTTGTTTCTTCAGCTCTTCAGAGATCTGCAGTATTTGCTTTGGGCATTGTGCCCCAAAGGCAACATCTTAAGTGTTGTGTACATGCCATGCTATCTGAAGCATGTCGCTGCATGTGCATCATGCACACATGACTGATTTACAAACTCACATGCAAAGTGGGAGCAAATATCTCTGAGCTTCCATGAGCATTTTTCACCGGTTATACATCATTAATCACTCTATACTGTATTCTCCACACAAGGCTCTTCCTCTGGTCATGGTTCTGCGCTGTGAGGATGAGCAGCATCATAGACGAGGTACCAGCCTGGCAAAACCCAGTCTGGTGGGGATTAGAGGTTAGCTGTGCCTGGTCTGTTCCCCTCCCAGCAGGAGCTGTCATGTCAGCCATGGCGCCCTGCCACGAAGCTCCACTCCCATTGGGTGGAGGGCAGGGGCCAGCGTCAGGTCACACCGCTGGCTTCTGCAGCCCGCTTTCCTCTCACACAGCCAGAATACATGCAATCTGACAACCCACGCCAGAGCAACAAAAGAAAAGAAGAAGGCATTCTGTGCATGTACAGTGCTGCTGGACCGTAACAGCCGGGGCCTTTAATTGGAAGCTTTTAAAGCAAGATTTTGTTTTGTGAGTCCGAGTAATTTAACCACAATTGCAGTTATCATCTAGAGCTACTGCACAGTTGTACAACATTTCCACGGGGTTCGAAATGTGCATGAGTTGCTTTATCACCAAAAATTAACTTTGCATCAGTGGCCTTTTATGATTAAATGACCCAACTTTGTAGCTAATTCCATGCTGGGGCTGTTTTGCTTGATAAGATGTTCCTCTGGAAAGTCAGCAGGCCTCCCTCCTTCTCTGCCCCATGGCGATTGTTAGCTATGGAATTTAGTGTGTCTGTCCACGAACCAGGCAGGTCAGATAGACGCTGAAATGGAATGAGAGATATGTGGAAAATCTCCTCAGAGTTATGCATGGGAAAAAGAAATGTATGGATAAGGAGAGTCAGCACGAAGACACGGTGTTTTCTGGTGAAGTCAGATTTGTTATCATTTTGTTTCTGTGATCTTCCTCCAGACAGACTGCAGAGCAATTTGAATATATAATTTTTGCTAACAAATATTGAATTTTGTGTGTAATTAAAAGCTGTACAGAAGGCTGTAGTGAGAGTATAGTGGGTTGATCCGTGAGGGCAGCTGGCTGTAACTTCAGAGTCTCTCAGTGATGACAAGCAGCAGCTGAATGGCAAAGAGGAAATCTCAGTGTCTGCCTTTGAGACTTGTATCTGATCTAAAGAGGAGTCTGCCTGGTGTAGTGTCTCCTGAACAATAACAGCAGCGGTGGCCAGGCTATTAACAGAACCGTCCCCGGCTGGGCCAAGTGCTCCCTGCTCCTCCTCCGCTGTATCCACACTTACAATGTAATGCTGTAATCCTTCCTGTGAAATTTATTATGAGGCCTATAAATCTTTCCAAGTCTGCGTCTCATTTCCCCCTTTAGCGGTGCAGCTGGGAAGACCTGAGTTCCTCTGTCCCCTTTTCCTCTGCCAGAGCAGCAAGATGTTTTCTGAGAGCCTCTGTCAGTCTTCTGCTGCTTCATTACTGCAAGTTCAAGAGGCCAAGTTCATCCAGTGTGCTGGGTCACTCCTCTGACCCATATTCTGTTTGTGGTCTTGCCAGAAGGTAAACTCTAATCAAGAGTCAGAGTGATGTAAGTCTGGCTGGTTTTAGTGCTGCTGCGCACGAAAATGGAAGTTACCAAAAACTGGAATCTGATGTAATATGATGTCAGTTAACAAAAATGTATGAACAACTGAACAAATGGACTAAATTTTGTATGGTTGTTCATGGTCCCCAGAGGATGAATCCTACAGGCTTTGGTGATCATCAGACTTCTTACATACGTCTACATTTGTGATTTGTACTTAAATATCTCAACAGCTATTGGATGGATTGCCATAAAATTCAAAACAGACATTCATGATAAAAAAAAAATCAACTTAGCGATGTCTTGACTTTTCCTGTAGCAGCAGGTGAAACATTCACTTATAGTGTGAAATATTTCATCATCTATTCAATGGATTGACATAGAAGTTGGTAACAACATTCATCATTCGCAAATGATGACTTTGCCAGTCTGACTCACCGGCTGTAGACTTTGTGTATACATTTGCCTTTTCTGCTGCATTTTTCATGCAGCTTTCTCCTCTCCTTCCACTGTCAGTGTGTTATTATGTCCAGAATTCTATTTGCTATAGGAAACAACTACCTCCGAGCAGCAGTCTATGTGCAGATAATTTGAGAAATTTGCCAAAGATTTAGATTTTTTAAATAGATTTTTTGTGAATTTGTCATTTTAATGACAGTGTTATATTGACTGTGTGTAGCTGGCCCGCCACATTCGATTCCCCGTTGTTATTTTGTAGGGGCATCATCGCTGCATCACACAAGACAAAAGCTACTGGTTTAAAGAAATACAAACACGTCAGAGCATTTTTCCTCGCCTACAGCAGAATGACAGCAGCCAGAACTACAGGTCTGACGCAGAACTGTGGAGATGTGTAAGTCTGACTATGTAAGACTAGAAACCTGTGATACCCTGCCTTCTTCTTAACTGCCACCAGCCAGCTGATGGTTTTGGCTTTTCGCAAACCCTCAAAGATTGAATCATCAGTGTATGAACCAAACAAACAGTCTTGCAGAGCTTCTAACTGCAGATTGTTGGTCTTGTTTCTTTTTTTCTTTTTTTTGAAATTGCACATGTTCCACTTAATTGCTCCTTTGACTGATGTACTGGTGCCATTTCCACTTTTCTTTTATTGATCCCATTTAGACAATCCCTCAAAGGTCAGAGGTCAAACCTGAGTGATGGAATCTGTAGCCTGTAGTGATTGCAGAGTAGACCTGTTGACCTGTGCATTGTCTAAGCCAGCCTCAGGTTCAGTGGCCTGATGGGTCGAGGTGAGTACGGTCAGCGGTGCTCCGTCACTTACTGCCGTCTGAGGAATTTTACATCCATACAAATGCATGCCTGGAAGGGGCCCTTAAAAGCCAGTGCATGTGAAGTCAAAGTGTGGTATAAATTTTGCTAAGTTCCTTCTCCTGATGTGGTCAATTATGTCGTTGGAATTTGTGTAGAAACAGGAGGTGTTGCACAGCTTTACTGTGAGTGACTTACTGTACGTCTGCATTAATAAAAAACAGCATCTGCTGATTTATACGGTGTTGAAAGACTAGGCAAAGCACTGCTTCACATGCAGACACAATTTATCACCTCTGGGAGTATGATTTTTTGCTACAGAGGTTCCTCCACTTCTGAGAGAGTAGCGCACATGATGGTCTGACCAGCTGAGGCGTTTACTGCCCCTGTGTCCACTTGTTAAATGGAATCTTTCCTGTTAATGTCTTAATGCCCTTCTTCTGTTTTTATTAATGGCACTTCAGGTGTGCCAGCACAGGGGAAAATTTCATTCTCATGCAAGGTCACGCTGTTTTTGACATCTATCCACAAACAATGTACAACACAATAGACGTGAGGCGTAACACACTTTCTCAGACTCAACAGTTCGCAGCGCTGCCTCCCAGTTGACCAGCTGACCACAGGAGAGTTCAGTCTCCAGACTCTGTGTGGTTTCCTCTGCCTGGCCAGGGAGGATACTCCACTACCTCCTGTTTACGCTTCACACTGGAGCCCAAAGAAAGTGATGGGGACTGGAGACACACATGGCTGGACACAGCGGGTAGCAGCCCGTTTTTAGACCAGTGTCATCCTGCTATTGTGGGTGCTTTACCAAAGAGTGGTATAGAGGTCCACAGGGGGAGGAAAATAAGTGCACTGCTCCACAGAGCAATCAGTGCCTTAAAGCCAGAGCTGATGAATGATCATGTCTGCAACAGAGGAACAAAAGCCACACTGACCTCTTTGAGCCTCTCGGCAGCCGCTAGAAACTGTAAATCAGTCAAAGCTGACTAGTTAGAATGATGAAAATCCAGATCAAAAGGCGAGATAAGAGTCACTTGGAGATGTGTCAAATAGAACTTGGCTCGGGCTCCCATATTGTTTATTGTGTTCACTTGTACAGACATCCAATTTTGAATCAGTGAATCATCCTGCCTGAAATAAGCGCCAGCTGAAGGCTTTATCGGACCGTGTCGTCCAGGGTGGAGGGCCAGGGCGTGGATCTGTTGCTGCCTCGTTACATAGAGACTGGTCTGGACTTGGAAGACAGATTTGACCAGTGCCCTCCTCTGTGCTCCAAGGAGGTCCAGCTGATGGATGGGCTCTAATCAGCAGTAGACAGACCTGCCACAGGAAACATCTCCACATCACGTTTACGGAAACCAGCACTTCTCCAGAGACCCGCTGATGGCCGCGCAGGGAGCGGGGGAGGGAGGCCAAAAACAATTGGATTCTCCCTCATTTTCTGAAAAGAAAATCAGCAGGCTGTCGACTTTTCACTAAGCAGAATATGATTTACAGGCCTGCTGCCAAGTGACATCTTCGAACAATGCAGTAGTCTCAAGCTTGATTGCCTTAGAAACAACAGCCAAAAACGTATTTTGGGAATACACAGATTGTTGATTTCCCATTGCATTCTGTGTACAGTTCCTACAGTTGTTAAAGCAAGAGTTTGACATTCTGGGATTTTTTAATCAAGAGTTAGATGAGATAAGGTGAGATGTTTGGTATAAATGGCGCCACAGCCTGGAGACTTTACCTTAGTCTGTGTACCATAAAGAATGGAAACTGACAGAAAATTCTAGCCTTCGGATATGACATTTTAACTACTGAATTTTAGAATTGCTGGTGTAGCTATTTTTAATTTTTCGACAGAGATACACCAGTCTTTATGCTAAGCTAAGCTCAAGGGGTGCTTTCTGTAGTAACATATTTGTGGCACAGGGTTAATTCCTGCACAAATCTTTCACTTCTGCTTTGATTTCACTTACCGTACAAGGAAATTTCTCAAGACACATTCATCACAGAATGCTTTAATATAGCCAGCAGTACCACTTATGATTGCAAGAAAAACCTCAGCACACGCATACTGAAACCGAAATGTCCTTTTTACCTAAACATCAACATTTATAATAAATCAATTTTTTGATTTTTATTTTAATAAAATCTTGCATTTGATTCAATGCACCACAAAGGTGACCACCAAACGCTACACGTGCTGGCGTTTACTCATTTGTAGCCACATATTTTCTGACAGATACTAGATGGGTCAACTTTTTCATTAAACTCCCAGCAAGAAAGCAGAAACCGTCTTTTCCAAAATGTCTGCCCATTCATTCAAACCTGGTATGGATAATGGAAATGTAATTAAGCAGACTAATAAGTTTCAGCAGTGAAGAAGTTAAGACAAGGACGAGAATCAACAAGTTGCCTGAATCTGTTTCTGCAATGCATACATTCATTCATTGCCTTTTGGTAATAAAAAGAAGTTTCCTACCTAAGTTTTCTTGCTTGTGTCACAAAACAGTCATTTCAGTCAGCATATGTTGTTGTGTGTCATCTTAAATACGGCTTAAGCACATTTTTCCTGCTAAGACCCTATAGGAAGCATCTTTCCTTGTTATGCACTTTGTTTCCTGGCCAAAGGGGCTTTTCTACCGCTGACAGGTGAGGCTTCTCAACCTGCACAACAAATCCCCCCCTCTACAAGTCCGGATGAGCGAGGCGATGAGTCGCCATTGGCTCTGAATAGACCGATGTGTCTGCCATGTTGGAATGCTAAGAGCTGTTTGCCTTTTGGGCACGTGAAAGCTTGTCACTCCGTATTTTAGTTGCAGAGATTATCCCTGAAAAGAGCCCGGGTGTCCCTCTTTCTCTTCTGCCTTCTCAAACTCTCTGACCTTGATCTTGCTTTCAGGAGGCCTCCTGCCCTCTGCATGGACCCATGCAGTCACACTGCTGCAGATGTGAGGGGGAAGATCTCCTGCCCTTTAATTATGGAGGTTTCAGCATGACGGCAATCAGAAAAGTTTCCCATTTTGTTCAGTCATCGTAAGTGAGGTAGATGATTTGTTCACTCATACCTGTATTTGTGGATCATATGTTGTAAAGTCTGTGTTTTTTACAGGAACAGCCTGACCTTTCTTTCTGCTTGAATGGAAGGTAAGAGAACAGGTTGAGACTTGCCCTCTCAACCCTAATCCTAAAGACCCTCAGGGTTGCAGCCCGCTCAACCTTCCGTTCAAAAAACATTCAGTTTCCACAATACTCATGAAAACAGGTACATACACACGTGGACAAAATTGTTGGTACCCCTCAGTTAAAGAAGGAAAAACCCACAATTCTCACTGAAATCACTTGAAACTCACAAAAGTAACAATAAATAAAAAATTATTGAAAATTAAATCATCAAAAACAGCCATTACTTTTGAATTGTTGATTAACATAATTATTTAAAAAAACAAACTAATGAAACAGGCCTGGACAAAAATGATGGTACCTCTATAAAAGATTGAAAACTATTTGACCAGAGTGACATGATTAACTCAGGTGTGTCATTTAATTGACATCACAGGTGTTTCCAAACTCATAATCAGTCAGTCTGCCTATTTAAAGGGAGACAAGTAGTCATCCTGCTGTTTGGTGAAAAGGTGTGTACCACACTGAACATGGACAACAGAAAGCGAAGGAGAGAATTGTCCCAGGACATCCGAAAAAAAATGATAGACAAACATCTTAAAGGTAAAGGCTATAAGACCATCTCTAAACAGCTTGAAGTTCCTGTGACAACAGTGGCTCATATTATTCAGAAGTTCAAGACCCACGGGACAGTAGCCAACCTCCCTGGACGTGGTCGCAAGAGGAAAATTGATGACAAATTGAAGAGACGGATCGTTGGAATTGTATCCAAAGAGCCCAGAGCAACCTCCAAAGAAATTAAAGGTGAACTCCAAGGCCAAGGTACATCAGTGTCAGATCGCACCATTCGTCGTTGTTTGAGCCAAAGTGGACTTCATGGGAGACGACCAAGGAGGACACCACTGCTGAAAAAAACTCACAAAAAAGCGAGACTGGAATTTGCAAAAATGCATGTTGACAAGCCACAAAGCTTCTGGGAGAATGTCCTTTGGACAGATGAGACCAAACTGGAGCTTTTTGGTAAGGCACATCAACTCTATGTTCATAGACTCAAAAACCAAGCATACGAAGAAAAGAACACTGTCCCTACGGTGAAACATGGAGGAGGCTCAGTAATGTTCTGGGGCTGCTTTGCTGCATCTGGCACAGGGTGTCTTGAAAGTGTGCAAGGTACGATGAAATCTGAAGACTATCAAGGCATTCTGGAGAGAAATGTGCTGCCTAGTGTCAGAAAGCTTGGTCTCAGTCGCAGGTCATGGGTCTTCCAACAGGACAACCATCCAAAACACACAGCCAAAAACACCCAAGAATGGCTGAGAGAAAAGCGTTGGACTATTCTAAAGTGGCCTTTTATGAGCCCAGATCTGAATCCCATTGAACATATGTGGAAGGAGCTGAAACATGCCATTTGGAGAAGACACCCATCAAACCTGAGACAACTGGAGCTGTTTGCTCATGAGGAGTGGGCCAAAATACCTGTTGACAGCTGCAGAACGCTCATTGACAAATACAGAAATCGTTTAATTGCAGTGATTGCCTCAAAAGGTTGTGCAACAAAATATTAAGTTATGGGTACCATCATTTTTGTCCAGCCCTATTTCATTAGTTTGTTTTTTTAAATAATTATGTTAATCAACAATTCAAAAGTAATGGCTGATTTTGATTATTTAATTTTCAATAAATTTTTATTTATTGTTACTTTTGTGAGTTTCAAGTGATTTCAGTGAGAATTGTGGGTTTTTCCTTCTTTAACTGAGGGGTACCAACAATTTTGTCCACGTGTGTATCTTCCTCTGTGTCTCCTTCAATTTACAAACAAATACCGCACGCTGACATTCAAGGGTAACGTATGGGTCTGATCTTTCAGAACAGGCCTGTAGAGCAAGGGTCACGGACAAGGGCACCCCTGGTTGATGAAGGCGCACCACCCTAAACAAAGACCAACAAAGGCAGGAAGGGCTGAGCCGGTGAACCCTACACCCAGGCCAAACCTCTGCATTCATCCTATGCATAAGAGTGTCAGCAGAGTGTGATGGGTAGCACAGACTGTTTTTCCTGTTTAAGTGTTCCCTCTAAAATGATTCTCCCCCCTGCAGTACAGTGTAAACACTCACAAATCAAATGGCTCTGATGTGGATATTTAGACATCAAAAGGTAAAAGTGTAAATACAGTTTTGTGGGCGGCTGCTTATTAGGTGAAGGAGGCCATTGTTAAGACTTTCTTCTTCTTGACAGCAAATGGAGGAAGACATTAGTTAAAGACAGCACACAGGGGCTCCTGGATTTTAGCCACATTAGCTGCATAAAGGGGTGAAAATGTCCTGGTAGCCATTTTTGTTTGGATCATTGGATGAAATATTGTAAATTTTGGTACAGGAAATCATAAATTCCAGATGAAGAATTCTAATGACTTTGGTAATCCCCTGACTTTTATTTTTTAAGAGACTGACATGTAAATTTAAAGTTTGTTACTGGATTCTATGAAGTCATTGGAATGATTTTCATCTGGTACCATCATGACTTCATAATTTGACTTCATCCATCACTTTGCAACATGAACTCATGACTGCAAGACTAATGATGTTCAAACATCAACCTCAGCTGTACTTTGTAGTGGTGAAACGGATCAAAGTTGTGATGATCTATACAAATCTTCACCCTCGCATGTGAACTACCGATTATTTGTAAAGTTTAATCATCATAGTGTGAGATGCAGGTTTACTCATGCTGTTACTTTTAAAAGAAACCCAACAGATTTTGTCTTATTGCCAGAAGACCTGTAACAAATCTATGGAAGAACAAAAATGCATGATTGTTTTTTGTGACAAAGATTTGTCATAGAAAATTCAGAGTTATAGGAGTCAATAGAAACTCAAGACTGACATGATATATACGGGCTTTACAAGTACAAGTTTACTTTTGTTCACGACTGTACTTTTTTTTTTGCTTATCCAAAAAAAATTACACAATCCACAACTCAAAGGCCATGATATGATTGAACCATTAGCTTTATTATCCATTGTATCCCTTGTACTTTGTGTTTAGCGAAATTGGCAACATGCTAAACTATAATTAGGAGCAGCATAGTTGCAT
Source organism: Acanthochromis polyacanthus (assembly GCF_021347895.1). NCBI lineage: Eukaryota > Metazoa > Chordata > Actinopteri > Pomacentridae > Acanthochromis > Acanthochromis polyacanthus. Next base: position 27,312,499 of record NC_067119.1, on the reverse strand, counting down.
TTCTTGTCACAAGGTTAGCCGATTTCTTGCATGCTAACATATTGTATTTCAACAATTACATGTAGCCTGAAATCTGGATCAAAGGCCTGCATATTCTTGTAATTTAACTGGCCTGTGCAGAGTATATATGGCTATACTCAAAGACTGCTGTTATAGAGGGGGTCAAATAGTGACAGTCACTGAAATGGGGATAATGGTGCAGAATCCTTAGACAGTCTTTTCTAAATCATTCATAATACTGCACATGCAAAAGGAAGAACCACCATTCCCAGACCACCTGTGCTGCTGCACATCAGACAAACCACTGTGAAGGTATCAAAGGGTTAATAAAAGGCCTTCTAATGCTGATGTCAGAAGGTCTAGGAGGGAGAGTGTTTTCAGATGCTGTGGTTGATGCATAGTGGCTATAAACTAAAGCTAGTTTGTTCGTTATTAACCTGCACATTGTAACAAAATGTAACTATAACTGATCAGGTGCAGCCAAAGTTAGTGAAGCTCAGCTTTTGTGAGCGTGGCCGGCTTTTACTGTCCAACAGGAGAGATCACATTTCAGGATGGTTCTTTCAGATTTCTCAACATTATTATGACCATATGGAAGCTGTGCGTATAATGACGTAGGTGCAAAGACTTTTGAGGAGGCATGAGATGAAATCATGTCTCACATTTAAGGCAGTAGTAGACACAGCTATTCTCCCCATTGAGCTTTCACCTACTGATTCATGTGCGCTATCATGTTTTGGTACTTGTCTTGGCCATTTTGAATGTTTCACTGTGGTGGTTAGCAGCAGATTAAAGAAGGGTAGGAAGGTGTGGTGTCCAGCTGTCTGTTTCAGCTAAATCATAGCTGGGTGAGAGTGGGGTACAAATATTTGGCTTCAGAAGGGATTGTTGGACCAGCCAACATATGCTTCCATCATGGCCGCTCTGACGCCCAGCAGCCCGCTTCGTAAGAAATGCTGTCAGAGAAAATCCTGGTAGCTCGAAGGATTACGCCTGCATTATGAGCACAAATCTAAATTACAAACCTTCTTCCAGGCCACTGAACATTTTCCGTCCTCCATTAGCTGAGTTTCGAAGTGAAAAATATTGAAAAGTTTCTTCTCTAGTCACTAATAATGCAGCAGGTTTAATTAAATCGCTCAGCTGTGGTTTGAAGCCCTCAATCCTTGAACAAGATGAAGTGCAACAACATGTGCTGAGTGCGGAGTATGTGGATCAACCCATTTTGGGAGCTGAAATAGTGCAGGGCTTTGTCCAAATATTTTCTTAGAGTCCCAGCTTCTTTTTGGAGGCAGTTGGCCCTCCCACACAGGGTTCAGACGAGTGACACATGGCTTTGACATTGACTTTAGGCCTGTTTTGGGATCGTTAAAGCCCAATTTGTCAGCATTCAACATGGGGCAGACAGTGAGATGTGTTTCAAGGGGCCTCACATCTGGGCCTTTTGTGTTTTAACAGTGTCCTGCTTCCTCTTTTAGAGACCTGAAGTACGTGTATAATGGGAACGCCACGTTCCACAGCCAGTTGGTCTCGTTTCATTGACGCACTCTGGCGTGGGACACTTATTCAAACACAACCCGTCTCTGCTGGCCTAATCCAAAGCTGGAAGCATGCCGCCCTTCCTCCTCATGTCGCTTTGCATGATAATAATCATTAGCAGCGAGTTAATGTAACTATCAGCTGTCTGTTGAAGAGAAAAAAAATAGCCATATTATGGGGAATCCCTTGTAAACTTCAACACAAATTGTGCAGTCAGCAGACATGGAGAGACAGGCGATACAAGGCCGAGGTCTGGACCAGCAATCAGTCACTGTGAGGGCAGCTTGATTAAAGGAAATGGACTGAGTGGAAACTTTGAATGTGTGTTTTCAGTTGTTTTCAGCCTGTCTGGGTGATAGCAACAGCAGAACAGATGCTGAAACAATTAGGTCGAGTCGGAGGATGTTTTTACTCCCACTCTGCCCCCCGCCCCTCCTCCTGCCTGGTGATTGCACATCAAAGTTGTCGACAGAGTGTAAAAGTTGAGTTAATTGTCTGACTCCTTAAAGCAGTTGTCAGTTTTTAATGGGAGCTTTGGCTTCTGGCTGCAGCACAAACTGAGAGTTCAGAACAGGCTTCAAACACACAGCTGTCAAGCGGTGAGGTCTAATCTGGGACCAATACATATGCGAGTTTCAGGTTCTAAACTTTGGAGTTGTTCTTCCTCATTTTTTGTTGCATTAATAGGCTTGGCATCCACAAACAAGTTTCAGTTTGACTCTGTGTGATTTCCTTAACCCTCGTGTTGTCCTGTAGGTCAAAACTGACCCGATTTAAAGTTTGAAAATGTGGTAAAAAATACACTGCTCAAAAAATTTAAAGGAACACTTTGAAAATACATCATATTTCAATACGGGGGAAAAACAAACTGGATATTAGCATTGATATGGACTGGATAATGTGTTAGGAATGAAAAGTGCCACATTGTTTGATGGGAATGAAAATTATCAACCCCCCTGGAGGGCTAAATTCAAGACACCCCAAAATCAAAGTGAAAAACTGATGTGGCAGGCTAATCCATCTTGCTGAAATTCCTTGGCAGCAACTCAAAATGGTATTCAGTAGTTTGTATGGCCTCCATGTGCTTGTATGCATGACTGACGATGCCGGGACAGGCTCTGAATGAGACGACAGATGGTGTCCTTAGGTATCTCCTCCCAGAACTGGACCAGGGCATCACTGAGCTCCTGGACAGTCTGAGGAGCAACCTGATGGTGTCGGATGGAACAAAACATAATGTTCCAAAGGTGTTCTATTGGATTCAGGTCAGGTGAGCATGGGGGCCAGCTAATGGTATCAGTTCCTTCATCCTCCAGGAACTGCATGAGTTCTCTTACCACATAAGACTGGGCATTGTCGTGCACCAGAAGGAATCCAGGACCACTGCACCAATGTAGGGTCTGACAATGGGTCAAAGGATTTCATCCTGATACCTAAAGGCAGTCAGAATGCCGTTGTCCAGCCTGTAGAGGTCTGTGCATCCCTCCATGGATATGCCTCCCCACACCATCACTGACCCACCACCAAACCAGTCATGCTGAACAATGTTACAGGCAGCATAACGTTCTCCACGGCTTCTCCAGACCCTTTCATGCCTGTCACATGCACTCAGGGTGAACCTGCTCTCATCTGTGAAAAGCACAGGGCACCAGTGGTGGACTTGCAAATTCCTGTGTTCTATGGCAAATGCCAGCCGAGCTCCATGGTGCCGGTCAGCGAGGACAGCGGGCACTGGAGGACGCTGGGCCCTCAGACCACTCTCATTACATCTCTTCTGATTGTTTGATCAGAGACATTCACACCAGTGGTCTGCTGGAGGTCATTTTGTAGAGCTATTGCAGTGCTCATCCTGTTCCTCCTTGCACAAAGGAGCAGATACCTGTCCTGCTGATCGGTTGAGGACCTTCAACAGCCCTGTCAAGCTCTCCCAGACTAACTGCCTGTCTCCTGGAATCTCCTCCATGCGCTTGAGAATGTGCTGGGAGACACAGCAAACCTTCTGGCAATGGCACGCATTGATGTGCCATCCTGGAGGAGTTGGACTGTCTGTGGAACCTCTGTAGGGTCCAGGTATCGCCTCATGCTACTGGAAGTGACACTTACCCTAGCCAAATGCAAAACTAGTGAAAAACAGTCAGAAAACATTAGGAAGGAAAAAAATGTCAGTGGTCTTCACCTGTAAACTCATTCCTGTTTTGGGGGTTGTCTCATTGTTCCCCCTCTAGTGCATCTGTTGTTAATTTTATGAACACCAAAGCAGCTGAAACTGACTAAAAAGCCCCTCAGTTACTTACTTGACCAGATCAGTATCCCACATGTTTCACTGATTTGATGCTATACTTAGATTAAAAAGTGTTCCTTTAATTTATTTGAGCAGTGTATATATTTTCACAGTGAAACTTCTGATGTCCACATTATCAACATTTTTGGGAAATTTCTGAACATTTTTCAGTGGAAAAAGAAATGTTAAAAAAGCTTCTTAAGAACATTCACGGAAAAAAAATCAACCAAAATCCAGTGAACTTCGCTTGTTTTTTCTTTGATTTTTGTGAATGTTCTTAATGAAAATATTAGAAGTGTTACCAATATATATATAATCACTTTAGATATTTTATTTTGGAAATATTTTTACTCATTTTTTGAAAATATTTACAAGAATTTTCTTGCCAAATTTGGGGGTTTTTTTTAAATAAAACTTTTAAGGGGAACTTTTAAGTATTTATTGGAATTTTCCTTCTGAAAATTTTGCAATATTTCCAAAATTTGGGGAATTGGGGAATTTTATTGCTGAATTTTTGGATTTTTTTCAGACAAGGAAACAATGGTTTTGGTGCCCGTAAATGAGGACACCAGGAGGGTTAATTTAGTGGGTTTAATGACTTGTTTAAAGCAAGCAAACATGGACTACAAACTTGCAAAACTCTCTAATGAACTCAACTTTTCACCAATAAAACAAAGATGGGTTCTTTGTCTTGCAAAAGTTGCAAAAGTTTCTGTTTTAAGCCATTTTATCCTGAATTTTGGCTCCAGTTGACCCACCTGCACTGTCACTGTGAAAACACACACACACACACACACACACACACACCCCACCGCTTGTTTGCTCTGAGCAGAGAGAGGCCGGCCTCCTCTCAGAGGTGACTGATTTACAGTTTGTTGCTGTCTGTCAAACAGCTGACAGATGGGGAGAGCAGCTCAGGCTCCGCCACACTGTCGCCACTGTTAGATACTTTGCAGTTTTACCAGTAGCAAGAATGCTGAGGCCTGCTCCTTCAGCTTGATGGGAAGGTTAACAGCGACTATAAAGTTGTAGCAGCAGAACATACTTCTTATTGTTTTCTGCGTATGATCATCATCCCACAAAGCTGACTGCAGGGTTTATTTGCCTCAGTTTGGATATTTTCAAAATTGTTGTCCTGACATTTCTTTGCCCTGAAACAACAAAAATGTAACAGAGGTCTTGAGTCTGATGAAATCTCAGCAATTTCGCCTGTAAATCTTCTGGGATATAAATAGTTTACAATATTCCTGGCATGCTCATTCCTGGTGGGACACAACTTGCTACTTATTTTAGCAGTTTATATAAAAGACTCTTTTAGGGTTTTGTTTGGAATGGTTCCAGTTTAAGGTTTCAGCAAATGCTATTTAACGGGTGTAAGCATGTTTTCTGTGCCCGGATTTTCAGGCGTATAAATTACATAAGGAGTCATTTGGGGGTGTAATGTTAAAGCCTGAAGTATTTTGCTCGCGAAACATTTCTTTCAATGTCACATTCTGCTCTTTCTCAGTGCCAGTCCACTCTGTGACAGCTCTTTCATTCCAGTCCTGAAGGAAATTATCGTGTAGCAGACAAGAGTTCCGCTCAGACTTTGCGAGACTTTGGTGGAAAGTCTGCAAAGCACCTGGTTTTCACATGGAGCCACTGCTTAGGTTCTCACTTTAACTTCTCATAACAGGGACGGGCTTTGGGTTTCTGTTTCTCCAGTTTAAAAGAAAACAAGCAGTGATCATATTTGGACTTGAAAAGGCACTGAGCACTTATTGATTACAGGAGCCAGACATTTCCTTTTACTTAAGACTGCGCCTCCATGGTCTAAAAATTCAGCTTTAAAGAAGCAGACAGGTAATATCAGACAATGGATTTTGAATATCTGATTAACGGCAGCATTTCTGAACTAACATGCAGTGAAGACGCGGTGAGGCTGTTGTGGCAGAGGGAGTAAAAGAGACTAATTTCCTCCTAATTGAGCCACAGGGTTCTTGTTTTGTCAAGGAGATTTTAGGCCAAATGGAGTCAGATTCCCGCAGATCTCCTGGGATGATGGGAGGGTTGGACTAGAGACTAGCAGAGCCTGGAGATCCCAGCAGTCCCCCCGGCTCCTAATCCCTGTCATTAACTCTGCAGCCCAGAGAAAACCGGCCTGCCTGTCCACTGCTACCCTCTCATCAACCCTCTCCTTTGTCCCTTTATTTCTTCCTTTACATCCTCTCTTTCATTAGACTCATCTCCCGCTTCTTTATTTTCTCCTGTGTTATTGTTTCCTACGTTTTCTGCACGGTTTCCTTCCCGTGAGGGCAGGTGAAGCATAAATCTTGAGTGACTTTTCTGATAAACATTTAATCCAAGGAAGAAGAATGACACGATACGAGAGATGTTCATGTCTTATCTTATCATAAAACCACTGCTCTGACCCATTTTTATAATTCCACTGCACAGAAACAACAGTCTGGGGATGTATGAGACGTGACAAAAGAGATGGTAATTATATTATCATTCCATCTCACCATCTACTAAGTAAATAGATTACCTTAAGCAGCTATAAAACAAAAGTGTGACAGAAGCATCTCAGTCAGAAAGACAAACCGTCCTATTATAGCACATCCTGTGGTGCTCGCTGTTTTGTCCGTCGATGTTCACAAACACACATACACAGTGTGGCAGGGGGTCAGAGGATGGGTGCAAGGGTGGTCCGGAGGCTCTAGGAGGGAAACACCTTGTGACCCTCTGGTTCCTGACTAAGCTACTGAAGGTGGAGAGACAACCAGGATGGACGAGGACAGAAAAACGCTGCAGAGCCGCCTCAGTGTGGGTCATTCGGTGCTGCTGGCTTTTATTTAACACCAAGATTAAATCAGCTGCACTGTAAAAAATGTTTGTAATTTTACTTTGAAAAACTGTCAAACCATGACGGTAAAAATCTGTAAACTCTAAAACAGTTTTATGCAGTTAATATTACACTGAATCAATGTAAATAGGTTAATCAGATTAGATTTTGATTTTTTTCTCTTGAAAAATGGCATTTCCCAACTCCTGCACAGTTTTAAATCTAAAAATGACAAAATATGTATAACAATACTGTCATTTTTGCATTTAATTCTCGACAAAAATGCAGTTTTTCCCAGTTAAATGCCCATACTGTTCTGCTGGTATAGTGAAAACATGCTGCAATATTTCCAACAAGTAGCATGGCAATTTCTGCATCTATTACATGTAAAAAATACAGTTTGTTACTGGTCAAATTGATGTGCTTTTGTGTTAATAACGGACATATGCTTTGATATTTATGACAGCTTTAACTGCATTTTTTGCTAAAAATACATATATTTAATGTTAAATACACAAACTGTTGTGCTGATAATGGAAAAATGCTGTAATATTTATAACAAGTTACACAAACCTTATTTTATATAGTATTTTCATGTACATTTTCAAATTGTTGCAGTAAAATATGGAGTGAAGCACATTTTTAACCCTAAAATCAACAATATCAATACATTTCTTTACTGTAAATGTAGAAAATGTTCTACCGTAATCTTGCAGTAACATTCTGACAACCACAGCTGCTGGAATTTTACCGTAAAAATAACATATTTTTTACAGTGTATGTTTGATAAGTGTTTGACACAGTCTGATTAGAAAAAAGTTGGATAGAGCTCAAATGAACTGAGAATAAAAATGGGAAATATTTTGTGCTTCTGACCTCATTGTGTGTTTGCATTTTGCAGGGACATGAACGTGTTTTTACGGTCACACGATGTCCTCATGATGACTTGCTTTAAGGTGAGGACAAAGCTACTTTTAGTGCAAAAATTGTGGTTGTGCAAGCATCGGTTTAAAGAAAATAGTGTCAGCAATGTAGTTTTCTCTGAAGTGGTGCAAACATGACTGTGCGTGTGTTTATTTCTTGGCAGACGTGCAGTCAGGAAGGTAGATAAGCAATAAATAAACAGTCAAGTTTTTATTTCTCGTGGTAGCAACAACGAGCTTGCAAACATGGCTGCAGTTTGGCTCAGCCCGGGCCCTGTTTGGGTTTTGATATGGATGTCAAACGCTACCGTCTCCCAGCCACAGACAGAGTTCTGCTGCAGATAAACCCTCCTCTCCATCTGACCCATCCAAGGAAAACTTTGCTTTAATGCGCTGACTGTACAGGCTCAGCTCACTGACATGGAATGGGAGCTGAAGTGAGTAAATCTGGAATGTTTTACGTCTTCATGCCGCAGCAGCAGACCGGATAAATCAGAAGCAACGAGCTCTTAGTGCGTTAAAGTGCTCCATCAACTCAGCGTTGCACTCTGGTGCCTGCATTACTTGCACTTGATGGGGTCAGAGACCGTTTGGTCAGAGATAGACTAAAGAAAGTATTGTGTTTGACTTATGCTTGGAACAACACTCAGCATTTTATTGATGCTGAGAAAGACATGACTTTTTATAGAAGGGAAGCAGTTTTTTTGGACTGTCCCCAGACTGACAGGAGACAAAACAGGCACAGTAAAAAACACCCAAATGACTCAACAAGAGACATTTTCCAACAGTAAAAATAATTTGCATCCGTCATTTCAATTCAATCCGGGAAGCTGAATGAAATTTTAATAAAACACTCAACAGGTGCGTTGCTCATTAACAGAAAAGTGCTTAGAGCGACAAAACCGAAACAATGGAGGAGCCTTATCAACGCAAGCATTTCTTATAATGGGTGGAGGTCTCTATTCAGCCCCACGCCGAGGTCAAGAGTAAGCAGATGTGGGGGAAAGATAGCAGTTTGTGATCTCAGGCTGAAGGGCTTAATTAGGCTCTTACAGTACAGCACAATGCCAGAATTTCCCATTTCACACAATGAGAGTGCTTCATGCGTTCTCGTGCTCTCTAGTGTCTTTGCTGTTGATTTCAGATTGTGGATTTTTACTGAATAAATCATGTACAAGTAACATCTGACAGTCAGTGATCCTCAAATAACTTAAAGTTTGACAAGATGCAGTGCCAGTTAGCAAACCCCTCGGCAGGAGCAGCTCCTCGCACATCTGAGGCTGAGGCTTTGGCTCCACGGCACTCGAGCGCGACGTCGTCTGACACAGCAGAGTCGGCACTTAGCAAGCTGATGTGAAAGGTCCGCGGCTGTGGCTCACAGTTAGTTATAATTCACTGGATGGAAGCACAAATGTGTATCCCATATGAAATATTTTACTCCTCACAAAGGCGCTCTGCTTATACTTGTCTTGAACTGACACCACGTTCCCTCAGCATGATTAGTGGGGCCTGAGTTGAGCTCTATTGGCCACAAATCAAGGGAAGGGGGGAGAATCTGTGTGGTGTAAACAATTTTTACACATTAAACAAACCTCAGGTCACAGATTCCACCTTCAGTCACTTATCTCCTCCAGGCTGGAACTGACATGTGTCCACTGTGTCAGTTCTGCTCTGCAAACATAAAAATCACACATCCCCTCCTCTTCAGTTGTTACTGGACTTATGATAGCATCAGCTTCCCACTGAATTGCCACATTTTGTCCCTGCACAAACAGAGCAACGGTCAGAGTGAGACCGAAGCCGCCATATCACAGCAGCGGGGTCGTTTCAGCAGCAGATCAAAAGCAGCCACAGCTGCAGCAGTGACACATGTGTGGTCCAGGCCTGCAGACAGAAAAGCCCTGTGACACAAAGCTGCTATGTCCAGTGGCAGGGAAGCTGTGGTGATATGAGCTGGAAATAAATCTGACACAAGAGCATACAGCAACTTATGGTATTAAAAGTCAGCGTGTGTAATTCACGTGTGTTTTATTTGGAGAGAGACGTGAGTGAATTCTCACTCCCAGCTGATAATCATCCTCCCACCTCAGGATCAACAGCAGGACTTTATCTTGGCACCCATAAAAGGCTGTGATTAACAAGTGAGGAGGCCCTCTGAAGATATCCAAGATGACGGTCTAATCTGACCATCTGTTTCTTATCTACTCGCCTTTATTTTTTAAATTTGCAAATTTATTTGTTTAAAGGATTCTGGGCCTGCAAGCAGCAGGTACCAATCCTTTCCCTGGGGGAATGAAGCGGAGGTGGGACACACCTGGTGTGTGTGTGAAAGGTTTTACAGGGTCTGAGTTTGGTTTGCAGCCAATCCGAGGATGAAGCTGTGAGCTGTACGCCACTCCATTTAAATAAATACACATTACACGCATTTCTCATTCTTAAAAAAACAGTTTCTCACCAAGCAAGCTTTATGACTGTGCAGAGTAGAAACCAGGCGCCAACATCCCTTCATAGCTGGAAGAAGAATGAAGTGTCTGCCGTTTTAGACTCCTCTACGTATAATCAGCAGTCACTCACTGCAGGCTGATAAGCCGCTCTCCAGAAAACCTTTCATCGGAGGCATTTCTCAGAGCATTTATAGAGGAAATTGTGAGAATTCATGTAACAACTCCTTCTTATCATGTCTGGTCAGTGCAGAAGCAGCAAAGCCACAATCTAAAAATACTCAGTTACAAATAAAAGTTCTACATTTCAAACCGTACTTGAGTAAAGTGATTCAATCCCCAAAATGTACGTACTTAGAGTGTACAGTTATTCATCACACATCAAAAGGGGCTCTATCAGTGCCAGTCGCTTCATTTATTGTTCAGCAATTTATAATAATATTAATCATTAAATCCTGACTGTTCTTAAATCATAACTTGTTCTAAAGCAACTGCAACTACAGCTGGCAGATAAATGCACTGGAGTAAAAAGAATGTGCAATATTTGCCCCCGAAATGTAAACAGAAATGTAGGGCAGTTTAATTTAATAAGCACAAGTAGCTTGAAATTGTAACTGAATTGAGTATTTAGAGACTTTACTGCCTCTTGGAGTCTGTTTTGGACAGATTATCCAAAGTTAGCCTGCTGTAAATAATGTTCAGTGCAATGCTCAGACTTGTCTGCTCTTTGTTTCGCTGAATGTAATTTCTTTGGGCTGCTCAGGAGTCTGATTTCAGATTGACCAGCAGCAAAATATGTGAGCCGACTGACTGAAACAGTTTGCAGATGGTGTAAATAGGGTTTAATAATTCCAAATCACATCCTTAAGTTTTAAATACTTTGTCAGATTTCTCATATACTGCTGAACAACTAGGAAATGATAAATGCTCCCACATTTATGTCCATGCATATCATGAAAAACACAGTTATTTTCTGACTTCGCAAAGTCACCTAATACAAAATGCTTGTTTGGCCGCAATAAAGTTAAATGAGTCATTTGCAAATCAAAAAAAAAGACAAAAGAAAAGACAAGAATCAAGGTGGTGTCAATGCGAAGTTTTCTTTTGTTTTTGTTTCAAACCGGTGTGTTTGCTTGTGTCTTTTTATCATGGAAATTAACCCTCAGACCTGAGAATTGGATTCACACTCCCTCTGCGCTGCCCACTCATATTTAATCTAATCTTCAAACAGCCTGAAATTCATCGTCGATCTAATTACACTTCTGTTTCAAGGACGCACAAGTGAGCTCCAAATAGTTATTATTCTGGGTATTAAAGTTCCATGATGTAAGAGAGAGAGAGAGAGAAAGAGACAGAGACAGAGAGAGAGAGAGGCATTAATTGTCGACTGGGAAACGGGACTCATGTGTCTCTTTGCACTTTTAACAGCTTTTTAATGGGAGGCATTGTGATGTAAAATGAGAGAAATGAAATGTCCAGACTTGTTCCTCACAGGACCAGAGTCACATTTTCTGTCAAAATCAATGGAAAAACTCAGTAAAGTTGCACTGAAAAGCCTGTTTTAACGAGGGTTAAAAGAATAAGTTGTGTTAATTAGAGTTGTGCATTTCAGAGCGCATGTACTTAAACGTAGTTAAGCCACATTACCATTATTTTTATGAGTATTGCTCTATTTTAAGTCTAAAAAAATACAAAAATAAAATAAAGCAAGATAAATCTTTGACAGCTTTGTTTCGATTTCATCCTGGCACGTTTGTGCGTAATTCTCACTTTTTTCCGATTTGAAGTCTTCTCCTGCAGATTCTACACGTGTTTTAATAATTGTTTTCAAATGCAGAGCTCTAATAAAGTTTGTGCTGCTTACATCTGCTCGTCCTGCACGCAGAGGAGAGGGATGGGCTGCGAGGTGAGACGGAGGAGGGAGGAGGGGGAGCGCTGAGAGATGTTTTACTGGGGGAGGAGAGAGGGGGGTCGAGCTGGGAGGGAACCAGGGGTGTGGAGGGCCGAGTTTAAAAAGGCAGACAGCGCCAACAGCCACTCACTCTCACACACAATCTGTCCTTCAGCAGCAGAAGAAGCTCCTGTGATTCACTGCCTTCATTCCCACTCCTCTGGATCTGTACAGGACTCTACCTGCTTTCTATTTTATTTGAAAACTGAGGATTTTCTTTCCACTGCAGCATGGAGACCTCCACTGGGGAATATGTTGATAACTATGAGTACTACGATGACAATGAGACTGCCTGCGACTTCTCAGAGTGGGAGCCCTCCTACTCCCTCATCCCTGTCCTCTACATGCTCATCTTCATCCTGGGCCTGTCAGGTAACGGCGTGGTCATCTTCACTGTCTGGAGATCCAAATCTAAGCGTCGGGCTGCAGACGTCTACATAGGGAACCTGGCCCTGGCTGACCTCACCTTTGTGGTAACCCTACCTCTGTGGGCTGTGTACACGGCGCTGGGCTACCACTGGCCCTTTGGTGTGGCTCTGTGCAAGATCAGCAGCTACGTGGTTCTGGTCAACATGTACGCCAGTGTTTTCTGCCTGACCTGCCTGAGCTTTGACCGCTACCTGGCCATCGTGCACTCTCTGTCCAGCAGCCGGCTGCGCTCTCGGGGCACCATGCTGGCCTCCCTGGGTGCCATTTGGCTGCTGTCTGGCCTCCTGGCTGTGCCCACGCTGCTGTTCCGCACCACCGTCAATGACCTCAACAGCAACCGGACCACGTGTGCCATGGACTTCAGCCTGGTGACCATGAACCAGAGGCACGAGTACCTGTGGATTGCAGGGCTCAGCTTGTCCTCCTCCGCCTTGGGGTTTCTGCTGCCTTTCCTTGCCATGACCATCTTCTACTGCTTCATCGGCTGCACCGTCACGCGCCATTTCAACAACCTGCGCAAGGAGGACCAGAAGAAGAAGCGGCTGCTGAAGATCATCACCACCTTGGTGGTGGTCTTTGCCATCTGCTGGACTCCGTTCCATGTGCTGAAGAGCATGGACGCCCTCTCCTACCTGAACCTGGCTCCGAGCTCCTGCGGGTTCCTGCGGTTCCTGCTGCTGGCTCACCCCTACGCCACCTGCTTGGCCTACGTCAACAGCTGCCTCAACCCGTTTCTGTACGCCTTCTTTGACCTGCGCTTTCGTTCCCAGTGTCTGTGCCTGCTCAACCTGAAGAAGGCCATGCATGGCCAGATGAGCTCCATGTCGTCTACGCTCAGTGCGCAGACTCAGAAATCAGAGGTTCAGTCTCTGGCCACCAAGGTTTAGAGAGTAAGAGGAGAAGTGAAGCAGGGCTGCGGGACGGTCTCAGCTCCTACCACTGGAACACTTGTAAAAATACAGACTTTATGTGTCCATTGTTCAAAGCCGGTAAGACGAGATGATGAACTTTGAATTGTCACTGCCTACAGTCATGAAATCCATTCTATGTTCCTCCCATTCTACAGCGAGAGAGGTCGACGCTCCGTGTGTCGTGTGGACTTGAGAAGCTGGAGTCAGCTGGCTGAGCTCCTTAGCTGCTCACATTCTCAGAGAAAAAGTCTATTTTTTCTGTCTTGTTTTGTTGTTTTTTTTTGTCCTGCTCTGCAAATGTTCTCATTTATATCACGAAAGAGGGCATGACTATGAATTTATTCACATGGAAATCTGTTTACACTGGATGAAACGTAAAGCTATACAGTATTTTCATACCATTTTTGTGTTCAGATGGTTTTTTTTTTGCTGTTTTGTTTTAGAAGCACTTGTTTAAAATGTGTGAGCAGGGAAATCAAACAGAGCCGTGTCCTCTTAAAAAAAAAAAGCCTGATGTTTGTGAAGGTAGAAGTCTGGGCTGCGGGAGGGAGGGAGGGAGGTGTAAGAGGAGAAAAGGTGTTGCGGCTTAATTATATAGTTTGTGGAGAGGAGACGAGGGGCAGACAGGCAGATGGCAGTTGACAAATGTTGTTGCATGGGGTGGGGTGGGATGGAGGGGTTTCTGCAGTGTAGGCACGGCACTAAAGGGGACAAAGGAACCTTATAAATGTTCCAAAATGTTGTATATGTTTTATTTTTTGACATCACTGTAACTAACTACTGTATTAAAGATGTGTGCTACGAACCAGATCTCTTAGACTCACGTGTGTGTTTGTGTGGACCAGCTTTAAAGGATCACGTTCAAGGCGAGGGAGGAGAAAGTCAAAATACCAAAGTTTCGCATCAGTTTCATTGCACCGTCCTGTTATTTCTGTGTTAAGTACCTCCAGAGGGTTGAAGCTTTGTCATGAATAGCCTCGCATTTGGTTTACACCTTCAGACTAATAGATCTCTAATCTCTATTGATTCACAGCCAGTATCTAGACTGTAACCGGATTATGCAAAGCAGCGGCCATCCTGAGAGTGTGTATTCCATACTCAGTTGTGATTTCCACCAGCTCTGGTACTTTAACTATTTGATGGCACAGTCCTGTGGGTTGCGATCAAAGAATTTGTACTGATTTATAGCAGACAGAGAAGTATTCTGAGTCATGTGTTTTCAGTTAAATACTCAACTAAGGAAATAAGTCAGTTCTGAAATAGCTCAAAGCCGTGTAAGACAATGTCTTTTTCTGCCACAGAAACACCTTCAGCCTCCAGACTATCTAACGCCAACCCAAACCTCCACATGTTCGTTGAATAACAGGGTCATTACCAATGAGTGACTCTTCTCAGGGATGCTTTGATTTGACAGTAATGCGCTCTGTTGGACATAATCGCCGTTTAGAGATGGCGGCGGCGGTGGGAGGGGAAGCGGGGCTCTAATCCTGGCAGGAGTCGTGGCCACCAAACAAGCCAATATTTGTCTCTACTGACAAGAGATTGCAGTTGGAGCGGTCGTTGGGGTGCGGGGTTTTAGAGGGTGGTGGTGGTGATGGGGGGTGCTGTCAGACTGCAGATGCTCCATGGCACTGAGCAACAGAAATCTTCCTGCAGCTGAAAAAAAAGCAGAAATTGTGACCGAGGTGAGGATGTCAGGAAAACATACAGCTATGTAAGGTTGTCTTACACCACCACCACCATCTTAAAGTAACAACATGTGTGAAGCAGTGAAAATGTGAAGCCGCATAATTCATCATGCCTGCGTGTTTGAGAGAGATCACATGTTACTTATTGTCCATTCTGGCAAAGAAAAAAAGAAAAAAATTGAGTTCGCTGTAGAGCACGTGATGGTGAATGTGATGGATGTGAGGGCCTCAACTTCACACGCAGAGACAGAAACTGCTCAGACACACAATTATTCATCATATGGTTCAGTCAGATGCCATTTGAAGGGAGATCTAAGTGAAGATTTATGTGTAAAGTTGATTACTATATTAGGTAGAAAGAGAATCCGGCCCATAAAAGATGCTTTTACAGCATCACTTAAATCATTGGAGGAATTCAGTCTTTATCTGCTTCACTTTCGCATTATTCAGTAGATGTGAGTGTAACAATAAGACAGTGGAAACAGGGTGGAGTCAATCATGCATGCTGGACCGGCCAGACATGTTGTTGTTATTGAGATGAGCTGCCCTGACAGCTTGTCTGATGCTGTTAGCCAACAAGTTCACTTTGGGATAACTCACCCAGAATACCAGCTGAGCAAAGCACCGGGGCTGCGCAGGGGGACACCTCCAGCACAAAAAACAACAGTGGCATAGGCCTCTGGATGCACATAAACTGGGCACCAGACTGACTTTGTCACCGGTGGCACCGTTGCGACCAACTTTCTCATTTGAATTACTACTTCTCACCGTGTCAGAGGTGAAACACATCCGTTTTTTTTTTAACATTTTCTTATCAATTGACACTACAATTTGCCAATGTAAGCGCCCCACATTGCAGGGTGTGCTAGCTGCTGCTTGCTAGCTGCTGCTTGCTAGCTGCTGCTTGTTAGCTGCTGTCCTCAGGTGTGTGACCAAAAATGACCTTAAAAAGACCAAACTTGGGCATTCTAATGTCATATTTGTCCAAGATATAAGTATTTTTTCTACTTCTTCAATGTGGTCTCATGAGATGCAGAGTTCACCTACATGCTTGTTTTTCTGCTCATAGTCAGTGCACTCCGTATTTCACAAGAACACCACATTTCTAGGTGTAAATACCACAGTTCACCAAAGTTATAAAAGCACTACTTTCCACCACTATGTATAACACAGTGGCTACCTGTGCTGCTTAGAGGGACACCCATACAGCTAAATGATCACCATGACCGCTTGAATTTTTTACTCGCACACTCTCAAAATAAGGTCGCAAATGCAACCATTGTGGTCTCAGTCTGAAGCCCTGATAAATGTTGTCTGTGTTCGTGTGTGGCCTGTGTGACCTGTTTGTGTGTGAGGATGTTTGGGGTGTGGGCTTTACAGTGCTCCCAATGTATTCTTAGAGGGAGCTCAACCATGTTAATCAACATGGCTCCTGTAAAGGATTTATTTTTGTTTTTTGTTGTCAGGAGAGCAGAGCATGACATTGCCATTTAATGTTCTGAACAATAGCTGCTATGTTGTCTCAATCTTTTGCATGCTTGAGTTAAAAATGTTGTTGTAGAACTAATTTCACAACCTGAATATAAAATGCATGACCTTAATTCATTTAATCTCACCATATAGATTTGTTGCGTTGTCTTGTGCGTTGTTTATGTACTTTTTGTCATATCAGAGGATCAAAGAAGAATTTTTAGCTTCAAAATAATCTTTTGACTGGACTGCTGCACTCGAACATCTTAAAGATTTAAAGGTGTTTTTGGTATCAGCAGATCCCACGAAAACACCAAAACCTACAACGTATCGGTGCATCTTTTCTTTTCAGTTTCTATAATCTGCGTCTGCGTCTGTGCCTCTCAATCTCTAAAGCAGTTGTCGAAACTGAAGATCTTTAAATACAATCAACAAATAAACAGGTTAGTTATAGTTTCCTCAAACAGCTGGGTGCTGCTCAAAGGCCGGTAAATACTGTCATTGTTCGGGACTATTTTCAGCTGTGTGTAAATACACATTTGGTGAGAGTTTATTGCAGCAGGGCAGTGCATGTGAGGTTGACTTAAAAGGATCTACAGTTCATTTTTATCATTTCAAGCACCACAGTGTGACTCACTGATGTGGTTTCAATTGTAATTGTGGACAATAATGGAAGACTTTATCTGTACAGACACAGTTTATCTGTAGGATCAGTTCATTGTTGGTTTTACTCTTATTGTTGGCAGTAAGAAGATTCTAAGACGTCACCAGATTTACGTTTTCGTCTCACCACCAGTGTGCATCTCCAAACTGGAAGTGAAGCACATTAATTGGGCCCACACAGGTGCGTGTTTCTGGGTGCTGTCATCAGTGTGAGCCGCCACACCCAAATGGGACATCTGAACCAAAACACAACTGCTCTCCTTTCCTTAGATCTCCCTGCTGTTCCATCCCACCCAAGCGGCAACAAATGCACCCTATAGCTTGTGTGTGTGGGACTGTCTGTGTGTGTGTTCATATGCACATGTAAACAGAGACCTGACACATTCCTTCGGCTGTCAACGCTAACCCCACTTTCTCTGTAGCATTCGTCCACCTGTTGCCGGACTATAACGCAACACAAACCAACTCACGCAAGCACCTAATCAGCCCTCCATTCCTCAAATCACTCCCCTGACAATTAGCATTAGTTCAGGCAAAAGTATATCACATCTATCTCTAGATAGAGCCAGCGTGTCTGCTGATTTAACTCAAAGTGAGGTGAAGGGCGAAGACAACAGCATCAAAAATCTTTTTCTGAAACATCGGAAGATCATTTGAGAGCCCCTCTACTTCACTGTCTGTTCATATTTGAATCTGGACCACTAAGGGTCAAGTGGAACCCAAAAATTAAAGGGAGAACTTGGTGTTGAGGGCCATGATGGGGGAGGTGAGGACTACATTTGCTCCTGTGTGTGAGTGTGTTTGTGTAGATGAGCAGGAGTGTGTGTGTTCTCTTTCAGCTCCTCTCCCCTGGTCTGAAACTCACTGTTGCGTCTTTGAAGGCTTCACGAGTCTTAATGAACACAACATTTTCTTCTCTGCGGTTTCTTCTCAGTTTGAAGTGGCTCGTTCAAAAGGGGGCAATTTCACATGCGTCTGCACACCAATCACAGTTTGGCAGCATCTCAATCCAAATCTAATGAAAGTTGTGGGTTTGTTTGTTATTACGTTGCGTGTTGCCAGCAGTTCTTATCAAACTACACCCACAAGTCCTGTTAAAGCCCTATTGAATTTGTCTCATGTTACAACAAAATGACAAAATTTTAACATGTAATTTGCTGCTAAATCAAACAGGAGTTGTGACTCAAATGAGATGTGATAACCTTGGATTTTCAAAAATGGAACTTTGTGCTAATGCTCCACACATAATTTGACTTTTTGGGAGGAATTGTCGTCTTCTTGCAAAGAGTTAGACAAGAAGATCAATAAAGGTGTGGCTGGGTGAAGCAGTGAATAGCTTAGCATGAAGACTGTAAAAAAAGGGGGGGTTGGGGGGGTAGCACTTAATTCTTAAGTGTCTCATAATTAACTTTTGTAGCCCAAAATGTGACAACTATTGGCTAAAAACTTTATCTAGCCAGAAGAAGTTTACAGATGTTCCTTGATTATGAGTGTTTTTTTATGTGCAAGTTCTCAATATGTGTCTCAGTTTACTTTCTTTAAGATTTGCAGGACAGCATTTGGTCTCCCTTTGGGGTTTAGAAAATTACTTTATAGCTATATTTTTAATGTACGGTCTAAATTGAAGTCACATTTGTATTTTACACACCTTTATTGGAGCCACATCACTGACTTGGATGCCAGTTTGTTCACCAAACCCAGAAAAAAGTAGAAACCTGAGTATGAGTCAACAGGTGGGATCTGGTTTGAAGAGCCTTGTTTTTATCCTCAGTGAGGGACTGACAGCTTTGTGATGAGATACTGTTCGGAGGATTAAGGTTTTACACTGTACTGTTAATAACATAAAGCGTCTGAGTCGGAGTATGAGCCCAGCAGCAGTCTAGACAGCAGAGCCTCTGAGCCACCAAAACAAGTCACTGCAACCTGACACAGAAACCCGGAAAATGCCAGTTTCCCTTTGCCAAAACTGCCTCTCATTCCCTCCCACTTGTTCCGTGTTTCAATACTTCATCTTTTCTGTCCGCTTACCTCCTCTCTCCTCCCATTGTGTGAGAGCCTTTCAAATAAAAACCTGCTTCCTATAAACAAATCTCACAGAGTTTATCCTGTGATCATTCTGAGTTTTCGTGCCTCTGGGTGTAAAAAAAAAACCAAAGCTAAAGCTCTTGTTTTTTCTGCATTCACAGCCCTCTTTATCTCCACATCCCTTTCCCTTTGCTTGAATGTGAGCTGATAGTGACGGCAGACCTTGGAAAAAGACTCAAATCGCCACAACTCTTATCAATAAAGTCCCACAAATAATGGGGTAGAACATGTCTAATCGTACCTCACCCAAGAGGCTGCTTGTGTCCCCACAATACACACCAACGCTGCAGTCTCTTTGTTCAGCCTTTCACCCCACATGACGACTGTAAATTGTTACCACGTCTGCTCAGGGATCACTATTAAAATCAGCTTGTCTCAGTAATCTGTCTACTTTAACCTGGAAGTGGCCCCTCGCTGTAATTGTCCAGACCTTGAGAGCGACGGCCTAGAAAAATACAGTATTTACATGAGATCAGTGTTTTCATGGTAATGTTGTTATCTTTTGGCACGTTTCGGAAAGTGATTAGGAAATCAAGGCTTTCAAATGGATCTCCTCCAACACCGCCCTCCCTGTCATTGTTATTCACTGTGGTTTAGGTCATGTCCAGTCCACCCGTTACAGCTCCAGCACTGAGCAAGTGAGGGCTTAGAAAAAGCATGAAAGGATAAATACAACACTGTAGCACAGGTTAAAGCTCACATGTGTGGAAATCAGTGCTTCTAAAATTGTGTTTTATTTGTAGGAAAGACCAGGGTGCTGCTGTGTGGTGCATAATAATGAGCCCTGCTGCTGGTGGACATCGTTAGGCGGGAGATGCTGCTTCCGAGGACAGCGTGGCTTGGCCAGACCTGAATGTGCTGGGCCCTCAGCCCCTCCGGATATGGTCGCTCAGGCCTCATCGTCCCTTCGACACAAAGCTCCTCTTCACATCCTTCTCTATCCCATCCATTGTGAAAGGCCTGCTTCAGGGCTAAATACATCTCCTGTCACTGGCCGGTCCCAGTGCCAGTTCAGCTGCTGGAAGCACTCAGGTGCTCAGGTCGCCACAAAAAGAGGTAAACGAGGTTCAGATCACCTTTCCTGCACAAGTTACACCAACACCAAAGGGAGTGTGGCCTCAACTGTGAAACAGAGAGAAAACGGATAATTGTAGGACGTCGGTTTTGAATCTTTACACCAGAAAATATCATCATGTAACACATATTAAAACATTTACAGATTTAGTCTGTGCATTAGCAGAAGTATTGCATTTGTCAGATAATTTAAGAGAGTCATAAATGTTATGTTTTTTTAAGTTTGTTTTGAACATTTCACCTTAAAAAGAAAACAGCAACAAAAGGCAATAAATAAGTTGCTCAAAAAGGAATGGGAGGAAGTCAAAGCTTATCTAATCCCATCCCTTCTCCTTACATAATGACTGCAAATCTATTCATTCTGCTTCTTCAAAATACTAACATTTAAAAATAATAATAATAATAATAGTGTACATGATTTAGAATAAATATACCCCAATGTGTCCATTTACTTTCACACAAAAGGACCTAACAACAGCAAAACACAACAGGTAGAAAAGACCCAGCTAATAAATAAATAAATACATTCAGAAAACAAATTATTAAAGAAATCAATAATTATTAACAGTAATCTGTGCACACCCAGTGATTGTCACACCTGCACTTCGTCCCTGTATTCTGTGAAAACATTATCTTTGTATTAATGTAATGCAATATTGAGTAAAAGAGCTGTACACATGTTGCATTAATTCCCTCCCACATGGTGATGTTTACATTCATGGTTACACATCTTCTTTCCTGGGAGACAATCAGTGCAGAGCAGCTCTCTGCTGTTCGGCCACTGGGGAGCAGCAGCTCACCGTGGATTACAGACAACACTTAGTTCTCCTCTAACTTCAGACTGCCCTCACAGGTCAGGCACTCAGCTCTGTCCATCACCGTTTATATGTTATTGCAGTTTTGTTAACTGCAATAACATTATTTAGCATTACATCAGTAATGGAAGCACATGGGGAGAGACATGCAGTAAATGTGGGTGCTTGCATATCTACTGCTTAAAGACAAATGCAGTGAAAAAGCATTTACGATGTTAAACAAAATATGTATTAATTGTTAATGTGGCGTTACTACAACTGCAACAGTTCATCAAATCTAAAACTGCTAAGAAAGTGAATTTCCATCAATAATGTGGAAGGGATTCTTGAGTCTTAAAGCAAGAACTCCTGCCATCTTTTGGTCAAATTGTGCAATTACCAAGACCGTTATTTTCTCTCTAAAGGGTTACTGTTTAGGTTTAATTAGTGTGCAGAGTAAAGGTTTTGACGTTTCAGGACTGTCTTAAACAGCCTGACATATAGAACTATATTAGAAAGGTCTCATGTCTCTGTAATTGTTCCTTGTGTCTGTACTGGAGGCAAAAATGTATTTATAATTTCCTGCTGAACTCGTAAACTGTGGAGTTTCTACTTCACTATTTACACTGAAATCTGTTTCACAAGATCGCTTACATGAATAGGAGGGAAAATTGAACAGTTCTCTGAAGGGAACAGCATATATTACACAATTTAAACCACAATGACCACAGAACCTAGCCTAGCCACGCTAGACAACACACAGCAACGAATTTAATTCTCTGCCAGGGTGGGTCTAGTTACCCTCCATAAGGCTCGAGGCTGGATTCTCCTAAAACTGGCCGGACCAATCACCATGAAGTGTAGAGTCAGAAGGCGGGCGTAACGAAGTGACGACAGAGGCGCGACGATTCTGACAGAAACAACCGGCGCACAATAAACAGTTATCTTTCGACTCGGCTTTGGCCACAGCCCTTAAAGATTTGAAGCTAAAATTCAACTTGAAAGATAAACAAAGGACGGCACTAAAGTATTTCATTGAGAAGAAAGACGTATTTGGACTTATGCCGATGGGATATGGCAAATCCTTAATATACCAGTTGGCTCCGCTGGTTGGGAAGCTAATGGGACTTAGCCACAATCCGCCGGTGCTCGAGGAACTACGTCAGCCTATTCGTTGCTGATTGGTTGTATATCTACCCAATTGCTGCAGAGTGATTTGAAAGACAACCTTTTAGCCCGCCTCCCTCCCTGTCGAGCGGTCCTAGACCCTTGTGCCTTCAGAAATATGGGTCTAGCGTGGCTAGGCTACACAGAACCTACTTGGTGGCCAAAAACATCAAACAACCGCAGCATTAAAACCCCCTGACAGATGATGTGTAGGTCCTCCTTCTGTGATGTTGGCAGCTGATCCTTTGTGTCCTGTCAGTTGTGTGATGGGGCCTCAGTGGATCATTCTTGTTCCAGCACATCTCAGGGTTGGATTTAGAGAACATGGAGGCCGTGTCAAGGATTTTAGCTTTTGTTATGTCCGTCAACACATTGCTGAGCAGTTTTTGTGGAGTGGGTTCATGCAGTGTGTTCCTGGGAGTGCTGTCAACATTAGTGTGCTTCGTCTGCAATAGTATTTATGTACATTAAATATATTAAAGTCACATGAAAGCAATGATTGGATCAGTTTTGTCCACTTTCCCTCTCAGAGATTTTAGGAAACTGGCTGATTAGTGTAGTTACAGTGTATATAAAACATTACTGCAATGTTACTGGTTTGATTCCAGCTCAAGACTTCTGTTTCATGTCACCCTCCTCCCTTATATCTGATATTTTCTGTCAGTCTCTTCACATTCAACTATCAAATAAAGACTAAGAAGTCAGCAAATGTCTTTAAAAAACATAATTAACCTTAAATGAATGTTTTTTTCTAGAATTTGTGGTCAACATTTAAAGAGAAGATATAAAAATGCTAAGTTCAGCTACAGATTATGATATTAAAAAAAAACAAAACTATGATTAGAGCCGCCACTAGAGGGCTCAACAGTGACCAAACACTGATACATGAATGTGAACCTTTTATTTTATTAACTACACCTGAGCTTCTTCTGAGTCAAAATGTCATCTATGGAAATAATCTGTACAGTTCAGTTTGCGTCCTAATGTGTGACTCTTCACATTTGTCCAGCTCAGGAAAAATCCACTTTACCAGCCACCTATAAAACATGATGTTAAAAGTCAAATTAAATAGATTATTTACCGCTTGTGTCTGGATTTCAAGTAAAACTACCAATTTTGTTAAAGCCTGCCAAATACTGATGGCTATATTGAAGTAAATGGGAAACCTCTTTTCAAGCTCTTTGCTTTATTTATTTTAAAATCACAACTACAGTTTTCAAGCAAACTTTAGATTTGTATAAAAAGTAGCATTACAGTGGAGCAGCAGGTAAACAGGGAACAAGCAGTAACAGAATGCTTACAGTCTGGTTTATTATCAGGTTCCTATCTGCATTTCCTTAGTCTTCCATTCAGACTGGGTCAGTTTCCCGTTGTAGCTTTTGCCTGAATCGTCTTCTTACGCTGTTGCAGTGGGGGGCGAGCTGGGGGGAGAGGTCTGCGGCTCTGGTAAGGCTTGTTTCCCGATGAGGAGAAAATTGGATCTCTGAGTAAAAATCGAGAGCTTTCACCCTTCGAGGAGCTCAGGGTTTCTGATTTGGCACGCGGGCCGATGACGACAGGAGCACAGGTCTTAGGGATGATGGTGGTCATGGTCCGGGTCAGAACTCGTCCTCTTTTGAACGCCAGAGGAGGAGCTGCTGAAGGCTTCTGTTTCTTGTTTGGTGCTTTGCCTCCCTGTTGTTCTTTCGGATGGGTGTGCTGTGGATTGTGGGACTCCCAGGTCTGCATCTTACACTCCAAGTCTTTCAGAGCCTGGTCAGTGTAGGCCTGCATTTCTTTACGCACCTGAGAAATCTGAGCCTGGAACTCATCCTTTAAGGCGTTTTGGCTCGCCTCGAGCTTTTCGTCAAAAATTGCACACAACTCCTCCTCCTTCAGATCCATCTGATCTTTGCAGTTATCTGCCAGCGCTTGTTTTTCCTCTTCACCATTCACATCCTTGCCCTCAGGTTCACTGCTGACCTGTAGAATCTCTGCTTCTCTGTCTCTGACTTGTTGCATCAGCTCCAGGATGCTGTTCTTTGAGACTTTCACACTCACTTGTGATCTGATCTGGTTACGTACCTGATGGAAAACAGACTGCATCTTTGCTTGCGTCTCCTTTTCTGCAGCGCCGCTGTCCTCCAAACTGTCATCCTCCTGACTGAGAGAAGAGAGGATCTCCTGTGCTGTAGCAATGATGTTCTGTTGTTTCTCCTGTTGTTCACTGTTCACTCGGATTTCTGGATTTGATTCACTCATTTTTACTGTTCGTCTCAACAGCTGTTCCTTTGAACTGAGCTACTACAATTCTGTGAGCAGAGCTGGTGTGGGAAGGATCTAATCGACTGAGGTGTTCGTCCTTAGAGAGGCTGAGCACCAGGGACCTTGAACCGATAGTTGAGTGAAAAGCACCAAAGTATATGAGATGAAGCATTACAAAAAACAAAAAAACAATTGCTTCTACTCCAGTAAGGTATTAGTCACAGTGTCGGTGCATCTCTGCTAAACCTCCCATAGCACACTAATCATCTATGTAATATTCATGTATTTCTTCAGTGTTGTGTTCCTGTGTCTGTATGCGTGTAGTTACATCCCATGACAACAATGAGCCTCCTGGTAACAGTCTGAAAAACAAAGATCATGAGGGACAGCTGCAGAGGGAGCGCTGAGAGGTGGGCTTTAAACTCTCATCAGTGATTAGTGAGCTGTTCCTGGAATGTAACACACAATTAACAGGTCAGGTTTTTTTCTTTTCCCTGACTGAGGTAGCGATGATTACAAGATCTACAGCTGCTGATTAGAACAATGGAAAATAAGCAGATGTCAAACACAAACTGCGAAATTATTGTAAGGGGCAAATTTAGCTCAATGGCACAATTTGTTCGGAGGAAACAGCATCGATTAGAACAATGCAACAAGGGAAACATGTAAACTGATGCACTAATCTATAACAACAAAGCAGTAATAAAATCACTGAAGATGTACCATGAATCAGGAGAATTAGTCCTCTATGCTCACATGTTTGGTCTCTGGTCAGTAACAACATTATTTCATACTTTCCTTAAAATTATGAGCATAATAACAATAACTTGTTCAACGTGACCCCGCTGTATAAATTTTCTTAATATGCCAAAACTGGTGAATTTATTTGATTGTTTGGAATATTAATTCATTTATACACCGTTTGTATTATGCATAGATCATACTACACAATTTAAAATTCATAATCTGTTATATACATTAGGGAGACATAAACATTATCATATCATTTAACATATAATGACTTCAAGCTGAAAATAATAAAGATTGGCTCTTTTACTCTGTGCCTGTGGTTTACTGTAGTGCCTATAAAAAGTATTCAACACCCTTATGAGATTTATCCTTTTACTGCATGAATTAAAGCACACTTTATTTGCCTTTTTTTTGACAATAAGTTGTTTAAATAAACTGTCTGAGATGAAAACATAGTAATGCAAAGTAATGTCAAATAACTGAAAGTGTAGAATAGATAAGTGCATAAGTATTCAACCCCTTTAAAGTGACTCTAAGTTCTAAATTAAACACAGCTGCAGCCATTCTCAAAAGCTGGGCGACTGTGCAAGAACAGACTAGTAAGGGAGGCCACTAAGACACCTACGACTCCTCTGAAGGAGTAACAAGCTTCAGTGACTAAAAGGAGAAGAGGCTGCACATAAAACAACCGTTCTTCACCAGTCAGATCTTTATGGGAGAGAAAGCCAGTATTGGAAAGAGCCAGAGGTGGGTAGTAACAAGTTACATTTACTAGTAGTTTCCTCATTGACACACCCTTCAGAAAGTACATCATCAGCCCTCTGAGAAATGCATATACACACGTGGACAAAATTGTTGGTACCCCTCAGTTAAAGAAGGAAAAACCCACAATTCTCACTGAAATCACTTGAAACTCACAAAAGTAACAATACATAAAAATTTATTGAAAATTAAATAATCAAAAACAGCCATTACTTTTGAATTGTTGATTAACATAATTATTTAAAAAAACAAACTAATGAAACAGGCCTGGACAAAAATGATGGTACCTCTATAAAAGATTGAAAACTATTTGACCAGAGTGACATGATTAACTCAGGTGTGTCATTTAATTGACATCACAGGTGTTTCCAAACTCATAATCAGTCAGTCTGCCTATTTAAAGGGAGACAAGTAGTCACCCTGCTGTTTGGTGAAAAGGTGTGTACCACACTGAACATGGACAACAGAAAGCGAAGGAGAGAATTGTCCCAGGACATCCGAAAAAAATTATAGACAAACATCTTAAAGGTAAAGGCTATAAGACCATCTCTAAACAGCTTGAAGTTCCTGTGACAACAGTGGCTCATATTATTCAGAAGTTCAAGACCCACGGGACAGTAGCCAACCTCCCTGGACGTGGCCGCAAGAGGAAAATTGATGACAAATTGAAGAGACGGATCGTTGGAATTGTATCCAAAGAGCCCAGAGCAACCTCCAAAGAAATTAAAGGTGAACTCCAAGGCCAAGGTACATCAGTGTCAGATCGCACCATTCGTCGTCGTTTGAGCCAAAGTGGACTTCATGGGAGACGACCAAGGAGGACACCACTGCTGAAAAAAACTCATAAAAAAGCCAGACTGGAATTTGCAAAAATGCATGTTGACAAGCCACAAAGCTTCTGGGAGAATGTCCTTTGGACAGATGAGACCAAACTGGAGCTTTTTGGTAAGGCACATCAACTCTATGTTCATAGACTCAAAAACCAAGCATACGAAGAAAAGAACACTGTCCCTACGGTGAAACATGGAGGAGGCTCAGTAATGTTTTGGGGCTGCTTTGCTGCATCTGGCACAGGGTGTCTTGAAAGTGTGCAAGGTACGATGAAATCTGAAGACTATCAAGGCATTCTGGAGAGAAATGTGCTGCCTAGTGTCAGAAAGCTTGGTCTCAGTCGCAGGTCATGGGTCTTCCAACAGGACAACCATCCAAAACACACAGCCAAAAACACCCAAGAATGGCTGAGAGAAAAGCGTTGGACTATTCTAAAGTGGCCTTCTATGAGCCCAGATCTGAATCCCATTGAACATATGTGGAAGGAGCTGAAACATGCCATTTGGAGAAGACACCCATCAAACCTGAGACAACTGGAGCTGTTTGCTCATGAGGAGTGGGCCAAAATACCTGTTGACAGCTGCAGAACGCTCATTGACAAATACAGAAATCGTTTAATTGCAGTGATTGCCTCAAAAGGTTGTGCAACAAAATATTAAGTTATGGGTACCATCATTTTTGTCCAGCCCTATTTCATTAGTTTGTTTTTTTTAAATAATTATGTTAATCAACAATTCAAAAGTGATGGCTGATTTTGATTATTTAATTTTCAATAAATTTTTATTTATTGTTACTTTTGTGAGTTTCAAGTGATTTCAGTGAGAATTGTGGGTTTTTCCTTCTTTAACTGAGGGGTACCAACAATTTTGTCCACGTGTGTAGATCATATCTTTATCTAGTGATTCTGCAAGACTCGGGTTGAGCTGCTGCTTTTGTTTTATAACAGAGCTTTTGCCTCCAAACTGACAGATCTGTCAAACCGACCACGTGATAAAAAGGACACGTCACCAAACGTCAGATGACGCTCTGAGGAAGACAGCAGAAGCTGTCGAAACATGTCACCAAGGTAACCAACTTTTTCTGAATTGTCGGTGTAAATAAGTAACAGTTTCCAAACTGGAGGTGTTGCTTGCTTTTAATAGCTCTTCTTCTCCGACACATACAGTAATTCATGCATAGCATGCAAAGATGTTCAAGATATTTTCTGAAAATATTTTTTACTTTGGTGACGAGAGCAGCATCATTAGTCCAGTCTAGTTGACAAGTTCTATCATAGAAGTAATGCAATCAACACCTGTTTTTATTATCGGCTGACTGTTTGGAGAGTTAGTTTCTGGAAAATCATTAAAAACGTATAATAATATACTCTGATCTACAGTCACACTGCTCCTATGATTCTAGATTGAAAAAAATAATCAACTATAAAATTGTTGCTCCCTGCCTTGCTGGGATCTTTCTGCATGGAGCTTGAATGTTCTCCCTGTGCATGTATGGGTTTCCTCAAGTTACTTAGGTGCAGTCATATTACCGATGCAGTCACTGATTTCCTTAGTGGTGGAGAATGAAGAGCAGGTACCATCGGAGTGGTAGATTTTGATTACACCGGGGTACAGAAAGGAATATCTTATCCCAGCCTCTCTCAGTTGTTTACGTGCATCCTTCCTCCTTCTCACAACCTCCATAGAAAAATCCTGGTAGAATGACACATTGCTGCCCTCCATGTTTAGTGTACCTCTGAGCTCATATCAAACTTGGACTAGAGTTCACCAGAGAGAATGTAGGAGACTCTAAAGTCAGCTGAAAGAAGCTTCACATGCTTAGTGAACATCAAACACTGAAACATTATCACAAACACAACACGTCCACCGTGAAGCTAGAGGTACTAGCTTCTAACTCACAGGACTCGTGTCATATTCCTTTCATTTGCTAATGCTGGACATAGCTATACTCCAAGGTGTGTTCAGGGACTTGGAAATGTTCTTGTATCCATCATCTGACCTTCTCATTTCAAAACCCTTTTCACAGAGTTTCTTAGGAGTATTTTTTTGTCTCCATGGTTTAGTCATATCCAATAGTACCATAGCTTCCAGATAAAGGTGTCTTTACAATCACTTGAGACACATTTACTGCACTCAGATCATTTGCATTTTATTAAAGTCAATTAGGTGAGTCACTTTCAAAGGGGGGTGGTTATGCATTCACTTCTTTTACATTTTATTCTAATTTACATTTGCATCCCCGTCTGTGTCTGGGATCTTTCTGCATGGAGTTTGCATGTTCTTCCAGTGCATGTGTGGATTCTTAGGGGACTCCAGGCCCCCCTCATGACCCTAATGAGGATTAAGCGGTGTATAAATAATGGATGTATGGATATAATTTGCATTAACTTGTAGACATGTGTTTTTATTTTGACACGAAAGAGTCCTTTTTGTAAATTCTTGTCAACAAAATCCAAATTAAACTGACCCATATTCAAGGCAATTAAAGGAGAAAACATCCAAGAGAAGTGGATGTTTTTTTTAATTCACTGTATGTTCCTGTAGCTTTATATTAGACAGCTTTGTTTTGTTTTGTTGTTTTTAGTGCTTCCTTGGATCACTAAATAAATGTTTAATGCATAACTGGTGACTGATTTCTAGCATGCCTTGTGCTCTGGGACCTTCTGGAAGGTTCTGCCATACCTGCAATGACTTTGCAATTTTTTTCACCGGCGAGGATTTTTCCGGGATATGATCAAATTCTTTGGAATCGTTTCAGAATACTTAGAAAGCAAAGAAGACATAAGGTTTAGCTGTCTGATGTGGAGACTGAAAACACATGTTGTGGTTGGTGCTGCACGGACTCTATGCAAGTAGTTTAATGCCTGCTGAGATCTGCTGAATGTAACACTCAGATTCAGAACCTTTATATTTAACATCTAGTTATGGCTGTGGATTTGTAAAATGCTCTGCATTTTTTCATGAACTTTTGCTTTCTTTTGTTATAAACTGTATAATATATAATGTCCATAGTGCAGTCTGGTTCAGTACAGTCTCATACACAGACACTGATATCTTTAAGACCACTTGCACTTTGCGTGTAACCACTAAATTATGATCATTTTCATTTTTGAGGATTATGGAAAGGCTTCACATTTACTGAATACGGGATGTGGAATGGGGTTGGTGGGATGGCCCCAGAGAGCCAATGAGAGTCCTGCATGAGTGAGCCTCCTCTTGCCACTAAACACTAACACATGGGTTTCCTCTTCTTTGAGGAAAACGCCGCTGTAACTCAAAACCTGTGTGGACAAATATTTTTTCTCTTTCTTTGCAGAATAAAGTTTGGGTTTATTAAAAAATAATTATACATCTTTAATAATTTTCTAATATATATACCGCAAGTATCCAGCTGGATATATTTCTTAAAATGATATTTAGTCTAAACATCATAGAGTTCTGCATCAAACTCACTGACAGTGAATGAAGGAAAGATGAGGTTTAATCAGACCTGTTGTGTGTTGACATGTTTACTAGTAATCCTTGCATAACAGCAAATGTGTAACTAGCATCTATGCTCTCTCTCCTCCTCCAATACCTCCTCCTTATTGGTGGGGGTGGATTCAGAAACTTCCTGCTCTGCTTTAAAATTCAGGCATTCACTGAAAATGTCATTCTGACAGTCGAGTCAGGTCATTAGGAGCAAGATGGTAAGTTTCCATTCAGGTTTTTTTCTCTTATTATATATTGTTACACTGAGACTTTGAGTTTTCATAGAAATAATATTCTACTGATGTGTTTTTTTTTCATGGTAGACAACATACACGGACAAAGGTGAAAAGGTAAATAATTAAATCATGTGTTGTAGTGAAGAGAGGCTTCTGAGCAATGCGGTGGAATCAGTAAAGTTTAAACAATAGTTTTAATAATCCAGGGTTTTTAAGTGTTAAAAAGCTATAGACTGTTTTCATTTTGTGCATTTTAAGCTGATAAAAACAGCTTCCAGCACTGATTCATATTTGTTTTTGTCTTCAGCACGAGCAGGGCAGGTTCCTCTGCTTTGATCACTTAACGTTCTGGGTTGGAAATGCAAAGCAGGTACGATAACAGTTTTCTGGTCATATAGACTTTTGTTTTTGTAACTGGAGAAAGCCATTATACCTGGGAATACTATTGGTCCTGCTGAGGGGTGGAGGAGACACAGCATGTAAAATACCAGACAACTGCAGCCACACTCATCACCAGGAGATGGCACTACCACACAGCTTAAAGCTTAATTTCATTTCAGCAAAAGCTAAAAATCATTGTCTTTAACAGGCTGCGTCTTATTACTGCAACAAGCTGGGATTTGAGCCGCTGGCTTACCGAGGTTTGGAGACAGGCAGTCGTGAAGTGGTGTCCCATGCAGTCAAACAAGGAAAGGTAAAGAAGCCTCAGAGCCTCCATCCTGGTAGTGAAGCACATCTTCATCCTGGTAGCTAGAACAAGAAAACCGAAATGTTTTCATCCTGCTAATGTTTTCACTTTGTGTTTAACAGATCATTTATGTGTTCTCATCTGCCCTCAATCCTGGAAACAAAGGTACAGCACTGATCCACAGCTGGGTGTAGTCACAGAAAATGTAGTTGTAGTCCCATTCAAATGGTGAAACAAGGGATTATGATAGAAAAACAGAATAATTCACTGGGCATTTATTAAAAAATGCATTTCAGATGCCACATCTCATCGTAGCAATAGATTGGTAAAAAAAAAAAAAAACAGCAAATTTTTCATCAACTTCACTCATATGTAATACAGTCACATCAGTATTTTGCTGAACCTTCCTGTTATTCTAAAAATGACTTACCTCTCGTGAGATGTGAATTATCAAACCTAGTTGTGCCCTTACAGTCCTTAAAACAAGTGAGGACAGACGGCATGATTGAAAATATACTTTAGTCAAAACACCAACCCCAAACAAGCCCTTTCACAGTATCCACATGTCCTCCAAAGTACATCACAGAAAGATTAGGAAAAAAATTAAGGAATAAAACATTTCAATTATGTATTTTTTACATGATTAAAATGAGTCTGGGTTCCTAAAGAAAATGTCTTCTCTCATCATTTCTCCAGAGATGGGAGAACATCTGGTGAAACACGGGGACGGAGTGAAGGATATAGCATTTACAGTGGAGGACTGTGACTTTCTGGTTGAGGTAATGCAGCAGATCTTACTTTACAGCTATGTAGTTTTCTTGTGAAGTTACATTTCATAACGCGTGAACATTTTCCACTAACAGACAGCCCGTGAACGAGGTGCAGTTATTGTGAAGGAGCCCCACACTCTGGAGGACAAGTATGGGAAAGTCAGGCTGGCTGTGCTTCAAACGGTAAGAGAAGAGTCTGAGTAAGAATCCTGTGAATTTACACTGAACATTTTCGACATTATTTTGATTTAGAGATTTAGAAAAGCCAGGATTGTGGGTTTGCTTCTGTTTGCTGCAGTATGGTGACACCACACACACGTTTGTGGAGAGGTCAGGATACAGCGGATCGTTCCTCCCTGGTTTCCATCCCCCTCTGTTCAAGGACCCTTTACTAGCCAAACTGTAAGTTATTCTAGTGTTGGTGTAATCAGAAAATCATAATGTGCATGTTTCTGCCTGAATCACAACTGATGAATAATATGTTTTTATGTTTTTGTTTCCTTCTTACATTGCAGGCCAAGTGGAAAACTGAACTTCATCGACCATGTTGTGGGAAACCAACCAGATGATGAGATGGTTCCAGTGGTGGACTGGTAATGGGCTCATAATTAGCTTTTGTAGAGGTTTATAAACTTGCATGTCAGAGAGCAAACCTGCTGTTTGTGCCTCTGTGTCGGGATGTGATCTGCAGAAGGCAGGGGGTGGATGAGAGGAGGAGTTAAAGGGTGTCGGGTTCTTACACAACTCTGCTCTTATGGCACGAGTCTGGGCTCAGCATGACTTTGCATTTTCTTATGTGGGTCTCCACATCTGGATCTTGTTTTTCCCCTATGAAAGGGTGATGAAAGGCAGTTCTCTGAATGAGCGAGCTCATTGGTTAGTCCCTGACAGAGGGGTGTAACACAGGCTGAAGTTTTTAGATGTGAAGAATCACTTTGGACTAGGTCATAAAAACTGATTGTGAACTCATTCATGTTTTTCAGGCCCCATTTCCTGAATTTACAAATTCAGATAATGGGATTCTCCAGTAGGGCTGCACAGTGAAGTAGTGGTTAGCACTTTCGCCGTGCAGCAAGAAGATCCCCGATTCAAATCCCAGGGTGGGCCTGGGATCTTTCTGCATGGAGTTTGCATGTTCTCCCTGTGCATGCGTGGGTTTTCTCCGGGCACTCCGGCTTCCTCCCACAGTCCAAAAATATGCTGAGGTTAATAGAATATTCTAAATTGCCCGTAGGTGTGAATATGAGTGTGATTGTGTGTCTGTATATGTAGCCCTGCGACAGACTGGCGACCTGTCCAGGGTGTCCCCTGCCTTCGCCCGAGTCAGCTGGGATAGGCTCCAGCACCCCCATGACCCTAGTGAGGATAAAGCGGTGTATGGAGAATGGATGGATTCTCTAATATAAAACCCAAACATCAATATCCCACATATATGTTAAATAGAAAAAACTTATTTTCTGCTAGCACTTCATAAAGCACTTTAGGAGTGTTTGATGGACAACACGATGTTTGAAATTTCCCAAGTCTTTCTTAATCTCTGGTTCTTGATTGAACAGGTATCAGAAGAACCTTCTCTTTCACCGCTTCTGGTCAGTGGATGACAAGCAGCTCCAGACAGAATTTAGTGCCCTGCGCTCCATCGTCGTGGCAAACTATGAAGAGACGGTGAAGATGCCCATCAACGAGCCTGCCATGGGCAACAGAAAGTCTCAGATCCAGGCATGGTCTTCAGAGTCTGCTCCTTTAAAACACACAGATGCAATCAAATTGAAGCCAGAGTGACAGTATGTGATACAGGAACTAAAAGCAATTTTGTTGACTTACAGGAGTATGTGGAGTACTATGGAGGTCCAGGAGTGCAGCATATCGCCATGAATACATCTGATATCATCACTGCAGTAAGGCTAATAACACACTGTAGTTATCTTTGTGTTTGTGATTAATTAGAAATGCAACAAAACCGTTCTCATGAATGCCTGCAGATCCGTAACCTAAAAGAGCGTGGGATGGAGTTTATGTCAGTGCCTGACACCTACTACAACCAGCTGAGGGAGAACCTGAAAAACTCAAAGGTTAAAGTCTTAGAGGACGTGGACGTCCTGCAGGTCAGAACTAGACAACATTTTAACAAAGCTGGTAAACTGATGCTGTGTGATGTTTATGTTTTAGAAAGCTAGAATAACCTAAATGTCCAGGTAGTAACCATTTCTTGTAGCCCAAGTCTTTGAAAGATAATTACTTTTATTGGTACTTTTGAAATGCATGTGGTGATTCATTCTCCAGTCACAGTGAGTTTTCACACACAAGTTAATTTTAAAATTTTGGGCTATTTTGTTTCTATGACATACCTTCTTTCAGACTAACACGAAGTCCAAAATAAACATTATAGTGTTTATTTAACAGCACTTTATCTATTTCCATATTTAGAGTTCAACTACAAAACATATTTTTGAAGGCTGATTTCTCAAAATGAGTTTTATTTCTCCAGTACACTGAGCTAAAGGTCTCTACTTGAGTAGCCCAAACATACAGATCTTTCATTGTTGGTCCTATCCAGATTTTGACAGAAGAGTTTATTCATTTATTATTCATAATTCGATTTATAGAACATTTGGCTCCTAAAAGCATTTTTTCTGGTGTAAACAGTGCTATATGATTTATTATATGGAGTGATCGAATGAAACACCCAAATCCCACTGATTTGTCCACAAAGCAGAATAAAAAATTTGAACCAGGCTTCAGTCAATGTTCAGCTTTCTGTTCTGTAAATATATGCAAGTTAGTGATTTTTAATTAGACAATGCCTCTTTTGAACAGTTAAAGATAAATTTCTAGTTACTTGTAATGGAACAAGTAATTTTTGTAATATTAAGAAATCACTCAGCAACAATTCACAGCAATACATCTGTTAAAATGTTATTTACTTGTCATGTCTCACCTTGCATATGAACATCTTACTCATATCCAGGAACTGAAGATCTTGGTGGACTACGATGACAACGGTTATTTGCTTCAAATCTTCACCAAGCCAGTTCAGGATCGTCCCACCGTGTTCTTGGAAGTCATTCAGAGACACAACCACCAGGTGAGGGCGCTACTGGACAGACAAACGCTGAAGACACTATTCAGAACAATCAGTTTAATAATGTAAGGACATCTATTCTAGAATCACGCTGTCATTTACTGCAAATTCATGTTTTTTTCCCCCCACTATAGGGCTTTGGTGCAGGGAACTTCAAGTCTCTTTTTGAAGCTATTGAAGCCGACCAGAATGCCAGAGGAAATCTGACTGTCCTGACACCAAATGGCATTTCAAAAAACATGTGAAGCCAGTGTTAATTCACTTTACAGCTCTGATAGCTCTCAGTAACCATCAATTAATTACGACAAGTACACTGTCTTTTCAGGGTCCTGTTTATTTTGTTTTTATACTCATAATATTCTACAACAATGCTCTGATATTGTGAAATACATAATGAAAATATACCAAGTCTGTGTCATGAAGTTATTTTATATTTGTGTGTTTTGCACATTTTAGTACAATTAATCATAAATATTATGTCTCAGTTTATCCGTCCTGGTGTTTATGAAAGATCTTCTGAGTCTGAAATAATCATCAAGAGTGCATAACAACTTAAAATTCATGATACAGTGTTTTATAAAACATTAACATGAAAACCGTCATGATTGAAACGAGCTTGACTCAGGCAGAACATCATTGAAGCTCTCATTAATTAAAACATTTAACTATACAATTCTGTTATTTGGACAGTCAAGTCAACAGACTGTTTATACTACTATAACTGAGATCTTTAAAATGGCATCTGGAATAAACATTTTCACCTCCTGTTGAAAGAAAACGTTTTCAATGTGTGAACTGATTGTTGGTTGTGAAGAAAATGTAGTTTTGTAATGTTCTACCAAAACAAAAGAATCATTCTGTAGCAGACCTGCACTGCTAAAGGACAAAATTCTTGGTCCTATTTCTGAATGAAGTGCTGTTTATTGTGCCAGTTTATTAAGTCATGATTCACTGAGCAGCAGCACCACATATCTGCAGTCCTTTCATGAGTTCCTCTGTAACCTCCAGACAGTTACAGACTCTACAATTCTGCATAGTATTTTAAGAAGTCACAGTTCTGACACATCTTCAGAGTTTGTGTTTAGACTGTACAGTACCTCAGGCCACTGTGGCTCTTGACATAATTGGGCCACTTAAGAGATCAGTTCAAGGAGCCTCGGCAGCTATCTGCTCCACACAGACAAGGAATCTTTGTGTCCTCAATGGGAAACTTGTAGTCATATGTAATCTCTTCATGGATGTTTATTGGCTGCCGGGAGTAAATCACTATCTTCTTGTGAGACTCCACAGTGATGATCTTTGCATAGCAGTTAGGCTTTAAGACAAAATCAAACCAAACCTTTAATGAAACTGGAAATATATTAAGCACCAAGAATAATAAAAAAAAACCAACATAATTTATTCAGAATTATTTTAGTCTCAAACCACAGCAATACCAGTTCTTACTCACATTGCAGCTGTGGTTGATAAACCTGGCTAAGTTCCCACATTTGGTGGCATCAATGATGGTGTCCTGATCAATCCGGAACAAATAGCTGCTCCCGATGCCCTCCTCCTCATATCTCTGCTCCCTCATGTCAGCGATGACCTGATCAGAATCAAAACACATTCATGAATGTTGTTTATCTCAACCACTGCGCTCCTGGAAACTACCCAGAACAGCAAAAGGCCCCAGTGGAGCAGAGGGGCAGGTTAGAGACACAATCACGGGGAAAGTGGTTCATGGTGACACCGGGGGAGCTGCTTGTATTAGGAATTTGTGTCTGCTCCTTCTCATAAGCTTGAGTTTACCTGTCTGATGATTTGGCCCACGTACTCAATCACCATCTCATCTGCTGCTATGGGCTCCATCGCAAACAGGCCCCACTCATGGATGTGACTCCGGCTGAAGCAAATCCTTTTCTTTCGGAACTGATACAAGATGATACGAAAAGATTTACGACAAAATGTTTTCCATTTGTTAACAAGTAGTTCAACTCTCACTATGACATAACTGTGGTCTTAAGGTAATTATTCAAAGTGATCAGAGCAAAACAGATTCTGTAGATCACTGCTCTGTCTACAAATATTTTGATATTTATGCATGTATTGTTTCAGTTATTATAACCAGGTTACAGACAAATATAGAAGCAAATGATACATTAACCAAGCCAAACACTGGTAAAAGATTGCATTGTTCAACTGATTTTTGTTATCCTGGGATCTAGGCGTTTACTACTTGCTACTTTCAAGTTAAATTCTAAGTTTTTGCAGTTTAGCTTACTTATTTCTACTGAGAGCTCGCTCACCTTCAACTGGTTGAACTTGACCAAGTCGCTGTCACAGCTGAAAGAGGACAGCAGGCGTCGCTGTTCAGACCTGAAGTCAGATCCGGCACGCAGTGATGCAGGCTGCTGGGTCGGGATGCAAACACCCTGCTAAAAAATATGCTGGCACTGAATGGAAGACACTGCACGCTGACATAAGTTCTTATTTAATGGTGAGTTTGTAACATCTGTCCAGAGATGACAAATGAAAAATAGTGTCTTGGTTAACTGTGGCATATTTACAGCAACGTTTATTAACCCTCCTGTTGTCTTCATTTACGCACACCAAAAAATACTGTTTACTTGTCTGAAAAAAATCCAAAAGTTCAGCAAAAGAATTCCCCAAATTTCTGAAAATTTGCAAAAGCTTCAGGAAGAAAATTCCCATAATTCCTTTGAAGTTTCCCTTACAAGTTTTATAAAAAAAATAATAAATCCCCCAAATTTGGCAAGAAAATCTTCGTAAATATTTTCCAAAAATATGAGTAAAAATCTTCAAAAACAATCCTAAAAATATCTAAAGTGATTACATCTATGCCAGTAAAAATTTCTAATATTTTCTTTAAGAATATTCAGAAAAAAATCTACAAAAATCCAGTGAATTTCGCTGGATTTTGGTAGATTTTTTTCTGAATGTTCTTAAAGAAACATTTTGTTTATATTTCTATTTTTTCACCAAAAAATGTTAAAAGATTTCCCAAAAATGTTGAAAATGTGGACATCAGAAGTTTCACTGTGAAATTTTTTTCCCCCCCCACATTTTCAAACTTAAAAACGGGTCAATTTGACCCGCAGGATGACACGAGGGTTAAAGTACAATGTCCCTGTCAAATCAATTAATAAATAAAAAATAATATCTAAATAAATCATAACAGCTTCTCCTCTTCAATACCTGAGCACTTGTAGAGGGAAGCTCAGCAGCCAGCTTTGAGTTGTTGAGGTATTTCATTTTATCCTTCCTGCTGATTTTGTAGAAACCTTCACTGCGAGCAGAGCCGGTCCTGTGGCTTGGCTGCCAGAGTTTGAGTTCCTCAGGCTTCTCTGTGAGGACCTTCGTCAGTGAGCAGCAGTTAAGGATGAAAAAGAAAGAATATGACACATAGTACAGTTCTGCATCAATAAGCTAAGGTTCCTTGTATATCTATATTCATTATTAATGTGAAAATGGATGTTTACATTGTTGAGGCAATTCCCACAATTGACAGCATTTCTTAGGATTTTCACTTTTTAAAAAAATATTAGGCTTTAATGTATTTAGGGCACATATGGAATTATAGAATTAATCTCAGAAATGTTAAAGCATTATAAGATAACCGCACCCGTTCACACTTAATTTACTGTACACTCACTATGTAATTTCAACTTAACACGACACTCTGTTAGAAGGATATGAGGGTGAGGTATCCAGAGGGTGTCACTGAGCCACCCAAAGCCATTGTCCTGCTCCTGCAGCCTTTCATAAGTGCTCTGCAGCAGCCTTGCATCTTCTTCATCCAGGCCCTCCTTCCAAACATTGTGAAGGATCCTCCTCTCCTCACAGAGTGAACGCCACCTGAGAGGACGACGAGCAGAGGAGAGCGAACCAGTGATTCTTTTCCGTGATCTTCTTCGATGACGGGCTCTTCTTCTCCTCTTCAGCCTCCGCCACAGTTTCTGCCTCATTAAGGATTTCTCTTCATCCAAAAGGCCGGGCATGTTCTCTAACCCCTGCAAAGGCTTCGCTCTCACACCTGAGCTGGTCTGCCCATCGCTCCCATCAGAAGAGTTGGATGCAGATTCAGAGAGGCTGGATGGAGAGGACACTGTGACGGGAGAACCTCTGACAAAGCCGTTAGACAACAGAGGCAGTGAGGTGGTCGCCCTCTGTGTTTTCCTCTTGTGGACTATGGCTCTTCGGGGCAGGATAATGTCTCTTCCAGGCGTTTTTGGGGCTGTGATATATGGATTGCTGGACGAGTGCAGAACTGCTGGTGGACTATTTAGAGATGAGCACACTGTGGTACCTTCAGCCATCTCTCTGCCAGGTGTTGCTGGAACTCTTGCAGAGCTGTATTGAGTCCATACACTTCTTCCTTCTCTACCAGGAGTTTTAGGCATCTCCTGGTACAATGGACATGAGGCTGAAAAGACATCAGAAGAAGCTCGGATGAGCTCACTGTTTGCTGGAGAGAGAGAGAAGACCTCCTCTGCTTCATTTGAATGTTCACTTTCCAGTTCAGTCACTATCCCTTTGCCTGGAGTTTGTGGTCGTTCCACCTCCTCCACAGTTGGAGATTTTGGTTTGTTTTTTATCAGAACGTCAGGGTCGCTGTCCACCAGGCAGCCAGTAGGAGTGAGAGGCCTCAGGTTTTCTATGTTGTCTGCAGGCTCTACTATCCACTCAGGGATCTCCATCTCCACATCAAGGCCTGGCTCCTCTGCTACAGAGATCAACAAGGAAATATTAAAGAATCATATTTACAGGGTGGGCCATACATTTACATACATAGGAAAATGTATAATGTATATTTTTTTATGTTACAGATACCGTAGAAAATTGGTTTGACGCTATATTTGGGGACACTTGAAGGCCATGGTTTATCAGGTGGAAGTACGAGACATAAACTATCTCAAGGAACGCAACACCAGCGCCATTACAAGCATAACTTCAGCTGTGATAATGCAAGTTCATCCACAGTGTAAAACATGTTTTGTTGTGTTTTTGAAACAATGGTAATGATATGGAGCACATTATACAAATATAAACGTTGGTCCAAACATAAAATTTTCCTATGTACGTAAACTTATGGCCCACCCTGTATGTTATTTCAAAACTTTTTATGTCAACTATATAATGGACAGCTCTCTGAAATACCTGCAATCTGTAGTGCACTGCAAATGCACGCATAAGATCTGCATCGAACAATACACAGAAATTATGAAATTTGGGAAATCCACAGGAAACTTTTTGATTTTTTTCCTGGTGTATCAAACTGATCTGTTTAATTTGCATAAAACACCTTGGACAAATAACCTGCAAATCCTATGGGCGATGGGGGCTGCAGTTCTGGACGTTCACTGGTTTGGAGCTCCATCATGGCGTCCAAGTTGCAGGCATCTTGTTGATAGGATGCATACTGGTTCTCCACTGTTTCCTCCCTATGAAACAGATCTGACCAGTCCTGCAGGTCTAAATCCAGCTGAGCACCAGGAGTAAGCGGTGCTGAGGGAGTAGGAGGAGGCTCAAGGTCCGTTGAATCTTCATCTGATGATATCACGATACACTCATCACTCCTGCCATCGTCCTCATCATCATCCATGTCTTTATCTTCAGTACTGAAGTCAGAGGACGAGTCCTCAAAGCTCTCTGAGTAGAACGATTCAGAGGAGTCAAAGTCTGAGGAGGATTTCTCTGAGGAGCTGCTCTCTGAAAAATCTTCAATTAAAAAGAAAGAAAATTATTTAGTCATGCGTTTTTCATTCATTAGTGTCGAGTGCTACATTTATATAGTTTTTTATTGTACCGTTATCTGCATGTTGCACTCCATCTGCAGTCTGAAAGATGACAGCAGCTTCTTCTTCCCTCTGTTCTTCTCCCAACTCGTTTTCTTGTTCTGGATTACTACTGTCATCACCGTCATCGTGATCGTCTCTGTCAGACTAATCAGAAAACAGTGCAAAATATGCAGTCTCACAAGGTTAAAATTTACCAGCTTATCATTTTAAAACTGAAAACTGAAAGCAAAAGTAGTGATGCCATGCTGACACTCCAACCCACATGTATTCTTTGTAATGTCATGGTTACTTTTTTAACAGAGTACCCATTTACCATGATTTGAAGTCCAACTGGCACAACAGCCTCCACTTTCTCTAAAATCATTCCTTCATCTTGAAGTGTGCTATCTTCCTCTTTCCTCATGTCATCATTGTCGTCATCACTGTCGAGCTCTAGTGGTCTGGCATGTCTGCGTTTGGCTCTATCAGATGCAGGTTTCTCTACATCCTCCCTGTGTTTCACATCTAATAGAGAGAGAGTAATACAGCTGGTTAGACTACAGTCTGAAATAAACAGGTAAAAAAAACATATTGTAAATGTGGGATATTTGCATCAAAAGCACTGACTTGAACTTTCATGAGTAGAACATGGCTCATTTTCTGTCTCTTCTGATCTTTTCCTTTTTACCTGCATATCAAAAACATATTTTACATTATATGAAATCCAGCATCACTCAGCAGCATAATGGTGGTTTGTTTAATCCCACATTTAGCCCAGAAATTTACCTTGAAGGATGGCAATGGAGGCTTTTTGCCCTGCCCACTGCTGTGACTCAGGGAGCTTAAGAGTTTCTTCCTGTCTTGTACACTTGTGGCTCCACTTTTCAATGGAGAAGCCTGAATCTTGACAGAATAAAGCAGCAATTAAACTGAATGTGTCCTGCACTTCAATGACGCTGAAAAACACAACCATATTCATGTGATGTCACCGATCAGTCTACGAGGTATTAGAGGTTGCAGAGAACTTACCTTTGCTTTCTTCTCCTGACAATTCCACCAGTCCTCGAATGCCTTGAAAGCGACTCCTTCGATCATTCTACGTGTAAGGTCCTTCCTAATGATCGACTTCAGCTCATCCAGGAGGACTTCTAAAACTTTTTCTGCTGTGATCTTGTGGGGGTTCTCCTGTACAGGCTGGTAGTCAGGCGGCGGTACAAAGGGGTTAAATGTGGGGAAAGGCGGAGCGGACCAGGCCGGCCGAGGGAATGATAAACCGCTACCGTGGAAATGCACAGGAGGTGGAACAGGAGGCGGCATCATCACAGGTGGAGGGCATCCGAGAAAGGTTGGTGGGGGAGGCATAGAAGGGGGAGGAGGAGGTGGAATGGGGGGCGGGGGAATGGGGATGCCCAGAGGTGGGATCCAGCCTGGGGGTGGGATTGGGATAACGCCATTCGGC
This sequence comes from Acanthochromis polyacanthus, assembly GCF_021347895.1. Classification (NCBI taxonomy): domain Eukaryota; kingdom Metazoa; phylum Chordata; class Actinopteri; family Pomacentridae; genus Acanthochromis; species Acanthochromis polyacanthus. The sequence goes on along the minus strand of NC_067119.1, from coordinate 27,270,187 downwards.
AGGCGAGGAGGGACCGGTGGAACAGATGGAGGAAAGGGAGGAATGGGGAAAGGGAAAGGGGCTACTGATGGATGAGAACATCCAGTCGCAACAGCAGGAGGAGTTTTGGGGGTGTGGTGTTGAGCGGTGCTACTAAGAGAAGAAATGGATGGATGCTCAGGGAGGAAGATGTCTGCTGGTGCCAGAGCTCCAGACTCTCCGTTATTGGAGTGCTCCTTATCTTCATGTGCTCCCTGATGCTCCTGAGTAGAACAGAACAACAAATCTGATTTTACTCCACCACAGAAATACTTTTACACCGGTAATTATTTGATAACTGCACCTTTTACTGACATCATGATGTATATAGAGATGTAGAAGAATTACCTTTTGGCAAGATAACGATGAAGACCTTTCTGAATCACTTTCATTGTCTATGTGTGAGTTCCTTTGAAAATATGTGTAATCAGATGAAACAGGCGACTGGGAGTTTCTTGTGAGAAACGAAACAGCTTGAGTAGTTTCATCCTCTTCATTTTCGACGAGAATTGCTGAGCTGGGATCTACAACATTATTATAGGCGTGCTGGTGGCTGCTTGTGAAGGATTCACAAGCTGTGGGAGTGCAAACGAGCGATTCATCTAAGAAGGGGGCATTAAGAGGTGAGCAAGGTGAAGCTGGGCTGCCCTGAGAGTCTCCGTCAGCCTCTAAAGTCTCTCTGTCTAAGTATGACGGGTCAGAAATCTGGTTGTTTACCAGCAAACTTTCAATGCGGGAATCTAAACTCTCTGCCTCTGGCTGCTGGTCATCAGGTGGAGAGGATGCTTTTGTTTGCTGCTCAGCTGTGAAATTAATGCTCAGGATGCTGAAAGAGTTGCAGTTCAGAGGCAAAGTCGTAGAGCTCGTGTTGACCACATCTCCGGACCCCTCAAAGGGTGAGGCAAGGTTAAAGGAAGCTTCCTTATTATTCTGAGCGGAAGACTGTGCATTGTGACTCCACAGCTGCTGGCTGCTCGTCTGTCTTTGGTTTGAGAAGAGGTGCGCTGGCTGTGACTGGCACTGCTTCAAAATGAAGTTAACCTTTGAGGCTCGGCCTGATCCCCTCCCATACCTCGAAGGTTTACGGAGGCAGAGCTCTTGTCTTAAAGGTTTGTGAACACTATAGGTAGAGGGCTCCCCCTGGAGGATTGGAGTCGCCTGAAGACTCGAGTAGCAAGAGTCCTGTGAGAGAGGAGTGGCAGAGAAGCAAGGAGTGCGGGGGGTTCCCTGAGAGAGTGGTGTCAGTCTGAAGCTGCATGGTGTATCCTGCCAAATACTGGAGTAGGCTGTGTCCAGAGAGAGGGGTGTAGCTATGCTGGTGGGGCTGGAGATGCTCCCCTGGTGCTGTGAGGCTGCACCGTCCTGCAAGAGAAGGATGACAGGAAGAAAAGAAAAAACAATTTAGAGCCATTGTTCATAAAAAAAGACATATAACAGCTGGTTTATAAATATTAATATACAAATGCTTCAATATTCAAAGAATTCTAAGCAGCTTTAGTGTTTTTCCTGCCTCAGATTGGGCCTTTGTTACCTTTATATAAATGTTTTTCCTTAACTGACAGACTTCTAAGGATTTTTCATGATAAATGAAAACATTAGTAAGAATTGTGGAAATGGGCTGTGGTGGTTAGCGCTTTTGCCTCACAGTGAAAAGATCCCCAGTTTGAGTCCTGGCCTTCCCAGGATCTTTCTGCATGGAGTCTGCATGTTCTCCCTGTGCATGCGTGGGTGTCCTCCGGTTTCCTCCCACAGTCCAAAAATATGTTCAGGTTAACTGGTGATTCTAAATTGTCCATAGATGTGAACGTGAGTGTGATTGTTTCTCTCTATAAGTAGCCCTGTGACAGACTGATGACTGTCCAGGATGTCCCCTGACTTCACCCTAAGTCAGCTGGGATAGACTCCAGCCCTCCTGCGACTCGAATGAGGATTAAACAGTGTATAGATGAGGGATGGATGAACTTGAGGAAGTGAAACACCAGTTTACAAAACAGTATGTTGTTGAATTGTCACTTGTAATCATTTTGGCATTTTAATTTTCCTTTAGCACTGACAAAAACTCTTTGGAGGGAGCCAAAATTCCCTCTATATGTGGGAAAAACCCTGAGCTTTAAATGCTTACCAGTAAACTGTCGATCAGACTTTGAAGAGCTCGCTCACTGCTGCCCACTGGAAGTGTCCGTGGAGTATACAAACCACTTAGTAGCAGCTGGATATATCGGGCCCTGTTTTCACCTGAGGAGCAAGAAGTTGCAGTTAATTACCCCATTCATCAACATGTAAGCATCAAGTAATAAAAACTGAAAAGTTACCTTTGGGATCGATTTCCACATGAATAACATTTCCCATCACTGATGTCTGATGGAGGTTCTGGACAGCGTCTTTTGCAGCCCTCACTGTGTCAAAGACCACCTTTGCAATCCCTAAATGCTTCTTGTTCTCAGGATTGCAGAATATTTCCACGTCTTCAATGTTTCCATATTTTTTGCACATATTAGTCAAAAATACCTCCCTCACATTGTCATTCAACCTAGAAAATGTCACTTCTTTGGGAGGAACAGGACCAACATACCACTCATCAACCTGGAAGGACATCCATAAACAACAATTATTGCTTTTCATCACTGGAGTTATTATTGTTATTACAATTATTATAACAATTACCTGAAATTTAGGAACCAAAAGGTCAGTTTTGATAGACTTGCTCCACAGACGGCAGATTCTTGGATCTCTGACTGTTTCCACTGGAAACAAACCTAAATCCTCAACCTGACAAAGACAACCCCTCATTATAAAGACAAATGTGCACTGGATGCTTGCCAGGCGCTACTTTACAGTGTTAAAATACAAAAAGCAGAAAACAAACATGTATTCTAAAGATGCTCACAGGGATGTTGAAACACTGTCCATCGTAGCGGCAGACTTTATACAGTCCTTTTGTCAAAGCGGGGTCAATAATCAGCTTGTAACTTGTCCAGTGCTGAGGCGGTGTCTCTCTCTCAGTAGTTTGTTTTTCGCTTTCCATTACATTCGTCAAAACCTGGGAAAACAACAAAATAGTCGCCGTTTGTTGTCATTTTAAGCGAGGCTAAATATCGCTGTTAGCTAGCTGACGTTGGTCCTGCAGCAGAGGTTAACACACCCCGACAGGTGATGGAGAGCATCACCTGTAGCGTCATCCTCACATAAAAATAACACGCTTTACAAACACACACGGCCAGATATTTCAGGATAATTTAGTGAAAACATTTTTATCTCGTTTACCTGCACCGGGGGCTTAGTCTTTGATGGAGCAACATTGTGATAAAGCTGTTGTGACACTTCAGCAGTTCGTCGCCCAGGTGCAACGATGGATCCATCCGCCAGCAGGCAGAGGCGGAATATAGATCCAGCAGCGAGGCGAAAGAACACCAAAAACTGGTTAACAGGTGAGACAGGTGAGAAATTAGTGCGCCTCTCAGGAGCTTTTGTACTACATTAACGCAAATAAATAAATAAATAAATGAAAAAACATTCAAAAATATTAAGCTTATTTCGTATGGTTTTACGACTTCAGTACATAAATCAAGACATATAAACAATAATAGGTAAATAATGCAGTTCAACTTTGAAAATGTTTTATTTGCTATTACTATGCAATCCTTATAATAAATGTGTAACTCTATATAAAGTTTATATGTACTTAATGTATAATTCTATTTCTGCATTTATAAGTACAGATTTATATGCAGTTATATTAAAATAGTTAATTAATTACAAATTCATTTTAGACACATATATAACATTAAGTTAATCAGAAATGCACTTCAGACATTGTTAATGTGTTAAATGACCATTCTAGCTGGAAATGGCTGATTTTTACTGGAATATCCACATAGGGGTACAGACAGAGGAACATTTCCAGCAACCATCACTCCTGTGTTCTAAGATTATTGTGTTAGCTTATTGTGTTGAAAGGCTAATTGATGATTAGAAAACCCTTGTGCAGTTAGCACATGAATAAAAGTGTGAGTTTTCATGGAAAACATGAAATTGTCTGAGTGACCCCAAACTTTTGAACTGTAGTGTGTGTGTGTGTGTGTGTGTGTGTGTGTGTGTGTGTGTGTGTGTGTGTGTGTGTGCATATAAAATTAGACACACACACACATTTGTATATAAGATCATCTCTATCTAGTATTATCGATAATTAAAAAAAATATTAATAATAAAATGCTATTTTTAAGATTTGATCCACATTATGGCTTTATATAGCTGTAGCATTTAAGTAACAGAACAGAAGTTCTTTAGGAGAAGGTGACACTATTTCTAGGTTTGTTTTAAGGTATGACTGTCTCAGAAATAATTTCCTCCTCAAGCTATTTATGCCTCAGCTATGCTGTACACGTGACTTAAAAGTAATCCAGAATTCCTTCACTTTCTTTTTCAGCAGCCACAGTTTCTGTTTCTGTTTGGATTATCTCTCTACAGTGTATATGCACTGCCAGAACCAGTTGTCACTGGGAGCATTCTTCCCTATTTGTCTTTTCTGAAAACATGACCCAGAAAGGATTAGGAGCCAGCAGAGGAAGAACAAGTGAGCAAAAAAAATTCAAGGTTGTTCTTCTTGGAGACTATCGCTGTGGGAGAACTGCGCTGATCATAACTTACACCACAGGAGAGTATCCAGAGGTAAGACACTTCTTGACTCAGTTACACATGACTTTTGTTGTTTCAGTATTTTGTGTTATTTCATCTTTAATAGATGAATACTGCCTAAAATTCAATTAATGGAAAAACTAAAGAAAATAAAAATATCATTCAAATGAACATTAGAATTAATAATTAAGACAATAAAAATAATATATTTTCAGTATGTGCCACTGGCATTCGACCCTGTTGTTGCCGTTACAGTGTTTGAAGGACAAGAGTTTGAACTGCTCTTGTTGGAACTTGGAAGTAAGATCTCATTCTTTTCATACATTTTGGAAGTCACCTCGTTGAACAGGTAGGTCAAGGCTGTGGAGGGTGTGTCCTGTCAGTCCTAGACAGCATGAGAGAAACTCAATCATGTGACTTCTTGTCTTCATTCCTCTTGAATAGCCAGAATAATCCTAACATTGTGAAGGTTAAAATGACCTGAGATAATTTTTCTTGTTTTCATTTCAACAAATAGTTTTTGATTTTGTTGATTTAGTTTCATTATGATTCATTACAAAACACAAAATGGTAAAATATTGCAGTGTGTAATTTCAACTGCTTATTTTGATTCTGTCAATAGCAGCCGGTGAGATAACGGATTGCTCGCGGCATTTGTCCTACCGTGATGTCGATGTGGTGCTGATCTGCTACGATGTCATGAGTCCTTCGAGCTTTGAAAATGTTTTTGAGAAGGTATTTATATGTTGTCTCTTCAATGTTTGTTGTTTAAGTTCTCAAATTGTGACTGTTCATTATCACCTATGCATTACAATCATTTTGCAGTTAGTGCTTCTCAAAAACACCACAATATCTGCATGTCTTTCAGTGGTACCCTGAGGTGAAGCACTTCTGTGTTGGGGTGCCCATTATTCTTGTTGGGTGCAAAACAGACCTTCGCTCAGACAAAGACCTGGAAGAGAAACTCCGGTCACAGGGCGAGAACCCCATCAAGTATACTGAGGTATTCAGTAAGATCATCTCTTTAACTGGCTGGTGACACGTAACCAAAACCAAACAAAAGTGACACATTTCTGTATTTAACATTTCATTTTTGGGAATAAAACTCTTTTCTAACAGGGTGAAGAGGCTGGAAGAAAAATAAATGCAGCGGCATACTTGGAGTGCTCTGCCAAATGCAATGAAAATGTGGAGAATGTATTCAGAGAAGCAACAAAACAAGCACTAATGGCGACGAGAGTGAAGGACAGAGTCAGAAATCGTGAGAGTGGGTGTGCCTTATTGTGATGCAGCTCATGACTTTGATGTGTGAGCTGCACTCAAACTCCATGTCCATGTATTTCCTGATTGGTTTTCCTTTTGATGTCCTAATTTGAGATACACTTCATGTAAGATTATACTGTGTACTACTGTCTGTATTTCCTGACATAAAAGTTTGCAAAACATCTCACAAATCATGACAATTTTTTTTTATTCTCAAACTGGCAACAAAAAAATTCTTGACTGTTTTTCATGAGTCACTAACAACACACATAAGCAAAACTTACAGTATTTACTGAAAATTCACTTTAAAGCTGTGCATAGACAAAAGCATTACAACCTCTCTATATACAGTAACATTTACTTGGTTAAATAAATAAACCACAACAATAAATCAAAGTAACATGCCTTCACTTGCACTGTGTTTTTTTAAAAAGGCACATGTGGGGCACTCACTCAGGCAGCACATATAATAAAAAGGCACATGTGGTATTTCCCATCAGAGTTGTCTCAGCGTGTGCATAGTTTACCTGAATTAACCTACTTTCATTTAATTGATGCTGCAATAATGACAGAGTAAAACAAAGACATAAGCATTCAGTTAATTCAAAGTCACTTGATAAAAATGTCAAATATTGACCAAAAGTTGATATCAAACATGTATATATTCTCAAAAAAATGCATGTTCATGTTATGAAAGAGCATTTTAGGGACCAAATTCAGGGATGTAATGCATCATGTTGTAATGATACTATTATGTACCAATGTTACAGTAAAGTCAAAGAAAATGACAAAACCCAAGTAAAATTATTCAGCAATGTGCCACAGGACAATGAACACACAACCCATATCCACACTTTAAAAAATCTGTAACCTAATGTGTGAACATGCTCAAGCTTGTAAACTATGAAAAGTACAAAACATATAAACTTACACACATTTCCAACGTGTTCATGCATTGTAACAGTACAGGTAGCACTTTTTTGGTAAATCAGTAACCATTTTACAGGGTTAACAGTATTTTTTAACTTAAAAAGAGAGAAAGAAAAATAAAGTTCAGTCCACATTCAAACATTTTCATTGGATTGATCTAATGTGCATCCTTTTATTGACAATTTTACAAGACATGTTTGATATTACTTTTTACTGTCATTTACTCCTAAACAGCAACTTATTATTCTCTCCTATGGAGTAACTTTATCTCTGAAATCAGTATTTGCCATAAAAAATGGATCATCAAAGTACCCATAAGAGCCCATGTGAAGTAACCTTGAAATTTCAAGCCTACAATACATTAAGTTATGATGAAGGTATGTTCTTATCCAGCCCTGCGACAGACTGGCGACCTGTCCAGGGTGTCCCCTGCCTTCGCCCGAGTCAGCTGAGAAAGGCTCCAGCACCCCCCGCGATCCTAGTGAGGATAACGCGGTGTATAGAGAATGGATGGATGGATGGATGTTCTGATCCAAGTCACAAAAACATTCACAACGTGTAACTGAAGTCAAAACTAACTCACCATAGCAAAGCTGGACAGCAGAGCCCAAGTGCGGCTGGTGGCTTTGAGTTTGGCTCGACTCAAGTAGAGTTTCCTCCAGGACAGAGCCTGCAGGGAATGCTCATTCTGTCACGGCACAGTGGTGAACCCAAGCTGAGAACACAGACACACGGCAAGGATCAGGTGGAAAAATCAGGATTTATTTAAACACAAATTATATCAAACAGGAAGAACCAAATGGGGATGGAGGAACTAAACTGAGGAGCTAAATAACAACGTAACTAAAGCCAGGAATAAACTAACTAAAACTCACTAAAGGGCTGGGCAGGGGGTGGGCAGGCTCATGGAGGCCAGCAGCCCAAAGGTACTCGCCGCTGTGGAAGTCCTGGGGAAGCGGCCTGGTGGGAGCTGATCCTCCTGGAGGGTGTGGCAGGGGAGCCCGAGGCAGGGCAGGGAGAACAGAGCAGAGGAAGGCAGGATCCAAGACACCTTCTCCAGAAGTGAGTACAGGAATTTATGTGCAGGCAAGAATGACCGGGCAGCGCGGTCAGCGGAAACTGCGGACACAGGAGAGTACAGCTTAGGTAAAGCAGGAGAGCTCAAGCAGAACTGTGTGTGAGCCAGACACTAACAGCAGAAGATGAAGCGACTATCTGGCAGGGAGTGGAGTGTGGAGCCATCTTTTATAGTAGGTGATGAGGGACAGGTGTGCTGCACCGCAGCTGCCCGGAGTTCTGCTGATGGAGCTGATGAGACTGACTGAAGATTGCAGACATCTGCTGCAGAGAGAGAAGGCAGGGGGGAACAGAGAGAGAAAAAGAACTAAAAGGAGCGTAGAAAAGGAAGAATGAAGGAAAGAGGGAGGGGAGGTGAGAAACGGGGGATCAGGTGGGAACAGAGGCAGGGACTAGAGAGAGGGCCCTGACACATTCAGATTCATTCCGAAACTTCTCCCCCCGTTATCAAGAACTTCTATTAATTACAGTTTAACAGGCTGCAGCTTCTGTTGTGTAGGACTAGATGTTGAGATCCCTTCTTGCATGCATGAGACACCTTAGGGTGCTTTCACACCTGTTAGTCCGTTAGAGTGGTTCGTTTGGACCCAAAAGTTGTTACAATGTTGCTATTTTCAACTGGTTCGGTTCGCATTCACACCAGTGTTTTCGCAGTTGAACCAACTACGACGAATGTTATATCTCCCCCCAGTTGTTTGGCGGCGCTGTTCAGAAAAATAAGGTGTTTTAGATGACGTAGGCGAACGCTGATTGGCGCAGCATGTGAAGAGGGAAAAATCCCAGAAGAAAACAACAGGCTGTGTTTATTCCATGGATCGAGGTTTATTCATAAACAATGAACTATGCTCTCCTGTTCATTCTTGTTGTCATATAGTCATATCATCGCTTTATGCAGCAAGCACAAATAATGCTGTTGTTCCAGCATGAAGCTCGCATTCGGTACAAGAACATTACACAGTCGTTTTTGGCACGGAGAAGATGCATTGCAAGACGTTATCGTTATCCCAAAATTCCCTGTGCAGGTTGCTACGGAAGCTCCCATAGACCAAAAAGTCTGCTGCGCCATCAAGCCGGTCTGAATGGAGACAGGTTTGTGTTCTCACCAGGAGCGAACCGAACTGGAGTTCACATAGAAGCGGACCGAGACCACCTTCAGGAGGTGGTCTCGGTCCGGTTCTTTAGTCTGAACCAAAAAAATCTGGTCTGCTTTCACACCAGCCCAAACGAACCGTACTTGCAGGTGTTGCGGACTCCAGTCTGCTTTAAGCGGACCAAAAGGCGTAGGTGTGAAAGCACCCTAAGACTCTGTGGGATGGTCCAGTGAGTGAGAGCATCCTGTGGGCTATCAAGCCTCTTTCAAGCGTACTCCTATCTACCGGAGATGCTGACCACTAGGTCTGGTCACAGGTTGGTGGATGCGATCTCAGGTGGGAAGCAGAGCTTTTGGTCCAGGTCTACCAGCATCCTCCAATCACAAGCCCCTCTCAACTGTCTAGGATCTGCGCAACCAAGAGGGTCCGCCCAAGAGGACCCTCACCCTCCCGGACAAATGATGTTTCTTGCCATCGGGTCGACATGGACGGAAAGAGTGTTAACACTCATGTGCTGCGTTTCCAGCGCTACTGTCAAACACTTTAGCACCTGGTTGTGCCACCAGGTGTAACGGCCTTGAGTGAGGCTGGTCTTGCAGCCAACTAAAATGTGTTTGAGTGTAGTTGGAGTTGGGCAGAGTGAGCATGTAGGGTCTTCACGGTACCATTGGTTGAGATTCTTGGGTGATGGTCGGACGTCACAGGCCGCCTTGATGGTGAAGCTTGCTCTAAATGTCTCCTTATCCACAGCTCTTGAAGAAGGCTCAGCAGCGGCTACACTTTCTGAGAGTCCTCAGGAAGAACAACCTGGACAGGACGCTGCTGCTGATATACTGTGTTTCCACCTGGTATGGAAGCTGCGCTGAGGCAGAAGGCTTCAGAGGACAGTCAAAGCAGCACAGAGGATGTTGGCTGTCCTCTCACCTCCCTCATGGACATCTACTCCACCTGGTGCCTCAGCAGACCTCAGAATATCATCAAGGACAGTTCACATCCTGGTTCTCACCTTTTTGATCTGTTGCCCTCTGGAAGGCGCTACAGATGCATTAAAGTGAGGACAAACAGACTTAAAAATGGTTTCTTTCTGAGAGCCATCACCACCCTCAACTCTCACATGTCTCATGTGTCACACCCAGCCAGCAATATAATGTGAAACGTGCAATATACACCACTACCTCATTCAATTGCTATTTATATTCACATATATGTATATTTGTAAATAGACTGCTAAACTATTTCTTAAGATTTCTATGCACTGAAAAGGAGAAACTTTCCAATTTCATTGTACACTGTATAATGACAATAAAGCACATTCTACTTTAGGCTACTCAACTCTGCCCCTCTCCCCTCTCTGCTCCCCCATTCTCACGGTCAATAACCACACCCACCAATTATAAATCTGATCTGGTTTGCATAGTTGCAGAATGTCACTATTCACCACCCCCCTCTCTCGTGATCCTTCTTTCCCAACGGTTATGTCTTTGTTGCACTGGGTGATTTACGGTATTTAGTATTTATTATTGTGAGTACTGGACTATTTATGATATTTATTACTGTGAGGTCTTTTTTTTGCACTTATCAACTCTGTTGTATTGATGCTCCGAGCGTAATTTCGTTGTCCTTGTGACAATGACAATAAATATTCTGATTCTGATTCTGATTCTATTTCTATTCTCTTGCCAAGAGATCTTCTACTTGTTCCCATGCCTGGCAGGAGGAAGCAGACTGCCCTTGCTTCACCAGGGGCTGTTGTACACCTGTTGCACACCTGTCTACTTCCTCCTGCCGTCGTACTTCCTGCAGCAGAGGCTTGTATCTTTGGGATGGAGTGGCCTCTTTCCAGGATGTGGTGCTGGCCCCAAGGCCAACACCACCTCTTCCCTGCTGCACTTGACCTACAATGTCCCTATGTCTGAGTGCTGCCTTTGCCTGCTCTGTTGCCACTGATGGGATCCACTTTGACCCCAGTTGCCAACTTTGTGGCAGCTTGAGTTATGATTGGATTGCTTGAATCATGCAGCATCATCTCCATTCTTACTTTTATGCACTTGTACTCCTCAGATAGGATGGAGATGGGCAGATCTAGAATTCCTTTGCCATAGAGCCCAATACTGCTGAGGCACCTGGGAAGGCCAAGCCATTTCCTTGTGTAGAAGCTAACCAGTCTCTCCAGCTTTTCCACCTCAGACACTGGTACTTCATACAGGGTAAGTGGCCACATGAGGCATGGAAGTCGACCAGACTGCATACACCACAGCTTCAGCCTGCCAGGAAACTGGGTTCCATCAATATTCACTAGGCTGCTGGTTACTTCTTTCCTGAGCTGATCTACTTTCTCTTGGTCTTTGAGGGAGATATCAGACAATTGGCCAATGCGTTTCACAGGCTTCTCCGTGACAGTTGGAATAGTCTCATCCCCAATGTGAAAGGGATGGTCTGATAGTTTCCCCTGGATGAAGGAAATGTTTCTGGACTTGCTTGGCTTGAGCTTCATGTGAGCCAGCTCGATGTTTTCTTGCAGCTTACTCAGCAGTCGAACAGTGCAGGCCTTGATTGTGGTGAGTCTTGTGAGGTCATCCATGTACTGTAGGCTCTGATTGACGGCAGCCTCAGTCCAGGTCTTAATCGCTGTCCTCCGACCACCCAACGAGATGCCTGAACAGGGCCGGACTGGGAAAGAAATTCAGGCCGGGAGATTTCCAATCAGTCAGGCCACTTCCGCCACCGCAAGGGTTGTGTCACTTCAGATAATGTACCAAAATTTTGTTTTTTTTCCCTTCCAAAAATATGCCTTTTACAGTTATGTTATAGCAATTACAACACTACTAAACAGACAGTAAGTCTATTAAACACAACCATAACGACAGCTCCATACAGTCCAGTACTTTTCTGTAATCTCTTCACTACCCTCACCAATTTTTCCAATGTTTTCCTTTTCTTATTATTTATATAACATGTGGAATTAAAAAAAAATATATTATTATGTCAGCAAATCATTTAGATGTCAGCTGGTCATAGCTAATAGTATATGCAAACACCAATGTTCATTTTATAACTGAAAATTGTAAGTCAACTGCCTATCCTACCTGAAGAGGGGGTCTCAAATGTTTTCAGGCTTCCTGCAACCCACCTGACACCTGTGGAGCTTATTTGGGCCAGACTCACCATATTTTGTGTATTAAAATTAGCATTACATTTCCATCACCATGTAAGAACAAAGGTGTAATAATTATTTGATTCAGTTCTCTACAAATATTGTTTAATGGTCATCAGTATTACACTAAGTATTTATCAGTTTTCAAAAACACTGCAATAATGATCAAATGAAGCAGACAAGGTGGATCAAAATCACACAAACTTTAGTGAGATCAGGCCCCCTGCTGTGATCCAAATAAGTAAGTTCAGCAGGTGGCACATTTCAGCTAAACATAGCTAAACTAAAAGAATTGGAAATAATAATATAGAAAAAAAAATAAAGTGATAGTATTTAAAATAAACATGGCTTCAAGAGAAACAATCTTAAGTAGACAACAAGCAATACAGTATACATCCAATATCCTCAATAAAAATACAATTATTTAGTTTTGCACATCCATCCCTGTAACAGAAACAAGTTCTGACATACTGATATATTTTAGCATTTTGTGAATGGCCACCATAGAAATGGGCAAACACAACGAGAATGAAAGACAAATTAAAATTAATTTCAATTTAAACAGAACATATCGACTTACCCTACTCCACAAGAACACTGTTGTTCTTGGTTTAATTGTTTTGATTTCACTTTAACTCTGCCAACATTTGATTTGATGTGTTTCTCTCTGAAACATACTGGAGACCTTTTCTGGCTACTTCTTTCTAAAGTATCTGAAGAATCTGTTCAGATATTTGAATAACACTCATTGATTTCACTCAAAACTCCATATTTCTCATTCTAGAAGGGAAAGCTTGACAGGCGTAGCAACAGTAACCAACGGGGTGTGGCTTAGCAAAGTGTCACTTGCAACTGACAAAATGAAACAAAGTTTTCTAATATAGCCAAGCAAATCATTAATATACCAATCATTTTTTATTATATTTGGCCTTTGAAGTCTGATGATGCATTTGTAAGAAGAACCGACCGTTTGTAAACTTACTTGAAGTAAGGGTGCTCCATAACCTTCGCATGTTCCACTCTCTCGCCTCACTCTCATATCACCGCTCTGCAGTGCATGCTTCCCCGTTCTCGCTATGAAGGGGCGGGCCATAAAGCAACTAACCAATCATGGCACGTTTCTTCTAACAAAAATGTCACTTTGACCAATCCCTATCCTTCTGATTTAGAGCTCAGAGCACTTGCTTTGTGTGAGTGACAGGAGGGTGGGCGTGTACTCTGTAAGGCTTCCAGCGCTGCTGTCTCTGGCCTGTCTGCCAAAAAGCCGATCAACTTTTTTTCATTGGCCTGCCAGTCCGTGGCTGGCCTGTCCAGGCAGGCCAATAAGGAGGCAGGCCACTGGGAAAAGTCCCGCCTCTCCCAATTGCCAGTCCGGGCCTGGCTGAAGGGTGTTTACAGTCTGCCTGCGTCAAATGAAAATGTAGCAACTGTAACTGATCTTACACATTTTACATGCATAGTTTTACCAGCTGTCATCAGAAAACACTAAATCATCATATGTGGGTATGATGGGTTTCTTCTTCTACAGTCACAGTTCCTGTCTGGATTATCTCTCTAGAGCGGATGTATACTGCCACAACCAGCGATCTCTGGAATTATCTTCCCTGTTTGCCTTTTCAGAAAACATGACCCAGGAAGGATTACGAGCCAGGAGGGAAAGAACAAGTGAGCAAAAAGAATTCAAAGTTGCTGTTGTTGGAGATGCTGCCTGTGGGAAAACCTCTGATCAAAACTTACACCACAGGAGTCTATCCAGAGGTAAGTAAAACACTTTGTGACTCAGTTACACATGACTGTTGTTTCAGTATTTTGTTATTTCATCTTAAATAGAAGAATCCTGTCTAAAATTCAATTAATGCAAAACCCAAGAAAATAAAATTATTCAAATATACATTAGAAGTTAATAATTAAGACAATACAAATCATATTTTCAGTTTTGTGTGCCAACTGTATTCGATTTTGCTGCTGCCAATACAGTGTTTGAAGGACAACAGTTTCAACTCAACATTTGGGACTGTTCAGGTAAGGTCTCATTCTTTACATACATTTTGGAAGTCACTTCGTTGAACAGGTAAGTCAAGGCTGTGGAGGGTGTGTCCTGTCAGTCCTTGACAGCATGAGAGAAACCCAATCACATGGCTTCTTGTCTTAATCCTAACTTTGTGATGGTTAAAATGACCTGAGATAGTTTTTCTTGTTTTTATTTTAACAAATTGTTTATGATTTTGTTGATTTAATTTCATTTTGATTCATTACAAAGCACAAAACGGTAAAATATAGCAGTGTATAATTTCAACTGCTTATTTTGATTCTGTCAATATCAGGCAGTGACAGCTGTGATCGCTTGCGGCCCCTGTGCTACAGTGATGTCGATGTGGTGCTGATCTGCTACGATGTCATGAGTCCTACAAGCTTTAATAATGTCTTCCATAAGGTATTTATATATTGTCTCTTCAATGCTTGTTTTAATTTCTCAAAATGTCATTATGCATTACAATCATTTTGTGTCAAGGGGGCTGGGTGTGAACCTAAAGGAGGACACACAGAGCAGGCAGAGTCAAATCAAACTATAGTAACAAACTTATTTCACAGATACTAAATACAATAAATATGGCAGGCATGGAAAAGTCTAAAAATAAGCAACGAATGGAAACTAAAGCTAGTGGAGGACAAATAACTAAAGCCAGGCTTGGAAACTAGGAACAGAACTATACTTAAACTAAGGCTGAACTCACAATAGGGAGGGAACGGCAGAAAGCGGCGGCTGCCAGAAGGGAAAGTCAGAGGAGGTGGGGGGAATTCCAGTGGTCCAGGTAGAGGGAGCAGTTCGGAGTCCCGGGTCCTCCAGGGAGGTGGATCCGGACGGGTCGGCGAGTGGCAGAACAGAGCCAATTGTGGGCAGATTCTCCAGCTTACGGCTGGACCAGGCAGGGCTGCGGCAGGATCGCAACAGTGCGGTCAGTGATCTGTAGGCAGAGTAAACAGGCATAAACAGATGGCAAGACACGAGACACAGAAATGTAGGGAGCCTAGGCAAACTAACAGCTAGAGTTGCGTTTACGATCTGGGAGGGAGTGGAATGAAAAAGACGGTCTTTATTGGAGAGACTGATGAGGCAGGTGGCTGATCTGCAGCTGTCTGGGATACCTGCTGATGTAATCAGTGTATTAACTACAGCTGTGGAGGAGTGGTGCTGAACAGAGAGTGACCAGAGGTGAGCGGGAGAGAGAGGGAGGATAGAAAGATGGAGAACTGAGGGAGGTAAAGGGGATCAGGTGGGGGCAGATGCCGAGACTGGGGAGGGGGCCCTGAGATTTTGCAGTTAGTGCTTCTCAAAAATACCACAATATCTGCATGTCTTTCAGTGGTACCCTGAGGTGAAGCACTTCTGTGATGGAGTGCCCATTATTCTTGTTGGGTGCAAAACAGATCTTCGCTCAGACAAAGACGTGGAAGAGGAACTCTGGTCACAGGGCCAGAACCCCATCAACTATACTCAGGTATTCAGTAGAATCATCTCTTTAACTGGCTGGGGACATGTAGCCAAAACCAAACATAAGGTGACACATTTCTGTATTTAACATTTGATTTTTGGGAATAAAACTCTATTCCTACAGGGTGAAGAGGCCGCAAGACAAATCAGTGCAGCAGCATACTTACAGTGCTCTGCCAAATGCAATGAAAATTTGAATAATGTATTCAGAGAAGCAATAAAACAAGCACTAATGGCAAAGAGAGTGGAGGACAGGTGTGTCGTATCGTGATGCAGCTCATGACTTTGACTGACTGCTAGTGTGAGCTGCACTCAAACTCCATGTCCTTGTGTTTCTTGTGAGGTTTCCCATTCGATGTTCTAATTTGAGATGTACTTCATGTAAAATTATACTGTGTACTACTGTCTGTATTTCCTGGCATTTTACACAAATACAAGTTTACAACACGTATCGTAAATCATGACAATTTTTTTTATTCTTAAACTGGAAACAAAAAATTCTTGTCGATTCTCTTCTGGAGTCACTAACAACACACATAAGCAAAATTTACAGGACAGCAACTTTTATGTGGCTTCATTGCAGCAGTGTTTCCTGCATTTTCATGCCAGGAGTTTTCCATGTGATGAAATTTCTGTCAAAGTGAAAAACACACATGAATCTGTTTGTCATGTCACAAAATGATTCACAGGAGTGGCATCATTTGTTGTAAATCCTAAATTAGTGACTTATAAAGCAGAGCAATGAGCCTGTCATACTGATATTGTATGTTTTATATCACTTACAAGTATAGTGGAGGTATGTTGAATGTATACTACTGTGTTTTGTATGTGGAGATTTCCAGACAAGGTTTACAAAAGCAGGAGGAAATGTATTACATTGTTTTACTGCATTTTATAATGTGTAAATGCATCACTTTGCTCACAATATTAATAAATATCTTTGTAAATGTCACTGTTTATTTGTTATAACAGAAAAATCAAATGCCAGAAATGCATCATGGTATCACTGAAGTTACAAAATGTATTCACAAGGTAGAAATCATAAATGATTTTCATTGCTGTATTATTTTGACTCCTAGTGATATCCTTTTAATCATTTGGTTAATACTACAGTACACTATAGTAAATTGATTTATTTACCAATAATCAAGGTGAATAAAGGCCTAATGTTTGGCAATTGAATTAAAGGTAAAGATTATGTCTATTGTGCTGCCACAGCAAATCCTTTTATTATTTGGTGGTTTTGGTGAGAACACTTTCCAGGCCTCTCTGTGTACGTTCACACTTCTGACCACAAGGTAAAAGAAAATAAACAATATGGTTAGCTCTATTTTGCAGCACTCAGTAGTACAGATATGTGCACACTTTGTTTTCCTTAGAAGCCCAGAGGAAGACAAATCCATCCAACAGGATGACCAAACATGCATGCTGCGTGCTGAAACACTGGGTGGCGTCAAAGTATCATATTTTCAAACCCTACACACAGTTTAGATTCAGTCTTGTACCATCGTAGTTATGCAATAGTCCAATCTGGAGTAAACCACGTGATGTTGTGTTACTGAACTTCCTCGTCTCTGAAGTAAAGCAACAACAATAAAGTCAAAGTGTGGACTCTCACCTTTAGCTGAAGGGTGTTTACAGTCTGCCTGCATCAAATGAAAATGTAGCAACTGTAACTGATCTTATACATTTTACATGCTTAGTTTTACTAGCTGTCATCAGAAAACACTAAATCATCATATGTGGGTATGATGGGTTTCTTTTTCTACAGTCACAGTTCCTGTTTCTGTCTGGATTATCTCTCTACAGCGTATGTACACTGCCTGAACCAGCTGTAACTGGAAGCATTCTTCCCTATTTGTCTTTTCAGAAAACATGACCCAGAAAGGATCAGGAGCCAGCAGGGAAAGCACAAGTGAACAAAAAGAATTCAAAGTTGCTATTGTTGGAGAAGGGCTCTGTGGGAGAAACTCACTGATCAAAACTTACACCACAGGAGTCTTTCCAGAGGTAAGTAAGACACTTTGTGACTCTCTGTTACACATGACTATTGTTGTTTCAGTATTTTCTGTTATTTCATCTTAAAAAGATGAATACTGTCTAAAACTCAATTAATGCAAAACTAACAAATATATATATATATATATATATATATATATATATATATATATATATATATATATATATCATCATTCAAATGAACATTATAAGTTAGTAATTCAGACAATACAAATCATATATTTTCAGTATTGGACACCAACTGTATTTGAGTCTACTGTTGCCAATACAGTGTTTGAAGGACAAGAGTTTCAACTAAACATCTTGGACTGTTCAGGTAAGGTCTCATTCTTTACATACATTTTGGAAGTCACCTCATTGAACAGGTAAGTCAAGGCAGTGGAGGGTGTGTCCTGTCAGTCCTGGACAGCATGAGAGAAACCCAACCACGTGGCTTCTTGTCTTAATCCTAACATTGTGATGGTTAAAATGACCTGAAATTGTTTTTATTGTTTTTATTTTTGTTGGTTTAGTGTCGTTTCAATTTACTACAAAGTACAAAATGGTAAAATATTGCAGTGTGTAATTTCAACTGTTTATTTTTGATTCTGTCAATACCAGCCATAAAGGACTATGATCGCTTGCGGCCCTTGAGCTACAGTGATGTCGATGTGGTGCTGATCTGCTACGATGTCATGAGTCCTTCAAGCTTTCATAATGTCTTCCAGAAGGTATTTGTATATTGTCTCTTCAATGTTTGTTATTTAAGTTTCTCAAAATGTGACTGTTCATTGTCACCTATGCATTACAATCATTTTGCAGTTAGTGCTTCTTAAAAACACCACAATATCTGCATGTCTTTCAGTGGTATCCTGAGGTGAAGCACTTCTGTGTTGGGGTGCCCATTATTCTTGTTGGGTGCAAAACAGACCTTCGCTCAGACAAATTCCTGGAAGAGGAGCTCTGGTCATTGGGCCAGAACTACATCAAGTATACTCAGGTATTCAGTAAAATCATCCCTTTTAACTTGGCTGGGGACATGTAGCCAAAACCAAACAAAAACTTATACATTTCTATTTCCTTTTTTGGCAATAAAACTCTATTCTGACAGGGTGAAGAGGCTGGAAGAAAAATAAATGCAGCGGCGTACTTAGAGTGCTCTGCCAGATGCAATGAAAATGTGGAGAATGTATTCAGAGAAGCAACAAAACAAGCACTAATGGCGAAGAGAGTGAAGGACAGAGTCAGAAATCGTGAGAGTGGGTGTGCCTTATTGTGATGCAGCTCATGACTTTGATGTGTGAGCTGCACTCACACTCCATGTCCATGTATTTCCTGATTGGTTTTCCTTTTGATGTCCTAATTTGAGATACACTTCATGTAAGATTATACTGTGTACTACTATCTGTATTTCCTGACATAAAAGTTTGCAAAACATCTCACAAATCATGACAATTTTTTTTTATTCTCAAACTGGCAACAAAAATTCTTGACTGTTTTTCATGAGTCACTAACAACACACATAAGCAAAACTTACAGTATTTACTGAAAATTCACTTTAAAGCTGTGCATAGACAAAAGCATTACAACCTCTCTATATACAGTAACATTTACTTGGTTAAATAAATAAACCACAACAATAAATCAAAGTAACATGCCTTCACTTGCACTGTGTTTTTAAAAAAGGCACATGTGGGGCACTCACTCAGGCAGCACATATAATAAAAAAGGCACATGTGGTATTTCCCATCAGAGTTGTCTCAGCGTGTGCATAGTTTACCTGAATTAACCTACTTTCATTTAATTGATGCTGCAATAATGACAGAGTAAAACAAAGACATAAGCATTCAGTTAATTCAAAGTCACTTGATAAAAATGTCAAATATTGACCAAAAGTTGATATCAAACATGTATATATTCTCAAAAAATGCATGTTCATGTTATGAAAGAGCATTTTAGGGACCAAATTCAGGGATGTAATGCATCATGTTGTAATGATACTATTATGTACCAATGTTACAGTAAAGTCAAAGAAAATGACAAAACCCAAGTAAAATTATTCAGCAATGTGCCACAGGACAATGAACACACAACCCATATCCACACTTTAAAAAATCTGTAACCTAATGTGTGAACATGCTCAAGCTTGTAAACTATGAAAAGTACAAAACATACAAACTTACACACATTTCCAACGTGTTCATGCATTGTAACAGTACAGGTAGCACTTTTTTGGTAAATCAGTAACCATTTTACAGGGTTAACAGTATTTTTTAACTTAAAAAGAGAGAAAGAAAAATAAAGTTCAGTCCACATTCAAACATTGATCTGATGTGCATTCTTTTATTGACAATTTTACAAGACATGTTTGATGATTGATTTACTTTTTACTGTCATTTACTCCTAAACAGCAACTTATTATTCTCTCCTATGGAGTAACTTTATCTCTGAAATCAGTATTTGCCATAGAAAATGGATCATCAAAGTACCCATAAGAGCCCATGTGAAGTAACCTTGAAATTTCAAGCCTAGAATACATTAAGTTATGATGAAGGTATGTTCTTATCCAGCCCTGCGACAGACTGGCGACCTGTCCAGGGTGTCCCCTGCCTTCGCCCGAGTCAGCTGAGATAGGCTCCAGCACCCCCCGCGACCCTAGTGAGGATAAAGCGGTGTATAGAGAATGGATGGATGTTTTTATCCAAGTCACAAAAACATTCACAACGTGTAACTGAAGTCAAAACTAACTCACCATAGCAAAGCTGGACAGCAGAGCCCAAGTGCGGCTGGTGGCTTTGAGTTTGGCTCGACTCAAGTAGAGTTTCCTCCAGGACAGAGCCTGCAGGGAATGCTCATTCTGTCACGGCACAGTGGTGAACCCAAGCTGAGAACACAGACACACGGCAAGGATCAGGTGGAAAAATCAGGATTTATTTAAACACAAATTATATCAAACAGGAAGAACCAAATGGGGATGGAGGAACTAAACTGAGGAGCTAAATAACAACGTAACTAAAGCCAGGAATAAACTAACTAAAACTCACTAAAGGGCTGGGCAGGGGGCGGGCAGGCTCATGGAGGCCAGCAGCCCAAAGGTACTCGCCGCTGCGGAAGTCCTGGGGAAGCAGCCAGGTTGGATCCGATCCTCCTGGAGGGTGTGGCAGGGGAGCCCGAGGCAGGGCAGGGAGAACAGAGCGGAGGAAGGCAGGATCCAAGACACCTTCTCCAGAAGTGAGTACAGGAATTTATGTGCAGGCAAGAATGACCGGGCAGCGCGGTCAGCGGAAACTGCGGACACAGGAGAGTACAGCTTAGGTAAAGCAGGAGAGCTCAAGTAGAACTGTGTGTGAGTCAGACACTAACAGCAGAAGATGAAGCGACTATCTGGCAGGGAGTGGAGTGTGGAGCCATCTTTTATCGTAGGTGATGAGGGACAGGTGTGCTGCACCGCAGCTGCCCGGAGTTCTGCTGATGGAGCTGATGAGGCTGACTGAAGATTGCAGACATCTGCTGCAGAGAGAGAATTCAGGGGGAACAGAGAGAGAAAAAGAACTAAAAGGAGCATAGAAAAGGAAGAATGAAGGAAAGAGGGAGGGGAGGTGAGAAACGGGGGATCAGGTGGGAACAGAGGCAGGGACTAGAGAGAGGGCCCTGACACATTAGATTCATTCCGAAACTTCTCCCCCCGTTATCAAGAATTTCTATTAATTACAGTTTAACAGGCTGCAGCTTCTGTTGTGTAGGACTAGATGTTGATATCCCTTCTTGCATGCATGAGGGTGCTTTCACACCTGTTAGTCCGTTAGAGTGGTTCGTTTGTACCCAAAGTTGTTACAATGTTGCTAATTTCAACTGGTTCGGTTCGCATTCACACCAGTGTTTTCGCAGTTGAACCAACGACGATGAATGTTATATCTCCCCCCAGTCGTTTGGCGGCGCTGTTCAGAAAAATAAGGTGTTTTAGATGACGTAGGCGAACGCTGATTGGCGCAGCATGTGAAGAGGGAAAAATCCCAGAAGAAAACAAAACTGAGACAACTCAGAAGATGAAGCGACTATCTGGCAGGGAGTGGAGTGTGGAGCCATCTTTTATAGTAGGTGATGAGGGACAGGTGTGCTGTACCGCAGCTGCCCGGAGTTCTGCTGATGGAGCTGATGAGGCTGACTGAAGAAAGATTGCAGACATCTGCTGCAGAGAGAGAAGGCAGGGGGGAACAGAGAGAGAAAAAGAACTAAAAGGAGCGTAGAAAAGGAAGAATGAAGGAAAGAGGGAGGGGAGGTGAGAAACGGGGGATCAGGTGGGAACAGAGGCAGGGACTAGAGAGAGGGCCCTGACACATTCAGATTCATTCCGAAACTTCTCCCCCCGTTATCAAGAACTTCTATTAATTACAGTTTAACAGGCTGCAGCTTCTGTTGTGTAGGACTAGATGTTGAGATCCCTTCTTGCATGCATGAGACACCTTAGGGTGCTTTCACACCTGTTAGTCCGTTAGAGTGGTTCGTTTGGACCCAAAAGTTGTTACAATGTTGCTAATTTCAACTGGTTCGGTTCGCATTCACACCAGTGTTTTCGCAGTTGAACCAACTACGACGAATGTTATATCTCCCCCCAGTCGTTTGGCGGCGCTGTTCAGAAAAATAAGGTGTTTTAGATGACGTAGGCGAACGCTGATTGGCGCAGCATGTGAAGAGGGAAAATCCCAGAAGAAAACAACAGGCTGTGTTTATTCCATGGATCGAGGTTTATTCATAAACAATGAACTATGCTCTCCTGTTCATTCTTGTTGCCATATAGTCGTATCATCGCTTTATGCAGCAAGCACAAATAATGCTGTTGTTCCCAGCATGAAGCTCGCATTCGGTACAAGAACATTACACAGTCGTTTTTGGCACGGAGAAGATGCATTGCAAGACGTTATCGTTATCCCAAATTCCCTGTGCAGGTTGCTACGGAAGCTCCCATAGACCAAAAGTCTGCTGCGCCATCAAGCCGGTCTGAATGGAGACAGGTTTTGTGTTCTCACCAGGAGCGAACCGAACTGGAGTTCACATAGAAGCGGACCGAGACCACCTTCAGGAGGTGGTCTCGGTCCGGTTCTTTAGTCTGAACCAAAAAAATCTGGTCTGCTTTCACACCAGCCCAAACGAACCGTACTTGCAGGTGTTGCGGACTCCAGTCTGCTTTAAGCGGACCAAAAGGCGTAGTGGTGAAAGCACCCTTAAGACTCTGTGGGATGGTCCAGTGAGTGAGAGCATCCTGTGGGCTATCAAGCCTCTTTTCAAGCGTACTCCTATCTACCGGAGATGCTGACCACTAGGTCTGGTCACAGGTTGGTGGATTGCGATCCTCAGGTGGGAAGCAGAGCTTTTGGTCCAGGTCCTACCAGCATCCTCCAATCCACAAGCCCCTCTCATACTGTCTAGGACGCTGCGCAACCAAGAGGGTCCGCCCAAGAGGACCCTCACCCTCCCGGACAAATGATGTTTCTTGCCATCGGGTCGACATGGACGAAAGAGTGTTAACACTCATGTGCTGCGTTTCCAGCGCTACTGTCAAACACTTTAGCACCTGGTTGTGCCACCAGGTGTAACGGCCTTGAGTGAGGCTGGTCTTGCAGCCAACTAAAATGTGTTTGAGTGTAGTTGGAGTTGGGCAGAGTGAGCATGTAGGGTCTTCACGGTACCATTGGTTGAGATTCTTGGGTGATGGTCGGACGTCACAGGCCGCCTTGATGGTGAAGCTTGCTCTAAATGTCTCCTTATCCACAGCTCTTGAAGAAGGGCTCAGCAGCGGCTACACTTTCTGAGAGTCCTCAGGAAGAACAACCTGGACAGGACGCTGCTGCTGATATACTGTGTTTCCACCTGGTATGGAAGCTGCGCTGAGCAGAAGGCTTCAGAGGACAGTCAAAGCAGCACAGAGGATGTTGGCTGTCCTCTCACCTCCCTCATGGACATCTACTCCACCTGGTGCCTCAGCAGACCTCAGAATATCATCAAGGACAGTTCACATCCTGGTTCTCACCTTTTTGATCTGTTGCCCTCTGGAAGGCGCTACAGATGCATTAAAGTGAGGACAAACAGACTTAAAAATGGTTTCTTTCTGAGAGCCATCACCACCCTCAACTCTCACATGTCTCATGTGTCACACCCAGCCAGCAATATAATGTGAAACGTGCAATATACACCACTACCTCATTCAATTGCTATTATATTCACATATATGTATATTTGTAAATAGACTGCTAAATATTTCTTAAGATTTCTATGCACTGAAAAGGAGAAACTTTCCATTTCATTGTACACTGTATAATGACAATAAAGCACATTCTACTTTAGGCTACTCAACTCTGCCCCTCTCCCCTCTCTGCTCCCCATTCTCACGGTCAATAACCACACCCACCAATTATAAATCTGATCTGGTTTGCATAGTTGCAGAATGTCACTATTCACCACCCCCCTCTCTCGTGATCCTTCTTTCCCAACGGTTATGTCTTTGTTGCACTGGGTGATTTACGGTATTTAGTATTTATTATTGTGAGTACTGGACTATTTATGATATTTATTACTGTGAGGTCTTTTTTTTGCACTTATCAACTCTGTTGTATTGATGCTCCGAGCGTAATTTCGTTGTCCTTGTGACAATGACAATAAATATTCTGATTCTGATTCTGATTCTATTTCTATTCTCTTGCAAGAGATCTTCTACTTGTTCCCATGCCTGGCAGGAGGAAGCAGACTGCCCTTGCTTCACCAGGGGCTGTTGTACACCTGTTGCACACCTGTCTACTTCCTCCTGCCGTCGTACTTCCTGCAGCAGAGGCTTGTATCTTTGGGATGGAGTGGCCTCTTTCCAGGATGTGGTGCTGGCCCCAAGGCCAACACCACCTCTTCCCTGCTGCACTTGACCTACAATGTCCCTATGTCTGAGTGCTGCCTTTGCCTGCTCTGTTGCCACTGATGGGATCCACTTTGACCCCAGTTGCCAACTTTGTGGCAGCTTGAGTTATGATTGGATTGCTTGAATCATGCAGCATCATCTCCATTCTTACTTTTATGCACTTGTACTCCTCAGATAGGATGGAGATGGGCAGATCTAGAATTCCTTTGCCATAGAGCCCAATACTGCTGAGGCACCTGGGAAGGCCAAGCCATTTCCTTGTGTAGAAGCTAACCAGTCTCTCCAGCTTTTCCACCTCAGACACTGGTACTTCATACAGGGTAAGTGGCCACATGAGGCATGGAAGTCGACCAGACTGCATACACCACAGCTTCAGCCTGCCAGGAAACTGGGTTCCATCAATATTCACTAGGCTGCTGGTTACTTCTTTCCTGAGCTGATCTACTTTCTCTTGGTCTTTGAGGGAGATATCAGACAATTGGCCAATGCGTTTCACAGGCTTCTCCGTGACAGTTGGAATAGTCTCATCCCCAATGTGAAAGGGATGGTCTGATAGTTTCCCCTGGATGAAGGAAATGTTTCTGGACTTGCTTGGCTTGAGCTTCATGTGAGCCAGCTCGATGTTTCTTGCAGCTTACTCAGCAGTCGAACAGTGCAGGCCTTGATTGTGGTGAGTCTTGTGAGGTCATCCACGTACTGTAGGCTCTGATTGACGGCAGCCTCAGTCCAGGTCTTAATCGCTGTCCTCCGACCACCCAACGAGATGCCTGAACAGGGCCGGACTGGGAAAGAAATTCAGGCCGGGAGATTTCCAATCAGTCAGGCCACTTCCGCCACCGCAAGGGTTGTGTCACTTCAGATAATGTACCAAAATTTTGGTTTTTTTCCCTTCCAAAAATATGCCTTTTACAGTTATGTTATAGGAATTACAACACTACTAAACAGACAGTAAGTCTATTAAACACAACCATAACGACAGCTCCATACAGTCCAGTACTTTTCTGTAATCTCTTCACTACCCTCACCAATTTTCCAATGTTTTCCTTTTCCTATTATTTATATAACATGTGGAATTAAAAATATATATATTATTATGTCAGCAAATCATTTAGATGTCAGCTGGTCATAGCTAATAGTATATGCAAACACCAATGTTCATTTTATAACTGAAAATTGTAAGTCAACTGCCTATTCTACCTGAAGAGGGGGTCTCAAACGTTTCAGGCTTCCTGCAACCCACCTGACACCTGTGGAGCTTATTTGGGCCAGACTCACCATATTTTGTGTATTAAAATTAGCATTACATTTCCATCACCATGTAAGAACAAAGGTGTAATAATTATTTGATTCAGTTCTCTACAAATATTGTTTAATGGTCATCAGTATTACACTAAGTATTTATCAGTTTTCAAAAACACTGCAATAATGATCAAATGAAGCAGACAAGGTGGATCAAAATCACACAAACTTTAGTGAGATCAGGCCCCCTGCTGTGATCCAAATAAGTAAGTTCAGCAGGTGGCACATTTCAGCTAAACATAGCTAAACTAAAAGAATTGGAAATAATAATATAGAAAAAAAAATAAAGTGATAGTATTTAAAATAAACATGGCTTCAAGAGAAACAATCTTAAGTAGACAACAAGCAATACAGTATACATCCAATATCCTCAATAAAAATACAATTATTTAGTTTTGCACATCCATCCCTGTAACAGAAACAAGTTCTGACATACTGATATATTTTAGCATTTTGTGAATGGCCACCATAGAAATGGGCAAACACAACGAGAATGAAAGACAAATTAAAATTAATTTCAATTTAAACAGAACATATCGACTTACCCTACTCCACAAGAACACTGTTGTTCTTGGTTTAATTGTTTTGATTTCACTTTAACTCTGCCAACATTTGATTTGATGTGTTTCTCTCTGAAACATACTGGAGACCTTTTCTGGCTACTTCTTTCTAAAGTATCTGAAGAATCTGTTCAGATATTTGAATAACACTCATTGATTTCACTCAAAACTCCATATTTCTCATTCTAGAAGGGAAAGCTTGACAGGCGTAGCAACAGTAACCAACGGGGTGTGGCTTAGCAAAGTGTCACTTGCAACTGACAAAATGAAACAAAGTTTTCTAATATAGCCAAGCAAATCATTAATATACCAATCATTTTTTATTATATTTTGGCCTTTGAAGTCTGATGATGCATTTGTAAGAAGAACCGACCGTTTGTAAACTTACTTGAAGTAAGGGTGCTCCATAACCTTCGCATGTTCCACTCTCTCGCCTCACTCTCATATCACCGCTCTGCAGTGCATGCTTCCCCGTTCTCGCTATGAAGGAGCGGGCCATAAAGCAACTAACCAATCATGGCACGTTTCTTCTAACAAAAATGTCACTTTGACCAATCCCTATCCTTCTGATTTAGAGCTCAGAGCACTTGCTTTGTGTGAGTGACAGGAGGGTGGGCGTGTACTCTGTAAGGCTTCCAGCGCTGCTGTCTCTGGCCTGTCTGCCAAAAGCCGATCAACTTTTTTCATTGGCCTGCCAGTCCGTGGCTGGCCTGTCCAGGCAGGCCAATAAGGAGGCAGGCCACTGGGAAAAGTCCCGCCTCTCCCAATTGCCAGTCCGGGCCTGGCTGAAGGGTGTTTACAGTCTGCCTGCGTCAAATGAAATGTAGCAACTGTAACTGATCTTACACATTTTACATGCATAGTTTTACCAGCTGTCATCAGAAAACACTAAATCATCATATGTGGGTATGATGGGTTTCTTCTTCTACAGTCACAGTTCCTGTCTGGATTATCTCTCTAGAGCGGATGTATACTGCCACAACCAGCGATCTCTGGAATTATCTTCCCTGTTTGCCTTTTCAGAAAACATGACCCAGGAAGGATTAGGAGCCAAGAGGGAAAGAACAAGTGAGCAAAAAGAATTCAAAGTTGCTGTTGTTGGAGATGCTGCCTGTGGGAAAACCTCTTTGATCAAAACTTACACCACAGGAGTCTATCCAGAGGTAAGTAAAACACTTTGTGACTCAGTGACACATGACTGTTGTTGTTTTAGTATTTTGTTATTTCATCTTAAATAGAAGAATCCTGTCTAAAATTCAATTAATGCAAAACCCAAGAAAATAAAATTATTCAAATATACATTAGAAGTTAATAATTAAGACAATACAAATCATATTTTCAGTTTTGTGTGCCAACTGTATTCGATTTTGCTGCTGCCAATACAGTGTTTGAAGGACAACAGTTTCAACTCAACATTTGGGACTGTTCAGGTAAGGTCTCATTCTTTACATACATTTTGGAAGTCACTTCGTTGAACAGGTAAGTCAAGGCTGTGGAGGGTGTGTCCTGTCAGTCCTTGACAGCATGAGAGAAACCCAATCACATGGCTTCTTGTCTTAATCCTAACTTTGTGATGGTTAAAATGACCTGAGATAGTTTTTCTTGTTTTTATTTTAACAAATTGTTTATGATTTTGTTGATTTAATTTCATTTTGATTCATTACAAAGCACAAAACGGTAAAATATAGCAGTGTATAATTTCAACTGCTTATTTTGATTCTGTCAATATCAGGCAGTGACAGCTGTGATCGCTTGCGGCCCCTGTGCTACAGTGATGTCGATGTGGTGCTGATCTGCTACGATGTCATGAGTCCTACAAGCTTTAATAATGTCTTCCATAAGGTATTTATATATTGTCTCTTCAATGCTTGTTTTAATTTCTCAAAATATCATTATGCATTACAATCATTTTGTGTCAAGGGGGCTGGGTGTGAACCTAAAGGAGGACACACAGAGCAGGCAGAGTCAAATCAAACTATAGTAACAAATTTATTTCACAGATACTAAATACAATAAATATGGCAGGCATGGAAAAGTCTAAAAATAAGCAACGAATGGAAACTAAAGCTAGTGGAGGACAAATAACTAAAGCCAGGCTAGGAAACTAGGAACAGAACTATACTTAAACTAAGGCTGAACTCACAATAGGGAGGGAACGGCAGAAAGCGGCCGCTGCCAGAAGGGAAAGTCAGAGGAGGTGGGGGGAATCCCAGTGGTCCAGGTAGAGGGAGCAGTTCGGAGTCCCGGGTCCTCCAGGGAGGTGGATCCGGACGGGTCGGCGAGTGGCAGAACAGAGCCAATTGTGGGCAGATTCTCCAGCTTACGGCTGGACCAGGCAGGGCTGCGGCAGGATCGCAACAGTGCGGTCAGTGATCTGTAGGCAGAGTAAACAGGCATAAACAGATGGCAAGACACGAGACACAGAAATGTAGGGAGCCTAGGCAAACTAACAGCTAGAGTTGCGTTTACGATCTGGGAGGGAGTGGAATGAAAAAGACGGTCTTTATTGGAGAGACTGATGAGGCAGGTGGCTGATCTGCAGCTGTCTGGGATACCTGCTGATGTAATCAGTGTATTAACTACAGCTGTGGAGGAGTGGTGCTGAACAGAGAGTGACCAGAGGTGAGCGGGAGAGAGAGGGAGGATAGAAAGATGGAGAACCGAGGGAGGTAAAGGGGATCAGGTCGGGGCAGATGCCGAGACTGGGGAGGGGGCCCTGAGATTTTGCAGTTAGTGCTTCTCAAAAATACCACAATATCTGCATGTCTTTCAGTGGTACCCTGAGGTGAAGCACTTCTGTGATGGAGTGCCCATTATTCTTGTTGGGTGCAAAACAGATCTTCGCTCAGACAAAGACGTGGAAGAGGAACTCTGGTCACAGGGCCAGAACCCCATCAACTATACTCAGGTATTCAGTAGAATCATCTCTTTAACTGGCTGGGGACATGTAGCCAAAACCAAACATAAGGTGACACATTTCTGTATTTAACATTTGATTTTTGGGAATAAAACTCTATTCCTACAGGGTGAAGAGGCCGCAAGACAAATCAGTGCAGCAGCATACTTACAGTGCTCTGCCAAATGCAATGAAAATTTGAATAATGTATTCAGAGAAGCAATAAAACAAGCACTAATGGCAAAGAGAGTGGAGGACAGGTGTGTCGTATCGTGATGCAGCTCATGACTTTGACTGACTGCTAGTGTGAGCTGCACTCAAACTCCATGTCCTTGTGTTTCTTGTGAGGTTTCCCATTCGATGTTCTAATTTGAGATGTACTTCATGTAAAATTATACTGTGTACTACTGTCTGTATTTCCTGGCATTTTACACAAATACAAGTTTACAACACGTATCGTAAATCATGACAATTTTTTTTTATTCTTAAACTGGAAACAAAAAATTCTTGTCGATTCTCTTCTGGAGTCACTAACAACACACATAAGCAAAATTTACAGGACAGCAACTTTTATGTGGCTTCATTGCAGCAGTGTTTCCTGCATTTTCATGCCAGGAGTTTTCCATGTGATGAAATTTCTGTCAAAGTGAAAAACACACATGAATCTGTTTGTCATATCACAAAATGATTCACAGGAGTGGCATCATCTGTTGTAAATCCTAAATAAGTGACTGATAAAGCAGAGCAATGAGCCTGTCATACTGATATTGTATGTTTTACATCACTTACAAGTATAGTGGAGGTATGTTGAATGTATACTACTGTGTTTTGTATGTGGAGATTTCCAGACAAGGTTTACAAAAGCAGGAGGAAATGTATTACGTTGTTTTACTGCATTTTATAATGTGTAAATGCATCACTTTGCTCACAATATTAATAAATATCTTTGTAAATGTCACTGTTTATTTGTTATAACAGAAAAATCAAATGCCAGAAATGCATCATGGTATCACTGAAGTTACAAAATGTATTCACACAGTAGAAATCATAAATGATTTTCATTGCTGTATTATTTTGACTCCTAGTGATATCCTTTTAATCATTTGGTTAATACTACAGTACACTATAGTAAATTGATTTATTTACCAATAATCAAGGTGAATAAAGGCCTAATGTTTGGCAATTGAATTAAAGGTAAAGATTATGTCTATTGTGCTGCCACAGCAAATCCTTTTATTATTTGGTGGTTTTGGTGAGAACACTTTCCAGGCCTCTCTGTGTACGTTCACACTTCTGACCACAAGGTAAAAGAAAATAAACAATATGGTTAGCTCTATTTTGCAGCACTCAGTAGTACAGATATGTGCACACTTTGTTTTCCTTAGAAGCCCAGAGGAAGACAAATCCATCCAACAGGATGACCAAACATGCATGCTGCGTGCTGAAACACTGGGTGGCGTCAAAGTATCATATTTTCAAACCCGACACACAGTTTAGATTCAGTCTTGTACCATCGCAGTTATGCAATAGTCCAATCTGGAGTAAACCACGTGATGTTGTGTTACTGAACTTCCTCGTCTCTGAAGTAAAGCAACAACAATAAAGTCAAAGTGTGGACTCTCACCTTTAGCTGAAGGGTGTTTACAGTCTGCCTGCATCAAATGAAAATGTAGCAACTGTAACTGATCTTATACATTTTACATGCATAGTTTTACCAGCTGTCATCAGAAAACACTAAATCATCATATGTGGGTATGATGGGTTTCTTTTTCTACAGTCACAGTTCCTGTTTCTGTCTGGATTATCTCTCTACAGCGTATGTACACTGCCTGAACCAGCTGTAACTGGAAGCATTCTTTCCTATTTGTCTTTTCAGAAAACATGACCCAGAAAGGATTAGGAGCCAGCAGGGAAAGCACAAGTGAACAAAAAGAATTCAAAGTTGCTATTGTTGGAGAAGGGCTCTGTGGGAGAAGCTCACTGATCAAAACTTACACCACAGGAGTCTTTCCAGAGGTAAGTAAGACACTTTGTGACTCTCAGTTACACATGACTATTGTTGTTTCAGTATTTTCTGTTATTTCATCTTAAAAAGATGAATACTGTCTAAAACTCAATTAATGCAAAAACTAACATATATATATATATATATATATATATATATATATATATATCATCATTCAAATGAACATTATAAGTTAGTAATTCAGACAATACAAATCATATATTTTCAGTCTTGGACACCAACTGTATTTGAGTCTACTGTTGCCAATACAGTGTTTGAAGGACAAGAGTTTCAACTAAACATCTGGGACTGTTCAGGTAAGATCTTATTCTTTACATACATTTTGGAAGTCACCTCATTGAACAGGTAAGTCAAGGCAGTGGAGGGTGTGTCCTGTCAGTCCTGGACAGCATGAGAGAAACCCAACCACGTGGCTTCTTGTCTTAATCCTAACATTGTGATGGTTAAAATGACCTGAAATTGTTTTTATTGTTTTTATTTTTGTTGGTTTAGTGTCGTTTCAATTTACTACAAAGTACAAAATGGTAAAATATTGCAGTGTGTAATTTCAACTGTTTATTTTTGATTCTGTCAATCCCAGCCATAAAGGACTATGATTACTTGCGGTCCTTGAGCTACAGTGATGTCGATGTGGTGCTGATCTGCTACGATGTCATGAGTCCTTCAAGCTTTCATAATGTCTTCCAGAAGGTATTTGTATATTGTCTCTTCAATGTTTGTTATTTAAGTTTCTCAAAATGTGACTGTTCATTGTCACCTATGCATTACAATCATTTTGCAGTTAGTGCTTCTTAAAAACACCACAATATCTGCATGTCTTTCAGTGGTACCCTGAGGTGAAGCACTTCTGTGTTGGAGTGCCCATTATTCTTGTTGGGTGCAAAACAGACCTTCGCTCAGACAAATTCCTGGAAGAGGAGCTCTGGTCATTGGGCCAGAACTACATCAAGTATACTCAGGTATTCAGTAAAATCATCCCTTTTAACTTGGCTGGGGACATGTAGCCAAAACCAAACAAAAACTTACACATTTCTATTTCCTTTTTTGGCAATAAAACTCTATTCTGACAGGGTGAAGAGGCTGGAAGAAAAATAAATGCAGCGGCGTACTTAGAGTGCTCTGCCAGATGCAATGAAAATGTGGAGAATGTATTCAGAGAAGCAATAAAACAAGCACTAATGGCAAAGAGAGTGAAGGACAGGTGTGTCTTATCGTGATGCAGCTCATGACTTTGACTGACTGCTAGTGTGAGCTGCACTCAAAATCCATGTCCATGTGTTTCCTGATTGGTTTCCTTTTCAATGTCCTAATTTGAAATGCACTTCATGTAACATTATACTATGTACTACTGTCTGTATTTCTTGGCATTTTATACAAATACAGGTCTACAACACGGATTGTAAATCGTGACCTTTTTTTTTCAAATTCGCAACAAAAAAAAATCTTGTTGACAGTTTTTCTTGAGTCACTAACAACACACATAAGCCAAACTTACAGTGTAGTACTTACTGAAAATTCACTTTAAAGCTGTGCATAGATATTGGCCACATTGAGGCATGGAATTAGCCCAGACTGCATACACCACAGCTTCAGCCTGCCAGGAAACTGGGTTCTATCAATATTCACTAGGCCGCTGGTTACTTCCCTCCTTAGCTGGTCAACTTGCTCTTTGTCTTTATGGGAGGTATCAGATCATCGACCAAGGCTTTTCACAGGCTTCTCTGTGACAGTTGGAATAGTCTCATCCCCAATGTGAAAGTGATGGTCTGATAGTTTCCCCTGGATGATGGAAATGCTTCTGGACTTGCTTGACTTGAGCCTCATGCAAGCCAGCTCAATGTTTTCTTGCAGTCAAACCAGGGGCGGAGATAGACCATTTTCAGGGGTGCTTGAGCACCCCTTAATTTTTTTTAAGCACCCCTAGAATTATTGGGCGTTATTTATTTATGTTTATAATAAATGCTGAAATAATTATTAACAGTGTTATTTATTTTACCGTTTCAAACCAAATGTAAAATCTGGCAAAGTTCTCCCTAATTTGACCCCCCCCCCCCCCCTTTTGGATAATGGTTGGATCCACTAAGAGAGCGCAAGTTCCCCTCTACTCTGCCGCTGCGCTGAATGCTGCTCCCACCCCTGTGTGCGTGTGATGGATCGGGCAGAGAGATTGACAGGCTAGCCAACAGAGCCAGCAACTGCAGGTGACTGCAACATTTACTTGGTATTTATACCCTGAAGTGAACTCACAAGTTTGTCCATGAAATCTGCATTTATAAGCCTGAGTTGTCTAAACAAAAAATCCAGCTAGCTAGCTTGCCTTCTAGCTAGCGAATTTTACTCATTTAGCCTCACAAATCACAAAATGAAGCAAGCAATGCTTATGGCATGTCAAACATGAAGGTGAAAAAAGGCTATTGTAATTTCACACTGATGCCATATCATTGTTTTATCAATGTGTTGTTTGTAGGCTGACCGTCACAATGGATATTAGGGCATTTTTTTCCAAGAAAACTCCGGCAAAAGCTTCAGGTAAGGTTTGGGGGGCAAAGCACAGAACACGAGCGACGTTACTGCATGTGTTCAAATGTTTATTTTGTGGCGTTAACTCAATTGCTAGCAGACATATTTTAAAAAATCAAACTTCAAACGGTCAGCATTTTGAGAAGGACTATTTTGACTGTTTCTTGAACCAACAAATAGTATCTAAGAGAATGACTGAGCTCTGTTATGAATGCAGAAGAGCTGGGTGAGCCGTCGCTTAACATTGGTCAGATGTGTGCCCCCCGCGCCCAACCAGGTGCTAAGCACCCCTAGAGCTGAAAGTCTAAAACTGCCCCTGAGTCAAACAGTGCAGTATGGAGTTAGAACAGTCTCATAATTCACAAATGCACACAGAAGAATTCACAAATGTAAACTGCAATCCACAAATGCACACAGAAGAATTCACACATGTGAACTGGGGTTCACAAATGTAAACTGCAATCCACAAATAAATTAAGAAAGTTCACAAATGTATTTCTGCATTCACAAACTGCTTTTGTGTGTGAATCTTTTTTGAGACTGCTCTGCCGTCAGCTCGATCCACAAATGCATTTTTTTCAACACGGAAGTTTCTGTAGCCAATCAGATGTCTCCCTCCTTTCAGCCAATCACAAAAACTCACCCCACGTGGGGGTGGGTGTACTGTTCAGCCAATCATATGAACGCGTCCGCACAGCGTTATACTTCACCGTGTCATTGGGCTGAAGAGTGAAGCTGCCCGTCGGAGAGACCATGGCGTCTGATGGGGACAATAGACCCTTTATTTGTTTACAAACATTGTGACGTTTTTTGTGGCCGGGGCTTATGCTGGAGGCAAAAGCTGAGCGAGAAGTCAAGCGGGACTGGGAGTATATAGTTTGCGCTGGGAGTTTGCAGCGCAAACTCGAGCATTTTTAACCCGTTAAACTTCAGTGTACCGCCGGCGGTACACTTACTAATTTGCATAGGAATTTGAAGAATGTCCGAAGGCTGCAAACGTGATTATATAAACATTATACGCCGATGGAAAGCTTAGATTCTCATGAATCCGCCGGTATAAACCACTTTCAGATGTGATTACCACAGCGGATAATATAAACACATCTGTCCGACAAACAACAAATATTCATCCATCCGTTCTCTGTACACGGCTTTAACGTACACAGCGCGACTCACATTTCCGGGTTCATTATTACACACAGATGAAAATATTCCACAAAAAACGGCCATAATCTAACCTTGGACATCCAGACGACACAAGCCAGTAAACTATTTTGTCCAGAACATGTCTTGAAGTCGGTATATAATCCACGAATCGGTCGTTTTAAAGGAAATACACCTCGCGATGCGCGTCCAATATTCCCTGTATTTCTCGTCATATTTTTTTATTTACAAATAGAATATTAGCGATTTTTTGTACTGAAAATGGCTGGAATTGACTGCAGCTGATCGTCTCTGGAGAGACAGCAGGTCCGATTTGTGGCACTGGCAGCGAGAAGTGACACTTTTTGTGGCACCGCTGCGGTGCCACGGTTAATGCCACTGTTTGGGCGAGATGCCACGGTTAATACCAGTACTTTTACCGCTGTTTAGGCGAGATGCCACGGTTAATGTCAGTATCAATGTCACATTGAGCCTAGTC
Source organism: Acanthochromis polyacanthus (assembly GCF_021347895.1). Classification (NCBI taxonomy): domain Eukaryota; kingdom Metazoa; phylum Chordata; class Actinopteri; family Pomacentridae; genus Acanthochromis; species Acanthochromis polyacanthus. Next base: position 27,234,681 of record NC_067119.1, on the reverse strand, counting down.
TCAATGTGATAGAGACTAGGCTCTATCAACTTTTCTAAAATGTCGTCCTGCTGTGTTTTTGGATGCCAGAATAGGAGGAATGACATTGGCGAACGCAAATTAAAGTTTTATAGGATTCCACCGAACACTCGTGCTCAGAGGGAACGAATACAGTTGTGGTTAAATGCACTGAGGCGAAAAGACTGGACAGAGACGATCAGCTGCAGTCAATTCCAGCCATTTTCAGTACAAAAAATCGCTAATATTCTATTTGTAAATAAAAAATATTAAATTCAATTCAGTTCAGCTTTATTCCAGACACTGGGTCCAAATACACACACCATAAGGACACAACAAGACACACAAAAAAAAATACAATCAAAAACAATAACCCGTTAAATATGACGGGAAATACAGGGAATATTGGACGCGCATCGCGAGGTGCATTTCCTTGAAAACGACCGATTCGTGGATTATATACCGACTTCAAGACATGTTTTGGACAAAATAGTTTACTGGCTTGTGTCGTCTGGATGTCCAAGGTTAGATTATGGCCGTTTTTTGTGGAATATTTTCATCTGTGTGTAGTAATGAACCCGGAAATGTGAGTCGCGCTGTGTACGTTGAAGCCGTGTACAGAGAACGGATGGATGAATATTTGTTGTTTGTCGGACAAATGTGTTTATATTATCCGCTGTGGTAATCACATCTGAAAGTGGTTTATACCGGCGGATTCATGAGAATCTAAGCTTTCCATCGGCGTATAATGTTTATATAATCACGTTTGCAGCCTTCGGACATTCTTTAAATTCCTATGCAAATTAGTAGGTGTACCGCCGGTGGTACACTGAAGTTTAACGGGTTAAAAATGCTCGAGTTTGCGCTGCAAACTCCCAGCGCAAACTATATACTCCCAGTCCCGCTTGACTTCTCGCTCAGCTTTTGCCTCCAGCATAAGCCCCGGCCACAAAAAACGTCACAATGTTTGTAAACAAATAAAGGGTCTATTGTCCCCATCAGACGCCATGGTCTCTCCGACGGGCAGCTTCACTCTTCAGCCCAATGACACGGTGAAGTATAACGCTGTGCGGACGCGTTCATATGATTGGCTGAACAGTACACCCACCCCCACGTGGGGTGAGTTTTTGTGATTGGCTGAAAGGAGGGAGACATCTGATTGGCTACAGAAACTTCCGTGTTGAAAAAAATGCATTTGTGGATCGAGCTGACGGCAGAGCAGTCTCAAAAAAGATTCACACACAAAAGCAGTTTGTGAATGCAGAAATACATTTGTGAACTTTCTTAATTTATTTGTGGATTGCAGTTTACATTTGTGAACCCCAGTTCACATGTGTGAATTCTTCTGTGTGCATTTGTGGATTGCAGTTTACATTTGTGAATTCTTCTGTGTGCATTTGTGAATTATGAGACTGTTCTAACTCCATAGTGCAGGCCTTGGTTGTGGTGAGTGTTGTGAGGTCATCCATGTAGGCTGTGACTGGTGGCAGCCTCAGTCCAGGTCTTATTTGCTGTCCTCCGACCACCCAACGAGATGCCTGAATGATCACCTCCATGGCCATGGTGAAGGAAAGCAAGGAGATGGTGCAGCTGGATATCATTCCCACCTCCAGGTGTTGTTAGGCTGTGGTGTACTGTGCTGTTGTAAAACAGAGTTGAATGTCCTGACAGTAAGCCTTGATAAGATTTGTAAGAGCTGCTGGAACCCTGAAAAAGTTGAAGGATGACCACAAGAAGTTGTGAGGGACTAAACCAAAGGCATTTGCAAGATCCAGGAAGACCACAGGAAGGTCTGATCCCTCCTTCTTGGCAGCCTGGATCTGCTGTCAGATGATGCTGGCATCTTCCACACAACCGGAGAAGCCTGGGATGACCGCTTTCTGGATCAACATGCCAATCAACTCGTTCCTTTACAAGTATCCTGCTAGCCTGTGAGCCACCATGCTGAAGAAGATTTTTTCTTCGACGTTAAGAAGATTGATCTGGTTGAACTGGCTAATCTCCGATGAATCCTTTCCCTTGGAAATAAGGATCCCTTCGGCTCTCCGCCAGGCCGTTTGCATCTCCTTTTTATCCCCACGCAAGTCTCATCAGCTTCCAGAGGAATCGCAGGACGTCTGATGCATTTTTGCGGAGCCTGTATGATACCCCATTGGGACCTGATGCTGATGCAGCCCTTGCTTTATGCACAGTTTTCTCGACCTACCTGCGTGGGTAGATGTCCAGTTGGTGCACTGGTGGATTGAGTGGTGGCATGTCGAGTGAAAGCATCACCTCTTCTTTTTCAGGTATTCTTCCAGAGTGGCCTTCAACACTGAGAGACTTACACTCTTCTCCTTTGTGAACAGGCTCTTTACAAATTTGAATGGGTCCTTGTAGAAGCGTGATTTAGTTTGCTCCTTCCTCCTGCGCTTCCTCAGAAGGTTTTCCGCTCTCCTCAGTGTGACAAGTCTTCCCTGGATCTCTCCCTGCAGCAGGTTTATGTCCTCCTTCTCCTGCTCTGTGGTCTTCCTCCATTGTTTCTTCAGCTAACTCCTCTCCTTGACAAAGCGATCTATGTCTGTCTGCTGTCTGGATTTGGTGGGAATTAACAGAGCAGGTCACTTATCTTTGACCACTCCAAACCTTCCCGCTCTATCGGCATATAACAGATCCCCCATTCTTTCTAACTTCCTCATGATGGAGTCTTTGATGCCTTCTAAGATTTTGCAGAGATCAGTGTTGACCTCCTTCCACAGTGTCTTGTCGCAGGATTTAGGCCACTTGACTAATGGCCTTCACCCCTGGATCTTCTTTTCCACTGCAGGTCGGGAAGGATTAGGTTTAGGTTGAACTCCTGTGCCTGTATCCTGCTCCTCAGGAACAGGGATGTTGATGTCCTGCAGACTGTAGTGTGTGTCCTGCTGCTGAACTTCTTTCGACCGACTCGACCGACTTCTAAGAAAGTAACTGTTGATGCAAATTCCCTGTTGGCCCGTCTTTAGGCACCCTCTCTTGCCTTGGTGTATTTTAAGGCCTTTAGTTGAGGTAACCTTTGTCCAGTCACATATGCAGCTCTGGAGCACGTGTCCTGCCGTCGGTGCTGGAGTGTCATGTGTGCTTGTCTTTATTCTCGTTGTCTGTTCTGTTCCTGTGTTTGTTACCGGGTTGTCTGCTGAGGAGACATCTTCCATAATGCTCTCCCTGACTCAGGGGGTATTTTCTTTGTATGATTCTTCATAACCAGGTGTGAGTGGGACCCACACACTGCTTGTACTGGGTCCTGCCACCATGAATAGCCAGCTCATGACGGCCTCGTTGGGGTCTATTCCCTCCTGCCAGCTGTCGTTCCGTGTTGTCACAAGGTCTTTCCCTTGCTGTGAGCTGTCCTGCCACAGCAGTCACAGGTTCACCAGGTGATTAGATCTGGTGTGTAGGACTAGATGTTGATATTTCTTCTTGCATACATAAGACACCTGAGACTCTGTGGGATGGTCAAGTGAGTGAGGGCATCCTCTGGGTTATCAAGTGGATGCCCTCCTTTCGATGAACCTAGATGATGCCTTCACTCGCCTGCAAAACAGGCAACCTCTCTTACAGATGAAATGCAGGAAACTTAGCTCCCGTTTCGGAGAGTGTTAGAGAACGTGTAAAAACACTCGACAGAAAGCTTCTCATACTTGTTCAAAACTTTACCACAACAGCTGACTAACTGTCACAATCTATCAGGAAACACCAGATACCCACAATCCAACGCTCTGCCCTCACTTCCACTCACAGTGTCATTAATAGACCAGTCGTCAGGATGGACTTTTCCTCTGCAAAAAACATTACAGAATCTGCTCAGCACGCACACAGACTGCAATTGACTTTTTGTGCAACTTTTGCTTTATTGCAGCAGTGTTTCCTGCATTTACATGCCAGGAGTTTTCAATATGATGAAATTTCTGTCAAAGCTAAAACACACATGAATCTGTTTGTAATGTTACAAAATGATTCACAGGAGTGGCATCATCTGTTGTAAATCCTAAATTAGTGACTGATAAAGCAGAGCAATGAGCTTGTAATTCTGGTATTGTATGTTTCATATCACTTACAAGTATAGTGGAGGTATGTTGAATGTATACTACTGTGTTTTGTATGTGGAGATTTTCAGACAAGGTTTACAAAAGCATGAGAAAATGTATTAAGTTGTTACTGCTGCATTTTATAATGTGTAAATGCATCACTTTGCTCACAACATTAATAAATATCTTTGGAAATGTCACTGTTTATTTGTTATAACAGAAATCTGAAATGCCAGAAATGCATCATGGTATCACTGAAGTTACAAAATGTATTCACACAGTAGAAATTATAAATGATTTTCATTGCTGTATTATTTTGATTTTTAGTGATATCCTATTAATCATTTGGTTAATACAACACTACACTACAGCAGGGTTCTCACCAGTATTTATTTTTCAGCGTAACGGCAGGCCCTCCTGCACGCGCGCGCGCGCGCAATAGACGGGAACGCACATGCGCAATAGACGGGAACGGGTCAATCGACAGGAAAGTACGGCTGAGGTGGGGAGACCTAAATTAACCTAGATAGGCACCTAGTTGATAAAAACAAATGCACATGGCGTTATCTGTTAAAATAACAGCGCAGCGGCCCTAATCACAGTGTTAACCCTTCCTGTTCGGCCCGTGGTCAGGAAGCCCGGGGTTAACCCCCTTCACTTCCTCAGCAGCCGTAGAGGCAAAGACACAGGAGCCCAGCCATATCGAAGAACACTGCAGCCTTTATTGTCTATCAACAATGGCTGAACCGCACAGTACCACCAACCCAGAAACTACACACCTTCTCTCCTCCTCTGACTGCACCGAGTCCGACTGTCCGTCTGTCTCACTCGCTCTCCCCCTTCCTCCCACACACACACACACACACACACACACACACACACACACACACACACACACACACACACACACACACACACACACACACACGCTGCTCTCTCTCCCTCTCTTGTGACGGAGCCACACACTCTCATAACAACAGCATAATCTTTGAAATGCGCTGGCGTAGCGGCCCTAATCACAGCGTAATCTTTTAAACTGAGCGTAACGGGCCGTTAAGACTGCGTAACGGCCCGTTAGACAGTGTAACGGGCCGTTATGACAGCGTAATGGGCCGTTACGCTGAAATGCGCTGGCGAGAACCCTGTACAGTAAATTGTTTTATTTACCAATAATCAAGGTGAACACAGGTCTAATCTTTGGTAATTGAATTAAAGTTAAAGATTATGTCTATTGTGCTGCTACAGCAAATTCTTTTGGTGGTTTTGGTGAAAACATTTTCCAGGCCTCTCTGTGTATGTTCACACTTCTGACCACATGGTGCAAGTTAGTGAAAAATATGGTTAGCTCTGTTTTGCAGCACTCAGTAGTACAGATACATGCACACTTTGTTTTGCTTCTTTTGTTTTAAATGAGATGAATTAGGCTTGACTTATTCTTGTGAAATCTATTTTTGTTGTTCTTTTATGGTAGTGTAACAGTTAGTTTAAGTCATTCACAGCTAGTCAGGGATAAAATTCATTTTTGTTTTTCTTGTAGCGACTGCTCCCAGACATTTGTCAAATTCACATGTTGTGTACTTATGAATCTGTTCCTGCACAATCTTCTTTCAAAGACTTGTAAGCACCAAAAATGATTCAAGAATCTGTAGAAGCCCAAGTGAAGACAAATCCAGCCAACAGGATGACCAAACATACATGCTGCGTGCTGAAACACTGGGTGGCGTCAAAGTATCATATTTTCAAACCTTCCACATAGTTAAGATTGAGTGTTGTACCATCATAGTCATGTAATAGTCAAATATGGAGTAAACCACGTGATGTTGTGTTGACTCTGTACTGAACTTCCTCGTCTCTGAAGTAAAGCAACAACAATAAAGTCAAAGTGTGGGCTCTCACCTTTAGCTGAAGGGTGTTTACAGTCTGCCTGCATCAAATGAAAATGTAGCAACTGTAACTGATCTTATACGTTTTACATGCATAGTTTTACCAGCTGTCATCAGAAAACACTAAATCATCATATGTGGGTATAATGGGTTTCTTTTTCTACAGTCACAGTTCCTGTTTCTGTCTGGATTATCTCTCTACAGCGTATGTACACTGCCAGAACCAGCTGTCACTGGAAGCATTCTTCCCTGTTTGTCTTTTCAGAAAACATGACCCAGAAAGGGTTAGGAGCCAGCAGAGGAAGAACAAGTGAGCAAGAATACTTCAACCTTGAATTCTTCAAGGTTGTTGTTGTTGGAGACCGTGACTCTGGGAGAACCTCGCTGATCATAACTTACACCACAGGAGAGTATCCAGAGGTAAGTGAAACACTTTGTGACTCGGTTACACATGACTTTTGTTGTTCCAGTATTTTCTGCTATTTCATTTTGAATAGATAAATACTGCCTGACATTCAATTAATGCAAAATCTAAAGAAAACAAAAATATTATTATTCAAATGAACATTAGAAATTAATAATTAAGACAATAAAAATCATGTATTTTCAGTCTTTTCTACCAAAGACAGTAGACTCTACGTTTGCCAATGCAGTGTTTGAAGGACAAGCATTTCAACTGTCGATTTTGGACACTTCAGGTAAGATCTCATTTTGGAAGTCACCTCGTTGAACAGGTAGTTTTTTTTTAAGAAACCGTTTTTGATTTTGTTGATTTAGTTTCATCATGATTTATTACAAAGCACAAAGTGATAAAATATTGCATTCTGTAATTTCAACTGCTTATTTTGAATTTGTCAATATCAGGCACTGAGGACTATCCTCGCTTGCGGCCCTTAAGCTACGCTTATGCCGATGTGGTGCTGATCTGCTACGATGTCATGAGTCCTTCAAGCTTTGATAATGTCTTCCAGAGGGTATTTGTATATTGTCTCTTCAATGTTTATTGTTTAAGTTTCTCAAAATATGACTATGCATTATCACCTATGCATTACAATCATTTTGCAATTAGTGCTTCTCAAAAATACCACAATATTTGCATGTCTTTCAGTGGTACCCTGAGGTGAAGCAAATCTGTGTTGGGGTGCCCATTATTCTTGTTGGGTGCAAAACAGACCTTCGTTCAGACAAATTCCTGGAAGAGGAACTCTGGTCATTGGGCCAGAACTACATCAAGTATACTCAGGTATTCAGTAAAATCATCTCTTTAACTGGCTGGGGACATGTAGCCAAAACCAAACAAAAAGTGACACATTTCTGTATTTAACATTTTTAGGAATAAAACTCTATTCTGACAGGGTGAAGAGGCCAGAAGAAAAATAAATGCAGCGGCATACTTGGAGTGCTCTGCCAAATGCAACGAAAATGTGCAGAATGTATTCAGAGAAGCAACAAAACAAGCACTAATGGCGACGAGAGTGAAGGACAGAGTCAGAAAGAGTGAGAGTCGGTGTGTCTTATTGTGATGCAGCTCATGACTTTGACTGACTGGTAGTGTGAGCTGCACTCAAACTCCATGTCCATGTGTTTCCTGATTGGTTTCCCTTTCAGTGTCCTAATTTGAGATGCACTTCAGTAAGATTATACTGTGTACTACTGTCTGTATTTCCTAGCATAAAAGTTTGCAACACATCTCACAAATCATGACATTTTTTTTTTATTCTCAAACTGGCAACAAAAAATTCTTGACTGTTTTTCGTGAGTCACTAACAACACACATAAGCAAAACTTACAGTATTTACTGAAAATTCACGTAAAGCTGTGCATAGACAAAAGCATTACAACCTCTCTGTATACAGTAACATTTACTTGGTTAAATAAATAAACCACAACAATAAATCAAAGTAACATGCCTTCACTGGCACTGTTTTGTAAAAAAGCCACGTGGTATTTCCCATCAGAGTCGTCTCAGCGCGTGCATAGTTTACCTCAATTAACCTACTTTCATTTAATTGACGCTGCAATAATGACAGAGTAACACTTTGAAACTAGAAAAGCACTCGGAGAGCGCATACCTCCACCATGCCGTGTGTCTGTTTGATTGTGTGTGTGTGTGTGTGTGTGTGTACTTGTTTCTGCTATTCCGGTGGGGACTTTGACCTGACTATTTGCTATAAAGGTGGGGACTTGTCTTACGGTGGGGACCTAAAATGAGGTCCCCACGGGTGGCAACACCGTTTTCTTGGCCATATTGTTATTAATAAAAAATGTAAAAGTGCAAAAACGTTTGTTTAGGGTTAGGCATTGATTTGGTGATGGTTAAGGTTAGGGTTAGGGTAAGGGTTAGGAGTTAGATATGAATGGGAGTCAATGGTAAGTCCCCACCGGTATAGAAAAACAAACATGTGTGGGTGTGTGTGTGTGTCTGTTTGTCTGTTAACAGCATAACTCAAAATCAGCCTGGCAGCCATCTCTCAATTGTCCTTCAAAAAATTCCTGGATCCAGACGGTGATCCGGATCACCTCCAAAATCTAATCGATTCTTATTCTTGCTCTTCCAGACATCCTGTAATAATTTGGTGAAAATCCGTCCTTGACTTTTTGAGTTATGCTGTTAACAGACAAACAGACACACACACACACACAGACGGACAGACAAACAAACTCCGGTGATTACATAACCTCCTGGCGGAGGTAATAAGCATTCAGTTAATTCAAAGTCACTTGATAAAAATGTCAAATATTGACCAAAAGTTGATATCAAACATGTATATATTCTCAAAAAAAATGCATGTTCATGTTATGAAAGAGCATTTTAGGGACCAAATTCAGGGATGTAATGCATCCTGTTGTAATGATACTATTATGTACCAATGTTACAGTAAAGTCAAAGAAAATGACAAAACCCAAGTAAAATTATTCAGCAATGTGCCGCAGGACAATGAACACACAACCCATATCCACACTTTAAAAATCTGTAACCTAATGTGTGAACATGCTTGAGCTTGTAAACTATGAAAAGTACAAAACACACAAACTTACACACATTTCCAATGTGTTCATGCATTGTAACAGTACAGTCAGCACTTTTTTTGGAAATTAGTAACCATTTTAGAGGGTTTACAGTATTTTTTAACTTCAAACATGAGGTGAAATTGAAAACACATTTTCAAATTAACTATGTGGGATTCATGTAAGACTCCTTTCAAGGAGGAAAAATGAGTCTTGAAGACAGACACAGACTCAACATGCCACCTTAACTACTCACATTTGGATTCCCAGCAAACCTTCCCTATTGAAACGTGTACTACATTAACACACTTTGATTTAAAGCACTCCTGTCCAGCATTTAATTTAAAGTGCTGTTGCCTCAGATTGCACACAAATACTGATTTAAGATTTCAAAATTTTTCCTATGCATACTAATTCTTGGCGTTCAAAAGATCTTTGGCATATATGGCACAACTTAAACCAATCAGTAACTATGTTTAAACAAAAAATACACATGAGCAAGCACTAAGGCCTGGTGACCTTCAAACCAAGCCTAATTTAGCACCAGGCAAATGAGAAAAATTCAAATAAAATATTAAAAAGCTAAGGTGAATGCTACTGTAGGGCCATACAATAAAATATTCCTCTACCAGCAGCACAGAAGAAAGTGTAAACAGTTTACTATACATGGAACACTGCAGAAAGACAGAACAAGTGGTAAGCTTTACCACAGAAAAAAATGAAGTTCTGTCCACATCCTCCTCTTATGGACAATTTTACAAGACATGCTTCGTATTACTTTTTGCTGTCATTTACAGCTGAACAGCAACTTATTATTCTCTCCTATGTAGTAGATTTGTCTCTAAAACCAGTATTTGCCTTCCAAAATGGATAATCAAAGTATCCACAAGAGCCCATGTGAAGTAACCTTGAAATTTCAACCCTAGAATACATTAAGTTATGATGAAGATATGTTCTTTTCCAGGTCACAAAAAAATGGAGCCGGCAGCACATCTTTTTGCCTGAAGGAAAAACTAATATATAATCAGGGTTACGCTGTCATAACGGCCCGTTACACTGTCTAATGGGCCGTTACGCAGTCTTAACGGCCCGTTACGCTCAGTTTAAAAGATTACGCTGTGATTAGGGCCGCTACGCCAGCGCATTTCAAAGATTACGCTGTTGTTATGAGTGTGTGGCTCCGTCATAAGAGTGGGAGAGAGAGCAGCGTGTGTGTGTGGGAGGGAGGGGGAGAGCGAGTGAGAGAGAAGTGAAGGGGGTTAACCCCGGGCTTCCTGACCACGGTCGAGGGCTGAACAGGAAGGGTTAACACTGTGATTAGGGCCGCTGCGCTGTTATTTTGACAGATAATGTGCGTTTGTTTTTTTCAACTGGGTGCCTATCTAGGTTAATTTATGTCTCCCCACCTCAGCCGTACTTTCCTGTCGATTGACCCGTTCCCATCTATTGCGCGCACGCGTTCTCATCTATTGCGCGCGTGCGCGCAGGAGGACCTGCCGTTATGCTGAAAAAAAATCCTGGCGAGAACCCTGATAATGTGTAGAAGTTTGACAACGTGTATTATCTAAAAGTGGACTCGGTAACGTGCAACACTCGACACACAAAGCTTGCAATTCCAAAAGTAAAGCATCTAAGCACATTTCATAGACATAAAAAATAAAGCTTTTATATAAGATTTCCTATTGAAAGCAGTGCTGAATGTCTCTGCTGCTGGATATAATCAGGGAAAGTGGACGGCGGCCTTTAGGTCGTCATTCTCTGCCCGGTGGTCTAGCTGGTTCTGGAGCCGAATGACCTGCTCCAGCTCTCTGATCTGCCGGTCCGTTTTATGACTGACGAGCGTGCGGTAAAAGTGGACGGCAAACACGATAAAGACTATTCCAAATGGCACCATGATGCACGTGGATGCTATGGCTGCAGCCTCGCCAGGACTTATACTGCCATCTTCCGTGGTGCTTTTGAGGGGTAAGAACTTCACCCAACACAAGAGCATCACCTCAGTCAGAAAGAGGAGGGTGCCAATGACGGTGGAGAAAGCCCAGGCCAGTTCTATGTGGCGGTGCATGCGCTCATGGGGAGACTCGTTGACAGAGTTGAGGTTGTGAACGTTGCTGACGGCCTCCAGATTAGGGAGGATGCAGGTGCTGATCATGAGAGCAAAGAGGTGCACTGCAACCAGGACTGTGGTACAAGCACTGAAGGCTATCAGCAGCCCCGGAGGATACTTGTGATCCCGCTCCAGCTGCACCTCCACCATGGCAACCTGGGAAGTCAGACAGGAAAACAGTTAATATTTGCAACCCTGTTTATCTGTATGTTTAAGCTGTTATTACTGGATGCACCAGTCTGATATGATGGACCAGTTTCAGTACTGATAGAGAAGTGGGCAGCTGCAAGCTTTTTCATCTATGTGCGCTTCAGCAAGTTGTGATGCTCATCTGCCAAATCAGTTTTTAGCAGCATCCAAGTGCTGTAAGCAGAATCTGCTACAGCTCCACAATGAGTTCCTCACAGTTAGCTTAAGTGAAAAGCAGAGCAGTGGCATCTGATTGGTAATGAACTTAAGTATTAGGATCTAAATCATGAGACAAATTCATATGTTTCATTGGGTTTATGAGGTTTTGGAATTAAAAATGGGAGTTAGGTATGGCTGTCACAATCAGGACATGTTAGTCTGAGATTAACTGTCCTACAAGTAATTGCAATTACAGTGATCCCTCACCATATCGAGTCACTTTTCGATGTCTCACTGTGCCACGGATTCTTAAATTGCATTTGTTATCGCAGATTTTCCACTATCGCTGATTTTGTTGCAGATAGGTATTTTTTTAAATACTTACTATTATAACAAGCTGTTGAAAAATGACACTGGACAAAAGATATCCACCTTTCATGCACTATGCAATTGGGAGATGCTTTTATTTTGACACACAATGCAGCAGAACTGAGACTGTGGCAGGAAGTCATCCCACTACACGGTCCTGACAACAAAACATGCAACCAAACTAACTAGGCTGACAAAAACACAAACACTAACTAGAAAAGCACTCAGAGAGTGCAGACCTCCGCCAAGGATAGAGAGGAAAACAGGAAACCCATGCAGTAAAGGATCATGAGCTGGAATCAAACCTGCGTCTCTGACACACTTCTGTTTACGAATCACCTTCTTAACCAGTTGAGCTATCTGGACACCTCCAATTTGTTGGACGACATACTAACCTATGATGTGTTTGTCATATTTTGGACCACATACTAAAACATACTGTAGCACTGAGCGGCGACTTAAGGCAGGAATGACGAAAAATCTTACAGTTAGCACACCAGGCTTTATTGTCTCTACCACAATAAGCACTCCAGAACTCACAACGTACCGGCTTGCAGGCCGAGGTCACTCCTCCCGTAACCCCACTGAGCTATGGTAGACATGAAAACAACAAACACAAAAACGAACTCAGAACTGAACTAACTAAATGCAACCAGTAATTAAAGAACGTCTGGAACAAACAAACAACCCCGTAAAACAATTCCCAAAGAACACATAATTGCCCCCATGATGCCTAGCGGCCCCCTACCTGGAACACAGTCACAGCGGCCCCCACGGCTGCGACAATACTAATAAAATTCAAAGTGATCCAGAATCCAGGATCCTTTCCGGATTGCCAACAAAATTAAATCAGCTCTTCCTCTTATCATAGTCTACATCCCCTCAAAATTTCATGTGAATCTGCCAATGCATTTTTGAGTTATCTTGCTAACAGACAGACAGACAGACAGACAGACGCCGGGTGTCACATAACCTCCTTGGCGGAGGTAATAACACTGTAACACTAACACAAACCACAATAATGACATTTAAACTCTCCACACCCTGAACTCCCATGGTGCATTGCAGCACATCAGTTCAGGTATAGCAACCAGCTCTGAGATCGCTACATTATTTTAATTATTTTTTATGGTAAAATAAGCATGTTTTGGCCTAAAAAAAATAAAAACAATATTAAAAATATATCTAAAATAATAATTAAAACATATTAAAAGAATATTTAATGAAATAAATGCGTAGCGTACAGTGCTGGGCTCTGATTGGCTCAGCAACAGTAGCATCAGTCTCCTTTGTCTCCATGTACAACAGCATTCAGCATCTCCTCTTGTCCATTTCACACGACGTCTGATTGCTGTGCATTGTGTTGCTCTGCTGTGTGTGGGGTGGGTTTATAAAGCCTTAAAATATATAGAAATAGTAAAATAAATATGGTCGCTACTTTGTGGATTTGTGTCTATCGCAGGGGTCTGGAACATAAGCTTGTTTACTTTATTTCACAGGTAGTGAATATAATAAGTAAACTAAAAACAAAAACGGAACAGAAAAGTTATAAATAATATGAAATGTAAATATTAAACAGTGCTAAAACTGACAGCGAACATATGTTGGAGGAATTGACACGGATAATAACATTGGTTAGTGTCCGATGTTTCAGAGAGTTACACAAACACGTCATATTTTATATCTGGAATGGCCAGTGGGTGATCATGATAAGAGTAGGAAAGATAATATAATTTCAGTATAGGAAACACTTGATGCAGTCTGCAATTAGGTGCAGCCCAAAGGAACTCTTCGCATATCTATTACATGAGGCAGGGACGAGCAAATCCAACAAGCACAAAAACAGACTCCTGCACACTGTCTAACTTGAAATGATAAATTTATTAGTGCGATTAGTACAATGTTTTGATGCTAGACCTTCATCCAAAGAGGAACTATTTATAACAAACAGTCCAAATATTGACTATTTACAACAAATAGTTCAAATACTATTTATAACAAATAGTCCAAATAATGATTATTTGCCTGATGAAGGTCTAGATAGATAGATACTTTATTAATCCAGGGGGAAATTCGAGTGTTCAGCAGCTTACATACAACAACATAATTAACATAACACAGCACAGGCAGGCTAGTACTAAAAGGTTTGTATATACTCTGGAAAAATTGCTTTACAATACTATAAAAAAAACACTTCTAAATTGCATAGAAATATTAAATGTAGTTAAAATTCAGTATACAATATTAACATATTTCAAGGCGCCATGATTTAAAGTGATTTTGACAGGTAGTAGGAAAAGTTGTATTAAGCTACCTAAGGAGCATAGACATTTTACAATCACTTTGGTTCTGCTGTGATCACAACCAAAACGTTGCACTAATAGCATAAATAAATGTGTCACTGCAAGCTAGACAGTGTGCCTCAGTCTGTTTTAGCGCAATTTAATTGGAAATTATCAGCATATCGAATATGGCAAAAATGCAGTAGCATGCAAGTAATTGCAGGTAATATTTACATTTCAGTAACAGATCAAACATTTGCATCCACTATCGGCTATAATTTATAGCAGACTTCCAAGATATTGGTGCTGGCTGTCCTGCGGTCTACTTTTTATGGCGGAGGATAACGCCTGGATTTGAGGGTGAACAGGCCAAGCCCTCTAAAGTTTGTTTCTTTTCACTTCGGACATTGCAAACTCCCTACAGCTCCGTCAGACTAAGTGGAAAAGTTGTCCAAAGTCACACATAACTTAAAAAGAGTTAAGGAAAGTTTGTTTCTCGTATTATGACCTTTCTGTTTATTACGTATTTGGTTAATTAAACCGTGTTTACGGACAGAAAATGTCTCTTAACGGTAAATATTAGCGCTCAGCCGCCGTCTCTGGGACCGTGCGGTGACAGTTTGGACTAGGCCTGTGGACACAATAATGTGCGTCACATACTGCGGTTCACGGCCTAAGTTCGCCTCCATTCACACCATGTAACTAAAGTCAAAACTAACTCACCATAGCGAAGCCGGACAGCAAAGCAGAAGTGCGGCTGGTGGCTTTGAGTTTGGCTCGACTCAAGTAGAGTTTTCTCCAGGACAGAGCCTGCAGGGAATGCTCGTTCAGACTCATTCCGAAACTTGTCCCCCCGTTAGCAAGAACTTCTGTTAATTACAGTTTTACGGGCTGCAGCTCGGTGATAGACGGCACGTAAGAAATTTAGTTCCAGTTTCGGAATATGTCAGAGAAGGTGTAAAAAAACACTCGACAGAAAGCTCCCCACACTTGTTCAAAACTTTACCACAACAGCTGACTAACTGTCAGAATCTATCAGGAAACACCAGATACCCACAATCCAACGCTCTGCCCTCACTTCCACTCACTGCGCCACTAATAGACCAGTCGTTGGGATCTGCACTTTTCCTCTGCAAATACACCGACACAGACAGTGTAATCGACTTTTTGTGCAACGTTTAAGTGGCTTCATTGCGGCAATGTGTCCTGCATTTATATGCCAGGAGTTTTCGATATGATGAAATTTCTGGCACAGCAAAAAACACGCTTGAATCTGTTTGAAATGTCACAAAATCATTCACATTAGTAACATCATTCTAAATAAGTGACTGATAAAGCAGAGTAATGAGCCTCCCATAGTGGTAGTGTTGTTTTTTTGTTTTGTTTTTTACATCACTGTCTTTGTGAAGAGTTGACTATGGGAGAGGAGTTGTATTTATACACAGTATGATATATAAATATAGCGGAGGTATGTTAAGTGTATACTACTGTGTTTTGTGCATAGAGATTTTCAGATGATGTTTACAAAAGCAGGAGAAAATGTAATAAAAAAAATTGAAATGACTCACTTTACAGGAAAAACATACAAAAAGTTTTTTTAAATGCATAAAGAAAGAGGCAATTAGAGAGAATAAATAGTCTTGAAGAGATGAGTTTTGAGTGGATTTGAAAAGAGGCAGACAGTCAAAATGTTATTGCTGCATTTTATAATGTGCAAATGCATCATTTTGCTCACAACATTAATAAATAGCTTTGTAAATGTCACTGTTCCACTATGCCAGAAATGCATCTATCACTGAAGTTACAAAATGTATTCACACACTAGATATCATAAATGATTTTCATTGCTGTATTATTTTTTATTTTTAGTGATATCCTATTAATTATTTGGTTAATACTACAGTACACTACAGTAAATTGATTTATTTACCAATAATCAAGGTGAACACAGGCCTAATCTTTGGCAATTGAATTAAAGTTAAAGATTATGTCTATTGTGCTGCCACTGTAAATCCTTTTGGTGGTTTTGGTGAGAAAATCTTGCAGACCTCTCTGTGTACTTTCCTACTTCTGACCACAAGAGGCAAGATAGTGAACAATATGGTTAGCTCTGTTTTGCAGCACTCAGTGGTACAGATACATGCACACTTTGTTCTGCTTCTTTTGTTTTAAATGAGAGGAATTAGGCTTGATCTAGTCTTGCAAAATCTGTTTTATTGTACTATTATGGTAGTGTAACATAGTTAAAGTTTAAGTCAATCAAGGTTAGTCAGGGATAAAATTCATTTTGAATGCAGTCTTGTAGCTACTGCTCCCAGACATTTGTCACATTCACATGCTGTGTACTTATGAATCTGTTCCTGCACAATCTTCTTTTAAAGACTTGTATGCACCGAAAGTGATTCAGGAACCTGTAGAAGCCAAAGAGAAGACAAATCCATCCAACAGGATGACCAAACATGCATGCTGCGCGCTAAAACACTGGGTGGCGTCAAAGTAACATATTTTCAAACCCTCCACAAAGTTAGAGTTTAGTGTGTGTAATCATAGTTATGTAATTGTCAAATCTGGAGTAACCATGTGATGTTGTGTTGACTCTGTACTCAAGTTCATCGTCTCTGAAGTAAAGCAATAACAATAAAGTCAAAGGGTGGACTCTCACCTTTAGCTGAAGGGTGTTTACAGCCTGCCTGCATCAAATTAATTCTATAAATTTAGCAACTGTAAGTGGTCTCTCATATGTACTTTTTTTTTAACCCATTTTGACATCTCCAGAGGCAATAGACATCTTTTTTTCCTTTGCCTTTCAGTCTATAAGTGAATAGCTGTGATGATTATTGTCATAAATGTCACTACCTATTCATTTTAACAGCAGCTGTAATAAATAAGGAAGCATGGAAAATATTGGTGTCATCAGCCATGAAGGGCAAAAAGACATTTCAAATTAAACATCATAATCACCCTTCCAAATCAAAAGTTTTCGGGCTGATTGTATCTGTCAGGGTAAAAGTTTGCAATTTTGTTTAAAAAATGTCACATAAAAACAAATATGGCATATTTTACATGTAAGTTGAAGTAGTCTTGTCGTTTATAAATGTCACCTTATATAGAATGCTGGATCTGAAATAAAGCAAGAACTATGAAGTTGACTTATCTTTACTTTACTTTGTTTACATCTGGCTTGGATGAATCTGTAAAAATAGTAATTTTAACTGGATTATACACATTGCATATACATATTAGTGACATGTAATAGGAAAATATATATATATATATATATTATAATCTGATAATGATATTCAGGCTTCTTTATCTTCAACAAACAAACAAATAAATAAATAAGCAAACAAGTAAAAGCTCGACCTTCTGCAATCTTTATTTCTGGCTTCTTTGTGGGGATTTTAGCTTTCAACACCAGCCCAAAACAGGTATGATTAAGCATTACTGACATCAAACATGTTGCTCAAAATGTCAAGTGAATTAAGTAAATGGCATGTCTTCATATTTAAGTAGCAAACTAAGCCCTCGAGGATTAAATGTTAAATGAATCAAATAAACATGTGAAGCAGTTAATCTGTCACTGACTCATACAGCCTACAGAAACCAGCAAAGACGGACGTGTGTAGGAGGGAGACCTCTTGTCTTACCTGCTTATCTTCACTTCCTGTTACAGCTGTGCTGCATTCATGTCTCACGTAAACAACCGTTTCCGACATTTGCGGTATGGCAAGACCCTGTTTTGAGACGCACGGAAATGTGTATATCCACGTTCTTTCCTTAGCTCACCTTTTTGTTTTAGAATTTACAACAAGTTTGTCTTTACAGTTTACGTTTTGGATTTTCCTGGTTCCTGGTTAACTGAATAAGCTAACTGCCGTTGGATTAAGTAAGAAGGGAGCTGGCGTTTCCCGTAGTTCATGAATGCGGCGCAGCGAACAGTGCTGGCAGCTGCGCGTGTCGGTGTGAAGTGAAGGAGGGGGATGATGAGCCGAGGCTTTTCAGCCATGTTAGTTTTCTGTGCCGTTCGCAAACGATGAGAGAGACGAGTCATGGCCTTGTCATTGAGCGGAGACGATGAGGAATATGATTCAGAGTCCGAGCAGGTAAGAGCCCCTACGTTTCTTTACTTCACCGCTGAGCTTTGTGTGTGTTTTAAAGGTAAAACAAAAAGCTTTTGTGAGCGTTTTCCTTCGGTTGCTTAACGTGAGATTTTCACCCGCTTCTTCTCTGTGTCTATGTTAGTCGGCTTGAAGGGAGAAATGTGTCTTTTAAACCTTTTTCCTCAGTCTGCCTGGTTATACAGACGAATACGTCGCTAAATGTTCCGTACACGGATAAAAAAAAAAACTCAAGTTGCTTATCAGATTTGATGCCGTGACCGTCAAAACACACCGTGTCCTCCCCCTGGACACCATCTATCATGTTAGCCACCACTGACCCATTTTATGCTGACCACCTCTTAATACTCAGCAGTTTCATCCAGTCATGTTACACATTATAGTAGCTGTGACCAGGTCCGCCAGCTAGCTGTGAGACCATCCAACTTCACCCTGGCTAAATCTGTGGTCTGCTCATGTACCTGCCACATTGGAGCAGCTTTTCCTGTGATGAAGCTCCCCACACTTCCCAAACTTGCCCCTCCACTCTGCGCCTTTAAGACGGCTTTCGGGCGAAATGTTGTTGAGGCTGGGACCGGGGAGGGGGATGGGGAGAGGGAACAATGAAGTGGCTCTACTTCTGTTCTTTAGTAATCCAGTGGTTCCAAATCTGGAGGAGTACAGTGACCCCCTCAAAAAGCCTGACAGCAGCTCAGTGCCAGGAGGATAATATAGTGCTGGTAATTAGAATCAGGCGCTAAACTAAACATAATGTCCTCTGTGGTTCCTCAAGGAAAAAAAGTTTTCATGTGTGGAATGAAGTGCTTGTTCAGTGGTGCAAGCAGCATGAGTACTTTCTAACAGGCCTTATGGGATGTTGCTCAATCCTCTGTTGTAGACTTTCCCTGTACAATTCAGAGGAAATATGAGAAGTGCTGATGTAAGATCCTTGTGCTCACATAATGTTTATTTCCACAACACACATTAGCAGCACATCATCAGATATGATATTTTGGCATCTTGTGCAGTGACACATTGTTGGATAATGTTATTTTCACTGAGGACCACTGTACATGAACAGCAGATGACAGATCTTGTGACTTCCTCCCACTGAAATCCACGCTGAGGCTGAGTCAAAAGACCGCGCTGAGAATATAGGCCATGTTTTTGTTCACAGGCCTCAGCGACCAATCCCCGAATTCCTGACATCTTACTGCACAGAGTTACAGTCAAGACGAGTCAGCTGATAGTTGCTTTTAGAAGCATGTTTTGTACAGAAGCAGCTCTGACTTTTTTTAATCCACAATTTACTGCTACTTCCTTGTTGTAAAGTAGTGAGATGTTCAGGGAGTGAAGGAAATGTCAGTTATTTGTTGTCCAAACTTTCTAGATTGACTATGATATTAGAAAAGCACAGTTGTGTCAAATGAGGTCAGGAAAAAATAATAAGGCAGCTGTTCTAAAATATATATATATATATATATAGTGTGATGTTGACGGTCAACCCTGCAGCAGCAGCCGGCCTTTCTTTGAAGTTTCCACCTCATATTTCCACAGGAGTCGGAATAATTAATGGGAAGCTGCTACATTCATTGAACCCCGTTTCGCCGAAATGCTCTGTCAGCAGCAACTTATTTTGCAGGAAGAACACAATTTAAAAGAAACCGTGATCTGAAATCCTTCCAAGGAAAGGCACAAAGAAGAACAGGTTGCGTCAAACATGAGGGAACATGTTGTCGGGGTTGTTATTATTGATTTACTGACAAGGTTCTTTGTCGTAGTCAACACATTCACGACCGGTTTCTCTCCCCTGTCTAGATGATATCACCCAGAAACCTTCAGTCGAGATTGTCTTTAGCCTGGAATGTCTTGTTCTTGTCTTGTTTTACCTGTTTGACCCGTCCACGGCATAGATTTCCAGAAAAGAAATCAACATGTGCTTGAATGCTATTCAACAAAACTGCGTTATTTTTAGAGTGAATAATGCTCAAAGAGCTGCATTCATGTGCAGTGTGTGGGCTGTGTGTAGTTATCAGTAATAGAATGAGAGTGAATGACCTCAGAAAAGTGCTCAGAGCCACTCTGCAAAGCATAGCCTCCTCTAAGCTTATTTTTATCCATCTCTTACAGTCCCCTATTCAAACAGTTGCCACCAGCAAGGCAAATGTGTTGCCAAGGTAACCTCTCCTGCTAGAACAAGAATCACAGTAATGGTCTATGATTTGTCTTATTTTTATAGTGCTTTGTAGCCCTGCCATGGCAACAGAGAGGAGACTGAAAAATCAAAGGGTTTAGAATTTAATCAGTTAATTAAGGGTTATTCAGGTCATTGATTTGATTTATTCTTGAAGCACAGCACCAAGCTGCTCAAATGTGGAAGTTTATTTTTGCACATTTACAGTATATAGTTGTAAAATTTACATTTCTTTATTTTTTTTCATAATTTTCTTACATTATACAGTCTATAAAACAAATCTATGAATTGTAAAGGAAATAATCAGATTAATCAATGAAAAAATAAATATTTGTCACAGCTCTGTTTGGTTTCCACCTGTTATAGCTGCAAAGATGAGTTTATTAATCTACCAGCTGACTGACAGGAAATAAATCAGCAGCGATTGTGATAATCAAGCTATAGTTGTAGAAATTATTTAAGCAAAAGGCCAAACATTTTTCTGTTTCTAGCTTTTAAAATGTGGCATTTTTTTGACATACATGACGGTGAACTGATTACTGCGACATTTGGAGACATCATGGCCTGGACAAGTTGCTTTATCAAAGACTTTGTAAACACTTGATTGAAAAAATTATCAGGAGACTAATCGATAATGAAATTAATCTATAATGGCAGTCAGAATGCTTGAAACGGATTTTTAAACACAGTCTTTCATTACTACATGTTTCCATGTGTCTCCATTATCTTAAGTAGTTGAAGGAAACATGCTTGGTTTTGAAGTTTTCTAACAGAATTGTGAAGTGTCAGGAATAAGTAGGATTACAGAAGAGCATGCAGTAATTTTTAGTGTAATTTTTAGTGTAATTCTTGTGTGTGTGTGTTGCCATATTTGACAGAAATCTGTGTGTTTCCCTGTTATTTCCAGTGATTTAATTTGATTGAGCTGGTTAAAATATTTATCTAATCATTCTAACCGTTTAATTTGCAGCAGCGGGCAGCCAACCGGCCGAAGCCCAAGATGGGGACGTCGTCGGCCGTCAAGCTGCCGTCCAACCGCAGCTCGTCTGGAGCCAGACGCAGGAGGACACGCTGTCGAAAATGCGAGGCGTGCCTCCGGACCGAATGTGGAGAGTGTCACTTTTGTAAAGACATGAAGAAGTTTGGCGGGCCGGGGCGCATGAAGCAGTCCTGCATTATGAGACAGTGCATCGCGGTGAGTCAATAATAGGAGGATTTTAGAGAACATTCACAAGAAGGCATCACACAGAATTTGTATTTGTAGAAAGTGTTTGCCACACAGGTCTGAAGGAAAGTTTGCATCAGCTGTTGTGTAACCTGACCTCGCCTGAAAGACTAAACAAAACTATTATCGTCATTGGTGCATGTATTTATTCCTGCTTTGTTTGTTTGTTCTTGCCTCACGCAGCCCGTCTTGCCCCACACAGCAGTGTGTGTGGTGTGTAAAGAAGCAGGGAAGGAGGACACTCTGGAGGACGACGAGGACAAGTTCAACTTCATGCTAATGGAGTGTTCCATCTGCAATGAGATCGTCCATCCCAACTGCCTCAAGGTACAGAGAGCCAGAACAGCTAAACTACTCCGCCTCCGTCAAGTCATTCACACGGTGACTCATTGTGTTATGTCGTGTGCCAGGAATCCCAGGTCATTGTAACTTTATGTGAGTGACTCAGATCATCGCACTTTAGTCACTGAAGGTAATGGGATGTAGAAATGGTGTTGTTTATATAACTCTGAATGCACTCGTCATTCTTAAGTGGTTCCAAAGTTTTTATGACTCAACTTTGACACAATTATGTCTGAGGATTTGATGTTCAGCACACACTCAAGAAGTAAAGTGGTCAGTGATTACAAACTTGTACAAAATGAACAACAATGTGTT
Organism: Acanthochromis polyacanthus; assembly: GCF_021347895.1. NCBI lineage: Eukaryota > Metazoa > Chordata > Actinopteri > Pomacentridae > Acanthochromis > Acanthochromis polyacanthus. Next base: position 27,212,467 of record NC_067119.1, on the reverse strand, counting down.
GCCTTAAAAGTCTGCCAGGAAGTAGACTGAACCAGCTGAGGTGCTAAGACTTTTCTGAGATGAAAACAAAAAGTGTGAAGCCGCACACACCCTGTTCGAAACCATTATGTCAAAAACACAGCAAGGTGTAGCCTCAGTCAAACCTGTTTTTGAAACATGCACAGTGTGATTGTTTAGCACATAATAGCTGAGGTAAAACTTTTTTTGATGAATCAGTTGCCTTCCTACAAAGTACAGTCAAAGAAATGTAGTCATTATTTGGTGTGTCCTAGGTTCATTTGTGCAGAATGCTTGAGGACAGATGGGTTGTCCCAAACTTGTGAGAGAGCTTACTGCAGTTGTTTTGTGCATTTAGGCTGTCTCATTGTCTTCTGTCTCTTTATGTAATCCCAAACTGGCATGATGATGTTCAGATCAGGGCTCCATGGGGGCCTTACCATCTGTTACAGCACTCCTCCACGCTGAAGATGGTTCTTTATGACTGTAGCTGTTTAGTTTTTGTCATATTGCAGCATGAATTTGGGGCCTCGTACAGCAGTTTAGATTGTATAACTCCTCTGAAGTGCATGTTTAAGTTGTCTGTACTTCCCTTTTCTATTTAATCCATGAAGCAAGAGTGTACATGTTAACTATGAGGATCAACTGCGCTGACCTGTCTAACAAGAACACGTCACAACTGTGACTTTCACTTCCCTTGTCTTGCTTGTGTTAAACGCCCTGTTAGACGGCGCTCTGTTCAAGCTTGTTGTTCTGGCTGAAGTCCTCGTTTTCTTCTCTGTTTGTCAGGTGAGCGATGCATCAGGAGTGGTGAACGATGAGCTCCCTAACTGCTGGGAATGTCCCAAATGCAACCATGCTGGGAAAAGTGGAAAAGTGAGTACAAATATGTGTGAGTCAGAGGATTTAGGTTGAGTTACAGCTGACTAAGTATGTGTTGGTAGCATTTACAGAAGAGCGGTAAAAACAACAAAAGAGCTACTACTCTAAGAGTTTTGAGATTATGTTTGCTTTCCTCTTTCACTGCTGCTGTCAGTATTTCAGTTTGTGTGTTGATCAGCTTACTGCTTCCTGTTTATACTTTTCTTATTTGTGAAAGTCATCCACATGTGACTGTGTCAGTCACAGAAGCAGGAAACCACTGGCACACAATGTATTAAATTAGTTTATGATGCCACAGATGCAGTTAGATACGCAGCTGCTTTTTCTTGTCGCCATAGGCTAAAGGTATAAAGTTGTCTCGCAATTTTTGTCCCCTTTGGTATTGAAGCAAAAAAGGGGTCCAGGGTTTAAGTACGCCTCCAACCTCCCTGGCTCTTTGCTGAGGGAACAGAAGCCTGTGAAGGAGGAGGGGGATGTTTCTTCTGCAGCCAAGAGGAGACCAGACAGAGAGGAGACGCCCAGGTACAGACCCGAGGAGTCTCTCCACCGACAGCCACCACTGCTGTCCCCCAGCACCCTGCCCCGGCCCAGACCTGAGGACAAATTGAGGAAGAAGAGGAAGCTGTTTGACGATGATGACGAAGAGGATCTGAGTGTGAGGAAGAAGGTCTGTATAATGTACAGAGTGGCTCCTTTTAGTGGATTTTAATGATATGAGTTTTTGGGGATAATCTAAACAAAGTATTCTAAGTTTTTCTTAATGCATTTTTTCCTGCAGGAAAAGTCAGATGATCCTTATTTTTCCAAACTCCTGCACCAAATCAAGACCGAAGAGGAGGATGAAGACGCGTATGATGAGGAGGATGAAGACGGGAGGGAGCCTCACTACCGAAGCTGTGTAGACAGGAAAGGGCGTTTTGGGGACACCGAAGAAGAAGGGGATTACAAGGACTCCAAGAATGACCTTTTGAATCCCTGCATTAAAACACCAATTGGAGACAGTGACCAGTCTTACTGCAGCTCTCCACAGGCCGGCCCCAGCAGCGAGGGCGGAAGCGAAACCCAGGAAAAAGGTCCACGTCCAAAAGCTCGTCGCAAGCGGCGTTTACCTAATAGAGAGCTGAGCCGAGAGCTGAGCAAAGCACTGAACCAGGAGATCCAGAAGACGGAGGACTGTCTAGCCAACGAGAACCGGCAGCCCCTCAAGGTGGAACCAGAAACAGAAAACGAAGAGCCCAAGAGGTTGTTCCGCATAGGGAATGAACTTGGGGATCAGAGGGCCCACCTCAAGGCCAAAGAGATGAACGGGACCCCCTGGGAGCTTCGGCACTTCTACCCGAGTCAGATCACACCACTGGGCTTCAACAGGAGCACCCCAACCAACCGGCCGGTGCCCCCTCGCTCCCCACCGAAGTGTGTCCAAATGGAGAGGCACGTCATCCGCCCTCCTCCCATCAGCCCGCCTCCTGACAGGCTGCCTCTAAAGGATGGTAAAACGCACGTCCTACAGCGTGAAGTATGGATGAAGATATTTCACTATCTCCCCCACCAGGAGCTGTGTGTCTGCATGAGAGTTTGCAAGACGTGGAACAGATGGTAAATGCACAGCACACACCTCTAAAATAGCATGTTTACTTCACAGTTAGAACAGAAAAAACTATTCAAGTGTGAAGAAGCGGTTAGCTTGTTGTTCTGCTTTGACGGCGACATAAAGGCATGACTTCCAACATAGATCTTTCCTTCTGACTAGGTGCTGTGATAAGAGACTTTGGACAAAGATCGATCTAAACCGCTGCATCTCCATCACGCCGCTTATGCTAAGTGGGATTATCCGCCGACAGCCAGTTTCCCTGGACCTAAGTTGGACCAATATTTCCAAGAAGCAATTAAGCTGGCTTATTAATAGATTACCAGGTACCCAACTATGACTGACTCTTGATCTGCAGACAATGAAAATAGTCTTTCTCTGTTTCACTTCCTCTGCATCCGTATTTCAAAGCGCTGCTGTGTCTTTCAGGTCTGCGATTGTTAAAGTTATCGGGGTGTTCCTGGGCTGCTGTGTCTGCTCTCTGCACATCCAGCTGCCCTCTGCTGCGGACTCTGGACGTCCAGTGGGTGGAAGGACTCAAAGATCCACAGATGAGGGACCTCCTGTCACCCCCCACAGACAACAGACCAGGTGAAACACAAGCGTCAACAGTAGTAGTTACTGATCCTGTTATGTAAAGATTCAAACCGTTAGTGATTATTTAACTGAATGTGAACTATTTTGGAAAACACTGTTGAAGTGGGTGACTTTCATGTAGGCGATGGGTCAGTTCTGTTTACAAACACTGCACACACTACCCACTCCAGTTCATCCACCGCAAAAACGCAAAATCTTACCAAGTCTGTTTGCCTTATTTTTAGTCAAAACATCTCAACCCACTTGATTTAAGATAAATTCATTTAACAAGTGACATTTGAGCAAGATGGATGGACTTGTCTTAAGACAACGCATCTGAAATTTCTTGTTAAGTCAAACAATCTTGAAATTACCTTGTTTTGAGCTGAATTTTACAAGAAAACTCAAAATAAGTTTAACCCTCGTGTCGTCCTGCAGATCAAATTGACCCGTTTTAAAGTTTGAAAATGTGAGGAAAAAAATAGATTTTCACAGTGAAACTTCTGATGTCCACATTTTCAACATTTTTGGGAAATCTTTGAACATTTTTGATTGAGAAAAAAAAATTGTTACAAATTTTTCTTAGGAACATTCACATAAAAATCGACCAAAATCCAGTGAATTTTGTTGGATTTTGGATCTTTTTTTTTGTGAATGCTCTTAAAGAAAACATCAGAGGTTTTACTGATATATATGTAATCACTTTAGATATTTCTAGAATTTTTTTGGAAGCTTTTTACTCATTTTTGGAAAATATTTTACAAAAATTGTCTTGCCACATTTGGGGATTTTTTGTAAATAAAACTTAAGGGAACTTTTAAGAAATGATTGGAGTATACATATCAAATTAGGAGGTTACATGAAAGCGAAAATCTATTTTTGAGCAAAAAAATGCTTTTTTAAAAATCATGTCTGGCTTATTTTAAGACACCTAAGCTTGACTATCCTGGTAAAATAGAGCTTAAAATACGTTTTCCCAGCTAATTTTAAGGTCTCAGTATTCAAAATATCACATCTTATTTCAATAAATCTCACCAAGCCATTTTTCACTTGTTCTGTTGGCAGATTTTTTCACTTATTTCAAGGTAAAAGTACTTTGAAATATTTTTTTTCTTGTTTTGAGAGGAACATACTCAGAATTATTGGCCTTGTGTTAAAGAGCAGACATGATTTTGCCTGAAAGACTTTCTTTAGGTCTTAGATAATAAAATCGAGGAGGCATTTATAGCTTTTAGCCATCATAGATGTCCTTGTAGACTTGTACACACCTGTTGATAAAACACAAAACTTGATCATTTATGTTGTTCATGCAACCAATGAACAGGCCAACTGGATAACCGCTGCAAGCTGCGTAATGTGGAGGACCTGCGGCTGGCGGGGCTGGACATCACTGACACTTCCTTACGTCTCATCAGTCGACAGATGCCTCTGCTGTCCAGGCTCGACCTGAGCTACTGCAACCACATCAACGACCAGTCAGTGAACCTGCTGACGGCAGCAGGGACCACCACCAGAGACTCCCTCACAGAAATCAACCTGTCAGGTGAGATGTGGGACCTGAGGAGTGGCATCTTAGGAATGCACAAGCGCAAATTCAGGTCCGTCTGAGTGATTCAACGGGGCTGACTTAGAGGCGTGATGCACTTGGTGGATGATTCAAACGGGAGTCAGTCATTCAGCGTGGAATGGACCAAGCAAATTTTTCATTCCATAAGTAACAAAGTAGAATATGAGTCAATAAAAACTTAAATTAGCAATGTCTAGCATAGCAGGCTGCAGAATATCAGATATTTTGATTTGTCCTAGCAGGAGATATTTAGGTGTTAATAACAGCATCAGGATGGCTTTGTTTTATTCTAGAGACCATGAGCCGTTATGCTTCATACTAGGACCACTAAACCAAAGCATCTTAAGGCAATTTTGTTGTTTCCATGTGACCAGTGTAGATTTGTGTTCCTATTGTAGTGTAATGGGTATATGTCGGTCTGTTTACACTGTGTCAATGTGATTATTCCTGTTATGTGCCAAGCCCAGTGAGTGAATCTAGCACAGGATTTTTGAGAAATGTACTGTGTTTAAGCACCGATGAAGGAAGCCCATTTAAAATCAAAGCACTCAACAGTCCAGCAGCAAGGACTTCAGTTAAAACTTTTAAAATGATGAATAATAAAGGTGTGAATAATAAAGAATATCCTTGCCATCGCATGGCCTCTTTTCATAAGAATTTGCCTTGAGTACAGTTTGTTTTCCTGGCAGTTGATAGGGTTTGTTCAACCATAAATTTTGGGCTGCATGTAGATGTCTGCAAAGCAATGTGCACGAAACCTTACATGGATGATGACATTTCTACCATGTTGAACCCTGGTATAGATGCAGAAGGAATGCATAGACCTGCAGGATTACACTGTGTCTTCCATTTATGAGGCCTCTTACTGTTTCTTTTAAATACTACACAAGACAAACTAATAAGCTGTTACTGTTTCAGTTCTCTGCTCCTTCAGGTCAGCGGTCAACTATTTAGAGATCCCTTGATAGGCAGGGTGGAAAAGTACGAGGCTGTGGCTGGCATCCACAGTGAAACAGGATCCACTTACATCCTTTCAGTCTGTGTGTTCTGAAAATGTTTTAGTGGTATCTGCAGAGGAAGTAGATGGAGTATGTTTACGGTCACGTGTTCCAGCCGATGGAGTTCTGTGACAGCTGATATTAAGCACTCAATTATTTAAATGCTGTGGGCTGAACTCTATTGATCCAGGAAATAACATACAAAGCTTCAGACAAATATATTCTAAAGGGAGTGTAACAGTCACTGGATATCCGTCATGACTGTGGTGTTTTTATAGGTGACCTGAGCTGCTAATGTCACCACAGAGGTGTTCAGTTCAGGCGGGGCTCTGTCCGAATTATGTAAGATCACCAAAATAAATGAACCGATAAGAATGTAGCTCTCCCAGCTGAGCAAGTGTAACCAAACTGTGTTAGAGATCAACCCGTCAAACCTTCTGTACACGCCTACAGATAACAATCGAGAACATTTGGGGTTGTAAATTGAAGCCGTTCACCTCAGTGGGATGTAGGTAAGGGTGAGATTGCACAACAGTGGACAAAACAATAAACACCTTTATTATGATCAGTATTGAGTTTAAGATTCTGATTAATCATTAGTTTTTCAGAACAATTTTTTTTTTGCTCTTTCACATTTAAATGACCAAACCACTGCTTTAATTTTCACTTTGTGCTTCAGGCTCTCAAATGTTCAAATATTTGTATCAAAATTAGACTTTACATAAAGTTCTTTAGTCTATTTCCTAGAGCAGGGGTGTCAAACTCATCTGAGGTGGGCCACAGCATAATGAGCTATAAATAACCACGGCTCCAAATTTCTCCTTTGTTCTAGTGCAAAAAAGTAGTCTGAAAATATTCACATTTAAGGAACTGCCTTTTTACAAAAACATTATGAACAACCTGGTATTTGTTAAGAAAAATAAGTTCAGTTTCCAAAACATTATCATTTACACATTACAACTTCCAGATCACAGAGTTTCTACAAAGGAATAAACATTTAGTCGCAGGTATCTGGAACTGAACGATGTAGGATTTTACTCTATGATCAAAACAACTTGTCAAAGCCTAGAAATTATTTTAAATTTCCAGTTTTACAAATTTACAATTTGCAGTTAACGTCATCTATGCCATTTTTACATTTTACACAGTCATCCCAAGGGCCTGATCGGCCCCTCTGATGGGACCTCATGTTTGACACTCCTGTCCTAGAGCAAAATGAACAAACATGTACCCAGATCGACCCAGCACTTTACAGATTTTTATCTCAATACTTCACAAGTAGGCAGTGCTCGGTGCAGACCAGACAGCTGTGCAGAGAGAACTCAGCTACTGTTGCAACTCAGACAGCTTTGTGGCCAAAACTCACTTTGAAAGAGTGAAGTAAGGCGGTCTAATGTCAGATTTACCCAAGAGGAAATCAACAGATTTAATCTACATGGACTGTTTTTCCAAAAAGTTTGTAGACTGCACTGTTCTTTTAATTATAAGAAGCCAAAATGATGACTAATATTCGATCCAATTTCTAGCTTTATTCAAAGTTTTAGTTTCCTGACATCTTTAATGAGGTCAAACTGAACTGTGGCACTTGTAACCACAGTGTTTCAAGACAGGAGAAACAGCGGATTTCCTGCACACATCTGATTGTTGTTCTCTCTATTTCCTTTCAGTCTGTAACCGAGTCACAGACCATTCCCTAAACTTTTTTAAGCGCTGTGGAAGCATCTGTCAGATTGACCTTCGCTTCTGCAAGCAGGTGACCAGGACGGCCTGCGAACGGTTCATCGCAGAGATGTCTGTGAGCGTACCGTTCAGGCTGAAAGAGGAAAAACTGCTGCAGAAGACAAGCTAGTTCCTAACGGGACGAAAAAGGTTGAAAGACTGTCTTTGCACTTAATGGAACCAACGGTCCTGTGATAAGACTCTGAATCACTGTCACATTAAACTGAAGTGAGAGTTTGGACTCTGACGTAAGGAGGTGATAAACATTCACTGGACACATACAGACGAAATGCATGTATTTCTGTTGAGACCGTACTTTTCTAAAGATGTGCTTGTTATTGACTGTTGGGTTATTTTTATTCTTTAAATATTTGAAAACAGTATTTTTATACCAGCATCATTTCATGAGTTTACAGTGTCTCAGGAGCTAAACATCACAGAGAGACTGCAGCATGTGAACTGAACATTATCAGTTTACCTCCGTGTGACGATGTCTATGTGCCAAAATCTGCATTCGACTTTCACTATCGGACAAAATATAGCATGTACAGTAATATCTGACGAAATGATGATAAATACTTTGAATATTTAGAATGTATTTCGATGATAAAACAGAGTAAGCAAGTTCATATTCCTGTCCCACCCTCATGCCTTCGGTTATGTTAGTACTTTGATCTGTGGAGTGTTTCGCTTGATGGGGTCTTCATCAATATTTCAACATTAATTTATTGATTTTTTTTGTTTGTTTTTTTATTACAGTTTGTATTTATTCCGTAACTTCACATGGATGTCTCACATAGCTGGGTTAAATGATGCGTGCAAATAATTTATCAAGGTGATGGGAGCACCCAGTTGGCGAGCTTCAACACCCAAAAGTCAGTAGCAGTGACCACAAACCTGACACTGACTTCCTCTAATGCAGTCAAACCACACACAATTGGTTCTCTATACTGGTTTATATAAGCAACTAATCATGACCTTTGCAAATAACTCATTTGCATACTTTTTAAGATGTACTCCAGACAGTAGGTGTTGTACTTTGGGTGTTGTGCTGTAATCTGTCACCTCAGGTGAATGTGATAACGTTTATATTTGTAAATCCAAAAATGAAGTGCTAACATGCATTAAAAGAATTTCATTTGTACCATCATCGAGTCTTGTTGGTTCTCTTTGCCGTGTTCTGATGGAACTCAAAGACGTCAAGTTGATTTGTTCCCTGAAGCTAATAGAGAGCAGTGTGTCGCTACTTTTTACATCTTAAAACCCCAAAATGAGGCAGCGTTTATTTGTGATGGATCATAAGAAGTTATAGTTGAACCCTCCTGTTGTCCTCATTTTCGGGCACCAAAAAATATTGTTTGCTTGTCTGAAAAAATTCAAAAATTCAGCAAAAAAATTCCCCAAATTTCTGAAAATTTGCAAAACCTTTAGGAAGAAAATTCCAATAATTCCTTAAAAGTTTTACTTAAAAAAATCTGCCAAATTTGGCAAGAAAATTCTTGTAAATATTTTTTTAAAAAATAGTAAACATCTTCCAAAAAAATCCTAAAAATATCTTAAGTGATTACAAATACAGCACCCTCCATAATTATTGAGTTAAGATGTGCTCTTTAGCTTCTAAAAAAATTCTTTTTTTCCCTAAATAATATAGGACCACAATGAAAAAAAGAGGAAAATCCAACCTGTAATTCAAGTACATTTATTCAGTGGGGGAATAAAAAATCACACAAATAATTCTTTTACATCAAATCATGTGTGCCACAATTATTAGCACGACTGATGTTAATACTTTCAACCCCCTTTTGCCAACAAAACAGCACCTAATCTTCTCCTATAATACATCTTTCTACAATTTTCAGTGTGAGAGTATGCTTCTGCAATAAAAACTGAATTCAGTTTAAGGCTTTAAACATGTTAACTAGGGGTGCCAATAATTATGGAGGGTGCTGTATATCAGTAAAATTTTTATTTTCTTGAATGTTCTTAAGCATTTTTAACATTTCTTTTTTTTTTCCACCAAAAAATGTTCAAAGATTTCCCAAAAATGTTGAAAATGTGGACATCAGAAGTTTCACTGTGAAAATCTGTTTTTTTCTCTACATTTTCAAACTAAAACGGGTCAATTTTCACCCGCAAGACAACACGAAGGTTAAGGTAATATGAGGGACATTATGACCCAGTCCACCACAGTGTGGTTTCTCACTGTGATGAAGTGTAAACTAAGTTACACTCAACAAAAATATAAACACAACACTTTTGTTTTTGCTCCCATTTTTTATGAGATGAACTCAAAGATCTAAAACTTTTTCCACATACACAATATCACCATTTCTCTCAAATATTGTTCACAAATCTGTCTAAATCTGTGATAGTGAGCACTTCTCCTTTGCTGAGATAATCCATCCCACCTCACAGGTGTGCCATATCAAGATGCTGATTAGACACCATGATTAGTGCACAGGTGTGCCTTAGCCTGCCCACAATAAAAGGCCACTCTGAAAGGTGCAGTTTTATTGTGCTGTATGTACAAAAAGAGATTTAAAGACTGAGAAAGAAAATAAATAAAAACTGCGTGAGTTTCTGTTGGTGCGTTTTGTACTAAAGCGTTCATGGTCCTCAGAGGATGAATGCCGCTGACTTTGGCACCTTGTTCATGACTTCCACACCTGCTGAACATCATGTTACTGTGAGGATGTTGACACGCATGTTGGCATGAAATTTAACTCCTTGACACCTGAATTTATTTGCAATTAAATATAAAACATTTTTTGTGTTTTTGCTTTCCACCTGATGCTAAAATAAGTGGAGATTGTTAATGTATCTATTACACATAGAACATAGATACATAGATATATAATTATAGCAACAGATATATAATAATTAGGTCCCACTCCGACCGGTCCTACAAGAAACCAGTGCTTGCAAGAGGTTCCGAGGTATGTTGAATTGAATTTGCACAAACTGGAATTGGATGAAAGGATACACTATCTTAGCTGCAGTCTGAATGAAAGTGGTATGATGTGAATTTACAACAATGGGCGTTAAGGGGTTAAAGCAAATACAGCCTCACGGAGGAATTAGTAAGCAGTCAGTCAGGTTTTATTTGTGTAATAAGTCATACAAATGGAATGTTTCACAGTGCTTTAACACAACACACCCCGTAAAGGATTGTGAACCTGAATACATTTGCAATGAGAAAGAAGAAAAAGGCCAAAAAGTAAATAAATCAAAATAGCAAAATAATAGAAAATGGGAAATGTAAATATATAGAAAAGCAAGATCTGAAGAGGTAAATATAAATATTTAACAGAAAATATAAAAAAAAGGATGTTTCATTGAACAGCTAGAGGTACCGCCTCACGGTTGTTTGCCTCCAGCAGCCAGTAAGAATGCAGTTCACACCCAAGCTGTTAAGACTGGACCTGTGAGCCTTTGGATATAAAATGTCACTTATTTATCCTTTTAGACATTTGGGTAAAGCTTTGTCATTAGTGTCATAATTCTTGAATTGTGGCTGAATGCGTTTTGTGACGAAAATTACTTAGATTTTTGACCACTAAATTCAAATTAGTTCATTCTCAAGTGTCAATTTTTGCTAAATTTCTTCAAGATGTTTAAAAAAAAAGCCTCAGCTGTGACCGGTGTTGACATATAAAAAAGTTTTTCTTGTCTTCTTGGGACCACTTGTGCATCGAAAATCCAAGATTAGGGGCTATTGATACTTCTCACATTGTAAAAAATGTCATTTAGGGGAAATATCATCTACAACAGAAATAAATCCATCAGAATCTCCTCTTAGCTAATATTGTTTGAATATTTTCTGGCCTAAATCTAGCAATAATTTTATCAACTAGACATCAAAATCAAAATGTTGTCACTTTATATTTCTATATATGCCACACCATCCCAGTATTAAGCCTCTAAAATGTCTAATTATGAGTCCCAATCCCCCCAAAAAACCATTATGTCCTCGCATTTGACAAGCTAAGATAAATTTGTGTTGATCCATTAATCAGCTATTTCAACATGGATTATTACTGTACCTAAGATAGTACATTGATGCTGCTTGTGATGCATGATTTTACAAAAAAAAAGACTTTAATTACAATCTTTAATTACTAAAATAAAAAGTTCAACATCTCCAAATACAAAGACCAAACCTTGCACACAATTACACCCTCTCTAAAGGAAAAGTGCATCCCGCTCCACTACTCGTCGTGATTGTAGGGGACATCCTTACTGTAATAGCAGCAATGTTAACTTTGTGGGGGGGTACAGTACAGAGAGCAGTACTTCCAATTGAGCAGGATTCAGGGGAAAACAAAAGCAGGGAATCTGTTTAATAAGCAGGGGGAGGTATAAAGAGGAGGATGCAAGATAACCGGTGTTGTAAAGCTTCTCGTCATGCTCTGGGACAGAGTTCAAGCAAACTAATGTAGATCAAACACATTTCAAATCACTTGACAGGAAACGTAACTCTGTAATAGTAAACTAACCCAATCCTGGGGACATTTCAATAATCTGGTATTACACAATTTAAATCAAATGGAAAAAATATAGATATATACATCTCATATGGATCAATATATGCAAATGTACATTAGCAAGTCATTTTTTCTATATATTTTCCATACCACAGGTGTCAGTTAACTCATAGCTAGATCTTTGAATAGTTAGTTCAATACATTACTTCTAAATTCAACTAAAGAGTATTAAGACACTTCATTCCACTCCCGCCAACAGAGTTTCACATCCACGGTTCAGCTGGAAAACAGGGAAGATGGCTGAATGAGTTAGCACCGGTTTTTGTCTTTTGTCTCCACTAAAGAGACGGGACAGAGGTGACAGCGGAGGTTAGCTATTGCTGTAATGACAGACTTTGTACGATCATTTAAACGCGTAATGCGTTACAGTAAGCGCGTATATAGCAAAATAAGTCCGTATAATTCATTTGATTCAACTCTCATAAATCACAATAGTCAATCACCAAAATCTTTAAACCACAATGGCAGAGCACCTGTTCACCTGTGAGCTGAAACTTGAAAAGGAAACAAGCTAAAGGATTTCTAATTAGCCTTTCCCTCTGATTAAACAAAGGTAGTGGAATCTGTCAAGCATTCAAGAACAAGTACACATTACCTCAACCGCTATTACTGGTCATTGCTTGAAGTGGGATGTGAGCAGTGGTGCATTAACACACAGTGTGAACAAAGTGCTTTCTGATCTAACATGCTGAAGAATCAACAGCCACACACTGTCCTCCACAGCTGAGGGGGGAAAAAAAATGGGTGAGAAGAATCAGGGCATGACCCATTATTTGGCACCGAGTTCACTCTCCTCCTCTCTCCTGTTGAGGCTCAGCATGTGTCTGCCCTCGATGTCATTAAGATATGTAGTCACTTGCAGCAGTTGTAAAGAGAAGTGCTCTTAGAGAATACCCAGCAGAGCCGAGTACCAGCTACAGTTTATAGGCAGATCTGAGGGTGACATGTTGTGTTGAACAAGACTGCACGTGGCTTGTGCCACACATTCGTTGCTTTGAAAAACAAAACAGACACTTAAGACTGAACGCAGATAAGAGATATGCGAAATTGAGGAATGACTCATAAGATGGTACGGGCCTTTGCTCTGCCCATCGATAAAACCAAATAGTCAAATTCTAAAGAAAAAGACATTTCTCATACTTCAATGTGCAAATAATGTGAGAATCAAGGGAATACAAACATCCACAAAGTAAGTCTTTTGGGGAGTCGACGGTGGTGAGCTGCATTGCTGAGTTAAGGTACAGTCTCAGTCTGAAGCAGGTGCAGTGGAGCATTAGGACTTGAAGACGTGCACGGCCCTCACGACGTACTGCCTGCAGATCGGGCACTCGTTCATCCTCTTGCCACACTTGGTGCATGTGACCATGTGACCGCACTCTAGGAGAACGCAGTCGATCACGGCGTCCATGCAGATCCTGCAGAGGTTGTCGTCGTGAATCGTCAGTGGACAGTTCTCACCGTCTGCAAGAGAAAGACGCGCAGAGGTGACCGGAAATGTTAGGAATCTGGAGTGCGACATCATGCATTGTGTCATGAGGGACGAGGAGGTGTCGAAATGCTCCACAGATTAATAAAACACCTCATCTGATCCACTGCACCTTCTCGGGGGAGGGTCATGCTCACAATCTCCGGCAAAATGTCAAAGCCTGGTATGGCTATGTGTCATGACGTTTCTATGACAACCACACAGTCTTTATCACTGGAAGCGTGCTGCTACGAGAGTGAATGCCCACGGCTAACATACTGCGGCTCTCAGTATAATTAGCTTCACGTGTTCAACACATGAATAGACGACTGAGAGGGATTGATCTCATCGTGGATCAGTGTTCTGGGAGCATGACGAATGAGGATACACTATTTAAACTCATGTTCTTAAGTGGAGACATGAACATTCATATCCATCCTCAATGAAACAGCAAGAGACCCTTAAAATAAGTGCCATTCCACACAAAGCACCACATATAAGGGTTTCACAAAAATGTGGGCTGAATGAGAACGGGTTGACAATGAACACAGATGGATGTGTGATTCATACAATGGAGAGGCGAGTCACAGAGAGAACACGTGACCACAGTGATGGTGGCGAGGACTCTTTAAACCTTACCTCCGATGGCACCATTGCAGATAGGAGGGGGGAAGGCCATCACTTTAGTGAGGGAGGAGTAAAGCAAGCAAGAGACATTTTCATCATGGTTCTAAATGACAAACGGCCTGCTTCTGAACAGCACACCTTTATGTAAATTATTAGTAACGCCTTCAGTGTAAAATACTGTCAAATGAAGCAGAGATGTTACATTTCTATGGTTAAAAACAGGATGTGGTATCCAATAGTGACATCTTGGGTAATGTGCACACAAATGAGTGACAACTTACCTGTGGTTACAGTACCGCTCACATTTTCCACTGCAAGAAAAATAAAATGAATTTAGTACAGCAACTTAGTATGACAAGCTGCACTCGAGCACTCAATGATTTCTGTGGTATGGATACTGAATTGGGACCTTTTTATGGCTGAGAACAGACAAACAAAAGCACACAGTATTTACTCGGCGTGACAGAATGAATACCCACATGATTTCCTGTTCTCCTCCGTCTCTCTGTACAGCCTGCTGACACGCTCCACCAGCTCCCACTTCTCGCAGCACCCTGAATAGTTGACAAAATTCCTGGCCAGGATCTCCTTCAGCTGCCTGACAGACAGGCCCTCAATATCCCTCAAACTGGAGATGTCCGAGAGGGACGCTCTGGCCCGGCGCCGTGTCTGCGGACTCACCTGGAAAGACACAAAACACCACTTAACTAGATGTTTTGGACACAATTTTCCCCATTTCTTTTCAGGATTTTATATCCCGTCTATCATATTTGATTTCATTTATTACTTCTTTGGTAACTTCAAGCGCAGAAATACACCGATTAGTCACTTTATAAAAAAACAGACAGCTGAAGTGAACAACAGTGATCATGTCCTTGCACTTGTGTATGTTGCTTTGACATATAGCACCCACTATTCATCCAAGCACACTCCTGCTCAGGCAGTGGCAGTGGCCTCCCCCAGCAGAACCATGCACCCAACCACAGCACAAAAACTGCTCAGAAACAACTAAGGAAGACTACAAAGAGCCCAAGATGTTAACCTGGCCCCCAGCTCCCCATATCCGAATCTGATGCAGCGTACATTCGTTGGGCTGGAATAAGCCCAATGTACAGAGGCCCAATCTGGTCCTCTCTCAGAGCATCCTTGCTCTGATGGGTCAGAGTCGTTTCTGCTGCACAAGGGGAACCTACACAATGTTAGGCAGGTGGCTGTAATGTTGTGGCTAGTGTGGTTTGTGGATATTCTTTACTGCAATCTGTACGACCCCTCAGTTCTTGCAGCACAGGAGAAAACTTGCTGATATGGATTTTTTTTTCATTCCAGTTCAGTCAAGACATTGTAAGCATTAGCGCCTAATTTTCAACCATCGCATCGCTTTTCCTTGCAATTCAAACTTTAAAAGTTACAACACAAAATGAAACATAGTTAGAGCTGTCAAACGACTGAAATTTTTATTCAGATTAATGACATGGTTGGTGTGGATTAATTTGGATTAACCACGATTAAAAATCCTTCATTTTTAATCTATATTAATCACGATTCATTTTGTTTGAGCAAACAGACTCAAGAAAGAAGGGGGGATTTTATATATATATATATATATATATATATATATACATACCGGGCTTTGCAAAAGTTCTGTTACACGGTTTCATGATCCTTAGAGACGTTTACATGTCAGAGTGAAAAATTCCATTAAATAAACTGAAAGTTCTACCTTATAGGCAGGTGTCCTTAATACAAATTTTTTCTCCGGTGAAGTTGTATCAAGATGGAAGCCAAAAGAGTTGAGATATCTGCTCTCCTTCATGCTGGCCACAACAAGTCTGACAGAGCCAAGCAGCTGAACATCAGCCGGATGACCGTCCACAGAGTCGTGGAGAGGCTCAAGAATGGTGAAGATCTTTCAGTGATCTTTCAAGAATGGTGAAGACCTGAAAGATCTTCACCATTCTTTAGTCTCTCCGCGACTCTGTGGACGGTCATCCGGCTGATGTTCAGCACAAAGGAGAGCAGATATCTCAACTCTTTTGACTTCCATCTTGATACAACTTCACCGGAGAAAAAAATTTGTATTAAGGACACCTGCCTATAAGGTAGAACTTTCAGTTTATTTAATGGAATTTTTCACTCCGACATGTAAACGTCTCTAAAGATCATGAAACCGAGTGTAACAGAACTTTTGCAAAGCCTGGTATGTATAAAAATTCATATTTCCCACTGAGACGACCAACATGCCGTTTACCATTTTTCAACTTGGTTAGTTCTGACACTACCGGATCCACTGCCCATTTGTGCATGTGTGGCAGCACGCGCGATGGTAATTCTACTTGGACAAACTGTGTGGAATGCGTTGCCAGAGACGTTTCAGGGATTTTGAGTCATTCTGTGCTGCAGATGGGTTAACTGCGCTAAAATTTTTAATCAGATTAATCACGATGATGGATTAATCCGCATTAACGCGTTCATTTTGACAGCCCTAACTACAATGTTATATCACCAAATATTTCTTTTTCTAATCCAGCTACAGAACTAAACTTTATGTATCAGCAATCCACAAAATGCATGAATTAAAACAAAAACAACAAGAAGATAAATAGGAATGCACAGATCACCTCAGGAGTGTGTTCACTGGGGTCCAAGTTAAGGAGAGACACTGATGTAGCGTCACCTATATCCTGCAACAGAACAACAGAAACGGCAAACATTAGTGTGCGATACATGTTAGGAACATGCCAGTCCTCTGAGGATTAGGATTAGACACACCTCAGCCTGCCCATTGATACCTTGGGAACAATAATGCCGAGTACCTTCCATTCATAGAAAGCTTAGTGATCCATAAGCAGGCTGAGTACAAGTATTTATAGCAGATCCTGGCTGCTGGGAGCTCAGCTCTCTTTTTAGTTCAGGTTGCAACTTCTTTTGGTTTTTTGTCATTTTGTTTTCTAGACTTCTGATTGGTTTCCTTTTTCAAAGGCTTACAAATTGTAGTGAAGCCAGGATAAACAATATGCCTCTCGTCAATAAATAGCCTGTGGAGTCTTTGGGCATGTGGTGCCCATAGACTCATTTGTGGCGGCTCAACAGACAAGATCTGCACAAGATAAAAAATAGTGGAAAAACAATTAAATGTAAGCTTTGTGTCCTAAGGCCACCAGTTTTCAGAAGTCATGTTACTACTACATGTAAGAACAAACAAGAGGGAGGTAATAAAATTGAGAACTGGCTGATATAGTTCTGTGTGCCAGTAGATGGATCTGGCTGATACGTAGGGTTCCCCCATGTTTTCATGCCGGTCCTGACCTGGTTGGTATCAGAGCTATCACTCCTGCTGAGCGGTTCCTCCTGAGAGGCAGCGAAAGCAGACAGCTCCGAGGCAGACTGTGTGGTCGAAGGGGTTGGTGTATACAAGGAACGGGAGTGGAGGCTGGCCGTGTCACCGTCTTCCTCTTCCTCAATGCCTTGGTGACAGAGCACCAAGTCCACCAGGTCTTCTTTTTCCCTGCAGGTGTCAGTGGGGATGTTACGCAGCAGCAAGTACTGACGCAGATCCTTTACTCGCAGACGCATGAGCCGTGGTCGCTGAAACGCCGTGGCCTTCAGCAAATGACATGTGGCACAAATGCGGAGATTCTCCTGAAGCACGGAGCACAGAGAGCAGAAGCTCTTCTTGCAGTCGCAGCAAATATACTGAAGAAGAAAAGACAAAAGCAAGATGAAATGAGGTCACTGGTGATTCATGCACACCTTCGACCATGTGTTATTGCTAAAAATCCTTCATGACAGAATAATGCTGTGGACATGAAAAATATAACCAAAATCATTCATTCGCTCCCTTATTTTTTGCACAATAAATTTAGATTTTCCTGAAAAAATGACAACATTTAACAAATTACTCAATTTTTCCTGCATTTTTCCATCACTCACATCTGCTCTTCCTCTCCAGGCACAGAGACCAGGAGGCATTTTCTTTTAAGTGACAAACATCAAACAGTAATAAATGCAAGATGTAGGATTAGACTGCCATGATGAGTGAGTGAGGCAGAGTTCAGACAGAATGAGACCCTGTGAGCCTTACATGAACATGAGCGTACAGTGGAGCTATTACTGCAGCAGTATGTCGGTCCATCTGTCTTCTGACTGAGCCTATTTGTCCCTGCACAGTTAGATACTAGTTCAGCACTTTAGAAAACAGCCACCAGTATTTTAAATTGTGAACATTTGCTTGATTAAAAAAAAATAAAAATGGCAGGATTATACATGAAAATGAGCATAACCGTGCACTCTGCCAACAGGCCCAAAGCACCTCCAGCTAAAATATTCATTTATTATCCCCCTCTGCTTCTACACACACACACCTCTTCCTTCTAATTAAGTCACCAGATCAGTTAACATGTGCTGGCACCACACAGACCATCCTGACACCTACCTTCCTCCTGAAGACTGAGAAGGCCTGGCCACAGGCCTTGCATACAAGACTGGGACTCCCTGAGCTGGTGGGGGGGTATGTGGAGTATCCCGCACTGGGGGCAAATCTGAAGGGTCCAGCACCGGCCCCAAACCCTGGCTGCTGGCCTCTGACGGCCCCTGTACCCATGACTTCATTCAGCAGACCACAGCATGAAGCCCACATGGACGAGGCCCCTGCCTGACATGAACAAAACATCCTCACTTCAGTGCCTGCTGTCTGCACATCAGTCTGGTTGTAGCTCCATTATCATTCAGACACACATGCACCAAAGAAACAAGTCTGCACTTTACATAGAGGCCACATATGACTACTAATTATAGATGAGAGGACTAAAAGCCTTCACCCACGGTGCTGCTTTAACACACAGTGTGAGGAGATCAAGCAACTGTCAAAACATTAACTGCCACAAGCAATTAAGCTACATAATCGCTCATTTAAAATATTCCTGCTAAACAGCTTGTTTTAACATTACAAGAGAGGAAAGAAGCAACTAAACCAATATTAAATGTAAATAATACATTCACCAAAATAATTTCGTTCTCAACTGTCAAGTCGAGGTTTAGTGTCAGCTGTCAGAGCTAATTAGCTGAGTAAGAAAACATCAGCTGCCACATTCAGCGACATGAAGCTTATGTTTCATTAGTAGCTAACGTTAGCTAGTCTCTGCTAGCGACAGTCTATCAGCAGAGCTAAAATAGAAACAGAGGTATTGTCGAGGAAAAAGCACCTTCATTGCAGCTCCGGCGTGTCTACAGGGAAAGAAAAGATTGACGGTGTAAGCATTGCAATGTGTGGTGTCTCTTCTTTAGCTGAAGACCATGGCCTGGATGAGACTGGATGCGATGAGACCAACGGTCGGGAACCGAGTGCTGCTGCTGCTTCTTCGGTTTAATGAACAACTGCAGCCTGGCGGAGCATTACCGCCACCTACCGCTGGATATACAGAACCTGCACTGTTACACACTGTATCATATACAGGATGCCATACACGTTAGTAAAACCCCGTGTAAATCCACTTACATGTCAAATTATTGCAAATTTCATTATCACTCAAAAAGTGCATTGTTTCTGATTTTAAAGTATTTGATATTATGGAAACTACAAAGAAACACTCTAGAAAGACTATTACTCAAACAAGGAACACAGCAGAATTATATGTGATTATCCGCATACTTGAATCCCTCCGTGCACAACAATAGGCAAAAACCAAATAATGAATTTTGGATTAAATTTTCTGGGAAGGTCAGAAATGACCAAAGGACCACCTCATTAGATTTTGGCAGTGATTGGCCTTATAGTCTTGATCCACAGATTTGTTAAGGATTTCCCATTGCCAGATAGCGACACGGCATCACTGTACCTATGACACGTGAACACTACGTCAGCCACCTACTGACTACCATGATTGTGATCCTACAACGACTCCACCACTGCAAACTTATCAGGACTTATCCATTGGACAAGATACAAAGGAACTATTGATTAAAATGTGGGGGTGTTTCCAAGTCCCATCAATTAGTCACCGCTAAGGTCATGTGATTTGGTATCCTACATAACATGCGCATGCATAACACATGCCTGTGCTCAGCACAAGGTCATTTTGTTTGTGGGTTCATCGATATTAAATGGCCTCATTTCAACAACAACAAATAAAAAAATGATGCTTTTCAGCAAAAATATGCTGCATTTCTGACAATGCCATGTGGGGGAATGAACAGTCTTGGTGGAGTACTGTGCTCTCTGAGACCTGTATTTTCAACAAGAAAAGCAATAGAAATTCTGTGCAACAAAAGTGAGTGTACACTACCATGCAAAAGCATTGGGGTCACTTAGAAATGTCCTTATTTTTGTAAGAAAAGCAATTTTTTTTCAATGAAGACAACTTTAAATTAATCAGAAATATAGTCTAGACATTGCTAATGTGGTACATGACTCTTCTAGCTGGAAACGGATGATTTTTAATGGAATATCGATATAGGAGTACAGAGGAACATTTCCAGCAACCATTACTCCTGTGTTCTAATGCTACATTGGGTTAGCCAATCATATTGAAAGGCTAATTGATGATTAGAAAACCCTTGTACAAATGTTAGCACATGAATAAAAGTGTGAGTTTTTGTGGAAAGCATGAAATTGCCAGGCTGACCCCAATTTTTTTGAAAGGTAGTGTGCCTGTAATCACTGACACACAAGTTAGAAAACCTGTGGTCACTGAAGCAAAAATAAAGCACACCTGTTCTTTCAAATTAACCTCAACATGGTTATACAATGAGCTATGAACAGAGGACATTTCTCAGTTTTAAGACTAAAAGCTGTGTCTACGTCTGCATCACGGCTTCACTTTGTGAAAATATTGCTGAAGCAGTATGGCTGTGTGATTTCACAAAGATGTACAAGGATACAGGAAGATCAGTTACTAAGAATCAGCTGAAGCACAGCTGCAGCAGTTATCAGGAGATAGACAAGGAGCCATATTACCACTAATTATTACCACTAATTAGACTTAGCCAAAATGAATCATGGACGGTGCTACTTTCATAATCTAGCTATAACAAACAGATGGGCAAGTGCTTCAGATTTGGCACTGGAGTATTAAATGAAGTTTCTGTGAAGGCTCAGTCTCAGGGGGCCTCCAGAAAATGTTCAGAGGGGTCGCCATATGAATGCACAGAAAATCTTGGGACGGCACATGACAATCAAAAGCCATAGCTGAATTTCAGGAATTCTATAATTGTGTAGTAGCATGGAAGGAAGATGGAAAGTGTGTCAGCACGAGAGTTTAAAAGTCACGTACTAATATACCTCGGTTTCTAATTTCACAGTGAAGGTTAATTTTGTGATATGTATTGCTCACTGTTGTCAGTGCAGAATTATTTTTTAAGGTAACTCGCAAGTTGATTGTAATATTCTCTGAAAATTATCACTCCTAGCTTGAACAGATATTTTTAGTTAGAATATTGATTTAAAAAAAAACCATGCAGCCAAGCAAGTGAAATGCAGCTGCCCCCCCACACACACCCCCCCCACACACACACACACACCCCCACCCCCACCCTGACATCTACGTCTTATTCTTAAAGCCTTATCTCTTTTAGAAATCCGAATTATATCTAAAAGTTCTTCTGGAGGAGCCAGTAAGTTTAAAGGTCTGAAACCTGCTCTATTTGCTTTGATGGTTCACACAAAAGATAATATGTTTCTCTTGCTTTCATATTAATTCTGTTTCTATCAATTTTTTGCCTGGATTGATGTCCTGAGGCAGGACGTAGAGGCTTTGCTGCATTCTCTGCAGTAATTCAATATTACTCGCAGTGAGTCACAAAGAAACAACTCTGTGGACTGAATTGTCACACATCTGGACAAGAGAATGAAGACTCACACTGAGAAAGTCAGTCTGTAGATGGAGGATTGTGGCAATAGCAAACAGTGATGCTAAATGGGCTGTAAGTATTTTCCAGTAATGCACTTGTATTATTTGTGCAGAGCGTGTCTGCTTCACTTTCAAAGGGATAATGATGATGACGAAAGAAGCTGAACATAAATCACCTCTTGAGTCATGACCAGTGGGAGTGTCTCTTAGTGGGCAATTTAGGTCCAAAGTGAGACTCACCAGGTTAAAGATGCACATTACTGACTCATGATCACATATTATGGTTAGTGCATTCACAGAGTAGGTGTGGTTGGTCCTCTCTTCTGCCATCATAACATGAACATCAACCAGGACTCTTATCATTACACTTTACTTGTATGAACAGTAACTCAAAAGAAAAATTAATTTCTGCATGAGAAGCTTTGGAAAAAGCAGGCTGAGAGTTGTGGTGATGCAGTATCTGTGGCTGTTTGTAGAAATTGCTTATAACAACCACAAGTCTGCAGTCCACTATATTAAGACGTCCATAGGCCAAACAGGTCATATATTATATTAAGAACACAGGAGGGAACTGACAAAGGTGTCAAGTTTATATTTATATATGTACACTGCCAGTTAAAAGTTTGAAGACATCAAACCTAAAAAGAGAAACTTTTGTAAGCCAGTAGAGCATACATTTTTTTAACTACAAAGGTCATTGTGAAATGAAATCTCTGGTAGTTACAGCCACAGTAGAAGATTTTTGTCAGATGGTCGACAATTTATTAAAATGCACTTTTTTTGGATATTTTTTCTTTTTCCTTTGAAGACATTTACTTATTAATCATTGAATATAAGCTTTCGATAAGTGAAGAATTCATTTGCAAAAACAGATAACTCCGTTTTGATAAATTTTCAGAAAACTTTTTTTGTTGTTTACTTGCGATATCAGTCAAAGTGAAGTTGAGTGGATTTGACTCAGTAGAAAGTACATGACAAAATAGAGAAAAAAATAAAATATTAGTGTCATTATTATTATTATTATTATTATTATCTCAAGTAAACAGTAAAAAATGAGTTTTCTGAAAACGGAGTTACCTGTTTTTGCAAATGAACTCTTTCAAGTTCGAGTTGTGCTGAAGCTGTTATTGAATAATTATTCTCATAAACCCGCCTACCTGACCGTGAGCGCGCCAATAACAAATGTCCCCTTCTGATGACGTCGACAGTCACCGTTTTGATTTTGAGCGCGTTCACGGCGGCACCGAGCAGGAAAGTTTAGTCCTATTTCACGGTTTCACGATGGAAACCGACACCAGTGTCACTTTGTTGATAATGTATGAGGACGAGTCGGTGGATGTTCGTTACGGTAACAGAGCGCAGTTACAGCTGTCACCGTGTGGCTGTGAATTCACGCTGGTGAAACCCGCAGACCCCCGAGAACATCCGCTGCTGCCCCCCGAGAGAGTCCGACAGAGGAGCAGGTTCACTATCAGCACCTACAAGGTAGAGGCACGGCCCAGAAAAATTACTGTAGTTATTACTGTTTGAGCTGTTGTTAACGCCTCTAGTGTTAGTACAATGGTGGTGAAAGGCTGTTTTTGTTGATTTACACAGTTTGGCTGTCTAGGCATTGAGGTAACTGAATAATTAACTTCGACTCTGTTCAATGTCATTTTATCACAGGAGCTGGTGGTAGCTGCCTTGGATTTCAGGAATAAGTATGCTAGTCACCCATATCTGCCAGAGGAACTCATCCCTGCTGACCGCAAGAAGGTATCAAGCTACTTCCTAACCCTATATCAGTCCATGTTATGCGTGGACAGCAATATCAGTATCAGTATGTTCTGCATGTCCTCCTGCAGCCTTTTTTCAGTATTGATTCAGCTGTGCAGTGGCCTGAGTCGACATCCTATGAGCCTGAATTTGGACCCCGAGGCGAGACAATGGTCAGGTCAGAGGACGGACAAGCAGCGTTGGTGCTGTCACCCTCAGGTGAAGAGTTCACCGTCGAGTTCACATGTAGCCTCAGTCACAACCAGCCCCACAACATGCAGTGTTTAGGCAGAGATGCTGATAGCAGTCAGCAGCAAGGGAGCAGTCTGATTTGTGACAGCATCAGTGATCACGCAGAGGAGGTTAATCAGGGAAGGAGAAGCAGAAGGAAAGAGCTGGCTTAATCAAGGTCTCCTCAGATCGTCAGCACTGCTCAGCCAAAGGTAAAGGCTCTTCGTAATATTCATGTGCTTAGGTCTCAGATTTGATAGCATCAATAATTTGGCTACTCTACCCAGCCTGAACAGATATATCAGTCTACCACAGTGGTGCAACGTCACTCTTGCTGTGCCGTTGCTCCCATGTGGGCCTACCCTCTCTCCTTGGTTCGCCTTCACTGGACAGCTCGTCTCTCGAGAGATGTTGGAGCAGAGGGAGGGAGCAGATCTAGTCCGGCAGACATTGAAATAAACACGTCAGACACATCCAGTGAAGCGAGAAAGTCTTGTCTTCCTCAGGCACTATCTCTCACATGTCCATCACCTCACTGGCACAGGTTTGTGGATTGATAACAGTCATGTTGAGCTCGATTTAACGTTGATGTTGAGTGACAAATTTTGGCTTCTTTACTCATGTATTTAAGGTGGAAGGTTAAAGATCCCCTGGCCAAGAAAGAACATTCAGACCTTCCGACAGAGCCGGTTAAAATCATATGGTGTCAAGGAGTTACTTATAGGTAGGTATGAAGGTTCTCAGACTTAACAAGGGCCTTGAAGATCTTTCAAATTTGATATTTTACCATAAAAGAACAACTCTTTTCTCAAATTGTACTCAGTTAACTGTGTCAGTAAATGCCAGTAGAACTTGTTTTCATAAAATGAAACATTAAATATTCTTGTCCGAAACCTTTAAACAAAGTCAACCTTTATGAGGTTTCATTTGATTGTAAAGGCAAAAATACAAATTTTAGAAAAGCTTCCTCTGTAAAGTGTGTATTTTACCAATTTGACATTACGTATACAATGTGATTTTTGTTCTACCTTAATCTGAAGCCAACTGTAGTGATAAATGAACAGCCACGACATTAAAAACCACCTGCCTAATACTGTGCTGCCCTCCCTTGTGCTGCCAAAACAGCTCTGACCCATCAGGCCATGGACGCAGGACCTCAGGCTGTGGTGTCTGACATTTGAACATTTCTGAGTAGACCCAAGGTTTCCCTACAGAACATTGCATTGGAATGAGATGATCAGTGTTATTCACTCCACCTGCCAGTGGTTTTAATGTTGTGGCTGATCTGTGTATAAACAACTACACCATGATTGTGTGTTTACCCGGATGTCTGCTGTGTAGGATCTTAAGTGGCGCTGTCCCAGTCATAGAGGTTTCCCCAGGAGATGGATCTGTCATCCGGTCTAACGGTGTCCTTAACTCTTATTTCACCCACCTCAAACCTGAGCTCCAGTCAGAGCAGGTCTGTTTCATTTTTTCATCACAGAAATGACTTGTTTAAATACACTACCATTGAAAAGTTTGGGGTAACCCAGGCAGTTTCATTTTTTCCATTGAAACTCACACTTTCATTCATGTGCTAACATAATTGTTCAAGGGTTTTCTAATCATCAATTAGCCTTTCATCACCATTAGCTAACACAATGTAGCATTAGAGCACAGGAGTGATGGTTGCTGGAAATATTCCTCTGTACTCCCATGTAGATATTCCTTTAAAAATCAGCCGTTTCCAGCTAGACTGAATTTCTGCTTCTTCTGATGTCTATGCTGGACATTTCTAAGTGACTCTAAACTTTTGAACGGTAGTGCATGAATCTACGTATGTTTTCTGAATCATACTAATCCTATTGTGTCTATCTCACAGTTAAAACGGGTAACTTACCATTTAAACGGTCTTCCACCTGATGTGCTTGGACAGGCCTACTCTGTGTGCTCTATAGTGAGTCGTGCCAGTAGGTAAGCTACGACGTCATCACAATCTGATGAGCTCAGATACTTTAATTCGTTCAAGTCGTCATCCATCACAAAACTGTTTTACAGGATCCTTACTTGCTACAACCAGGCCAAGCAGTCGCTGACGCTCCCTGCCACACCCAGCTGCTTGCAAGCGATTAAACAAGTAGAGTACAGCTGCTAATACTTACAGTACTGGTATAATAGTTAATCTTTTAAATTTGTAGTAATGTTGTATAATTATATTTGCAGGACCAACATTTTTCTACACCAACATTTGAAGAAAATCTGTCCAATGCTGTGCAACACATGGATTTAACGCAGACAGCAGACACTCTGTGAGTTATGTTTCTCTGATCACTCTGTTTCTATTTATTGAATGCAATGTTAGCAGCTCGTATGTAATGTTGATTCGACCGTCCGTCCACTTTAGGTCAGATCTTGTTGCTGCAGAACTGGAGAAGATAAAGCGGTTCAACTGTATCCTTCAGTGCCACTAACCACGAATGTCCGTTTTTGTTGTAAAAGTTTGTAAGTTTGACATGTATATACTGAGGATGACTTTGGGTGCTCTTTAACATCCTGTGGCCAGTTTTGCTGGAGAACAGCCACCTGCTGAGGAGTGAGAAAGGACACGTGGACCTGGAAGGCAGCTCTGCAGAGGTCACTGATGAACCAGTAAATGAGAACTGCATCGCTGAAGCTCTTCAAAGGACGTCCAAAGCCATTCAGGATATTGACGCTCTCATATCTGCAGCCACACAGACTTAAGAGAGTCCTTTGAGTTCAAGGAAAAAAAAATCTGTTTTAAAGGTTAGTGAATAAGTGGTACAACAGGACAAAAAGAGTCTTTATGTTTTATGCATCTAATAATTGTTCTTTATTAAATAAAAATTTTGGTTCCTGGAAGAACCTTTCATAGAGGAAGAAAATCAAAAGGGCTTTGTTGTATTAACTGCATTTAGTTTTCTGACAGAATTAAATATATAAAATAAGAGAAGGAGAATGCAGATAATTTCTCAAATAATTAGAGTTAAAACGGTTGACCTTCAGTACATGTTTGTGAAGCGCTTATGCCTTTTAGTAAAAGAATCAATGCCAAAACCTGATCATGTTTTTACATTGTACTGTAATCAAGACTGTTACAATTAAATATTTGATCATTTTATATTGTATATTTACTTACAATATGTGCATTTCCCTCCAAAGTTTGCTACAACAAACTTTACAATTGTCACTTAATAGTGCACATACTTTGTGCAGTACATCTTGTTTCCTGCCCAATCACCAGGTGTATTGGTCTGTTTTACAAGGCTTCAAATCCATAACATTCGAACTCCAGTTGCCATTTCAGTCATCTAAGAGTGAAATACTTCTTTCATGGGTGAAGCTTGTTGAACTGAATCAAACACATGCTTACAAAGATCACATGACTGACTATTAACTAATTTATGAAACAGAAGAAGCCTTTGTGAAATGATTTATTTATTTTGAATCCCCTTATGTCTTGTGCTGCTTCTTACACTCAACAAAAATATAAACGGAACACTTTTGTTTTTGCTCCCACTTTTTATGAGATGAACTCAAAGATCTAAAACTTTTTCCACATACACAATATCACCATTTCTCTCAAATATTGTTCACAAATTTGGGATAGTGAGCACTTCTCTTTTGCTGAGATAATCCATCCCACCTCACAGGTGTGCCATATCAAGATGCTGATTAGACACCATGATTAGTGCACAGGTGTGCCTTAGACTGCCCACAATAAAAGGCCACTCTGAAAGGTGCAGTTTTATCACAGTACAATGCCACAGATGTGGCAAGATTTGTTGCTTGTATATTGAATGTTCATTTCTCTACCATAAGCCATCTCCAAAGGCATTTCAGAGAATTTGGCAGTACATCCAACCAGCCTCACAACCGCAGACCATGTGTAACCACACCAGCCCAGGACCTCCACATCCAGCATGTTCACCTCCAAGATGGTCTGAGACCAGCCACTCGGACAGCTGCTGAAACAATTGGTTTGCATAACCAAAGAATTTCTGCACGAACTGTCAGAAACCGTCTCAGGGAAGCTCATCTGCATGCTCGTCGTCCTCATCGTGGTCTCCACCTCACTCCAGTTCGTCGTCGTAACTGACTTGAGTGGTCAAATGCTCACATCCAATGGCGTCTGGCGCATTGGAGAGGTGTTCTCTTCACGGATGAATCCCGGTTTACACTGTTCAGGGCAGATGGCAGGCAGCGTGGGTGAGCGGTTTTCTGATGTCAGTGTTGTGGATCAAGTGGCTCCCTCAAATCATTGTGCTGTGCAGAGGCGCCACTAGGTTTTAAGGACAGGGGGGCTTAGCCCCCAGGAGATGTGCTCCAGCAACCACTTGTAACATTTGTCTTGGAGGATTCTAATGCAGGGGCTGCTCAGTGGAGTAGTGGTTAGCACTTTCGCCTTGCAGCAAGAAGATCCCTGGTTCGAATCCCGGGGTGGGCCTGGGATCTTTCTGCATGGAGTTTGCATGTTCTCCCTGAGCATGCGTGGGTTTTCTCCGGGCACTCCGGCTTCCTCCCACAGTCCAAAAATATGCTGAGGTTAATTGAGTACTCTGAATTGTCCATAGGTGTGAATGTGAGTGTGAGTGTTTGTCTGTGTATGTAGCCCTGTGACAGACTGGCGACCTGTCCAGGGTGTCCCCTGCCTTCGCCCGAGTCAGCTGGGATAGGCTCCAGCACCCCCCGCGACCCTAATGAGGATAAAGCGGTGTATAGAGGATGGATGGATTCTAATGCACAACAGCTTCAATTTGACCACATCAGCCAACTAAACAATAAAAAGTGCTTAAGCAAAAGGAAAAAAATCTTTATAACTTAAATTATCTATTCACTGAACAGAATTACAATCAGACACTAAACTCTGTCTCACAGGAGCAGGGTGACATGAACTAAAATCAGGACTAAACCAGATCTGACTGGATATCACAGGAGCAGGGTATCATGGACTAAACCCAGGAATAAATTAATGAATAACTTATTATAAGTATTCCTTATTCATGAGAATTAGATTTCTGTAAAAACTAATTTGCTTGATATTTGATATTGCAAAAAAGGACATTGTGATGTTGTAAAGAATAGTTTTGGAGATTAGCCCTTTAACTGATGTTCTCATGTTTGTGAAATTTAATTTGTGATGGAACTGTTTCCTTGAAGAGGAAAAAGAGATGATAGTGTTATTAGAAAGTGCAACACCTTTTATTTTATTTTTTAAAATTGTTTTTATGTCTTCTTTTATTTCATTTTTAAGGTTTAGATATCTTTGAACACTTATTTGAACAGAATATAGATTCTGATATTGTTGTAAAGAATAATGCTGGAGATGTTGGAATAAATCCTCACTGTGAAGCAACCTACTTGCACTGAATTGGAAATATTTTCGAAAAACACTGAATTACAAGACAAGGCTAGAATTACAGGATTTTAATAGTTTAATAGGTCGTGATCTAAAATGGGCCGGTCTGAGGCATGAAAGTCCAGGGCTGAAAATGAGTCCCACTCCGGCCCTGGCACACTGGGTGGCCAATCAGATCACGGGGGGGGGGCACTGCTCCCCCGTGCCTCCACGGAGCATCCAGACAGATGTGGAACCTGTTGGATTAACGTCAGAAAAATAACGTTAAGGTTTCACTGAATGTCACTGTGGATTCGGAAGAAACAACACCTCCACAAGTCCTGTTTGCAGCTGTGTGTCACATTGTTTCCTCTGACTTTAATAAACACCGGCAGCATCACCATCAGTGCGTCTTTACGCGAATTTACGCACGTGGCGTCACTTAAGACAAACACTATTCTGTGGACTTGTACACACATTCCAGCTGTTCCACGCAGACCGAAGGTTTATAGGGTGAAGGTATTTGTATTAAAGCTTTTCTGGATGAATCCTGAGCACCACTCAGGATGCTGTCATGAGTCTTTATTAAGATAAATCGTCGTTACGAACAAAATGTGATTTGGCTGTTTTAGATGTTGGACTGGAGTTACAAGGTGAACTTTGTGTAAACTCCTGAGTACATGCAACAAGGCAAGATTAGAAACAAATAAAATGACATTATTTTCTGAACTTCGAATCAAAATTCCTCGCACAGGCGCGTGCGTGCATCATTTGAATCCATGGAAACGTTCAGAACGCATATAAAAGGCCCGTAACTTCGATCGGTTCTTTTTTGCACTTGGACTTTGACTAGACTAGTTGTAAATTGACCTCAACGCTAGAAAGCTCTCAAAAGCCGGACAGCATCTCAAAAACAACCTTACTGAAGACCAACCTCAGCGGATTATCGAGAGAAAAAGAAGAACTTGCCGAAGAAAGCAGCAGTTGGACAGACGCATACCTGCAGTTTGCATTCAGGTAAGAAAATTAATTTCATGCTTTTCCTGTCTCATTCGTCCTCTGATCTCTGTGAACACTTTGAAAACGGTTTCAGTCCAAAGAATAAGAATAATTTGTTGAATTTAAAGTCTGTTAAGTAACAACTTCGACGTCCTGTTTGTAAAACACAGTTTGAGTGATGTTTTCTTGGTGTAAAATAGTTCTTTTGTGAGTTTTATGATATAAAAGTCCTGAAATATGTTAACAAAAATGCTAAATTGTTGTTTTTTGTTTTTGTTTTACATTACCTTTCAAAAGTTTGGGGTCATCCAGACAGTTTCATGTTTTCCATGAAAACTCACACATTTATTCATGTGCTAACATAACTGCACAAGGGTTTTCTAATCATCAATTAGCCTTTCAACACCATGAGCTATTATTTGTTTTTAGACCGTTTTTAAAATGTTTTAAGGTCTAAAATATGATAATTAATTTATGTACATTTTAGGGTCAAAAGTTTCAGATAAACATGGCGACTGGGCTATTTTTCATAAAATAAGAGCAATGTGCATTTTTGGTAACCATGGAGATGATGGAGGCATTTGGGGTAAACTTCATGACGTCAGAATGTGCAAACGTAAACAGTGTAGCTGAGTTGGTCTGGTAGAAGATGTTGTCGGAGCATCAGGTCCTTTTCAGTTCAGAGCTGATCCTGTTTGTGAACTGATGCTCAGATGTTGCTTCAAACACTCCGTCAGATTTGTGCTGCTGTGAACTGACCTGAAGTCAGTGTCTGCTTGTTAGCGGGCAAGCAGCTGTTGTGTTGAATCTGTCATTTGACATCATTTAGGAAAATTAAACTTCACATGTTGTTAGTCGATCACTCCGAAATGTGTTTTCACTCTGAGTCAAGCTGTTCCCCTGTTGGGAGAAGTTCCGTTGTTGGTTCCGCGTGACTTGGTTAAAGTACCCGAGGTTCAGCGTGCGTAATTACGCATACGGTGTTGTGCGCTGCAGCTGGTTGTCTACAAGTGTTTTCTAGCGGCGATGGAGACTGTGGCATCATCTTGTAAACACATAGTATCGTGAAAGACGAAGAAATCGGTGAAGGTGCTCAGACCCCTTAGTAAGATGTGGATATTTGGTTTGATGGTGGAGACAAAAGTGAAATGATTTTATTCACGTTTCTGTGTAGATACATCACTGCTGCATGGGACTGGATCTGAATCTGTTCGTTGTATTTAGTAATGACTGGCTGAGCCAGAATCACTGTGAGAAAAGCATTTTTTTAAGTTTCCAGCTGCAATTTTTGTCTGTATTTTGGTAAATAACAATTACGAAAAAAAAGTATAAATTTTCATGTAAACTGAATGATTCAGCCAAAAGCTTTGAATAAGGTGCATATAAAAAAAAGCTGTATTGTTATGAACGCTAGTTTGTTCTTTTACAACTTTTGACCATCAAATTACACAGTATTTTCACAATGTTTAATTTTCAAGAACAAAAATCTTAGTTTTTTTGTAGATATTTGCTGGTATTTGAAAGAAAATGATGCAATTTAAGGATACAAAAATGCAGATTGGACAGTTTTTAGTCATTTATAAAGAATAAGTAATAAAATAATACCTATGTAGACGTTGAATAGGAAAGAATATGTAAATAATATGTCACAAATCTGTATTTTTTACTAATAATAAACTGTTCTTTTACATTGTTTACAAACTTTAAATGAGCTAAAATCACACACACACACACACACACACACAGACACACACACACACACACACACACACACACACACACACACACACACACACATATATATATATATATATATATATATATATATATATATATATATATATATATATATATAAGTTTATTTTAACATGATGGTTGTTTGATGGATGATGTTTTGAATCCAGCCCATGGCCCTTTGCTGCAGGTCCTTCCCCCATCCTATCTCCCCACTTTCCTGTCTCTCAGTAAAACCACAAAAAGGCCCAAAAAAAAAACCCACAATAAATGACTTTGGTAGTTCTGTGAATCACACTATTCAGCAAATAAACAAGTCTATATTTGCCAAATGAAGAATGAATAGCAGTGACTCTTCACAGAACAATGTCAATGTAAGTGGTGCAACAATGAAATATGACTTAGGACAATGAACAAGCAAATAGTTGAGACAATTCAACAATTTTACTGCAAAAGGCTGCCTTGAAAGTTTTCTCAATTATTCTCTATTTTTTTTTAAACCTGTATGTGTGGAATTTTGGAGCGATCTTTGAGCAGAAATGCATTCAGGGTAAAAAGGAACTTTGCTGCCTGTAGTAG
The DNA here is from genome assembly GCF_021347895.1 of Acanthochromis polyacanthus. Lineage (NCBI taxonomy): Eukaryota > Metazoa > Chordata > Actinopteri > Pomacentridae > Acanthochromis > Acanthochromis polyacanthus. The sequence continues at coordinate 27,180,024 of NC_067119.1, read as the reverse complement.
ATCCAGGGACTGAAGGTGTCATGTACTGTGCAGCAACAAGTTCTTCTCTGATGCTGCTCATTTATTTAGATCTTCTGTTCTGTCAGTGCTGAGGAGCAAAAACATGTGAAGCTCTAAACATTGAGGAGAACAATCAGTGGAACCCACAGTGTCTGAGCAGCTTCACATGGATCCAGTTTAGTATGAGGAGCAGGAAGTCTGTGAGGGTTGAAATGTTGCTTTGTTTCTGTCTCCAGAGGACTTGGGACCTCCACTGATCCAGGGAGACCTCCAGCGTCAGAACTCCGGACGGTTTGAACACACACACATTCACCACCTACACCATGCTTTCCCCATTTGCTCGCCCCTTCTCTCCTCGCTTCTCTTCCGCTCTTTCCCCCTTTGCTCCCTCCTTCTCCCCTCGCTTCTCTTCCGCTCTTTCCCCCTTTGCTCCCCCCTTCTCCCCTCGCTTCTCTTCCGCTCTTTCCCCCTTTGCTCCCCTCTTCTCTCCTCGCTTCTCTTCCGCTCTTTCCCCCTTTGCTCCCTCCTTCTCCCCTCGCTTCTCTTCCGCTCTTTCCCCCTTTGCTCCCCCCTTCTCCCCTCGCTTCTCTTCCGCTCTTTCCCCCTTTGCTCCCCCCTTCTCTCCTCGCTTCTCTTCCGCTCTTTCCCCCTTTGCTCCCCCTTCTCTCCTCGCTTCTCTTCCGCTCTTTCCCCCTTTGCTCCCCCCTTCTCTCCTCGCTTCTCTTCCGCTCTTTCCCCCTTTGCTCCCCCCTTCTCTCCTCGCTTCTCTTCCGCTCTTTCCCCCTTTGCTGCCCCCTTCTCTCCTCGCTTCTCTTCCACTCTTTCCCCCTTTGCTCCCACCTTCTCTCCTCTCTCCTCTTCCTCTTCCACCTCTTGCTCCTCCTTCACCCCTCTTCCTCCAGCTTCTCCCCCTTCTCCTCCTTCATGCCCTGCCCCCTCTCTCTCCCCTTCTCCTCTCTCCCCTCCCCCTCCTCCCCCTCCTTCTCCTCCATGCTCCTCCTCCTCCCTCCCTTCCTCTCCTCTTCTTCCTCTACCTCTCCCTCCTCCTTCACGCTCCACCACCTCTCTTCTTCCTCTCCCTGCTCCTTCTCCTCCTCTTCTTCCTCTTCCTCTCCCTACTTCTCCTCTCTTCTTCCTCTCCCAACTCCTCAACCTCCTCTCTTCTTCCTCTCCCAACTCCTCCACCGCTTCTCTTCTTCCTCTCCCTACTCCTTCACGCTCGTCCTCCTCTCTTCTTCCTCTCCCTATTCCTTCTCCTCCTCCTCTCTTCTTCCTCTCCCAACTCCTCAAGCTCCTCTCTTCTTCCTCTCCCTCCTCTCCCTCCTCCTCTCTTCTTCCTCTCCCTACTCCTTCACGCTCCTCCACCTCCTCTCTTCTTCCTCTCCCTCCTCTTCCTCCTCCTCTCTTCTTCCTCTCCCAACTCCTCAAGCTCCTCTCTTCTTCCTCTCCCTCCTCTTCCTCCTCCTCTCTTCTTCCTCTCCCTACTCCTTCACGCTCCTCCACCTCCTCTCTTCTTCCTCTCCCTACTCCTTCTCCTCCTCTTCTTCCTCTACCTCTCCCTACTCCTTCTCTTCATCTTCCTCTACCTCTCCCTACTCCTTCTCCTCTTCTTCCTCTACCTCTCCTTACTCCTTCTCTTCATCTTCCTCTACCTCTCCCTACTCCTTCTCCTCCTCTTCTTCCTCTACCTCTCCTTACTCCTTTTCTTCGTCTTCCTCTACCTCTCCCTACTCCTTCTCTTCGTCTTCCTCTACCTCTCCCTACTCCTTCTCTTCGTCTTCCTCTACCTCTCCCTACTCCTTCTCCTCCTCTTCTTCCTCTACCTCTCCTTACTCCTTTCCTTCCTCGTTTTCATTAAATTTAATTGTATATTAAATTTAATGAATATGAGGTTCACGGGGCGCATTACAGTGGTGGCATGGTGACATACATGTTTTTTGATTTAGATTTAGCATACAAGAAGTCTTTAATTCTTCCATAGAATGTGATATATTTTCTGCAAGATTCTAACACATTTTCCTGTAGTTTTTTTTTTCTCCCATCTCCAAGTTCTGATGACCCCGGGACTCAAACCAAAAGAAGGATGAGAAGAAGACCCAACAGATGAGGCCCAGCTCCAGCAGACACGTGAAGATGAGGAACCGAGCCCACCAGAGACGACCCTAGAGACGCCAACCAGCCTGCGATGAGACGACAGGACAACTGTACAAGGAACAGAATGCACTGGTAATTTACATGAACTTGGGAAAGAATCACCTTACAGATACTGCATGTTTACACAGTATATTTAGTATACTGTATATCACTGACTGAGAAAATGTAGTTCTGTCAGAATCAACGGAAAAATCAACCTACATGTGTTTTTTTCTACATAGCTGCTTCCTGGACACCAAATGATTTCAACAGGGATGGAACATCGAGAAGAAATAAGTCATTTTGAAGAAAAGATGATGGGAAACATGTCCAGGACCAGTGCATGAGATGTGAGACCAGTCAACTAATACAAAGTGAGTCCATGGAGTGAACTGGTTCTTTCGATACTTTACGTTAATATGCAGCTCTACAGCTCAAATGTAATTATTTGTCTGTAATTTAATTAATCTTCTTGTTGTGTTTTTGCTCTCTTTAGAGCTCTCTCTCCAAGACACCTGATAAAATGTAGAATCAGATCAAAACAAGAAACCCGATAAGGAGCAGCCCCAGCATGTGAACTCAGACTACGGAAGAGGGGATGCTTATTATAGTGATGCAAAAGGTGAGACAACAAAGAAATCTAATTCTATTGTGGTTCACTATTTTGTGTATGTTGTGCCCTATAACAAAGGGCATCATCCATCCATTAGCTACACCTTTTATCCGATATAGAGTTGCAGGGGCTGCAGGTCACCAGTCCACCTCAGAGCAATCACAAAGAGACAGCCAACCATTCACACTAACACTTCAGATTTACTTTAGAATCACCAGTTAACCTTCCATGTATGTGTTTGGATTGCAGGAGGAAGTCGGAGCACAAAGAGAAAACCCCACAGAGACACAGAGAGAACATGGACAGAAAGAACCAGATGACCAGCAGGTTGGTACCAGTTTAAATACAATGAACCTGGTGACAGTGTATTGTTACATACTACTACTGAATATGAATCTGACACACACGTCTGTGATTCTGTTCTTCCAAAACTGTGACTTCAAAATCTAAGAAGACAAAGAAACAGTTCGAGGAGCCTCAGGACGATCAACAACAGAAGAAACCTGTCAGAGAACTGGAAGAAGATGACCAACAGCATCAACCAGAGAAGAAGAAGAGAAGCTCCAGATTACTCCAAAGGTAAATTTCTCAAATGAAATGTGTTTACAGATAAAGTCATTCCAGTGGATGCCTTTACTAGAAATGTAGATGCTGTGACTGACAGCCTCAACACTACATTTACTTCATTGTTAGTTGTTTTTTTCTCTCTAAATGTAAATAAACCAACTACTGGAGGACTTCTCATGATGCACTGAGCACACCCCCTCTCCTCATCTCCTCTCCATACAGTTAGAAGCTGGATGCCACCATTGTAAGTCACTAACTTTGTGTCTGGTCCTCTCTGTAGGTATCTCTGGAGCTGGCCTCACCGACCTGCAAAGACTTCATGCTCCTTCCTTCCTCTGTACCCTCATCCCAAATGGAGGTTTTTTTCAACTTCCTGGCAACAGGAAGTTTTTTTCCTCCACACTGCTACCAAATGCTTGATCTGATCACACTTCAATAAGAGAGACTAAAATAAAAAGTCAAAACAAGGGACCTGTATCTGTTTGTTTAAAAGTTTGACATTATAGACCCTTCCTGTAATTTTAGGATTCAAAGAACTTCATTTTATGGTTCTAAAACCATGTTAGTCTCAAAAAAATCTTTTTTCAAAGCACTGGTTTCTCATAAACATATGTGACTCCTTCAAAAACACACTAGACAATGACAAAAGAAAATGAAAATAATATAGCGACTCAATCACAAACTGAAAATCTGAAGTAAAATACATCCAAATGAGAGACACATCACCCACGACTACATATAACCTCTTGAATATGTCGATTTTACTGAAGTCCAGAGGTTGAACGGGTGCAGCAGCTTCTGACCTCTGTGGACTGAGCTGAAATCAGATCATTTTAAAGCACTGATGGTTTCCTCCTGTTACTCTCTGCTCTATCTGCTTCATCTTGGATTCGAAACAATCCCATGGACTTTAACATGCTGCTATGGTAAATACACATTTGCTACTTGATGGTTATGAGCAGGGTGGACATTTTATAAAGGTGGCTGCAAACATTCTGCAGGGTTATTCTTTGCTGCATCAATTGATTGAAAATCAAAATGAAATTGACATAAATTAATGAAATGAGCTTGATAACTAAAAACCCAAATAGCACAACTACAAAAACAACATAAACCGTATTAGTTTAGTAAAACCACATATTTAGTTCACAAACTATACATTTGTGAGTCTTTCAATCTAGTAATGATGTTTTCATGTTATTTGGGTACAAGATTATGAGTAAATATTGTCCACAGCCTCATGATTAATGAGTAAATAAAGGTGAGTGTGTGAGAGATACTTTTTACTTCACTTTAATCAGCTTAAGCAGGGTTTGAATTTGCATTATAAATAATTGTAACTTGCACACAATGGGGGTAATGATTTGAAGAGTAAGCCTCAAGTTTAAATTTTCTGACAAAGTCTGAATAAATACACTGGTCTGTGTCGGAGTGAGGCAGGATGAACTGCATTGACAGGCTTCATGATGAGAAAGACATCATGTCCACCACAGCAAGCAGCTGTCTGACTGAGAGCATCCTCAACATGTCCGATTTGAAGGACTTGAGTTGTATAAAGTGAGCGCTGTCTTTGAGATCTGACAGAAACCAGAGGGGGGTGTGAGTGATACCAAGTGAGGAGAGTCGACTGAGGAGGATGGAGTTTGAGATGGTGTCAAAGACCGCACTCAGGTCAAGAAGGACATTAAACCAGTTTCGGCTGCCATGAGGCCATTGGTGATTTTGATGAGGGCTGATTCAGTGGAGACCAGACCAGAAATGGCTCCTACGGGTTATTTTTGGTGAGGTGAGAGTGGACTTGAGTGGCTACTGTTTTTTCAAGGATTTAAGAAAGGAAGGGCAAATTGGGGGTTGGGGCGGAGGTTATGGAAATCACTGAACCAGGTTTTTTGAGAGAGAGATCACTGACATGTTGTGTTCTGAGAGTATTCTGTGGATAGTATGTCTTGACACCCCCAACAGGCTTGCGATAGTTGTGACAGATAAAAGGATTTCAAGAAGATAATGCAGGTACTAAGGGTTAAAGGGTTAAAATAAATCTTGGGGCATCCTGCTTGACCTGCACCTATTTGGACTGAAAGATTTGCTTGTAAATAAATCAATGCTACTTAAATAGCACTACAAAAAGCCAGGTAGTGAGTGCACACAGATTGTATGCGGTCCAAAGCCAGTGGCCTGTGGTTTAAAATGTAAAGCAGCTGAAAATGGAGCCTCTCAAGGATGCTGTGGCATAGCAGAACCTGTAATAGAAAAATAACTTGGTATTAGGCATTAGGTTAGCATGTCTTTTACAGTACATCTTTCTGAAAACTATTTTGATGGTTCCCAAATAGCTGCAATGAAGCTGAGTAAGCAATGGCCATGATTACGACTGTTGACATTTCCTAACTAATGGAATATCTGAGTGAGTGTGTGTGTGTGTCTATATATATGTGTGTATATATATATATATATATATATATATACATATATATACACACACACTCAGATATTTCGTTAGTTAGGAAACATGTTAACAGTCGTAATCATGGCCATTGCTTACTCAGCTTCATTGCAGCTACACAGTACTTAGACATAAATTATATTAGACTTAGAAGACCTTCTTCAAAATAACATTTAGCCTAGAGAAACAATCAGCACATCCTAAAATAAACTTTCCATAATACACTCTACCAGTTACAATATGTAAATGTAAATGTGGGTCTTGAGTGATAGGTAGAAATTACACTACATTCACAAATAATAACTCTAGCCTTCATGCAATGGTAACAAACAGGTCTTTGGTTAAACACATCCCTTGTTACTATAGCCAGTTCACTGGTTTTTCGTTGCTACTACCTTACTGCAGTTATAGGAATGCTGCAGCCTCATTGTAGAAAAAGCCCCAAAGTTAAAGATGTTAGGTTGACATTTCCTTTCTGTCTGATTTAGTGCCCATATGGGACATCTGTGGAGAGTGATGTCACATAGTAATGAACAGCGTGGCAACATAACGGGTGACTGACAACAGTCGGCAGAGAAATCCTTCGTTAGACGGTTGTATGTGAATGAAAGATTGAGTATTTTCTAAGGAATATGTGTGATGTTGTGACTAGTTAATGTTGTTGTCATGTTTATATTCTTTATTTAGTGGATATTTCTATTTACTGCATGTGCTTATTATGCTTAATGTATAGATCTTCGTCATTCTGTCAAGCGTTTAACACCTGGGGGGTATTCCATGAAGCTGGCTTAAGTCTAAGCCTGGCTTATTTCGGTCAGCTTCGCTAACTTTAGTGAGAGTTTTGTTCCACCAACAAGGCTTAGGGCTAGCCTGGCTTGGTAACCATGGTAACTCAGCCAGAGCGACAAGCCTGGTCCGGGGCAGGCTAACAGTCAAGCTTACTTTAGCCCCATGTCAGAGAAGGTTCTGACGAGCTTCAGAAAGACGCCTGTGAACCGCATGTTACACATTAAATTCACCTTGATCTGTAATCAATGATGTTCTTGTTCAGTGACATACATTGAGACCTTTTTTAAATAACGCTGGAATAACCGTGAATCAAACTATATCATATTACACTACACATTTTGTCACAGTGTGCAACTGTGATCAGTGGTTAGGGCGTAGTTAAGTAGATTAAATGTGGTTTTACTTTTCATTGCGCCGTGGGTTCGAATCCACCAGCGGTAAACACTTGGAAATATCTGATTTTCTTTCTTCTTTCACCCTCAAAGTGCAGTCAACACGTAACAGGAATAGGCACAGATTGTCTTAAAATAAGCAGGACACAACAGCCACAGTTTTCCATAAAGAATACCTTCCTTTTACCAGCGGTCCAATCTGATCATGATGATAATCCAAAGGTGATGCCAAATGATGAGATAACTATTTTGTGTACAAGCTCATTTGTGTCTTCTCCCTTATTTAAATGTAGGGCACAGTAGCACTATCATCTCTAATAAAAATGACATCTCCTCTATAGGCCTACATGTTTTTTTCTGCTTTTTTATTCAAAGTTTGAGTGTTTGATGAAACATCTCCACATGAAGTTGCCCCTTTTTTCCAAAGTATTCCTACTTTGGTTTTAGGTGTTACCTACACACGTGGACAAAATTGTTGGTACCCCTCAGTTAAAGAAGGAAAAACCCACAATTCTCACTGAAATCACTTGAAACTCACAAAAGTAACAATAAATAAAAATTTATTGAAAATTAAATAATCAAAAACAGCCATTACTTTTGAATTGTTGATTAACATAATTATTTAAAAAAACAAACTAATGAAACAGGCCTGGACAAAAATGATGGTACCTCTATAAAAGATTGAAAACTATTTGACCAGAGTGACATGATTAACTCAGGTGTGTCATTTAATTGACATCACAGGTGTTTCCAAACTCATAATCAGTCAGTCTGCCTATTTAAAGGGAGACAAGTAGTCACCCTGCTGTTTGGTGAAAAGGTGTGTACCACACTGAACATGGACAACAGAAAGCGAAGGAGAGAATTGTCCCAGGACATCCGAAAAAAAATTACAGACAAACATCTTAAAGGTAAAGGCTATAAGACCATCTCTAAACAGCTTGAAGTTCCTGTGACAACAGTGGCTCATATTATTCAGAAGTTCAAGACCCACGGGACAGTAGCCAACCTCCCTGGACGTGGCCGCAAGAGGAAAATTGATGACAAATTGAAGAGACGAATCGTTCGAATTGTATCCAAAGAGCCCAGAGCAACCTCCAAAGAAATTAAAGGTGAACTCCAAGGCCAAGGTACATCAGTGTCAGATCGCACCATTCGTCGTTGTTTGAGCCAAAGTGGACTTCATGGGAGACGACCAAGGAGGACACCACTGCTGAAAAAACTCATAAAAAAGCCAGACTGGAATTTGCAAAAATGCATGTTGACAAGCCACAAAGCTTCTGGGAGAATGTCCTTTGGACAGATGAGACCAAACTGGAGCTTTTTGGTAAGGCACATCAACTCTATGTTCATAGACTCAAAAACCAAGCATACGAAGAAAAGAACACTGTCCCTACGGTGAAACATGGAGGAGGCTCAGTAATGTTTTGGGGCTGCTTTGCTGCATCTGGCACAGGGTGTCTTGAAAGTGTGCAAGGTACGATGAAATCTGAAGACTATCAAGGCATTCTGGAGAGAAATGTGCTGCCTAGTGTCAGAAAGCTTGGTCTCAGTCGCAGGTCATGGGTCTTCCAACAGGACAACGATCCAAAACACACAGCCAAAAACCCCCAAGAATGGCTGAGAGAAAAGCGTTGGACTATTCTAAAGTGGCCTTCTATGAGCCCAGATCTGAATCCCATTGAACATATGTGGAAGGAGCTGAAACATGCCATTTGGAGAAGACACCATCAAACCTGAGACAACTGGAGCTGTTTGCTCATGAGGAGTGGGCCAAAATACCTGTTGACAGCTGCAGAACGCTCATTGACAAATACAGAAATCGTTTAATTGCAGTGATTGCCTCAAAAGGTTGTGCAACAAAATATTAAGTTATGGGTACCATCATTTTTGTCCAGCCCTATTTCATTAGTTTGTTTTTTTAAATAATTATGTTAATCAACAATTCAAAAGTGATGGCTGATTTTGATTATTTAATTTCAATAAATGTTTATTTATTGTTACTTTTGTGAGTTTCAAGTGATTTCAGTGAGAATTGTGGGTTTTTCCTTCTTTAACTGAGGGGTACCAACAATTTTGTCCACGTGTGTATGTTGCTGCTTTATTCATCTATGGTGGATATATATTTCACAAATCAAGAACATGAATTAGGCCTACCAGAGTAAAAAGTGAAAACCACCATCACATTACACAAAACCAGGCTATGTTGTAGCCTCTTTCTCTCATATATATATATATATATATGTTTATACACACATAAAAAAATGTCTTCAATGGGTTTTGAAAAGCTTTATTTCATCAAGACTGATCTCCTCTGGGCCACAGTAGTGTGACAAACTTCAGGATGAGGAAAAAAAAGTCATCAACCACTGCAGTTGTGGGTTATCCCTAATTAGTGTCAAAAACTTGACCTCTGAAAATTAAATTTTCAGACATGTGTGCGTGTGTACGCTCAGACTAAGAGCTTCATTAAAAAAAAAACAACACGCATTTAAACGGTCGGCAATGCTTTGCCAGGCAGCGTCTCGAGCAGAGGCGCCACTAGGTTTTAAGGACAGGGGGCTTAGCCCCCAGGAGATGCACAGGATGGGAGCGAACATTTAATTTTACAGCTAACAAAAACTGAGAAATTGCTTTTCCACATTAAGATTTAGATTTATTCAGAGATACTTTACTGTGTAAATGTTTTACACCACAGTGGCCATGACTTTTGCTCACAACACAATAACTCAGAGCTGCCAAGAGTGAGATTTGTTTTGTGCAGGATGCTGATGGGGGGTCTTGGGGCCCTCCCCCAGAAAATTTTGAAACTTACTGATCGTATTTCCTGCATTCTGGTATATTTTATGAGCATTTTGTTAAAATCTTATTATAGAGGGATAATAAAAAACATTGAGCTAAAAAAAAAAATGCAAAAAAAAAATGCAACGGCAGGCAGTATTGAAAATGGTTCTTCATGTAAAATATGGATGAAAGTTCTGTGGCTGGATGAGCACAACACATTTCAGCATTTTTCATAAATATCTGCATAACTGAAATAACTCCAGCAACCACTTGTAACATTTGTCTTGGAGGATTCTAATGCACAACAGCTTCAATTTGACCACATCAGCCAACTAAACAATAAAAAGTGCTTAAGCAAAAGCAAAAAAATCTTTATAACTTCAATTATCTATTCATTGAACAGAATTACAATCAGTCACTAAACTCTGTCTCACAGGAGCAGGGTGACATGAACTAAAATCAGGACTAAACCAGATCTGACTGGATATCACAGGAGCAGGGTGA